>NC_092143.1:43837574-44550074 GCF_043159975.1 Macaca nemestrina
GTGGGAGATTGAATCAGCTCTCTCTGAAGAAGATGGCTGTGTGTAGGAGAAGGAGTTGCTTGAAAATCTGCTAGTCTATTAAGAAGGATCTGGGTGGGTAAACAACAATGTCTGCTATGATTATAACCACAGGAAGATACTGAGCCCTTGCCATGTGTCAGGCATTTATTCCTCACAGCATCTTTTGAGATCAGCACTAGTAATCTCTGACTCAAGTTACACATGAGAAACTGGAAGTTTAGTGAGGTTAACTACCCAATCCTAGGTCCCATAGATAAGTAAATGGGAGAGTTGAGATTTGAACCCGGGTCTTCCAAAAGCCAAGGTTTGTGTTCTTTTTTTAAAAAAATTAATTTATTTATTAATTTATTTTTCGAGACGGAGTCTCACTCTGTTGCCCAGGCTGGAGTGCAGTGGCGTGATTTCCGCTCACTGCAAGCTCCGCTTCCCGGGTTCACACCATTCTCCTGCCTCAGCCTCCAGAGTAGCTGGGACTACAGGCGCCCGCCACCACGCCCGGCTAATTTTTTTGTATTTTGTTTGTTTGTTTGTTTTCAGTAGAAACAGGATTTCACCACGTTAGCCAGGATGGTCCCAATCTCTTGACCTCGTGATCCACCCACCTCGGCCTCCCAAAGTGCTGGGACTACAGGCGTGAGCCACTGCTTCTGGCCAAGGTTTGTGTTCTTTACAGTATCATCAAATTGTACCCCTCTCCCCCAAGCAAAAATGGAAAGCCATGTAGGCTAAAGTGGTTGGGAAAAGCTTTATGGAGGAGGCTGGATTTGAGGTAGACCCAGAAATAGAGATGAAAGGAGGCAGAGGGCAGCCCCGAAGAGATGATCAAAGTGAACTAAGATGCAAAGACTGGAGAACACAAGAGATATGCAGAACACATTGGTGAATTCACCTGTTAGTTTTGAGGGCTCAGTAGCAGAGTAGTGGAATGAAGTCTAGAATGGTACACAGGAGCCAAATTCTGGCAGTCTCAAATGCTGTTCTGCCTGGGTGACATTGTCTGGTGGGTGGCATAGGGACACAAAATGTTCTGAGCAGAGGGGTGACAAGGTCACAGTGTAGGTGATAAAGAGGAGTATGGTAGTGAGAGGCAGGAGTAGAATGGGGAAGATACTGAAGGCATGGACTAGAGTTAGGGGCTGTTGCCATCCTTTAGCTCTGAGGAGTATGGCTTTTACCTTTAAGTGGGAGTAGTGACTGTGGCTGCCCCCCAAAAATAGCTGAACATATGAGCTATTTCCATGCAATAAATAATTGGACTTGGTATTTGAACAGAGCATGGAGCTTAGGAGAGGAAGAAATCAAGGAGGATTCCAAGGCTTGAATGACAGAAATAGGGAAGCTTCTAGAATTAGATGTAGGTAAAGTGTATACAGAAAAGAACAAAAGACTAAGGATTCCCTCAACCTTGGAGAATATCATAAGTGTAAAAGGTGTGCAGACCTTGCTAGTTGCCAACCTGGTATCCACCTGATTTTCTTTACTAACTTAACCCTCAGCAGCAATGTTCCTGCTTCCAAAAATACATTTCCCAGCTCCTTTGCAGTGGAGATGAGCATGTGACACCGTCTCTGGTTATGAGACCTGAGTGGAAGCGTGTTGAGGATTTCTGGGAAGGTTCTTCTTTTCTCATGTGAATGACAACCTTTTTTCCTTGTGGCTTCCTCTCATTTTGCCTGGATGGAGGACAGGAGGCAAGAGGTTGAACAGCCATTTTGCAGTCATGACTAACCATGAAGACAAAAGCCACCTGCTAAGGATGAGAGAGCAGAAAGATAGAAGCTGCCTGGGAAGATGGGAACATTGCAAAGTCTCTGTGCCAGTCCTGGATTGTCTACCTATGCACTTCACGTGAAATAAGAAAAACGAGGCTGGGTATGGTGGCTCACACCTATAATCCCAGCACTTTGGGAGGCCAAAGCAGGAGGATAGTTTGAGCCCAGGAATTTGAGACCAGCCCAGACAACACGACGACACCCTATCTCTACAAAAAAAAATTAACTACTGTTAATTTTTGTGGTGGTGTGTGCCGGTAACCACAGCTGCTGGGGAGGCTGAGGTGGGCGGATCACTTGAGCATAGGAATTTGAGGCTGCAGTAAGCCATGATTCTGCCACTGTTCTATAGCCTGGGTGACAGAGAGAGACCTTGTCTCAAAAAAAAAAAAAAAAAAAAAAAAATTCTAGCCGAGCACAGTGACTCACACCTGTAATCCCAGCACTTTGGAAGGCTGAGGCAGGTAGATAATCTGAGTCGGGAGTTCAAGACCAACCTGGCCAACATGGTGAAACCCCGTCTTTACTAAAAGTACAAAAAATTAGCTGGTCATGGTGGCAGGCACCTGTAATCCTATTTACTCGGGAGGCTGAGGCAGGAGAATCACTTGAACCCGAGAGGCGGAGGTTGCAGTGACCTGAGATTACACCATTGCACTCCAGGCTGGGCAACAAGCGTGAAACTTCGTCTAAGAACAAAAAAATATTTATTTTGTTAAGCTGCTATAGTAGGGTTACTATTATATGAAACTAAATGTAATTCCTGACTGATACAGTGGGTTAGAAAACAAAGGAGAGAAAAAGAGTGATCAGGTAAGTAAGAGGAGAGCCAGAAAAGTTCAGTTCACAGGCGCTGACAGAATAGAGTCTGGACCCAAAGAGGACATTTGCTAAAGGTTGTAGAGTGGGTGAGAAGGCGGAGAGGGTGTTCTAAGGACAAGCTCACCAGAGCAGAGCCATAAGTGAGATGGTGAGACTGGCAGTGTCACCGGTATGGAGTAGAGAAGAGGTCCATGGAGTCAAAGGGGCACAAATACATGCATTGTCAGGTAGTTGAAATGAATGTTGAAAGGAACTGGGATGAGGGCAGGAAGGATAGAAAGAATGAGAGTCAGGTGCCAAAAAGCTATCGAGGAGTCTAGGAATGGGTCCCAGAAAGCAGGACTTGGTGTTGCCTTTAAAGACAGTACTAGCCAGCATCTAGGCAGGGTTTCCCAGCCTGTCATATTCTTGGAGATGTCACAGCGACTCAGTTTGTTTCCATTTATCCTTAATTGACCAGATGTTCAGTAACAGGCTCTCACTCTCCTGATTAATAAAGTTGAACCTAGAAAGCTGTATGATAACTGACTAACTTCCTGGGAAGTACGCCCTTCCTAGGATTCACATGTTCAGAATTATGCCTGTTTTTCACAGATACCTGTGCTTGATTTCCAGGTAACTGGGAAACCAAATCCATTGTCAGAAGGTTGCTGAATGAGCCCAGAACCGGAATGAAAGCACTCCTGCTTGGATGCGTGTGCTTCCTCAGAAGTGGTAGTTCAGATGAATCCCCTGCCTCCTCTCTCCATCTGGACTGTGTACACATCTCTCAATGCTGGGCCTCAGGTCTTTCTTTAATCACACAGTGCCCCTACAGCTGCTGAGGTTATAGCTTTCTTCACGTTGATCCAAGCCTAAGGATAGCCACTGGTCACCTGGACAGGTCTGACGTAGGTGTGTCTGTTGTCTTCTCAGTCACTAATTTAAAAGCCACCTATAGCTAGGTGGAGAGACTCTGTATCTGGTTCTTCTCATCAGCTGTGCACTGATTAGCATCATTTTCACTGTCACGGGGTGGTAATTACCCAGTTTCATCCTCAAAGTCGGGGTGGAGGGCACATCACTGAAAGCCCTATGAGCCCAAGACAAACGTGGATAATCATTTTAGTTCTTACCAAATTGATACCATAACTTCAAATCACAGAATCAACACAAATCCTAATGGTGGCCAAGCAGTCTTTTCAGAGGCTACCCATGAACTTCCAGGAGCCACAGGGGAGTGCTGGGCTGAGGTATCAGCCCACCAATGCATGCACCTGCTCCTTTCTGCATAGGTGGGCATGGGATAGTCTTTGCTGTACAGAAGGCAACAATTTGGCTGGTGGTTGGCAGGTGCAGTTTTTGGCTCAGAAAATATGGCCGCTAAACCCATAGGGTAACACTTGTTCTTGGTTTTCTCAAGGAAAGTCAGGAAATATTTGGAAAAGGTAAGCAAGGCACAAGCCATACCCTTTAGTCCCTAGGCCTGACTGTGTGCCTATTGCTCTGTGTTGGTAGGCCCCAGTTGCGTGGCTGCAGCCAGGTCTGAGTGCCTATATTTCAGACAATGTGGCAGCAAGGTACCTGCCCAGGACAGTGGGGCTGTGGACACCTGGGTGCTGGTAGAGCAATGGAACACCCTGGAGGACAGCCTGAAGACAAAACTGAGGTACCACAGCAACAGCCATCAGTCTCCTCAAAGGGCCACTAGGAAGTCAAGTTTTAATATGAAAATAACTTGGGTTCAGTGACGCATGCCTGTCATCCCAGTTACTTGGGAGGCTGAGGCAGGAGGATAGCTTGAGTCCAGGAATTCGAGGCTGCAGTGAGCTATGATTTTGCCTGTGAATGACTACTGCACGCCAGCCTGGGCAACATGACGAAGTCCTATCTCTTTAAAAAAAAAAAAAAGAATTAAAAAAAATATATATAAGACTGGGCTTTAAATGCCCTAGAGGTAAAATGTCTTATTTTTAGAGGAAGAGGGATGCCTGTGGAGCTTAAGCACAGGTTAGGTGACACTGTCAGGAAGAATGTGAAAGGGATTCTTTTCCTTAGCAAAAAGTCAGACCACATGATTCTAAGGTCTCTTCCAACTCTGAAATGCCAGGTTCTGTCACCTAATATATGACAATCGATGGGGCTTATACAGGGAGACTATCCAGTATTTATGCATTTGCTGTGCTTACTTATCTCCTGATCATTAGTTGTTAAAATCCTCACAGCCATAACTTTGACAGGAATAAAAATGACAGTTTTTGTTGAATGTACATGGACACAGAATACCATGGCTTTGGAGATAAATTTTAAAGCACTAGGTACACTTGGCATCAGAAATACATAGGTATCTTGTTCATGCATGCTAATACAGAACAATAGTCAAGAGATGTTAAATGAAGATGAAGCAAGGGTAACGGTGTAAAGCGCATACTTCCAGCTGGGTGCAGTGGCTCACACCGGTAATCCCAGCACTTTGGGAGGTAGAGGTGGGTGAATCACTTGAGACCAGAAGTTCGAGACCATCCTGGCCAACACAGTGAAACCCTATCTCTACTAAAAATACAAAAAAATTAGCTGGCATGCTGGTGCGTGCCTGTAGTCCCAGCTAGTCAGGAGGCTGAGGCACAAGAATAACTTGAACTCAGGAGGCAGAGGTTGCAGTGAACCAAGATCATGCCACTGCACTCCAGCCTGGGTGACACAGCCAGACCCTTGTCTCAAAAAAAAAAAAAAAATAGCAAGCGCATACTTTCCTCAATTTCAAAAAATGACATATATGTATATAAATACGTATATTTGTACATTCATGGAATAACTCCAGAAGGATATCCAAAAATCTGATACCAATGTTTTGGTCACTGAGTGGCTGAAGGTAAGAAAAACGATTACTTTCTACTGGTTACTTTTTTTGTACTTTTCAACTTCTATACATTGTGCGTGTATAACCTGTCAACAATAGTAATAATAATGATAATGAACCTTAGCTGCCTTACCAAGAAACCACAGTTACTGGCAGGCAGAGGGAAGGGTAGGGAGGCTGTGGAAAGGGCAGCCTTTGGGGGGCCCAGGGAGAAGAAAGTCTGTATATAAATACAATTCAATCCTGCCCGCATTTAGAAATCATTTGCAGTGAATTCCATGTGGGACTAGGTTAGTTTGAACTTGAGCCACCCTTGAGTGGATCATAAAAGTGAAAGGGGGGTTCATGGCTGTTCATGGTAACAAGTGACTACTTTGGGCTGTGGATATTTTCCTCAAACGCTCTAGTCTTCCTGGATGAACAGCTGGGCGCCTGGGTCCTGTCCTCATTCTGCCACTGCTAACAGTGTGACCTCGGGCAACAGACTCTTTGCACTGGGCCTCTTGGAGAAGTAAGGAGCTCACAAATGCATTGTCTAATTTATTCTGTCTGAACTAGGGTGTGGGTGTGGAAACACCACTTCAGAGCAATGAAAACCAAAGGCTGGTCTTGAGGAATCAGAGAGTGTATCAAGGAAACCACAGCAGAGTGGGGCTAAGCCTCGAGAGAATTACCATATCCTGTTTTCTGTCGGAGCCTGGCCAGACCCTTTGCCAGGTTCCAGTGAATCACCAAATCACTCTGGGCACGGCTCAATGCACAGATGGCGCTGGGAGCTGGGAGAGCCGCGTTAGGCGGGAAATCTCTCCTGCGCTAATCCCAGGAAGCATATGCTTAATTAGGCAAGGGTGTGTTGGACTTCCAGAGTACAGATAATTGAAAATTAGTGCAGGAGATGGCTTGTTTTCGCCTAAAAAAAAAAAAAAAAAGATGAAATATATGGGTAAGTGACAAAATTAAGGAGGCCCAAATTTGTTAATCTTTGAATTTTTATTGTACACTTAACTTTACAGAAAATAATTTTAACTGAAACACTACCCTAGAATCTCTTCTGATCTTGTTTGATATATAAACATATTTTATTATTTATTTATGTATTTATTTAGAGACAGGGTCTTGCTCTGTTGCCCAGGCTGGAGTGCAGTGGCGATCACAGCTCACGGTAGCCTTAAATGCCTGGGCTCAAGTGATCCTCATCTCAGCCTCCCGAGTAGCTGGAACTACAGGTGAGTGCCATCATGCCCAGCTTATTTATTTTTATTTATTTTTTATTTTTTAGTGGAGGCGAGGTCTTGCTGTGTTGCCCAGGCCGGTCTCAAACTCGTAAATGCAAGCAATAATCCCACTTTGGCCTTCCAAAATCCTGGGATTACAGGTATAAGTCACCTCGCCCAGTTACAAACACATTTTTTAAAATACGTATTGTATTTTTTATTTTAGAGGTGATACATGTTTTTATAAAAGGGTAATTGTATTTTATATTATTTTTATAGACATTTGGAAAACAGAAATATATACAGAAAAAATAGAACTCATGAAAGAGTGAAACAAAGAAAAAAAGTACTGTGTTAGCAATGTTGCAGATACTCAAGTCACACTTGACTGTATTAAAAATGTGGTTTCATTTTGTTTTAATATTGAACTGATATTCAATATTAATGTCATCAATATATTTCTGATATTCCCCATGAGCACCTCCTCATTGGACAGTAAGGAGCCTAAGGCTTCCCAGTGAATAGTATTCCCCTTTCCTCTGGTTTAAACAGGGTACTTTCAATTTATAAATTCTTACTTCTCAGAGACCAATCCCCCATAAGGTGTCAGCTGCCCAGGGATTGTATCAGAACCTGTAAGTGCTGAATAGTACCTACCCTGACCTGGCCTCTTGGGATTCTGTGCTAGCACATGTTGCTGGGGCCTTTGAGCCCAGCAATTTAGTCCCACTTACTTCTGCTGGTCCCCTGACCTTCTCAGCACTATTGCATTCTTTACCAGGGCATTTGGTTTCACATGGATCCTCTGCTATCTGTGAGCAGACCATGGACAGCCAGGAGCACATGGTCCATCTAACTGCCTATCACCTGCCAAACCTGTCTCAGTTTCCTCCATGCTCAAAGTAGCCACAGGTAGGGTTTCTCCTGTATTGTGTCCAGGGAAATGAGTTGCTAGCCCTGATGTCCTTGCACTTCCCAAAATCTATTTAGATGTGTAAGTGCCTGCCTGTCATATGTGGAGAGGAAAATAATAGGGATTCAGCACCTGACCTGCTTGCACTACATCAGTCTTTCTCCTTTGTTCTTTCACCTGAGCAGGAAAGGTCTGTCTTTTGATGTTCTGCTGTCTCTATATATGTATAAATATACACAGAAGATATATGGAGACAAATGTATATATTATATAATAGATTATATATTATATATAACAGATTATATATTGTTATATAATATATAATAGATTATATGTTATTATATAATATATAATCAATCATGTTATTATATATAATCTATTATATATTATATGTTATATAATAGATTATATATTTTCTATATTTGTCTCCATATAATATCCTTTGTGTATATCTAGGCATATATATAAGTATATTCAGAGGATATTATATGTATTATATTTTATAAATATATTTATATATTTACATATGTACTTATATGGATAACTATATATGTATACGAATATATAAATTTATATATTACATTAAATATATTAATGTATTTATGTAAATATACTTATATATTAAATAGATATATATTAATTATTCTGTATATATAGATTAAATATATTTATGTAAATATAATCATGTATTATATGAATATATTAAATATATGTATGTAAATATAATTATGTATTATATGAATATATTAAATATATTTATGTAAATAAACATTTATGTAAATATATTAATAATTATATATTGATATTATGTATATATTTGTGTTTGTATAATATCCTCTTTGTCCCTTCTCCATCCTAGACTATAAGGTTAGCAGACATCATAGTTTAACTGTTATAGGCAGTGAAACTTTCTTCTACAGTGAAAGAGACTACAGAAATTCAGAAATCCTGTTTCTTCTGACAAAGTCTGTCTCTCCATGCTATAAAACCCAATTTTGGTTATCAGAAGCAAATTATTAACTCTTGCCTTTTGTTACAGTAAGAGTTCTATCTGCCCCAGCTGACAGCCTCCCACCCCTAATTCCTCTCCTTCCCCTTTACCCAACACAGATGGATTTTGTAGGCTGATCATGGTAAGGTCAAATGCATAGAACCATTAAGAGGGGGGAAAAAGCACATTAATGTGCTTAGAAATATTACTCCAGCTACAACGTCTTTAAATTGCAATGTTTTGGTAGTGGCTAGGGAGGTTAAACATTTTTTAAAACATCTCATGTTATATAAATATGAAATATTTTATTACTTTGTAGCAGTTCTGTGTATAGTAAGGCTATTAACTCTTTGCCTTGATGCACATTTTTTTCTATACAATGTTTTCAGTCTTATAAAATTTCCATTTCTTTCATAATTTTATGCTTAGAAAACTTGTCCCCAAACTCTATTTTCTTTCACATTTTTCAGTCACTAAAATTTTTATGATTTTATTTTTTCTCTTTAATATATTGGGAATCTATTCTAGGATATACTGGAAGGAGAAGATCTAACTTGATTACTTCTAAACTGCCAATTTTCCCGGAATCATGTGATGAATATTCTAGAAACATAAGTATTTATATCGCTGTGTCTCATGCAGATGCACTTGTTTGTGCTTTTCCTCACTTAACCGTTTTTGAATGGCAAGCATATGCACAACCTCTTCTTTCCTTTCCAAATGAGTGGTTCCCCTCCTGTGTAATCTCCTTAGAAGGTTACTTAGTTATTCTAAGGATGCTTCCATTGATGGAAGTTCTTACTTTTTTATTGAACCCCCAATTACTGCAGCTCGATTACCTAATTTGCCAGGTAATGTGGCTCCAGATGACTCTTTCCTATTTCCAAAGAGCAAACACACTTCTAAAGCATGTTGAAGGAGAAAAGGATAACCTCAGTTCTGCTATGTTTGTGTTAAATTTAGTCTTATGACTTTGTAGTTGCATGTGATCAGGTGTATGTATGCACATAAATGAATAAGGTTTAATCTTCCCGTTCTGTATATTTGGCTGTAACTACAAATTAGAGTCATGTGCACTAGGGAGGAAGATGACTTTGTAAAGATACTGGCCTCTAAGCAAGCTCAGAGGGCACGAAGAACTCCTCCCTTCTCCCTCCAAGAAGAGACTCATTGGATTCACCTACAGTGGGATTCACCAATGGAATAGTGAGTGATTCTTAGAAACAGATTAGCTCTGCATGTCAGTGGTAGAGCCCATGGTTCCATTTAATTTTTTTTCCAGTGCCCTATGTATTTCTAACAACAACACTGACTAAAGGAAAGAAATGCCAAAACTGATATCCCTCTGGATTTTATAGATTTCCTAATTTTCTAATTGCTACACTCCTGCCAACAAAACACAGTGAAAGAATGCCCCATGAGGAGAGGTCTCAGAACACACCACAGGATGGGACTACAAATTTCAGTGATTACAAACAATTAAAGCAGGCAGCCAACATGTAATTTTCTTTTTAGGCATGGACATAGAATGAGAAACAACTTACTGGGTTGGAATAGATAGACACAGAGCTGTTTCCCTTTGTGTAAAAATCATACTTGATCAAATAGAGATTACAGCTAATGTGCCCTCCCCCATTTGCCTTTAAAATTGAGGGATGTGGAAATTAGTGAAATTAAATTCACAGCTGCATTATTTGCAAATAACAAAAATTCTATTTGATCCTGCAGAAGCCAAAAAAGGAATGTTTTGCCTTGTGGAAAAAAAGAAAGAGTTGAACATCCAAACAATGGGAGAGGAAGGCATACACTTGAGTCTCTGGGAACAATTGGAATTATGACCCCAAATATAACTGGAACTGTCTCCCTCTGTTCTGCATTTTGGCTTCTTTCCACACATTGACTTCATCCTGTCTCACTGTAGACTAGCCTTTTCCATGTATCAGAGTGGATGTCTGCCCTAAGCTCCTGAATTTTATTGTCTCTGTACTGTCATATTGTTGGTAGTCTGAAGTTCAAAAATCCTGCCGTTGGAGTTACTGCAACAACCTACGGGTGCCACATTCCCCATAAACATTGTAGATTCCAACAGTTTCCTAACACAGGGTATAAAGTGTCTTGAGGAAGGGCCACTTTTTTCCTAATTTACACAAAAGTGCCATATGGACTCATGGTGGCCCTGGGTAGAGTTCTGATGGACGCAGGTTAGGTCAGACGCCCATACCTGGACAAATCACTTATGGCCGTATGGTTGAGGTCCTCTAAGAATGTGGTTGTCCCTATAAGATTCTTATAAGCAGAAGAGGAACAGCTTATAGAGAAGGGAGATGTGGTTCCCTAAAGAAAAGTATGTGCTGGCAGGCAAAATGTTAACTGTCCACTATGCCACAGTAGGAGTTTGGTGAGCCTATTTTACATTTTCTTTCTCCTTTGAAAAAATTTCTTGCTTCTGTTGTCCTTCTTTGCTAAATTTAAACTCTGATAGGGCAATGACTGAGGCTACATATTTTTCCAGATCCAGGGCCAATATTATTTGTTAAAGAATATACTAATTTATTTACTAGGTGGTGCTATGGTTTGAATACTGGTGTCCCTCTAAAATTCTTGTTGAAACTTAATCTCCAATGCAATGGTATTAAGAGGAGGGGCCTTAAAGAGGAGATTAGACCACTTCCTTCTTTAAAAATGGCATGAACTTGAATACACTTTACCTATTGAACACTGTGCTCCCAATCTTCTTCTTATTATTCGTAATACTAATTTACTCTCCCTATTATAAGCATGGATCATCAGTTATTTTGATTTTTGTTTCAGTCAATATTAAATTTATGGAAACATATTTTCTTATTCTGTCCTCTAATATTTTCTTCTGTTCCATGTCTTTAGTTATTGTTCTTTCATTTTCTTCTTTTTCTTCTTCCTTTCTTATTTCTTTGGATTAAAAGGCTTAAGTGTTTTCTTTTAGTGAGAATTGAGGGTGGTAAACTCTCTCAGGTTATGTGTGTGTGCCTATATTTTGCCATCTGTTGAATGGCAGTTTAGCTGTGTATAAAATTCTAGCTTGCCAAATATATTTCCTTGCATTTCGAAGATATTATTCCATTGTCCTTTGGCCTGATTTTTTTCCAATTAGAAGCTTATTATTAGTCTATCATTCATTATTAGATGATCTGTTATTTTCATTACTAATTATTAAAGATTTTTGTTTATCTTCTGCAGTTTCACTATAAAGAATCTAAGTGGGGATTTAGTTGTATTCTTCCTACTTGGTACCTGGAACACACTTTCAAACCAAGGACCTATATCATTGCTTAATTCTGACAAATTTTCGGCTACCATCTCTTCAATTATTACTTCTTCCTTATTCCCTCTATTCTTTTGGAACTCCTATTAGATGTATTATGTGGTCTCTCAATTTATTCTCCATGTCTTTTAATTATTATTTAAAACTTTTTATGTATTTTGCGCTGCATTCTGAGTGAATTTTGCAATATTGTAATTCAGTTCATTAATTTGTTCATCAACAGTGCCCATTTCTGGTCTATCAAATTTTTAAATCTTTGTTTCCATTTCAAAATTTATAATCAATGTTTTGTTTTATCTATATAGTTCTTATTTCTGCCTGTTTGCTTGCTTTTTTTTTTTTTTTTGAGATGGAGTGTTGCTCTGTTGCCCAGGCTAGAGTGCAATGGCGCAATCTCAGCTCACTGCAACCTCCGCCTCCCGGGTTCAAGCAATTCTCCTGCCTCAGCCTCTTGAGTAGCTGGGATTACAGGTGTGCGCCGCCACACCCAGCTAAGTTTTGTATTTTTAGTAGATACGGGGTTTCACCATGTTGGTTAGACTGGTCTTGAACTCCTGACGTCGCTATCTGCCTGCCTCAGCCTCCTAAAGTGCTGGGATTACCGGCGTGAGCCACCGCACCTGGTCGCTTGCTTTTTTTTTTTTTTAATGGATTTTAGCATCCCAAGCATATTTATGTTTTAGTCTTTCTCAGAATAACCCCTAAAATATATTTCTAATAAAGCAAATTACATTTGAATAACTGATTTTTTATTCTGGTCTTTCTTAATGTTTTAGCTTTCTTCAAATCCCTTATAATGGTTTTAGTTTGTAACATCATTTTGAGAGGGACACTTGTTTCTATCTCTCTTCCCTATTTAGCAGGTTTGTGATAGCTTCTAGTTAGTTTCCCCCACCCTCGTGCCAGTATTTCATTCTAGAACCAAGTCTTACGTTTGTGGTAGGGGACTCCTGCCCTATAATTACACTGAGGATGCTTCAGATCCAGTCACTAGCTCAGGAGGCAGCTTGTTCCAGTTCCTAGTTGTGGTGTTATGTTTCTGTCTGCTGCCTCCCTAGGTTTCCCTCCTGCTTTTATAAAAGCTATAAGCTCACATACAAGTCAAGAAGAGTTTTCTTTTTCAGCTTCCTTTCATGACCAGGCAAATATTCCTGGCTTTAATACCCCATCTCATGTGGGATCCACTTGGTCCCTATTATTCTACAGGACTGAGCTCCTAGACATGACTGCTGCCTCTGCACCAGAAGCCCAGAGCACCATGGTTTTAGCCCTATTTACTTTGTTTCTGGGTCATGGAGATTTTTATCTTGTTATTGAGTCCAGTTGTATTACTTTATTTTTTTAAATCATCATCTATTACTGCTATATTTTTTAGTAAAAGGAATGCTTCTGAATTTACCATTTCCAGTAAAAATTTAAACTGTATCACTTTACAGTAAAGAATCACACAAAAAGTGAAGGGATATTCCTCAGGTTGAATAATAGTGTGTGTACTCATTCTTTTCTTTATCTTTCATTTTATTTCTTAAAGACAGGGCTTGTGTATGTTGCCCAGGTTGATCTTGAACTGCCAGGCTCAAGCAATGCTCTCATCTCAGTCTCTCAAGTAGCTGAGACTATAGGCATGTGTGCCACCATGCCCAGCTTGTGTGTACCTATTTATTTATACTTTTCTTTATTCCACAAATAAGGATTTTTTCTATAGCATTTATAATAAATAGTAAAATTTAAATAAGATATTAAAATTGAGTTTAAGGAAAATATAAATTAGAATATATTCCTAAGATTAGAAGGAAAACATAAAATGTCCATATTCACATTGCAGATGATAAGGTCCCACATGTTGGGCTGTGTATTTGCCTCTGAGCTTCCATATAGCCAAAGTGAATAAACACAATTGATTCCTTAGTTCTCTCTTGATTCACAAAGAAAACCCTTCTCAGTTCTTTGAGAGAAGTCAAGTTCTTCTGGCAACACATTCTAAAATAAGTTTCTCCTGTGCATATCATAGAGAGGATACTGACAGGTGAAGTAGATGATGCCTTCAAAAACTTAGCTACAACATAAGTTAGCAAGGCTGACTTTTAGAGATTCTTCAATGAAACCCTAAGGCACAATGCCCACTTCGTTAGCACATGGCAGTATTGAGACAAACTCAAGTATGAGTGGTTGTCAGATGTTCTTTAAACCTCACAACACTCCCTCCTCTCTAGGGCTTTAAAGGATCTCCACGAACAAACCCTGCATTAGATCACTTCGGCCAGCCTGAGGCAAGAGGTGAATTCCCTTATTAGTCATTTGGTTGTTTTTATTGTTGTTACAAATGACAGGAACTCAACTCAAATTAATGAAAACATAAGAAAATTGAAATTTTTAGTTTTGTTAACTCCAAAACTCAACTGAATAATTGTAGGAAAAGCGAAGAGAAGGAAGTGAATACAGGGAATTTATTAAGCAGGTGTGTGGAACAGTCCTTAGAATTATCCCCACCCCCCCCCCCGCCCAAGGGCAAGGAAATTGTAGTATCCCATCTATTATTAGCTAAAAGTTGCTCCCAGGAGCTTCCTAGCACTTCTGGCCTATTCTAACACAGGCCAACAAGAAGCCCTTCCACAGAGAGCTGCAGGGGCTTGGTGTGAGAAGCCAACAACGTGTGCTGTTATGGGGAGTGCAGAGTGAGGGTAGGGAATTGAGGACCATTATAGCCATTCTGTTGGAAATGCCCTTGCTCATATTTCCAGCCATTGTACTTCCCTAGTAAGTATACCAACCCTGGTGAAACCCAACCACTGCCTAATCCGAGCATCTGAATGCAGTTAGAGAAAAGCACACAAACATACTGACTGATCTCACCTTAAACAGTCCATCAACATCAAGTGAGTCTTTAGCCAATTCCCTCTCTGACCCTCCAAGATATCAATTTCAAACTTTCTTATCTCTTGACAAACCTGTAAAACTCCCATTCTCCTTCTCATATTTGGTTCTTCTTGCTTCTTATTTCACTGGGAAATAGATGATATCAGAAAAGAGCTTCCACACCTTTCAAACATCTAAACACCCGAACATCAGAACACTGATACCTACTCATATACTCTCTGCCTTCTTTCGAGTTACTGTAGATCAGTGTTTCTCAACCTTTTCTTTTCATTATTGCCCCTTAAAGAGTCTTTTTAGATACCTTTATCCTAGTTGCCTCATGCCATAAGATTATGTACTGCATGCGTATCTGTGCTTTGTACATAAAAAGAGTAGGAACCAACTTTTGTCCTCATTGAGGATATGTGCAATAGGTGAACCATCCAAGTTGCTGTCTTAGGCTAAACCCTCCCAGTGCACTGGGTCCCATTTCCTTTCACCAACTCTAGAGTACCATTCTCACTGTTATCTGTTCTCTTTCCTATACTATCATTTCCCCCTTTCTACTGGTTTATTCCCATCAATCTACAAAAAATATTCTGTGTTCCATCTGATTAAAATCTTCCCTTAACTGCGTATCTCCCTTCACTGGTCTTTCCTATTTCTCTATATCCATTCCCCTTTACCAAAGACTCAAAAGACCATGTGTAGGTGTGCTGGCCAGCAGCCAGCATCACCCACCAGACATGTGAGTGAAGATGCCTCCAGACAGTGCTAGCCCCAGCCCCAGGTCTCAGAAGGGCTTTTCATCACCTTCCTTGGAGCTAAAGAGTAGAGATGCAAGAAAGACCCCTGAAGGCTAGCTATAAGATAATTCAACCCCATTTTCACTCAGCTGAACTGGGCGATTGCCCATGTGACCACACTTGGTATATATTTCCTGGTTTTCACCTCAATTGGAAATGTACACTGTGGCTTGTTGATCTTGGGTTATTTTACCTCTATGGGGACTTCTATTATTTATGAGAAAAATACCTTCCTAATAGGGTTATGGGAAGATCAAATGAGATAAAGCGAGCTTTAGGAACCTTGCACAATGAGAGGAGACAATAAATGCTCCCCCAACCTCCTCTATGCCACCTCTCGTATTCCCAGTAGAATTGGAATTTTATTGAGAGAAGGAACCATACCTACCATTCCTTTACATTCTTCATAGCCCATAGGACACTACTTTGTCTGTAATGTATAATAAAAGCTTTTTAAAAAAATACTCCTAGTGTTTTTCCCTGAATTGGACCAGAGGATAAAAAATTTCCAAAGCAAAAGTAATTAAGAGCCTTCTTAGTTGAAGGCCCCTTGATGTAGGGCTCTTTAAAAAATTGAATTAATTATAATTGTGCCAATGAGGGACACTAATGTTGATACACTTTGAATCTTTGGTGGTGCCTCTTCTTCTGAATAATAAATTTATTAAATATGTATAATATATAAAATATTATTGGTTTATTTATGCACCAATTATGTGATTTAACACTTAATGCCTTCAAGTGAGGAACCAAGCCTTGCGAAACATTTTGTAGCCTCAGAGATTGGAGTAATCTCTTGTACATAGGAGGGTCTACACACATATTTGTTAAATAATAAAAAGAAAATAATTTTAAACATTACTATTATTACAAGTTGACACCAAATTTGAAAATTTTGATTAAAAGAGAAACACATTTACTTCTAACACGAAGACTAAAAAGTAGTATTTCACAAATTCCTTTTCATTTTGTACATTTTTCAATAAGGTTTTGTGTTTGTTTTGTGTTCAGAGGGTCAAACGTTTGATCTGCTGATGTTTTTTTAATCCTTCC
Source organism: Macaca nemestrina (assembly GCF_043159975.1). Classification (NCBI taxonomy): domain Eukaryota; kingdom Metazoa; phylum Chordata; class Mammalia; order Primates; family Cercopithecidae; genus Macaca; species Macaca nemestrina. Next base: position 43,854,163 of record NC_092143.1, read on the forward strand.
CCTTCAAGCAGAGCAACTTTTCCTTAGCGTGGCTTTCAAAGCCCTTAACAATGTGGCTCTTCTTTATTGGTTCAGCTTCATTTCTTTCCATAATTCCTCATATCCCTCCCCTCTCTCTCCTTTCCTTTCTCCCTCCCTTTCTTACAAACATGCTCCTCTCACATCTGGGCCCTTGCTCATGTGTTTGCCTTTGCTCTCTTGGCTCTTTTCCTGGCTAACTCCCAGCAGTACCATCCTGCCTACAGTGGCCTTCCCTGACCACCAAGACTGGGTGAGTTGCATCCCCTACAACTGTCTCCTGTAACAGAACAGAAGATCCTGGAGGACAAGGACTGTGTCCTAATTCTTGTCTTCACAGTACAGTGCACAGTCTTTAGCAGATAAGACTCTCCAAGAACATGGTTCCTTGGCATCTTTTTGTTGTTGTTGTTTTGTTTTGTTTTGAAACAGTCTTACTCTGTTGCCCAGGCTGGAGTGCAGTGGTGTGATCTTGGCTTACTGCAACCTCTGCCTCCTGGGTTCAAACGATTCTTGTGCCTTAGCCTCCTGAGTAGCTGGGATTAGAGGAGTGGGCCACCATACCTGGCTAATTTTTGTATTTTTAGTAGAGACAGGGTTTCACTATGTTAGCTGGGCTGGTCCCAAACTCCTAACCTCAAGTGATTCTCCCACCTTAGCCTCCCAAAGTGCTGGGATTACAGGTGTGAGCCACCGCACCCAGCCTTCCTTGGCATCTTTTAACAGGTCACAAAATGTCATCGGAGATACAGTTATTTCATTAGTTCAGTGAAATATTTTCTATATTGGTAATAATTACAGTAACAGGAAAGCTACTGCCAGGTAAACGTTAGGCCTTTGATAACCATTAATAATCAATTATAAAAAACCTAGAAGAACTTTGTAAATTACTGGAGAGCCTACTGAGAGACAAGAGCATCAGAGGAGTGGAGGAATTTTTGAAACAAAGTTATGATTTAAAAAGTAGTAGAGAAACATATGTGAATGTTTACAGCAGCATTATTCATAAGAGACAAAAAAATGGAAACAACCAAATGCCCAATATGGTATATCCATATCATAGAATATTATTCAGCTATAAGAGGAAGTGAAATACTGATACATGCTGTAACATAGCTGGACCTTGAAAACATGCTTAGTGAATGAACCCAGTCACAAAAAACCACATACTATATGATTCCATTTATATGAAATATTCAGAATAGGCAAACCTATAAAGACAAAAAAAGTAGATTAGTAGTTGGCTAGGGTCAAGAGTAGGGGAGAGAAGAATGGGGAGTGAATGCTACCAGTATGGGTTTATTTTTGAAGTGACGAAAATGTTCTAAAATCAGATTGTGGTGATGGTTGCACAGCTCTGTGTATACTAAAAGCCATTGAACTGTACCATTTAACTGATTGAATTTTATGGTATATGAATTATATCTCAATGAAGCTTTTTTTTTTTTTTTGAGACTGAGTCTCACTCTTGTCACCCAGGCTGGAGTGCCATGGTGCGATTGTGGCTCATTGCAACTTCTGCCTCCCAAGTTCAAGTTATTCCCCTGCCTCAGCCTCCCAAGTAGCTGGGACTACAGGTGCTCGCCACCATGCCTGGCTAATTTTTCTATTTTTAGTAGAGACAGGGTTTCACCATGTTTACCAGGCTGGCCTTGAACTCCAGACCTCAGGTGATCCACTCGCCTTGGCCTCCCAAAGTGCTGGAATTACAGGTGTGAGCCACTGCACCCAGCCAATAAAGCTGATTGTTAAAAGTAGTACGGAACGTTTGTTGCAAAGTTAAATCTCAAGAGGCCGTGAAAAATATAATTTTCTACATAACCTTTGCTGATATAGTTCTACTCTGTGCTTCTTGGTAAGTGAAAAACCAAATCTCTAAAATCTGGGCCTTTGAAACCCTGTGCACATAGGCCAGAAAGCCCCCTACTCAGTGTTGACCAGCCAAGTGGGTGAGAAGTCGCAATTGCAGGATGCTAAAGATGACAGCAAAGCTGGCGCTATGTGATGAACTCAAGGGAGAGAGCTGTAAATCAGGTGAGTGAAACGATTATTCAAAGGACATAGCATAATTAATGGAAACAGCAAAATTACATTTACAGTGTAAAATGTAAACATACACCTGGAAACTGACAGCTTGTAGAAAACACAACTGTTTTTGTTGTAGACGTCTCTCTGGCTAGCCGTCAGATTTGGAAAGCATTCGTTTCTGACGTCAATATGATTGGGTGTAGTTGGAAGGAATCTGGTCTGGGTCTTGGGACACCCAAGTTCCAGTTCTGGCTCTCTCATTTATTCACCATTCAACAAACAACTACTAAGCCTACTGTGTGCTAGGCACTGCCGCTAGCCCTGGTGACCCAAAGTTCAACGACACACTTGTTCCTACCTAAAGGATCATACTGTTCAGAGAAAGACAATTTAAAATATAGTTAAGTAAGTGCTGTGGCAAGGAGCAAGGTACATCTTCCATCTTGAGGCGTGAAGAAAGAAGGAGTAGCTGTGAGGGAAAGGTTTGCCACAACTTGAAGTTGTATTATTTCCTTGTTAACTCTTTTTTTAAATACAGTTTTTGTAGAGACAGGGTCCCACTACATTACCTAGGCTGTTATTTAACTCCTGGCCTCAAGTGATCCTTCCAGGCCTCCCAAAGCTCTAGGATTACAGGCATGACCAGCGGCCACTGGCAGCCACCTTCTTAACTCTGCTGTCCCACAAGCTCGTCAGTTCCTTGAGGAAAAGGAGGCTTTTTTTATTACATTTTTTTTTTTATAAAGAGCTTTATTAAGACATCACTCACATAGCACACAATTCACTCATTTAAAGTAAATGAGTTGGTCTCTTGCTGCAGCAACGCGAGTGGGAGCACCAGGATCATGGGCTCGGAACCCGACTACACGGATTGTTTTAAGAAAATGGCAGACAAACCAGACATGGGGGAAATCGCCAGCTTCGATAAGGCCAAGCTGAAGAAAACGGAGACGCAGGAGAACACCCTGCCAACCAAAGAGACCATTGAGCAGGAGAAGCGGAGTGAAATTTCCTAAAATCCTGGAGGATTTTCTACCCCTGTCATCTTCGAGACCCCAGTCGTGATGTGGAGGAAGAGCTACCTGCAAGATGGACACGAGCCACAAGCTGCACTGTGAACCTGGGCACTCCACGCCGATGCCACCAGCCTGTGGGTCTCTGAAGGGACCCCCCCAATCGGACTGCCAAATTCTCTGGTTTGCCCTGGAATATTATAGAAAATTATTTGTATGAATAATGAAAATAAAACACACTTCGTGGCATGGCAAAAAAAAAAAAAAAGTAAATGAGTTAATGGTTTTTAGTATATTCACAGAACTATACAATCATCACTGCAATCTAATTTTACAGCATTTCATTATCACAGAAAGAAACCCTGTACCCATGAGCTGTCACTCCCCTTCCCCACCTCCACTCCCAGACCTTGCCAAACACAAATCCACTTTCTATCTTTATAGATTTGCTCATTCTGGATGTTACATATAATGGAATCACACAGTATGTGACCTTTGTGACTGGCTTCTTTCACTTAGCATAATGGTTCAAGTTTCACTATTCATCCATATGGCAGCATATCTCAATACTTCATTACTTTTCATGGCTGAATAATATTCCATTGTATAGATGTGCCACTTTTTACCATCGATCAGTTGGTGGGCATGTGGGATGTTTCTACTTCACGGTATTATGAATGCCATGAACATTTGTGTACACGTCTTTGGGTGGATATATGTTGCTATTTCCTTTGGGTAAATACCTAGAAGTGGAATTGCTGGATCATGTGGTTACTCTGTTTAATCTTTGGAGGTATTAATACTACCAGATTGCTTTTCAGAATGACTGCACCATTTTATATTCTCGCCAGCAATATATGAAGATTCCAATTTCTCCACATCGTTAGGAACACTGGTTATTTTCTGCCTTTTTGATCATAGCCATCTTAGTGGGTATGAAGTGGTCACTTTATTCATTTTTGTATCCCTGGTGCCTCGAAGACAACTTGGCTCAGGTAGACGCACAATTTATTTGTTGAGCAATTTTGAGAACATAGTGGACATTTGTCATTTAGGGGCTCCCCAGAACCTGGCCCCCTTTATTTTGTTTAGATAATTATCTGAGGATTACTGGAGAGAAGCGGATCCCCAATGTAATATAGAAGCCTACCAAAATGTTAGCTCCTTACTTTCTCAACCCTGCCTGCAAGTAGAGCATGCGACACAGGCTAAGCTTGGTTGACCTAATGGATCTGCCCTGGGCTTCAGAGACAGTAATGCAAAATACAGGTGGTGCAGAAACAATTCTGGTGGCAGTAACAGGCACTGCAGTGACATCTGGTTGCCAGGAACAACAGTGCTGATAGTGAGAGTGGTGGGGAGCGAATGGTGGGTAGTGCCCAGTGACACTGACTTGGAAGTGAAGCCCATGGCATCCTGTGTGGAATGGTGGTGCCAGTGATGGTTGCCTTCCTCCCCCAGTATGTGGTCCTGTGTCTTGGCTGTCTTCCTGGCTATTGCCTAGCCTTCCTTGTTTCTGCTTATTGTCTGAGCCTGTTTCTGCAGCCTTCTCAGCAATTGTGTCAGTCACCCAATATCCTTTCACCAAATTCTCTTTCTCCTTAAGTCAGCCAACATCAATTTCTCTGTTGCTTGCAACTAAGAACCCTGGCTGTTACAATAAACACTGAATGGCTCTGTGTGTGTGTGTGTGTGTGTGTGTGTGTGTCTGTCTGTCTGTCTTTGTATGTATGAATAGAGAGATCAATGAATGAATGAGGGTACTGAAGCTCTATACAGAGCTTCGAAGGATGAGCAGAGGTTGGTCAGGCAGCAGAGGGCAAGTGCTTTCTAGCAGAACAAAGAGCACAGCACAGGCACTGGGGAATGAGAGAACATGGTGATTAAGGAAACTGTCAGGAGTTCAGTCTGGCTGGGGAAAAGGGAGCAAGGTAGGGAGTGTTGAGATGTGATGCTGCAGAGACTGGCCTGGGATGGATCATTAAAGATCTTTAGGTTATGCTAAAGTCTTGATTCTATCTTGGAAAAAAAACAGGAAGAAGGACACTATTAATCAAGGTAGTGATATCAGATTTACATTTAGAAAATATGCTATTAAAAAAATTCTGGCAGCAGGAAGGAGGATGAATTGGAAGGGAGCAAGAGTAGAGACAAGAAGACCAGCTGAGGAGCTAAAGCAATGCTTCCAATGAAAGACAGTGAAGTCTGAATCGAGGCAGTGAGCTTGGAGAGGAGGCATTGATCTGAGACACATTAAAAAGGTAGAACCAACGGAAATTTTGTCTTTGATATGCAGGAATTAAGAAAGAAGGAAGACCATGGATGACTCCAAGGTTTCTGTTTGAGTAGATCCGGCAGGTGGTGGTGTAATTTATGCAGGAATTTATTCAACAGAAGTTTAATTAGCACATAGTGTGGTAGGTGCTGTGTATCATGAAGTGGATAAAATAAACCTGGTCCTACCTTTGCAGTAGTAATGATTACTCTATGTCAGCCTTAATTTACATGTCTTCTCAGATTTTCTGGGCCTTACCATCTCTGGGACCCTTGACCTCTTCTTCTGTTTCACCTGCTACCACTAGAGACTTAGTTAAGTCCCTTGTGGTTTAACTGCCTGAGGTCAACCAGCCACATACCTAGTTTCCTCCCACCATTTCTGAACTCCAGGGCATGGGACCTGGCTTTCTGAGTGACTGTCAAAGAAAATGGATAACCCAACTGGGAAGTGAGAAAATTTTTACTCCCTGAAAGACAAGCTATGACCAACAGGAGACAGGAGACACAGGAAAAAATTCCTTCCTTCTTCACATTGTTTCATGGTGTGATTTCTCCATACTGCCTGTCTGGAGATGTCCTGTATGGCCAAGTGGCTGCACCTGCCCAAGAGACAGGCTGTATTTCTTTAAGGCTTTTCATGGAGTAGTGTTTAGCACAGTAAGGCATTGCTGTACCTTGTTCCCCATTTTTCTTGTCTTTTCCCTCATACTGTTGCCCTGGGATTATACCTTCTAAAAAAAAAGCATCAATACTTAATCCTTGCATCAGGTTTGTTTTCTAGGGAACTGGGCTAAGACGTACACAGACAGGAAAACAGAAGGAGATGATCATTTCCAGTTGGATATGTTGAGTTTGAGTGAACTTGAGTGAAAATTATTCATCCATTCAAAAATATTTATTGAGTGCCTCCATGTATGCTTGAATTAGGGATACTATGGTGAACAAAACAGACATATTTCCTGTTCTTTTAGAGCTTACATTAAGTGTTAAGGGGTGACAAGTAACAATTCAGTACAGAGTAAGTGGACGTGATGATTCTACATAATAAGTTTTTAAAGAAAAAATTTTAAAGGTGATGTGATAGAGTGTGACATGTGTATGTTGGGAGGGACGTGTGTATGTATGACCACCCTGGACAGGGTGGTCAAGGGAACAGACAGTAAGTGGAGGAAAAAGCTTATCCAGAGGGATAGGCAAGGCTTTTGAGGAAAATGGCTGGAAGGGTCGGTCTGGAGACGGGTACATCTGTCCATCATTGGGGGTTCAGGCGTGGGTAGGAAATTTGCCTCTATTTTCACCACGAAATAGTTGGTGAGGACATATGCTTACAAAGTAATGGGAACTTGAAGTTTTGTAGAGCGGCAAAGGTTCAGAAGTGTTGTTTTGCAGCATGGGTGTGCATGCAGACCAGGAACATGAAGAAGAGTCAGTGGGCAGTGCCAGAGCAGAAAAGGCAGATACTACATGCACAATGCATGGCACTAAGTGGTCACAGGACTTTGGAGAAGGAAGCCTCAGCTTCAGTTTCCTCAACTGCAAAATAAGAGCACTGAATCAGGCTCCATGAGTTTACAAAAGCAAAGAAGAGTTGATATGAAACCACTGTATAGCTATATAATTTTTCCTTGAAACTCACCAGTGAAGTCTTTAGGACCCAGGAGTAATTGGCTCTCTCCCACCATTAATTACATTCTGGCCACTTGTCAGCTAACACAATTGTCAGACTCCTTCAGCAAATGTCTGTTTCATAGCAAGGACCGTTTACAGTAAGGACAAACAATTGGGACTCATTAATTCAATAATTAGGACACTGCTTATGCATCTATTGTCTACTCTAGTCAGCTATGTTAAGTAAGCTCTTCAGTTTTCATCAGAGCAATTATGCTAATAAGCTTGAAATTTTCCAAGAGTATTATACCTTCATACACTTTCCTGCCTAGCAGCAGCCTGGCTCAGTCAATATTGTCACCCACAGACAATTATAATGAAAGCATAAGGCCCTATTGTTGGCATATGACTACCAAATAATCTCCCCTCACAACAGAACTTCAAACAATTTGGATATTGTTCTTTCAGGGTTTAGACACTGGCCTCTTTTATTCTTTTTCCAAAATATGTAGATCTCAGATATTTAAATGCCTTTATGGGAGAGCTCATTGCATTGGAATTGTATTGTAATTTTCCAAGTAATATTTGAACAGTCACTGGGTTATCCAATGATCTAGTCTTCTAATCATTATTTATCCATTTAAGTGTAGAGATAAGAAATAGAATACTACGATGCCTGGAGAATGATGAGAAATATAATTTGTTTTGCCATATATTTTTGTCTTTATCAGAGCCAACTTCTCTTTTAATCTCTTTCTCTCTTTAATCACAAAAAATCCTACCTGTCTTATTTCAAGTGACTTTGGCCAAAGAGTGAGAATTTTCCACCATGATCAATCAATGCTTCTGTGGTAGGTGCATGACAGATACCTGATGAACACTTGTTAAATTTCAAGTTTTTTCCTCAGATATGCCTTATTCCTGTCTCTTGCATATTCTATCAGATGTGAAATACTTTTTCTTTTTAGCAAAAACTAATGTGAATAAGGATTGTGTGTTGGGGGGCTGCATATATGTTCAAATCTGCAACATAAATTCATTTGGAACCTGAAATTTCACTGTATCAATATGAAAATCTAGCTGGTGTTGGATTTCTTCCTTATCATTTACAATAAAAGTAACTCCACACATTTGTTCTTTAAAATTTTTACTTATCTCATTTAATCAGTATCCTCTCAGTTGCAAATAACTGGATCTTTCCTTAAGATGTAGTAATGCTCACTGCAATTTAATCCCACTAGGATGAGCAAATGATGTTGAAAAGAGACCCAACAGTTGTATGGAGGGCCACTATAAACCGGAAGAATGGGCGCAAAGCTGTGTAGAATGTTTTCAGACCTGTGGCATGTTTTTCTTTTATACAAATGCTGTATTTCATCTTTCTTCAATTAGTATTTTGGTAAGGGTAGGAGAAGACAAGTGAGAATAAGTTGTCCTTGTCCTTCAGGAATTTACAATCTAGATGGGGAGACAATACATATATACACAGGAGAAGCTTAAAAAAAAACTGCTCGAGACTAAATGAATGGATCAATATATTAATCATAATGAAGTAATGGTATGTATATTACTGTAGGTATGAGAGAAAATTCATACGTGAATGGTATAGCTTTGGGCTGGGGAAGCCAGAAAGGGCTTTAAAAATTGACCAGAGAGGAGAGAATGAGTTGTTTTTTGAAAGATCACGACTGTGTGTGTGTGTGCGTGTCTCTGTGTGTCTTTGTACGGATAGAGAGATCAATGAACGAATGAGGGTACTGAAGCTCTATACAGAGCTTCGAAGGATGAGCAGAGGTTGGTCAGGCAGCATAGGGCAAGTGCTTTCAGGAGAACTGAGAGCACAGCACAGGCACTGGGGAATGAGAGAACATGGTGATTAGGGAAACTGTCAGGAGTTCAGTCTGGCTGGGGAAAAGGGAGCAAGGTGGGGAGTGTTGAGATGTGACGCTACAGAGACTGGCCTGGGATGGATCATTAAAGATCTTTTTTAGGTTATGCTAAATAGTCTTGATTTTATCCCGGAAAAAAAAAAAAAAAAAAAAAACTGGAAGAAGGACACTATCAATCAAGGTAGTGATATCAGATTTACATTTAGAAAATATGCTATTAAAAAAATTCTGGCAGCAGGAAGGAGGATGAATTGGAAGGGAGCAAGAGTAGAGACAAGAAGACCAGCTGAAGAGCTAAAGCAATGCTTCCAATGAAAGAAAATGAAGTCTGAACCAAGGCAGTGAGCTTTTTCAAAAAAATCAAACTACAAAAGAAATAATGATGAAATTTAAATTTTCCAATTATGACCCTCAGGCTCTTTCCAGAAGAAACCACCATTATCATTTTTCTTATGTCTTTCTAGTGCACTTAACTACTTTTGAATTGGATTCTGAATTGATTTAGATGTGATTTTGCAGTGTCATGTTTAATGAAGGGTTAAACTTGGTCTCTATCCATATAAGACTCATTCAATCTAATTTATACAATAGGGACTTACTGATAGATCTTGAGGTACCCTAGTGGATTTCCAAGCTGTTTGTTGCCATGGCAATCCCTGCTTTATGTGCCTTCAGTTTCTGTCTTGACCCACTTTGGTTTAGATGCATTTCTAGCAGAGGGGACAGTAGGCATGCTCCCATTTCTAAGCCCCTTGGGGACTGCATTGGTAGCCAGATTGTCCCTCCTCGCTCTTCCTCAATTATACATCCTGGAAGGCTTCCTAAATGGAAGAGTTATGGACCCAAAGTCTGAGACTTTGGATAAATGGTCTAACTTAGACCTCAGGCATACTACCCACTTAATTAGTGTAACCTCAAAGTACCTAACTCGCACACTAGGAGTACATTCTGGAATCCCAGCCAGACCTGCTTTTGTTCCTATTCTTACTACTCAGGTGGACACCCAAATCCCCACCTTGTTCACATAGGAGAAAATACTTGTGTGACCAGGGTAGCTTTTAATATGCTACTTCATATTACAACTGTTGACTTGTCTTAGCAGTAAGACAGACCAAAAACCAGAAACAGCCTTCCTACTTGTAAGTTGAACAGCCTTTGCCCTAGACCCACCTCCCTAGTGGCTCTGGAAAGAGGAAACAAGGCAGAGGAGGTGGGACAGCTCCACCAATTGGCTTCCTGGGTCTCCTTCACAAACCATTTTCATTAAGGGGTTAGTAGAGCTATCTCTAAACTAATAATGGAAGAAACCACCCTGGAAGGGAATTTTTGGAGGAAGAATTTCTGCTGAGTAGGTTCGTCTTAACATAAATGTTTGCAAGCAACAGAAGAGAAGTTAATGACCACCGACTTTCCTTGAACTTCAAAGCCCTATGCTATTTACTTTCATATTTATTATTTAATCATCACACAACTATATTTAAGTAGGTATCGTTGCAGGTGAGTTCCATTTGCCAAAGATTACAGATCTGGAACAGAGTGGTACTCAAAGCTACAATGTGCCTGACTCCTGGGTTTATGCTCTTCATCGCAACTTTCCCGTGAGAAAAGTTCCTCTATGTGAGAGGAGAGAGACGGTGGAAAGGGCAGAGATTTTCAAAGGACATCTGGAAAACTTGTATGACTCAGGGGATGGCCACATCTCTCTTAAGGTCCATCTGAAGGCACCCTCCTCTGGGACACGTTCATTTCTCAGAAGAAAGAGTATACTTCAAAAACTCTTATTGTTTGGAGTGCTCATTTGGTACTTTCTGATTACTGATTTGTATTGCTAGTGCTTCTTTCCCGCTTATCTGAAGTCCCCAATTATATCTATAAAGTAAGCCATACATGAGAATGAATTACTGGACAGGCACCCCCAAAAAAACCGTGTTCTAGTCTTGTCTCTGGCACCTGTGTGAGACCTAAGTTTCTTTTCAACTTTAGTTCTACGGTACTCCCTGCCTGTGTCACAGTGGGTGCATAGTAAACACCTGATGTGATTAGTTGGGCTCAATATTTTGTCAGCAGAGGCCTGGGTGCTCCTAAGGGTAAAAGCAACAAGGTTTTCCCTGGGTGCGGTTATGCCCTGGTCTGTGGTAAGTTTAGGGCCTTGCTGCCTCCTGTAGGGCAGATGCCCAAGCTGGGGCCTAAACGCCGCAACGGGAGAAAAGAGGAAGGGAAGATATCCCAGCCATTAGAGGACATTATGACATGCCTTTCTTTTAGACTTCACAGACCCTTCGGGACGTGGATTATTGATATCATTTTTACTGAAGACGGAACCAAGATTTAGGTTAAACACTTAGATCTGGCATCCCCTACCCGGGCCCTAAGTGCTCTCCAAAGACTCCACCTCTGGGCTTATTTACATCGCGAACCTACCCTCGTTCAGCAGCACGAGGGCCCCGCCCATTCATTTGCATAGGGCGCGCCCAGTCGCGGGACGGGTCCTCGGGCTTCTCCCAAACCCCCTTTCTCTCCTAGGCGCGTCCTCCGGGCTGCCCGGGGCCTCCCAGTGGGATGAGCACGTGTCCGCTGCCGGCCTCACGACGGACTGTGGACGAAGCGGCAGGCCCCCACAGGCCCTACCCCACGACGCTGGCGAGGGATCGGGCGGTCGCCGGGAATCGTCTTCCCGCGCGGCAGGGCGCAGGCCTTTCCCCCGCCGCCCCCGAACTCCGGTGGGAGCGCGCAGGAGTCCAACTCAAGCGAAACCGCGGGCGTCCAGCCCCGCCCGGCCGCGCCCCGCCTCGCCTCGCCTCACGCTAGACTGGGGAGGCGGGACCAATCAGCGAGCGACGTCTCCCTTCCGATTCGAGGCCCCCGATGCGCGGCTCACACCCCGAGCTCCCCGCGTGCTGATTGGCTGCGGGCGCCGCCGGTCCGGCCGGGAGGCGGGGCGGGCCGTAGGCAAAGGGAGGTGGGGAGGCGGTGGCCGGCGACTCCCCGCGCCCTGCTCGCCCCCCGGCCCTGCCCGCGGCGCTCGGCCTCGTTCCTTTCCTCCTCCGCTCCCTCCGTCTTCCGTGCCCGCCCCGCGCCGCTTTCGGCCGGCGTGCCTCGCGCCCTAACGGGCGGCTGGAGGCGCCAATCAGCGGGCGGCAGGGTGCCAGCCCCGGGGCTGCGCTGGCGAATCGGCGGGGCCCGCGGCCCAGGGTGGCAGGCGGGTCTACCCGCGCGGCCGCGGCGGCGGAGGAGCAGCTCGCCAGCCAGCAGCCCGCCAGCCGCCGGGAGGTGGGTGCGTGGCGCCGCGGCGGCCGGCGGCCGAGGGCGGAGGGCGGAAGCGGAGGTGGGCTGGCGGTGGAGGGCGCGGCCGTGCGGGCGGCCGGTAGGGCTGCGGACGCGCGCCTGAGGGGAGGAGGGGCAGCGCGGGCGCGCGCGTCCTCACCCCCTCCTTCCCCGCGGGCGGCGGCCAGGCTCGGTCCCCTCCCCTCCCCTCCCTCCCCTCCCTCTACCCTCCCTCTACTCTCTACCCTCCACCCTCCCGCGCGCCGGGGCAAGCGGCCGGGCCCGGGCCTGGGGGCGGGGCGGGAAGACGGCGGCCGGGAGTGTTTTCAGTTCCGCCTCCAATCGCCCATTCCCCTGTTCCCCTCCCAGCCCCCTCCATCCCATCGGAAGAGGAAGGAACAAAAGGTCCCGGACCCCCTGGATCTGACGGGGCGGGACCTGGCGCCACCGTGCAGGTAAAGCCTGAGCGCCCGCGGGCCTCCGGCTAGGGGTGTGTTTGCGTGCGTCCGCGGCCCGGGCGATGGGCTGTGTCACATGGCCGCGGCGGGTGGGGGCTGGGGTGTGGTGAGTTCGGGGGCTGTGGGTGCGCCGGCCCGGGCGTGCGGGTTCGGGGCCAGAGAGCCGGGGAGGTACGGTGCTCGGCGGCCCGGCGCTGCCGCCCAGCCTGGCGGGGGTGGGGGCTGCCTGCGTCCCTTCCCCTCGCGGCTCTAACACTCCATAGTTTGTGGTTCTGATTTTTAAAGCCGAAGGGCCAGAGCTCTTGTTTCAGGAGTTGTGGGGAAGCCTTGTTAGGGGCGCGTAATACTTTGCCTCCACTTTTTTTTTTTTTGGTCCGGTAACCTTTGTTAACCATAGTAGTCTCGGGTTTTCCATGGCTTATGTGTACTCACAAACACGCACACAGCTGATAACTGTGATCATCCTTCACTCACTTGTGAAAGTTCTGCGGGTGGAGCCTATTAGTTTTTATCACCCGCTTTTGGAAAAGCCCTCGAAGTGATTTCTTTTATTTCAAACTTGGTTTTCAAAATTGCAACTTACTTTGTTCTCTTGGAGGGGGATACTGTCCTTGGGTCAGGCCCTTTTTTGTCTTTTATTTATCCTTACGATTTCCTTTTGATCCTAAACAGAAAATACCTGGGTTGGTTTTGTTATTCCTTCCTCTTGACACTTTAAAAGCAAAATACCACCAGTGTATTGTCAACCATATCTTTTAAAAAGAAATCTCCAGGGAAAACGAGTTTGCAAGCAGCATTTTCCATCAAAGTCATTTCTTGTTTGTTACAATTTGGACTATCTTAAATTTGGGTGTGTGAAACTTTTAAAATGTCATGTGTAAAATAATTGTTAATAAGTAAATAACTTGGAGTAGTTACATCTGTTTAGAAATATCTTTGCGATGTGAATTTCCAAAATTCTTTTTCTCTCTTCTGACTTCATATGAATTGAACTTGATAGTTTCGTATGAATGAATCGCTGATAGGATGTTTTCCTTTAGCCTAATAATAAATTTGCTCTTATGCTGAAAATTTGCTATTCTACTTTAACCCCCGTTAAAAAAGTTTCTATCTTACAGAGAAGTTAAATTGTTAAATGGAGTTTCAACAGTTTTAATACATGAATTAGTGAAGCAGAGATGGAAGAAATAATTTAAAATGAGCTTCATAAATATACCATAGTTTGAGGGTTTTTAAAAAGTTTGCCTTCGGAAAACCCATACAAGATATTTGAAGAATTTCCTCTGCCAGAAGGTCATTTAGCAGACGTTTATATTAAATTCAAAAGTAATACTTTTATTTTTAAAGTTCCTTACCCTTTGCCGTAAACTAAGCTTTGGTAGTAAATATAAATAGTTCACATCTTTTGGCATTTGTAAAGAGTGTACCCACTTTTACTATAAATACTAAATTCTATTGGATTTAATTGAGTTCAAGGCAGTTCACTGGCCAGGTTTAATGTAACGTGATTGGAAACGTTGATTTTGGGGGTTTTAGTAAGAAAATGCTCTTAGAGCTTGGTTTTTATACTTAGCCACACCTTCTTAAGTGCGGCCACAAGCATTGTAGGTGTTCAACAAAAGTTTGGTTTTTCAAGGTTGTAACCTACGTTTACTTAGTCATAAGTGGTCATGTCTCTACACAGTCTGTACGCTTCATGAAATAATAGTCTTTTAAGAAACTGTGCAGGGTAATTTCTTGTTGTTTGTGACTTACCAGGCTTGGTATGTGTTTTAACTCTGGTGTAGGAATATTGGGGATGGTTTTGTGTATTTCAACAAAACTTCTCTTTGATAGAAACAAAGGTTGTTTCTATTCTACTTCAAGATGGCCAGAGGTGGTTGTCACCTTTTCATTTTCACATTGTAAATATTAGAATCATGTTGCTATAATCTGGTTACTTCACCTTTGGGGGAATATATGTGAATGGAAAAGCTCAGTTTAGCTGTGTAAACTGTTGGGCAAAGACCTATTGAATTTTTACATTTTGCAAATACTGTCAGTTTTAAAAGACTTTCCTTATTCTTTTTTGGTTTTGATTCTGTTGGTTTTGTGCTTTAGGGCTCCAAAAACCTCCTTTTGTAGCAGCTTTAAATACAGGTGTTTTTGTAATGCATATAAAAGCTGTATTTAGTGCAGCCTGGCAGATGGAGATTTATTCATATTCTTGGGACAAAGAGTCATTTTTAGAGGGTGGAGGGGGACATGTCTTTTAGATTCCTAGCCTTTTGATGGGTGTAGAAGAGCCATTTTTAGGCCCATAGTTTCTGTAAGAGGTAAGATGTTTTCCACTAAGTATTCCAAAGGTATGTCAGAAAATGTGAAACGTAAAGAATTTAAAACCAGTTTAGGAGAGGTTGTGCATTTATTTTCAACAAATAACTTGTATTGAGCAAGTAGCATTTATTCAATAAACAGCTTTTTCTGTGTGTCAGGCTCTGGACTAGGCAATAAAGTATCTTACCAGCAAACAAGTACACCCCTGTTCCTTAATGGAGTTAGAAAAGTGGAAACTCATGTCCTTTGCCCAATTCTCCAGTGTTCAGAGTAAGACAGTTGTTAGTGTACAAATCAGGGGCACATGCATTACTGAGCCATTCCTAAAGTATGCTTGCCTTGCTTCCTATCACATGTAACGGATAGCACTAGGGAAGATGTGAAGTGTTAACTCAGTGTCACTGGGAACAATTGTCACCAGTTTTACACAGCTTATACAAACTGAAGATACAACCAGTCTTTCAGAAACGTGTTTATTGCTGAACAGATGTACACTTGTAGAGCTAAGCTTCATCTGACCTTAATTTGATCACTTATTGCCCTTTAGTTACAGAAACTGGTTAAGGAAAGAAAGCAAAGTTGAATAACTCAGGTTCCAGTGGAAGGATCAGGAATAAAGTGTAAAAACAGGTAGTTAAACCGAGACTCAGGATTGGACAGCAGTCTCGTGTAATGGGTTTTGGAATCAGAGAGCCGTAGGCTAATATTTTGTTTCTCAGTTACAATATTGGGCAATTTACTGCTTAACCCCTGACCATTGGTTTTCTGACAGAAAATGGAAGTAATAACCCCTTCCTTATTCAGTGATCACAATTAAAGTACCTAGAACATTGCCTGAGACATAAGGGTCCTCTCAAATGATTTCTTCCTCTCTTGTAGTTGTGGGTTTGTTACTTGGGCTTTTTCTAATCCAAATGATTTGCCCACACTATTATTATTGACCTATTATAAAATGTATATGAGAAGCAGACAATGAACAACAAAGGCCTGGGATAGCCAAATTGTCCCAGTCGATAGCTTAAAGCCTTGGAGCCCTTTAATAAGAACGCATTGGCATTTACTTAAAGTGTTTCTAACAAGCAAACTTATCTGGCTTCTAAACCTGCACTAGATTAGAAACAAGTAGATTATGGGTACTGTGGGAGGTTTACAGGGGGTGTGGTGGGGGCTGGGTAATAGGATGTTAGCCTAGTGTCTCTTGTAAGAAAAAAACAGATAACAGCCCGGTGAGGATAACAGAGATAATCTACAAGACACAAAAATAGTCAAAGCCTGACTAGCATGTCTGGGGCCATTGAGTGCAGGACCAGACCTGAAAGCATAGTAATGAATGTTCATCAATTAGCTTAAATCATGTTTGGGAAAATCTTTTTAAGAGTGCAGTAATCTACATAATATACTTTAGATTGTCACTCAGGATGATTAAGAAATGTTCTTAAAGGGGTTGAAGATTGTGCTATAACTTATGGTTTATTTCATGAAAGATCCACAGTACCTGTTATGACCAAGATGTTTTTCATTTGTTTTGCCATTCAGACAGCCATTCAGATTCTAAGCTGAAAGGGTAGCCAGCAGTAAAGAAAGGCTGTCTCAGTGTGGTAGCACCCTATGCCACCCCCTTTCTTCAGAGTAAGTAATTTTTTTTTGTCAGAATACAGAAGTATCATAAAATTTCACTTGTGCTTTGACAGTAGCGTATGCTTTTCACTGTGCGTTGAGACAGAGTATGCTCGAGATTTCTAGGATAAAGCAAGAGTGAATAGTTGGCCAGTCTCTCTGTTGAGGGTTTCTTGACTCTTGTAATGTCTGCCCAGTATTAGCATTGATAATACTTCTGCCCAGTATTAGCATTGATAAGTTTTTTGATCTCATTTCTTCTAACCTTACCTCAGGGTTACTTTTTAAAACATCTACACCATCAGATAATTATTGGTGACCTTGTAATGTGTAGCCTTGGCTGTTTTTAAAAATCGGATTTTTTTTTTTAGCAGTAGTACAAAAAAAAGTACTAGCCTTTTTGGTTTAAAAATGCATAGAGGCTTATTGCTTGTCCCTGATCAATTAATTTTGATCCTTTTTTTCAGGTTGGTGTAATTGTGATGTATTCAGTTAGGACATAATTCAATGTTGATTCTAGATTTACATCTGAAAGATAGCTCTCAGCTTCAGTTCAGCAATTTCATGTAGGAAGAATGTAATTTTTCCAAGCCAGGTGGATTTAGACACTGCCTTTAGTTTGGTCAGATAGCCAGAAATATTAGGGCAATTCTGTGTCTTCTGTGCTTGCCTCACATTGTACAGTGTGAATGGTTCTCCTTGGCTCTGTGGGTTCCTCTTATTTGTAACTGAGGCACATTGATAGGACAGGTGCTTGGTGTATCTTTAGATTTGTACTCTTAAGAAAATAGAAATTCTAATGTGATTAATTCTTATCAAAGTTTGTAAATTTACTGTGAAATTGTCATTAATTCTCCTAGGTAGCCCTGTCATTTTTGAAAATCTGGTTTTACATTGACCTCAAGGCTGTAGAGTAGTGGAAAGTAAGGATAGACTTTAGTTACTTCTCTTTAGTACACGTCTACCTTAATGTAAAAATGTGCATTTCCTTGAATAATGTACAATGTCATACCTTCCCTCATTTTGTGGGAAAGGGGGATGTAGTTTTACATTTAATATATTCAGTAAGAATAATCTTGAGTGAACCACTGGTGTTCCATCTGTTCATTAGTTTGAGTCTCTTAAGTCAAAAAAGACTCTTGATCTGAGGAAGTAGCATAGTAAATCTGTGATCTTATAGTTTGCCTATATTTAAAAGTAAACTACATTTTCATATGCTGCTTCAGCTACTTCCAGAAATTCTATAAAGACATAATGGTTAAGGTCTTGTAAATGTCAAGGAAATGTTCCATCCTCATCACATCTTTCATTTCAGAATGTGGAGTGGTGAGGCCGTAGGCAATGGCTCACGCCTGTAATCCCAGCACTTTGGGAGGCCGAGGCGGGCAGATCACTTTGAGGTCAGGAGTTTGAGACCAGCCTGGCCAACATGGTGAAACCCTGTCTCTACTAAAAATGCAAAAATTAGCTGGGTGTGGTGGCAGGTGCCTGTAGTCCCAGCTGCTTGGGAGGCCGAGGTAGGAGACTTGCTTGAACCGGGAGGCCGAGGTTGCAGTGAGGTGAGATCCTGTCACTGCACTCCAGCCTGGGAGACAGGGTGAGACTCCATATCAAAAAAAAAAAAAAAAAAGAGAAAACGTGGGGTGGTGAATCTTTTTTGCAGAGTCCCCTGTATAAAATCCTCGTAAATGATGCTGTGGAAGCTGGGCCCATGAGCCTTCTCCCTTGACTTGAATGAACTATTGAAACTTTTTTGTTGACTAGAGATACTTTATCTGTGGCAGTGAATGCAAATTTTCCTTATTGAGATCAGCTTTTAAAATTCTCTCTCTTTTTTTTTTTTTTTGGAGACGGAGTTTTGCTCGTTGCCCAGGCTGGAGTGCAATGGTGCGATCTTGGCTCACTGCAACCTCCGCCTCCCAAGTTCAAGCAGTTCTCCTGCCTCAGCCTCCCAAGTAGCTGGGATTACAGGCATGCGCCACCATTCCCTGCTAATTTTGTATTTTTAATAGAGACGGGGTTTCACCATGTTGGTCAAGCTGGTCTCGAACTCCTGACCTCAGGTGATCTGCCCGCCTCGGCCTCCCAAAGTGTTGGTATTACATGCGTGAGCCACTGCGCCCAGCCTAACGTTCTTAATAGGCAGTTAGGTTGTAGTTCATTTTAGCTGATCAATTAAACTTTTTTTTTTTTTTTTAATGTTTTAGTTATCAGGGGGGTCCAGCTTTGGCCTGAGGTTGTGCATTGGCCATTTCTGCTCTAAACCAGTAGTAGTCAGACTTAAAACATGCACACACCTGTGCACACAGCAGCAACTAGAAAGCCTTGAGAGAGAAATACGCAGGATTTCAAAATGTAAAGCAGATAAAAGGAGTAAAGCTGTTTTGTAGAAGGAAGAATAGGCAGTTGTTGAAGTCCTGCCTGATCAGTTTTCCTCTCATCCTCACTACTAGGAAGCCTTTGAAGCATCACTGAACAGTAGGTCTTGGAGAAATTTTTGCTGTAGACCTGCTCTATCTTAACAGGTAGCTGCCAGCCACATGTGACTGTTCAGCACTTGAAATGTGGCTGCTGTGACTGAGAAACTGAACGTTAAATTTTACTTAATCTAAATTTAGATAGCCATATGCAGCTGATGGCTACTGTATTAGACAGCACAGATGCCCAGGGACATTTACATCATTGTATAAAGTTGTGTTGGATGGCACTACTCTAGACTTTCCTTTAATTGAACTTTTACGGCCTGAGGACCCCACTCATGTGATTTGACGTGGTATTAGTTGCTGCTTCAGAAGAGGGTCAGGATAGACTTTGGGAATTTGAGGAGCAATTGGAGTACTAGTACTTTATATTTGTGCTGATTTGAGTCTGGGCCTGTGTAGTGTTGTCATAGGTGCTTTTTTTTTTTTTTTTTTAATAATCTGAGAGTGATAAACCAATATGTAAGTTACATGTTTACAAGTTGATTATAGAGTTGTGGATTCCACAAAACTCATTATAGGTGATAGGAATATAACTCCTAGGTAAAAACAAAAACAAAACAAAACAAACAAAAACAAATAGGTAGTCTCTTTACACAGCAGTCCCTATTTCATGTGAACTTTTACTAAAATAATAATTTTCTTGAATTAAATTCAAGCTTGCATTAGGTTTGACAGTCCATAAAGTTGAACACATCAATGTTTTCTGTTTGCTTTTGTTTAAAAGAAATCACCCATCATTCTCCATGAGGGCCAACCTAGGTTTCCAGTTGGCAGTGTCTTTCCTTACTAGCTTACGCTTTGGAAAGAACATAGTTATAGTGATAATTGAAAAATCTGTTTTTAAAAAATTGGCTTTTATATATTTTAATTTTTTTGAGGTTTTCTGTTATCCCAGTTACTAATGAATTATTTATTTGACTAAAATTCTGCTGTTTTTTTCTCTGCCTTGTAGTATGTTTGAACATACATTGCTAAAAATCTGGGTCTCCATAGAGGATTGCTTCCAGGACCCTCCTGCAGGGACCAGAATCTGAGAATGCTGAAGTCCCTTATATAAAATGGTGTAGAATTTGTTTTATGCACGTTTTATTGTTATTCTTAAATTGTCTCTAGATTACTTAATATCTAATACAATGTAAATAGTTGTTATTCTGTATTGTTTTAGAAATGATGAGAAAAAGTCTGTACATGTTCAGTACAGTCACAGTTTTTTCCTGAACATTTTTTATCCATGGTTGGTTTAATCCATGTATTTGGAACCCACAGATAAGGAGGATTGACTGTACAGTGATTTTATATTATTTCTAGTGGGACCTTAGATGTTGTAGATGAGGCAGCACCATCATGTTTAAAGTATGTTACGTTGAAATAATTAACTTTGGTTTTCTTTTGAAATAAAAATTCACATAGGTATTTGGGGAATATTTTGTATTTCCCTGCAGTTTGAAGATTTGAAATTTCTCTTCCCTCCATACATTTTAAAAGTGCAATCTACATTTGCATTCTACATTTAATCACTATCTGTCCTTGACTTCAACTTTGTGAAATTTTTTTTTTTTTTGAGACAGAGTCTGGCTCTGTCGCCCAGGCTGGACTGCAGTGGCCGGATCTCAGCTCACTGCAAGCTCTGCCCCCCGGGTTTATGCCATTCTCCTGCCTCAGCCTCCCGAGTAGCTGGGACTCCAGGCGCCCGCCGCCTCGCCCGGCTAGTTTTTTGTATTTTTTAGTAGAGACGGGGTTTCACCGTGTTCGCCAGGATAGTCTCGATCTCCTGACCTCGTGATCCGCCCGTCTCGGCCTCCCAAAGTGCTGGGATTACAGGCTTGAGCCACCGCGCCCGGCCAAAATTTTTTTTAACCATTCTTTTTCACATTTCCCTTCCTACTGGCCTTCCAGATGAACTGCCAAGTTTAGCAGTCTTTTCTCAATGATCATACCTTCTTCAGTGTTTGCTGTTATTATACTGTCTTTATCTAAATTTCTTAAAATGAGACAGACGCAAGTTAGGCCCATTCTTCCTACTGTAAACAGATGAAAATGTTGGATAAAATATAAAACAAGTTTTCTCTTATGTATATAGGTTATCTTAAAGGGGGAGAAAAAGTGCCCAGGTTCTAGAAACTTAGAAAAATCAGTCAACTTTAAGGACAGTCTGGCTGTGGGGCATTTACTAGAGATAAGATTCAGTAGCTGGGGCTGAGATTATAATACCATTCAATGAAAGGAGACAGAACTCTGGAAACTCTGTGCTTAAAAAAATTAAAAAATAAACAGTGTTCTCATATCATTGAAACATCTAGGGCTTCTGGGAGAAAGAAGCCTCAGACCTCTCTATGGAGGAACTGGAAAAACAGGCTTTCAATGGACTTAAATATCACAGCAAAGCAAGGCAGGGTCAATGAAAACAGATCTATAGCTGCATGTGGAATAGTGAATTTTTATATACGTAATACATGACTGCAATCCAAAATTCAGGGATACGCAGTGAAGAGTCTCTTTACCGGTCTGTTCTTTGCCATACAGTTGCCAATCTCAAAGTTTTGGGATCACAGGCGTGAGCCACTGTGCCTGGCCAGATGTGTGAATATATCATCAGTCCTCTGTTGAACGTTTAGATGATTTCCAGTTTTGTGGTATTAAAAACAATGCAACAAGAAGTAACTTCATTTATATAGCATTTTGCTCCTTTGCAGGTTTGTCTGTAAGATAGATTGCTAGGAGTAGTTCAAAGAATATCTACATTTGTAATTTATTTTGGAGAATGTGTTTCATTCATTTTTTCGAATAACACATGCACATGGTATAAAAGTGAAAGAGAACAGAGTAGTAAATACTGAGAAAAGTAAGTCTCCTTCACATCTCCTATAAATACTGAGAAAAGTAAGTCTCCTTCACATCTCCTATCTCCTGGTGCCCAGTTGTGCTTTCCAGAAATGTAATCACTGTTACTAGCTTCTCATTTATCCTTCTAGAGTTGCTCTGTCCAGTATGATAGCTACTAGTCACATGTGGCTATTGAACTCTTGGAATTGAGATGGACCACAAGCGTTAAATACACACTAATTTTCTAACAGTACAAAAACAGAATGTTAAATATTTCAGTGGTTTTTAATACCGATTGCAAATTGAAATAGTATTTTGGATATATTGGGTTAAATTAGTAAAATTATTAAATTATTTCGTCTTGTAATTCCTGTTGTGATGGCATCAGGAAATGGGATCTTCGGGAGATAATGAGCCCTCATGAACGGGATTAGTGCCTTCATGAAAGAGACCCTTGTTAGCATTCTGTCCTCCATGTGTAGAAACCTGAAAAAAGCGGCAGTCTGCAACCCAGAAGAGGGCCCTTACTTGGAACCTAACCATGCTGATACCCTGATCTCGGACTTGCAGCCCCCGGAACTGTGAGAAATAAATTTCTGTTGTTTATAAGCCACATAGTCAATAGTACTTTGTTATAGCAGCCTGAACTGACTAAAGCACACCTGTTTTCACTTTTTAAATATGGCTGATAGAAAATTTAACAGTATATGGTTTGCATCCTGTTTCTGTTGAATAGCACTGGTCTAAATAAATCCATACATATATAAATATGTACAAATATAAGAATTCCTCTTATTTAAAATTTTTTTCTTTTGCATTGTAATCTTTGGAATCAGAAATCTGCTGAGATGTTGGTAAAGAGTGGTTAAAAACTGTTCTTTATGGCCCCATCAATCACCGTTATCCATTTGTCATTATAGCTCTCATCAGTGAAGGTTATGCTTCCATTGACATTTACGGTGTTCATTTTGGAGAGAAGATGCCATTGTTTTGGCTTCGTCTTTTTTTAACTTGCTCCGATTTGCACTGGTTGCCTCTACACCTAGTACACAGCAGTCATACTGAGATTCCCCCTCACCAGCATATTAGGGATTGCCTTCATTTTCTCTTCTTTGTTAGATCTCCCGTTGTTTCTTTATGTGTGCGTATATGTATATGTGTGTGTGTGTGTGTGTGTGTGTGTGTGTATTTTTTGAGACAAGGTCACACTCTGTTGTCCAGTTGGAGTGTAGTAGGGTGATCATGGCTCACTACAGCCTTGCACTCCTGGGCTCAAGTGTAGATCGTATTCCTTTTTGTTTTACTAGTATCTCGTTTTGATGAGACATATTCTTCAGGACCTTCCTGGAGAGGGTGTTGGCGCGGGGAGGAAGGGGCGGGGGCGGTAAATACTTGGAGATATTGCATGTCTGAAAATGCCTTTGTTCTGGGTAACATAAGTCTAGGTTGGAATTTTTTTTTTTGAAAAATTATGAAGTCCAGGATTACGAAGCCATTGCTCTCTTGACTTTATTTAGTGTACTGTTGACAAAACCAAAGCCGTTTTGATTGTTTTCTGTATAACCTTTTTATTTTTTCCCCTCCTTGGAAACTTCAGGCCCTTTTTTTGTCCTTCTCATTCTGGTTTCGCTACAATGGGCCTTCATGTAGGTTTGTTTTCATTTATTTTACTGGGGTCTTGATGGGCCCTTTCCATCTGGAAACTCCCATCTTTCAGTTCAGGGGCTTTTTCTTAATTTATCTGTTTGACTCCCCTACTCTGCATCTCTGTATTTGGAATTGCTGTTGGGACATTGGACCTCTGGAACCAGCCTTCCAATTTTTTTCGCTTTTTCTCTACTGTTTCCCGTCTTTCTTTTCTCATTTCTGGAAGATTTCTTCTACTTTATCTTCTAGCACTTCTATTGATTTTTCCCCCCTATTTCTGCTGTCATGAGCTATCAAGCTACGCAAAAGCTGGTCAGGTCTCTGAATGCTGCGTTTGAGAGCATGCTGCTCTTTCTTCAGAGTTGCTGAGTCTTGTTTCTCTGGCCATACTGATGTTTTAAAAATGTTTTCTTTCTCTGTGTAGTCTTTTCTTGAAGCTGATTTTTTTCTGGTTTTGTTTGACGTTTTTCCTCAGATAAAGTAATTCTTAAGAAGTGGGGATCTAAAAAGCTGATCAAAAACTGAACGTGTGGGTGAAACTTGTCTCCTTTCTGTTTCAATGGAGAGGGATCTGAGCAGGCTGTTTGTTGGTAAACTCCCAGTATTAGCATCTGTGTGCCTTTCCTCCTGGCTTGGTCGGGTACCCTGGTGAAGTCTTTTGATCTGAATAACTGGGCAGAGGTCTGGCTGCTAGTATTTGGGAACCAGAACCCAGTGGAGGAAGGGGTTTGGGAGTTGACATTTAGCATAGTGTGCTTATGTTCATTGACACGCTCTTTTCTTTCTATTTATACCCAGGCCATCTCCTAGTCCAGAGATTGTTGTTTTCCCCTTTGCAGAAAGTAAACGTTGAGGCAGAGGATTAGTTAACCAGAGACAGTAAGGGGCGCAAATCTAAGAACTGAATTCTTTTCTACAAACCTCTAACAAGTACCACCTATTACTCCTTCCCCCGCCTGGCCCTCAGTTCTTGCCGTGACTTGCTGTTGGTTCCTTAACATTTTGAGGATTTCTGTGTTAATCGTTTGTTTTCAGCTTTCCCTACAGCTAGTCTAGTTAGTAGTTTCTGATCTGTTCAATTACTACTCACCCATTTTCCAGCCATTAAAAGTTTGCTTCTGTTTTCTCCTTACCTCTTCTCCCTATCATGAGGTTTCTGCTTTTTAAAAATTCCCTTGGACGGGCGTGGTGGCTCATGCCTGTAATCCTAGCACTTTGGGAGGCTGAGGCAGGAGGATCGCTTGAGTCCAGGAGTTAAAGCCTGGGCAACGTAGGGAGAACCCATCTCTTAAAAAAAAAATTCTTTATTATGGTTTTTAATAGACTGTTTTCACCTGCAATGCAATGATAAGTTAAAGTTTTCCATGAAAAATTTTTTACCGATAACTCTCCAAAAGAATTGAAATAGAATAATGTGTAACTCCAAGTCAGTGGGGATGAGGGGTAAATGAAGAGAATTTGATCACTCCAATATAAGGCAGGGAAGAAGAAAAAAGTAAAGAAAAATGGATAGATATTAGAAAACACAAAATAAGATGGTAGAAAATAAGCTCAAGTATCTCCATAAACTCAATAGGTAATTTCAGATTAAACTTGCTGGCTAAAGGAGATCAAAAATTTAAAAAATCCAGCCAGCTGTATTTTACAAGTGAAGATACTCCTAAAAGTATGATGACATAGTTTAAAAGCAAAGGAATGGAAAAGAGATACTAGGTATCTCTTTTCCATTGGAAGAATTGGAAGAATTACGGGGATAAATCAAATCTGTAATCGTAGTAGAAAATTTTAATGTATCTCTCAGTAATTTATGAAAAGGTAGGTAAGTAGATTTAAAAAACTACAAGGTTATAAAGGATTAGAAGAGTACAATTAGCAAGCACCCAACAATTACAGGAGATACATTCTGTAAGGAGAATCGCTTGAACCCATGAGGCAAAGATTGCAGTGAGCTGAGATCGCACCACTGCACTCTAGCCAGGGCGACAGGGCGAGACTCCATCTCAACAACAACAACAAAAATAGTACCTTTGGTTTAGTGTATGTAACTAAGTTGAAAAGAGTGCCAAGATTGATAGAGGAGGAAAAAAATGGACAAATATATTGGAAATGAAGAGGTGGTGTAACTGCAGACAAATTGAGATTTTAAAACTGCAAGAATACTGTGAACAGTTTTATTTCTTTAAATTTGGAAACAGGTAAAGTGGACAATTTCTAGCAAAATAAATTACACAGTTGGCTTAATAAGAATTAGAAACTTCACTAGATTATGATTTAAAAACTTAAAAGTCGGCCGGGCACGGTGGCTCTCGCCTGTAATCCCAGCACTTTAGGAGGCTGAGGTGGGCGGATCACGAGGTCAGGAGATCGAGACCATTCTGGCTAACACGATGAAACCCCGTCTCTACTAAAAATACAAAAAAAATCAGCCGGGCCTGGTGGCGGGTGCCTGTAGTCCTAGCTACTTGGGAGGCTGAGGCAGGAGAATGGCGTGAACCTGGGAGGCGAAGCTTGCAGTGAGCCGAGATAGTGCCACTGCACTCCAGCCTGGGCGACAGAGCAATACGCTGTCTCAAAAAAAAAAAAATAAATAAATAAAATAAAGTCATGTTGGAAATATACCAGACTGGGCGTGGTGACTACCACTTCGGGAGGCTGAGGTGGGTGGATCACTTGAAGTCAGCAGTTCGAGACCAGCCTGGCCAACATGGTGAAACCCCATCTCTATCAAAAATACAAAAATTAGCAAAGCGTCGTTTCAGGCGCCTGTAATCCCAGCTAATCAGGTGACTGAGGCAGGAGAATCACTTGAACCCAGGAGGCAGAGGTTGCAGTGAGACAAGACTGTGCCACTGCACTCTAGCCTCGGCAACAGAGTGAGATTCTTTCTCAAAACAAAACAAAATAAATATACCTGTACCAATATAAAATTTTAAGTCCTCAAGGAAAACACCAGACTACAAATGAAAACCCCATATGGACAAGTGCAACCAAACATGAGGAATTAAATCTTATACAAAATGTTACAGAAAAATTACTTTGCAAGGCTACTATAATCTTGATACCCCAACCAGATAGTGTGAGAAGGGGATATAGGCTGCATTCTCACCAATGAACATGGCAATAAAAATTGTAGTTTGTAAAATGTTAGCATTTACTCAAAACAAAAATACCATAACTAGTTAGGATTTGTCTCAGGAATGCAGTGATGATTAAACATTAGAAAACTCGTAAATGAAATTCATCATGTTAACACATTAAAGGAGAAAAGTCATATAACTTTGGACAACGGGAAAGCATATGATAACATTTAGTGTTTGTTCGTGACAAAAATTCTTAGAAAACGAATACAAGAGAACTTTTGAAAGAGTGTTAAAAAAAACACAGAGTACTGACAGCATAATTCCATCTATATGAATTTCTAGAACAGGTAAAATTAATACTCAGTGATAGAAGTCAGTAGTTGCCTGGGATGGGGAGGGTGGATTGACTGAAGAGGGACATAAGGAGACATCTGAGATGCTGGAAATGTTGTCTTGTCTGGGATGGTGGTTACGTGAGTGTAAACATTTGTTAGAATTATTGATTTCGTGCTCACTCATGGCTCACGACCCTCAGTTTAGAGAAATTGTAGAGTGCAGCGTATGGTGAAATGTCTCATCTAGCTAAGTGTGTGTATATACTAGCTTGCAGTGTAAAATGTACTTTTCACTGTGGGACTTTTTTTGGTTAAAAAGTTTGAAAGCTTCTGCCCTAGAAGAGCTTTTACATAGTATAAAATGATATATGCCAGCGTATTCGTAGCAGGTTGTGAGAGAGGAAAATTGGAAACCTAACTGGTCATCCAGAGTGAATGGACAATGAACTGTGCTAGTCATAAAATGGAATTCCATGTGACAGCTAAAATGAATGAACTTAGGATTTAGGATTATATATGTATCAGCATGTACTGAACAGTATCAAACTTTCATATAAGTTTATAAAATGTACAGAACTGTATTGTATGGATACAATATGTAGCAAAACTGTTAAATGACCATGGGGGAACATGGGGATAGTGATTATCTCTGAGAAGCAAGGGGGAGGGAAATGGTATCAAAAAGGAATACATAGGGGGCTTTAGCTGTATCCATATCTTGTCTTATTTCTTATATCTGATCAAGTACTGCAAAATGCTAAGATATGACAGCTAGATGGAAAGTACAAGAGTGTTCGGTATGATATTTTTGTATAATATAAGTCTCCATTTACAATAAAAACCAAGATACCTGGAGAAATAAGGAAATTTAACAAGATGTAAGTTTTTTTATGGAGAAAATTATGCAGCTTATCAATAGATAATAAATAAATGGAAATATTCATTTGCATAGTAGGAGTACTTGATATCATAAATATGTTTTCCATAAACTAATATAAATTCATTGCACTTCCAGTCAAAATCCTATAGGATTTTTGTAGAACATGCTAAACTTAAAGTAACCAGCAATACTACACATCTGAAAAGTAAGGAAGGAGGATCACCCTGGCAAATATCAAGACTAACTAGAAAGCAGTAGTAATTAATATTCTCTTACATTGATGTTAAGTGTGAACAAATAACAGAATAGAAAGTGTGCGATCAGTACTTTATTTAGTATGAATTTGCTATGCGACAGAAGTAGCATTATGACTTAGCAAAAGGTAAACTTGAATACACAGGCTGTCCTTATGAGAGATGGTTAGATCACTGTCTCACCTCTTAAAACCAAATTTCTGATCTTTCTTTTAGAAACTTTATTTGAAAAGTAAAACTGAAGTGTCCATAAGAATATCTAGAGGGGATTCTCTGTATTGCTTTGGGGTATTTATTTGTGCCTCACATTCCTCATTTGTAAATAATAGTACCTACCCCAGTTGGTTCTTAGGATTTGGAATTCTTGCTTACTGGACTGTTAGTCTTAAGCACTCAGTAAATGTTTCCTACCATATTTAGAGGCAGAGCAAGATTTCTTTGAAAAGAGGCAAGGTAGTGCCATAAAAGATTTTTAATTAAAATATAACTTTATGTGTTCCAAAAGACAATATAAAATGAAAAGTCATTCTAAGGATTTAGAGATTTTTTTGTAATACATACTCAGTGATAGAGTTATGTCAGAATAAAAACAGAAAAGGACCACATAATTGAGGACTCTGCAAAGAATATGTACTGTTTAATTAAATGTGCAGAGAATGCTATTTGTCAACCTTCAGTATAGAGTTAATAACTTGAAGGCTTTACTACAAGTTCAGGATAATTAGACCTCTTACCTTATTGAAACTTTTCGGTGAGTAATCTTAGAATCCTAATTTTACTAAGATATCATTTGGTAAGCTGACTTGTTCAACTGTAAAGATAAAGTCTTTGTGTTCTTTTGAAATCTGCATTATGTAAGTATCACTTATTGCTGGAATTAGAATTAGTGTCTGAACTTAGATTTCAGTTCTGCAGATGTTGAACATTTATTTCAGTAGAGAATTTGCTGCCACACCATTGAAGGAAATCTGTATATTCTGTAAATGACTCATTCATATTTTGATGGCAACTTGATCATAAGTCTAGTTTTCTTTTTTGTGTTTCATTTGTTTTTAACCTGGAACACATCGTTATCTGTTCCTTGTCAACCTACATTCAGTCTATTTACACTTCAAAAATATTGGCTAAAAATACTTCAGTTTTTAAAATAAAAGTTTAACTGAGATGTATTATCAGCATTACTTAACAACAAATGCTATTTTATTTTATTTTTATTTTTATTTATTTATTTTTTTTTGAGACGGAGTCTCGCTGTGTCGCCCAGGCTGGAGTGCAGTGGCGCGATCTCGGCTCACTGCAAGCTCCGCCTCCCGGGTTCACGCCATTCTCCTGCCTCAGCCTCCCGAGTAGCTGGGACTACAGGCGCCCACAACCGCGCCCGGCTAATTTTTTGTATTTTTTTAGTAGAGACGGGGTTTCACCGTGGTCTCGATCTCCTGACCTTGTGATCCGCCCGCCTCGGCCTCCCAAAGTGCTGGGATTACAGGCGTGAGCCACCGCGCCCGGCCAAATGCTATTTTATTACATAATTTTAAAAATTTCCAGAGATACTAGACAGATGTCAGCCAGCTGTGGTTACTGAGACATGCAAAGGTAAGGCTGGTAATAAGTGTTCACTTAGTTCCAAAATGGTTTTAACTCCTCTTGGAAGACATGGGACACTGAAATCACGTGGCAGTACCAGGTCATGTGGCCATTCAGATGACCTAGAATAGGCTTAACTTAAGGTAGTTTCATTTCAGTGAAGAAAAAATACTGTAAAGGTTTTATAGAAAACTTTTAGGAATACAGCTTAACTCATAAGAAACATTTCTCCTGACAAAAGTGTAACAGAAGCTGGGCACGGTGGCTCATGCCTGTAATCCCTGCGCTTTGGGAGGCCGAGGCAGATGGATCATCTGAGAGGTCTGGAGTCCAAGACCAGCCCGGCCAATATGGTGAAACCCCGTCTCTACTAAAAATACAAAAAATTAGCCCGGCGTGTTGGCACCTGCCTGTAATCCCAGCTACTCCAGAGGTTGAGGCAGGAGAATTGCTTGAACCCAGGAGGCGGAGGTTGCAGTGAGTCAGGTCACGCCATTGCACTCCAGCCTGGGCAACAAGAGTGAAACTCCGTCTCAAAAGAAAGTGTTACAGAAACAATTTACTCTCATTCCTCCTAATGCTGGAAATCACTTTTATTTTTGCTGTTTATACAGAAGCTTCATTTTTTATTCATTTTTTTAAGCTAAATTCTTATGAATGGAGTAATTGAACAAAAGATATAGATATTCTAGAGAGATTCTTAAATTTTGCTTTTTCTATCAGTTTTTCGCAAGGAACAGAGATATTACTCATGTTAACTCAAAAAGAGGTTTTGTTCTGAGGATATAATTGTGGAGCTGGAACAGGCCTGGACAGTCCTCAGAAACCAAGCCTAGAGATTGGCCGCTCTGCTTTTCTTCAAGACACCAGTTGTCTCAGCCTAGCCCCGGCACACACCCTTACTTGTACATTGATTGCTATCTCCCGAGTCTACTGTATTTTATGCTGCCTCCTGGCCATGTGATGAACGTAGTTACTTACATAAAGGCATGTATAAAACTGACCCTTTAGCCTTCAGGGTTGTTTCTCTTTCCTCATTCCAAATAGTGATTAATGTACCATTACATGCTACTCAATTACATTAGGTAGTTGGTCACATTAGTTGTGTTTCAATCCTTTTCCCTAAACTGCACATCCAGTAGATCAGCAAAATGCAGATTGTCACTGAAATAAATGAAGTAATCCTCCTATCATTAGCAGTAATTTCTGTCTTCAGCTTTTTAATCTGCACTGGTCTTATTTTCCCCTCATCTTCTACCACAGTGCTTCCTGTGCACCATATTTTAGTGATAACCTAAATTTTTCATCTCTCCTAGAACATTTCCTGTCTTTAGAAAACATGCTGAACTTCCCACCTGGTGTACTCTCTCTCTTAATACTTGTGCTCTGGTGTCAACTTCAGTGACACCTTTCCTTTCCAAAGGTTAAATTAATCCTGTTCTCTGTGCTAGGATAAAACTGTGCTGCATACTACAGTGTCTGTAGTTGGCTCCTCTAGAGCATATTTTGTGGCACAGAGTAGGATTCCAACAGGGGCCAAAGGTAGCCAGGTACACTTTTTGCTGCCCAATAGTCCCAGGTTTTTAGTTGGTAGATTATTACGTGTGTGTGATGGAGTTTTGTGTATTTGCTTTATTTTATCAAGTTACATACTACAGTGCTTATTTGTGTGTCATATTACAGTTTAACTGGGCTACTGTTAAGTTCACTGTTGCTCTTTTATTTGCATTACAATTCCCTAGTTATGCGTAAACCTCACTTTCCCACCATTTCTACTATATTGCTAAAGAAAGGTACATAATCCTATTATTGACTCCTTTCAAATTTTTAGTGTTTGAACCCTAGTTGGACCCCCAGGGTTGCCGATGCAGTATTGTTCTGTGGCGTTCCATACATCCCTAAAAAGGGTTGGCATGCTATGTTGCCTCTTCCTGGAGGGAGGCCTTGAGACCAGTCTCCTGAATTGAGCTTGAGGACGCATTAATTTTTTTTCTGTTTTGAGGGGTGTGAGTATGATTATATTAGGTTATGGCCATTCTTTTCTTTTTTTTTTTTTTTTTTTTTTGAGATGGAGTCTTGCTCTGTTGCCCAGGCTGGAGTGCAGCGGTGTGGTCTTGGCCCACTGCAACCTCTGCCTCCCGGGTTCTCCTGCCT
Source organism: Macaca nemestrina (assembly GCF_043159975.1). Classification (NCBI taxonomy): domain Eukaryota; kingdom Metazoa; phylum Chordata; class Mammalia; order Primates; family Cercopithecidae; genus Macaca; species Macaca nemestrina. Next base: position 43,885,891 of record NC_092143.1, read on the forward strand.
CAGCCTCCTGAGTAGTTGGGAGTACGGGCACTTGCCACCATGCCCAGCTAAGTTTTGTGTTTTTAGTAGAGACGGGGTTTCACCATGTTGGTCAGGCTGGTTTTGAACTCCTGACCTCGTGATCCACTGGCCTCAGCCCCCACCTTGGCCTCCCAAAGTGCTGGAATTACAGGCGTGAGTCACCACATCCGGCAGTTAGGGCCATTATATTTTCTAACAAATTATACCAAGGGCTGAATATCTTCAGTTTGAGGACTTTTTTGAGAACATTCTTTTGATCATTTAAAGTTCTTTTTTGAGCTTTTACTTAGTTTCTTTTTTGGTAAATACACAGTTGACCCTTGAACAATGGGGTAGTTGGGATGCTGTCCTTCTGCACAGTGAAGAATCTGTATATAACTTTTGACTCTCTTAAAACCTATTACCTACTGTTGACTGGAAGCCTCACCAATACATAAACAGTTGATTAACCCATGTTTTGTATGTCACATGCATGATAAACTGTGTTCTTTAAGCTAGAGAAAAGAAACTAAGAAAATCATAAGGAAGAGAAAATACATATACTATTCACTTAGTGGAAGTGGATCATCATGAAGGTCTTCATCCTCATTGTCTTCACTCTGAGTAGGCTGAGGAGTAGTTGGTCATGCTGTCTCACAGGTGGAAGAGGCAGACTAGGAGTCAGGCACATTCAGTGTAACTTTATGAAAATAAGTAATTTTTGCCTGACTTTTTTGCATTTTCATTTCTCTGAAAATGTTTCTGTGTGGTACCAATCCTCCTTACACCTTTTGCTTTAGTTTCAGTGCCCATGGCATAGAAGAATCTGTGTTATAAGTCAAAAGCAGCCTTGAATAACTGAAACCATATATATATATAGCTAGATTGTCCTATGTCATTTGTTTTCTGGCACTGCTTCTTCTGCATGTTCTTCCTCATCTGGAGCTGATTTAGAAGCACTGATCTCCATTATGTTGTCTTCTGTTAATTCCTCTGATGTGGTGTCTGTTAGCCCTTGAATTTCTCTAAAAAGATCCGTATCTTGAAGCCCTTCACTCCCCCCTCCCCCCCCCTTTTTTTTTTTGCTATATCCACAGTCTCTTATGATTTCCTTGATAGGCTCTGGTGTAAATCCTGTGAAGTCAGGCATATCTGTACACTGTTTTCTCCAGTAGGAATGTGTCATTTTGGACTTGATGACTTTCGTGGCTTTTTTCTATAACAGCAATGGCATCTTCAATGGCGTAATCCTTCCACACTTTGGTGACACTCTATCAGAGTTCTTTTTCGTAGCATTGACAGTCTTTTCCATGGAGTACTGTGTGTAATAAGCCTTAAAGGTCCTTACGACTCCCTAATGTAGAGGCTGATTTAGAGATGTTATTAATGTCCTCTGGGACAAGTAGATAACTTTGACATATTTGGTGTTGGAATCATGGGGTTATGGGTTACTAGGGGCATTGTCCAATATCAAAAGAACTTTAAAAGGCAGTCCTTTACTGGCAGGGTACTTGACTTCAGGGACAAAGCATTGGTGGAACAAATCCAGAAAAAGGGCTCTGGCTGCCCTGGCCTTTTTGTTGTGGCAGCTGGTATTTATCTTTTCCCTTCAAGGATTGGAGGTCAGCAGCCTTATAGAGAAGGGCAGTCCTAATCATAAGCCTGACTGTATTTGCACAAAACAGTAGAGTTAGCCTGTCCTTTCCTACCTCAAATCCTGGTACTTGCTTCTCTTTTTGCTAATAAATGTCCTTTGTGGCATTTTTTTCCCCCTAGAATAGAGCACTTGTGTCTGCATTAAAATCCTGTTCAGGCAGACACTCTTTCTCAATGATTTTCTTAATGGCACCTGGGAACTCATCTACTTTGGTTGGCAGAAGCTCCTTTCCTGTTATCTTGACATTCCTTAAGCCACGCCTCTTTCTAAATTCTCAGACATCTTTTGCTTTCATTAAATTTTCCAGCTTTAGATCCTTCACTTTAATTTTGCTTTAAGTTGTCATATAATGACTGCGCTTTTTCTCAAACCATATGATAGTCTATAGGTACGCCTTTCTTTATAGCAATCCTGTACCCACATAAAACCTGCATTTTCAATATAAGATAAAAAGTTGTTTCACAGAAGGTGCAAGGTCTTCACACCTGCTGGCGTAGCTGCAGTGACAGCTTCACAAATTTCTTTTCTTTTAAACAGTAGTTCTTACACTGGATTCATTTATCTTGAAATGGCGGGCAACTGCAGCTGCAGACCTCAGTCTGCGGTACATACCAAGCAGTTGGAATTTTTCTTGTAATGTCATGGTTTTTCTCTGCTTCTTGGGAGCACTTTCAGCATCACTAGTGGTACATCATGTAGATCTCATGGTGTTAGTCAAGGCTTGTGGTCTTGCACTACACATGGTGAAAATTACATGAGCTATGTGAGAGATCACTTTTTACCGTGATACTCAATTTACTGGAGAGAAGAACTGCTCATGCAGACATGATTAGCCCCACTCAGTGGATACCCGCGATACTTCCGCTCACCGTGATAGCAACAGGAGGTGGCGATGAAATTATTACAGTAGTGCAGTATGTACTACCATTAATCTTGTGTAGTTACGATTTAATACTTCATCTGAATGTTTACATTTCTCTTGACTGTAAATGGCTCCACGTATGGTCTGTGTTTGTGTAAGTTTTGATCAATTTTAACTTTTTATAGTAGATTTTTGTATTTCATGGTGGTAAATGATAGGCTAGTATCTACATATCTTTTATGCATTTATAACATACCTTTTCTTAGTTTTTTTCAGTGTTTCTAGGCTACCTGGTTTTTCTGAGTTTTTTTTCAGATTGTCTCAGATCTCCAAGACATTTTGCAGTGTTTCTTGAATAAAATCTGTGTATAAGTGGACCTATACAGTTTAAACCCATGTTATCCAAGGATCAATTGTATAGCTGCTAGAACAACCATTTTGTCAGTGCCTCATGTAAGTTTGTGTTGGCTGTCATTTGGGCTCTCAATTTTTGTCCTTAAAACAATACCCCTTCCACCCTCCATCCGCGAACATTTGCCTACATGTACTTGCAGAGGCTATCTGCATGTACACTTCTGCATAGACCCTTCTAAGCTTACATCTTTGGTCACTTGCAACCTCCTGTCTTCTGAAATTTACAATGTGTGTTGACATGTTGAAGCTTTTGAGAAGTTCTTCAGTAAAGAAGTCTGTTTAGTTTATTTAGGAACTTCTTAATATGTTTGTCCAGCACCTTTTTAATTTTTTTGAATTGTAATTTACATTGCTAAAAAGCACAAACTTTATTTTTTAATTTTTTTTATTTTTCCCATCATTAAAAGTTTTTATTTTATTTTATTTTTTTATTTCTTTTTTTGTAGTTTTCAAGTCTTACTTAGCTTGCTTTCTTTTTTTTAAAATTAATTTATTATTATTATTATACTTTAAGTTCTAGGGTACATGTGCATAACGTGCAGGTTTGTTACATATGTATACTTGTGCCATGTTGGTGTGCTGCACCCATCAACTCGTCAGCACCCATCAACTCGTCATTTACATCAGGTATAACTCCCAATGCAATCCCTCCCCCCTCCCCCTTCCCCATGATAGGCCCCGGTGTGTGATGTTCCCCTTCCCGAGTCCAAGTGATCTCATTGTTCAGTTCCCACCTATAAGTGAGAACGTGGTGTTTGGTTTTCTGTTCTTGTGATAGTTTGCTAAGAATGATGGTTTCCAGCTGCATCCATGTCCCTACAAAGGACACAAACTCATCCTTTTTTATGGCTGCATAGTATTCCATGGTGTATATGTGCCACATTTTCTTAATCCAGTCTGTCACTGATGGACATTTGGGTTGATTCCAAGTCTTTGCTATTGTGAATAGTGCCGCAGTAAACATACGTGAAAGCACAAACTTTAAATGTTCAGTTCTGTGAGTGTTTTTGAGATAGAGTCTCACTGTCGCCCAGGCTGCTGGAGTGCAGTGGGACGATCTCGGCTCAGTGCAACCTCTGCCTCCTGGGCTCAGGTGATCCTTTCAAGTAGCTAGGACTATAGACATGCACATGGCTAATTTTTTTCTGTATTTTTTGTAGAGAAAGGGTTTCGCCATGTTGCCCAGGCTGGTCTTGAACTCCAGAACTCAAGCGATCTGTCCGCCTCAGCCTCCCAAAGTGCTGGGATTATAGGTGTGAGCCACTGGGCCTGGCCAGTTCTGTAAGTTTTGGTAATTTGTACTCACGTGTGATTACCTCTTAAACAAGATAGAAAACATTCAGGAATTCAGTGGATTTACAGGAGCGAGGGAATAAAACAAAGATAGAGAACACTCTTATCACCCTAGAAAGGTACTTTGTGCTTCTGTCCAAACATTTCCACTTCTCTTCCTCAGTGCCTATGAGACAATCATTTTGACTTGTCATTAGATTAGTTTTGCCTGTTGTAGGAAGCCATGGATGAAATCAGTCTATATTTTTTTGTCTTTTGCCCAGCATGTTTTTGAGACTGATCCATGTTGTGGAGTGTATAAACTCATTCATATTTGTTCCTGAGCAGTGTTCCTTTTTATGAGTACACTATAATTTTTTGTTTTCTTTTGGTATTTTGACTGTTTTTAGTTTTGGGCTATTATTAACATGGCTACTATGAACATTCTTGTACAGGTTTCTTTTTGTGGACATATATATTTATTTTTCCTGAATGTGTGATACAGGGTAGATCTATGTTTAACTTTTGGAACTTGACGGTTTTCCAAGTGTGCTGTACCATTTTATACTTCCATTTCGGTGGAATATGAATGTTCTAGTTGCTTGATGTGGTAGGCTGAATCATGGTCTCCAAAGATATTCAGGTTCTAATCCCAAGAACCTGTGAATGTTGTTTTATATGACAAAAGAGACTTTACAGATGTGATTAAGTTAAGGATCTTGAGATGGGGGATTATCCTGGATTATCTGGGTGGGCTTTATATGGAATGCCAAGAGCTCTTATTAGAAGGCTGTAGAGGGAGATTTGAATGCAGAAGAGAAGGCAGTGTGACAATGTAAGCAGAGATTGGAGTGATGTGCTCTGAAGGTGGGGAAGGGAGCACAAGCTAAGGACTATAGGTAACCACTGGAAGCTGAAAAAGGCAAGGACAAACTTCTCCTCAGACACTCCAGGAGGATCAGTCCTGCCAACACTGTGACTTCGTTGAAACTGATTTTGCTAAATTTGTGCTGTGATTGTGATTATTTGTTACAGCAGCAATGGTATACTAATACACTCCACATCCTCACCAACATTTAGTAGTGTCAGAAAATTTTTAAACCATTCTAGATGGTGTGAAATGGTATTGCATTATGGTTTTAATTTGCGTTTTCTTGATGATTGGTGATACTAAATACCTCTTAATGTGCTCCTGTATCCTCTTTTATGAGATGTCTGTAATTTGTTCTTTTTCTGTTTAACAAAAAAGCTGAGGTTATCTTTTTCTGTGATTTTAAAATTTTGATGGTTTACATTATATACACAGTATCCCTTATCCAAAATGCTTGGGACTAGAAGTGGTTCAGGTATTTTCCAATTTTTAGAATATTTGCATTATAGTTGTATACTACAATGACCATTGTTTTTTGGGTGTCATGTTGGTACTCAAGAAGTTTCAGATTTTGGAGCATTTTAGATTTCAGTTTTCAGATTTGGGATGCTTGGCCTGTATTTCTTTTTCTTTCTTTCTCTTTTTTTTTCCTTTGTTTCTTTTTCTTGAGACAGGGTCTTGCTCTGCCTCAGCTTGGAGTGCAGTGGAGTGATCTTGGCTCACTGCAGCCTCCACATCCCTGTGCTCAAATGATCCTCCCACCTCAGCCTCCTGAGTAACTGGGAGCACAGGCACGCACCATGCCCAGCTATTTTTTTGTTTTTTAGTAGAGATGGGATCTTGCCATGCTGCCCAGGCTGATCTTGAACTCTTGAGCTCAAGCAGTTCACCTATTTTGGCCTCCCAAAGTGCTGGGATTACAGCTGTGAGCCACGATGCCTGACTCAACCTGTATTTCTTTTATGGTTAATGCTTTTTATGTTTTAAGGTCATGAATGTATTCTGTGTTTTCCTCTAAGAGCTTAAGATTCTGTTTTCCCACTGAAGATGGTATGCACTTGTGGTTGAGGCTTATTATTTTCCATGTTGAAAAGTTGTTGCAAACTATATTGACCTTGTTGTGCTTTACTGGAAAATGAGTTGACTATATATGTGTGGGTCTATTTCTAGACTTGTTCTGTTCCACTGATCTTTTTTTCTTGTGCCTACTCTATACTCTTGATTACTAAATCTTTTTAGTAAACTTTGAAATAAGGTGGTATGAGGCCTCCAATTTTGTTTTTCAAGAATGATTTGGTTATTCTATATTTTTTTTTTGTTTCCATATGAATTTTACATCGTATGACTTTCTTAACTCTGCTGGAATTTTGGTAGGGATTGCATTGAATCCATATATCAAATTGGAAAGAATGGACATTTAAGCAATATGAGTCTTCCAGTCTATGAACATGGTCTCTCTTTGTTCAGTGTTTTTCATTTTTCTTAGCAATATTTTGTAATTCTTAGTGTTGAGATCTTGAGTATCTTTCTTTAGATATGTAGAAAATATCTGTTGTTTCAAGCATATTTCTTGAAATTTCATTTTCCAAATGTTTTTGCTTGTAGGTAGAAATAGTTTTTGTATGTTGAATTTGCCTCTTGACCCTTTATCTTGAAACCTTGCTAAATTTACTAATTCCAATGTTTTTGTAGATTCCATGTACTTTTCCATGGAGACAGTCATATCACTGTAGAATAAAGTCAGTTTTATTTATTTCTTTCCAGTCTATCTTTTCTTTGTTGCCTAGTTGTCCTGGCTAGAACATCCAATGCATTACTGAATAGAAAGGGTAACCGTGGATATCCTTGTCTTATTCCCAGTTGTAAGGGAGAGATTTAATGTTTCTTCATGACATATGATGCTAGCTCTAGGTTTTTAATAGATGTCCTTTTCAGATTGAAGAACGTTCTTTTAGTGTTGCTGGGAGTTTTAAATTATAGATGAGTGTTGAATTAACATTTTCAAATACCTTTTTTCTTGCTCATTTGAGAGAATCATAGGTGTGTTTTCTCCTTTGTACTATAAATGAGGTGCTTGATTTTTGAATGCTAAACCAGTTTTTCTCCTTGGGATAAATCCTGCTTGGTGATGATGACCTTTTCTCTTATGTTGCTGGATGTGATTTGCTAATATTTTGTTAAGGGTTTTTGCATCTAGTAGTAACAGACCTTTGCTATGTATTAGTACGGGATCTTGGGTCCAAGCCAGTTTGTTGTCCCTTTTTAAATATCAGACAGCTGTCGTTTCTCATTGCTCAGCATCTGTGTACCTTTGTCTGGGACTGGTGGTAGCAATGTTTCCTCGCTTCCCCTGGCAGTAGAACGTGGTGGTTATTGTTACAGAGTGAAAGGTATGTTTGTGTGTGGGAGATGGGTGAGTAAGTTGTGCTCCACACATCCCCCAACTCAACAGCACATGTCTTTTGCTCTACTTTTCCCCTTGAGGCAGGGGATCTTTGCTTGCCTTTGGGTTTGGTAGACTTTCCTGCATCTCCCGTCATAGTTGAAGGCATTTGCTTTATACGAGATGCCACCGAGTGGAGAGGAAGGAGCTCTCTCTCATTTTCTGCCTTTTTTCAAGAGCACTCAGTTGAGGCCCTTGGAAAAGAGCTTGCGAATGAGTGCAAATTCTCTTTTCTGTCTGGGGCTCCCAGGAATTCTTAACTGTTGTCCTAGCCCGGCTTTTCATCCTTACTTTTATCTTTAATATTCAGCAGGTTGACCATGAATGTGTTATCTTTCCATATGTGGGTTAGTATCTGTCATCTCTTGAAAAGTCTGTGACCATTGTCTCTTCATACATTTTTTTGTTCTCCATTCTCTTTCATCTTCCTCTGGCACTCCAATTAAACCCAACTGACATTTGGTTTTGGATATTCTGAGTTTTTTCCCTACACTGTGTTTTCCCTCTTTGTATTTTAATTTGCATACTTTAATTTGGCCTGTCTGCAGGTTCATGCTTATTTCTGTTAAGCCCATCTAATGATATCTTTAATTTCTAATACTGTATTTTTCATTTCTAACATTTTCCTGTGATCCTCTTTTGTAACTTTGATGTCTGTGATGAAATTTTTTCATTATTCATGTTGCCATCTGTTCCATCAGCTTCTTTAGAATTTTTATTATAGTTATCTGATTTTATTCATGTTTTGACTGTTTGCTACTTCCTGTATCTTGTAATTTTTGAATGAATGCTGAACATTTGTATAAAAACAATGGAGATGGAAGTAAATAATATTTACCTTTAGAAAATGGTCCATCATTTCTTGTGTTGTCCAAGTGTGATTTTGGATCTCATTTTGGTTTATAGCTGAGCCATCAGCTTTCTGAACCATGAGAGATTTCTCTATAGCTCAGCTATCAATTTCTTGGTCATTCTTACTTTCTTTCTCTCCCCCCACCCCCTCTTTCTCTATTGCTGTCTCCAGGCTTTTGTGCCCAGTGAGAGATCTTTCTGCTCTTAATACCTTCCAGAGGTTTCTTTTAGCAATCCTACCCTGTCTTCAAGTTCATTGCTCATTTCAGCCTTGGTGGGTCAATGTCCTGAGTATCTGGGTGAAAGTTTTTCTCATCTCTTCTGTCCTACCCCAGCCCTTGGCAGCTCAGTGTCTAGAGTCTTGTGGGATCATCTTTTTCTCACCTTTCTTGCCTGTCCCTCCCCACCACCCCCCATTGAGAGGGTAGATTGTTTGCATTTGTGGGAGATCTTAAGCTCCTTAAGGGATCTCCCTCAGCTTTCCAGCCGTGTCCAACCTTTGACATACTTTTGCAAGTACTTAGTGGAAACCTGTGGGAATGAGTGGTTGGGATGGATGCAGTCTTGCTCTGTGGGATCCTTGCAATTTAATATGTCATGTCAGTGCACATGTAGGCTGGTTTCTTCTTACTTTCATTCATGGCAGGATTATTCCTCATTAGCCACTCCACCAGGAAAGAGACCATCCATGCAGCCTCTCTTCTCTCAAGGCTCTACACTTTGGAATTTAGTTCTACTTAGGCTACTTTGTATCCTTAACTCTCTGGCTCAGAGAGACCATGATTTTGTAGCTTATCTGGCTAGTTTTGATTATTAGAATGAAAGTGATGCTCTGTTGTAACTTTCTACATCCTAATCAGAAGTGGAATTCCTTCTGTGGAATACTTTAAAATATATAGTCTGATAATATATACCTGACACATTTTCTGTTGTTTCATTCTGGTTGATTTTTCTCAGGGCTAGGTTTCTAAATTTTTCCCATTCTTCTCAAATCTTAACTCTCCATCTCTGTCCTCAAGTGGTACGTGATCTTGTGAAATAAAGTCGTAAAATTATTTCAACTCACAGATTTATAGTTGTAGAATACTTACTAAAATGGAATGAGATTATTTTGGGGGATAGGATGCAGTAGTTCTTGGTAGTCCAAGACTCTTAATAAAACAACTAGAAAAGCCAGGTAATTTACAACATTTATATATTTAGATAGAGAACAGTGAGTGTAAAAATGATTAAAGAAAGCAAAATTTTGCAACCTGGGGGAGTACCTTTCACAAGTGAGCTGGGAGAGGTCTGCAGCTGATCGTTGTTTTTCCTGGGTCCAGACTAGAGGAGGCCTTTGGGCTGCAGCCTGAGTGGCAGATTGGAAATATGAGGGGGCTTTAAACACAGAGAACCCCCTCAATATATTCGCTAAATTCCGTAGTTCAACTGGGTGGAAGAGATAAACCAGAATCTCAGAAAAGGAGATTGGGATATTTTCTAGTCCTGTGGTGTTGAGATAAAGATTCTCTAAGGGAAACGACTTGAGAACAATAGGTGAGAGTTGAAAGCGTTTGAGGAAGTGGTGAATACACACTGATGATTTTCAGCACACCCAGTTTCTTCCCCGTAGACATTTGCTAAATTCTGAAGCTGCTTAGGCTAGAGAGCTAAACCAGAAATCTCTTTAAAACAAAGCAATTCTAATAGTATCTAGGTACCTCAAAGATAAGCATCTACTAGCTTTTGAAATAAAAGCTCAGCAGAGTCTCATCCTAGGAACAGGGACAAACCAGAGGTAGTCTCGTTCATAGCAAAACTGCTTCTCAGCAGCGTTCTATGATTCTGGCATTATAGAGGAAGTAGTAAAAGTATATTTATGAAATTGTGTTAAGTGAAGGATGAATAAGGAAGTATCTAGGGTAACCACTAAAAGAAAAGAATGTAACAAATGAATACAGACAAAAATTGGATATAGAATATGTGATAAATTCAAAAGACAAGAAAGAAAATATAAAACAAGCAGACAACTAAATTAGCAATTACATTACATGGAAATGAGCTAAATATTCCAAGTAAATGGCAAAAATTATCAGACTGGACAAATAATAATTACCTAAATATAAGTACCTAGAAAGATTGAGAGAAAATGTTGGGAAAGGATATACCATCCAAATGCTAACTGAAGGAAATAAGTGTGGCTGTACTAATCAGGCAAAGGAGACTTTAATACAATAAACACTAGTAGAAAAAGAGAACTACATTTTATAGTGTAAGCGGATTGATCCACCAGAGTTATCACAATCCTTAATCTGTACCCAGTAAAACAGCCCGGACATCTATAAACCAAAAATTTTATTTTGAACTGAAAGAAACAGACAAATATGCCATCACAGTGGATGCAGGTATATAGGATGTACATACATCACAATTAGCAGGCTTGATCTAATTGTCATATGTAGAACATTGAAACTATTAATGTTGGTATTAACCATCTTTTCCCTTGCACATGGAAATTGTATTAGAATTGACCATAATCTGGGGCCATAAACAAAGCCTCAACAAATATCATTGATTTTAATAATTGAATGTATTGTTTGTATTATAGTAAATAAAAATAACAAAAAATAACTAGAAAATTCCCAGCTGCCTGGAAATAAAATACTATGCTTATGAAGAACATATGGCTCAAAGAAGAAATTATGATGGCTATTAGAAAATATTTTAAACTGATTGAAAATGAAGATGAACTACAATGATCTGGAATGCTGCTGCTGAAATGCTAAGATGAAATTTATAGCCTTAAATCTATGCATTGAAAAAGAAAGCTTTTTTAAGGAGGTAGAAAAGGAATAGGAAATCAAACCTAAAGACAGTAGAAGTAAGGAAATAATGAAGACAAGAGCAGAAATTAGTGAATAGAAAGTAATTCCTACATAGAGAAAATTGACAAAGCTAAGAAAAAGTTGGTTCTTTGAAAAGATTAATGTAATTGACCACTTAGCAAAACTGATCAAAAGAGGATGGGGAGGGGGAGAGAGAACATAAATTTAAATATTAGGAATGAAAAATGTCACATTACTACGGATCCTACAGTTGTTAAATAGAGGTGTTTATGAACAGTTTATAGAGAATATGGGATAGGGAGAGTAGGCAGAAATTTTGAGTAGTTAGGGCTGGACCATTCAATATGGGTAGGCAATAGCTTTGTGTCACTATTGAGTAGTTGAAATGTGGCTAGTCCTAGTTGAGTTGTCCTGTAAGTGTAAAGTACTCAACAGATTTTATAAACTTAGTATGAAATTTTTTTTTATATTGATTGCATGTTGAAACGATGGCATTTTGGATATGTTGGGTTAAATACATCATTAAAATGCCACCTGTTTCCTTTTACTTTTAAAAATGTCACTAGAAAACTTAAAGTACATATGTGGCTCATATTACATTTTTATAGAGGTTGTTATATTGGCTTTAAGATAGGTACTGTTATCCCTGTTTTACAGCTGAGAAAACTGAGGTGTATAGAGGTTGCCATGCAGCTAGTAAGTGTCATCCTTGGGATTTGAACTTGGCCAACTGGCTTCAGAATCTGTTCTTTGAAGCATTACACTGTGTGTTCTTAAAGCATATTAAGTCATTTTACTATTATTTTTTGCAAATATTGAAGGATTTTTAGTAGTAGGGTGACATGCAGTATGCATTTTAGAAAGCTGTTTGCATCAAAGAAAGAAGATGGAGACTGAAAGACTAGTTAAATGATTTGTAGATTGAGAAAGGAGTTGGAGCTAAATGTGTTATTCTAATGCTGTCTAATGGACTAATTTGTCAGGCACAGATAGCTCCGTTGATTGTATAAAGAGCTCAGCCTTTAATGGCTCTATATAGGTCTCCAGATTAGCTCCAGATTGTTATGTGCAACACAGTATATTGACACAATTAAGTACTTGTTCTCTGGCATCATGCTGCTTGATTCATATCCTAGCGTTGGCACTTAAAAGTTGGGTTATCATGTTGTATTGCTATAAATTGTCCTTTGCATTCATGACACCTTTCTCCCTAATCATCCACATTTTTCCTCCGTTTGGTAACTCCTTTATATGTATTTTTTAGAAATTTTTTTCACTTAACTTGGCGGTTTCTGAGCTCTCCCATATACCAGCATTTCATTACCACGTGACCAATTTGATCTCTGTGCTAAGCCTCAGACCTTTGTTTCTACCTGCTTATTGGGCACCTCCTGGAGTTTCATAGTCACAGCAAATGTAGCTTGACTAACACAGCACTTATGTTCCCCAAATACTTCATATTTTGGCCAATTGTATTTTCATTCAACTGGTTTTTCAAGCAAGAACCTGTAATTTGTAACTTTTTCTTTATCAACTCTGTTCCTTCTATCTCCCTAATTATCTATTCTTTCCTTTTGTGTATTGCAATTCTCTGCTGGTTGATCTCTCTGCCCTTAGAAATTTACCCCTTCTCCATTCCCCACTGCCAATACCTTGCTACAAAGGGTTTCTCTTCTTCTATCCATCCCAGCTCAGAAGTGTAGTCTGCAGATGAGTAACATAGATAGGATTTGAGAATAAACAGGTAAATACAGGCACAATAGATGGGCCAAAAAAAAAAAGAAGAGTAAAAGAAAATTGTTGAATGCAAGAAGGATTGAATAAATGGCAAGCTGCCAAGGAAGTGCAAATGTTTCCTCAGGAAAACCTTTCCTGACACCTAATGCAAAGTTAGGTGGTGTTTCTTTGTGTACCTGTAATTCCCATTGCAATTTCTCTTATTTGTCATGTGTATTTTGATCATGTCAGTCTTCTTCACTAGTCATTGACTATCCTGAGAAGAGGGAATATTTAAAAAAAAATTATTCTTCCATGTGGTACAAACCAAAATAATGGAATTATGGAGAGTTTAGAGCAGGAATGCAGTTTGTGTACATTGGAAATGAATCTTAGCATATAATCTATGAAAATTAGCCAGTTCTTTGATGGGAAATAAATTTGCATCTTGTGTTAGGATTTTCTTTAACGTTAAAAATATGTGCAAAGTGAGTTTAAAAACTATTGTCTGATCATTATGATTATTAAGGAACAAACTAATGAAAATGTAAGCATCATTGTTTTCATAAAGATGCACTTTGAAAACTACAATTTCAGTATTTGGGGTGTGTGATGTGAAGACTAGAGACCTCTTTACTTTCTAAAAAGGATGCTTTTGGGACCTTTATTAAATATGACAAATTGAACACGTGTTTTCCTTTATCCTACATCTCACTAAAATTGAAGGCAAAGGAAAGAAAAGAAAAGCGTAAGAGCTAAGGAATGAGAAAGGAAACAGCAGTAAAAGGAGAGGTTACCCAGATCTTGGAATGTGAATCACATGTAGAAATGTCTTAACTGATAGAGCAATACTAGTAAGGCTGAAGTCTTAACTTCCATGAGAGACTACAGGGAAAATAGGGAAGAAAATAATTAAAGAAATAATAAAAAATAAAACTCTTAGAATTGTAGTATCAATTAAGTGCTCAGAACAGTTGATCAGAAAAAGAATAAACACTGCATACCCTCTTAGAACATTATGAAGTTTCAGAATCACAGAGGAGATATTAAGAGCTTCTGGAGCGAAACAGTTTTTAAACCCCAATTAAAGGATCAGGAATAAAAGTTACGTAGTACTTATCAGTATTAGTAGTGGAGTCTAGAAAATTGAGGGGATGGTGCTTTCTAAATTCTCTGTGAACTGATAAGGAATGACCTACAGAGAATTAAGCAAAAAAAAAAAAAATTCAAGATATACAAAATCAAGGATTATTATGCTACTTTTGTACAGGAATAAGGTGGTGGGAATGTGGATAACTGTGTGTACACATGTTTATATTTGTAAAATGATGCTGAATAGACAAAACAGCTTAATAAAAATAATTCCTATGGAAGAGAAAAGACAAGATACAATTCCTTAAATTAGGAAGAGAAATGATCTGACTTTACTCACTATGCAAATTGTTATTTAGATGAAAATGAAAAAAATATGTGTTAAAAAATTTCTCTCAAGGGCAGGTGAAACCAGACAACAGCTTTTCTCCACAGACTCTGTTTGCCATGGTTTTTTCTTTATTCTTGATTACTTCACACTTGATGCATTTTCCCTTCTTGTAACTGTAGATTTTGCCTCCTGATAGTTATGAAAGTTTAAAACCTGGGGGAGAGTGGGCTTACAGATTTTCAATGTATTTTTGTATAGTCTTTTGAGAGTAGATTGAAGTTCTAAAAAGTGAGAAAACCTTTTTTTGTGAAAATATTTTAATTGACACTATTAAGAGTTTAACACAGTATTGGTAGTGAAAAATCGTTAAAAGTATCTGATTTTACTTGCAAAATTACTGTATTTTCCCACAAGAGGCGTCCTTATAACATTCTTGTTTTTAGAAGAGTTTGTTTCCATAATTCATTTAAATTCATAAAGATAACATTTTCATGGGTGGAGAAGTCTGTTGGGAAAGTCATAATTTGAATTTCTGTCTCGTTTTGCAGTTTGCTTTCTATGATAAGTTGAAATTATTACTTGATGTTTGATGTTCAAGTTAGTCTCTACATTATCCTTTCAATATCTTTGCTAGGTTCGATACAAGAGGCTGTTTTCCTAGCGTGGCTTGCTGCCTTTGGTAAGAACATGTCGTCCATCTTGCCATTCACTCCGCCAGTTGTGAAGAGACTGCTGGGATGGAAGAAGTCAGCTGGTGGGTCTGGAGGAGCAGGCGGAGGAGAGCAGAATGGGCAGGAAGAAAAGTGGTGTGAGAAAGCAGTGAAAAGTCTGGTGAAGAAGCTTAAGAAAACAGGACGATTAGATGAGCTTGAGAAAGCCATCACTACGCAAAACTGTAATACTAAATGTGTTACCATACCAAGGTAAGTTTCGTTAGATCCCAAGTTTGATCAAATTGTGTCAAGGAATCTGAAGGAAAGTTACTGAATTTGTATTCCTTTCAAGTTGCCTGTAAAAAAGTGATGATTAAAATACGACTGTTTTTAACCTTGTATAAATTGTTTTTACTAGCTGACTTGTTTTATAAATTATTTTCTTGAATAGTGAGAAGGTTTAATCAAGCTAAATAAGATACTTAGATTTATTATCTTCATTGCCTAAATTTGTATGTTTTCCTTATTTCTGTGATTGAATGATACTTGAATAAAGAATTGAAGCTTTTTCTATCACTAACATAGTAGCAGCCTATAGTTTTCTCCTCCGTTGGTCAAAACGTTCATCAGTCAGAGGTGAAAAGAGGCTGCTCACTTTTTAATGAATTTTATATGGTTTTTCTTTGCGTTACAGCATTACTTCCAAGAAAGAATAGTGTGTTAGAATTTTATATCGTTTTTCTTTGCGTTGCAGCATTACTTCCAAGAAAGAATAGTGTGTTAGAATTTTATATCGTTTTTCTTTGCGTTGCAGCATTACTTCCAAGAAAGAATAGTGTGTTAGAATTTTATATCGTTTTTCTTTGCGTTGCAGCATTACTTCCAAGAAAGAATAGTGTGTTAGGTGGCTTCTTGTATGTGGTAGGCATTAGTCAGAACCTGTCTTAAAGACCTGCCTCTTAGGTTAGGAGGACCTGTTACTTTAAAAGTCTGAAGTTTTCTGAGGATAAATTTAATCATTTACAGATAAGTACCACTGTCATAAGTATTGCTTTTTAATAAAGTGGCACATGTTTTAAAATATGTTTTACTACTTGTGTACATTACAGGTTTTGGGGGGAGTGTTAAGAAATGTTAGAATTCTCTAAAATGATTGTTTGCAGTGTCATAACGTGGGCTAGCATATAGCATGTGAAACCATTCTATTGACTTTGAACTTTGAGAAGTACACTTTTGATGCTTGTAGATAACAGATCCCAATAACACCAGTACACCCTGTCTGGTTACAAATACTAACAGCAGAATGTTTCTTGCCTTGTTTGGTAGACCATCCATTTCTTTCCCTTACTTGTTTTATGTATATCTTAAAGATTGCTTTTTTTGGTTTGTTCATTTGTTTTACAAATGCTTATTGAGTGTTTGCTGTGTAGAGGCACTGTTTCTAGACATATGGGGGATACAGTGACTAACAAAACACAAAACTCCTGCCTTCCTAAGGGATAGAAATACACAATAAACAAGTAAACAAATTAATTATAATTTGATATGGTAATGAGTGCAAAGAAGACAACCAAATGCGGTGATATGATAGAATGAAGAATTAAAAAGCTCCTTTGGGTTGGATTGTGATGCTTGTGCAGAGCTTCGAGAAGCAGCAGCCAACTGAGGGAAGAGTCTTCTAGGCAGAGGGAAGAGCCAGGGTGAAGACACTGAGGTGAGCTTCTTGTATTAGAGTATTTAAAAGGAGCCCTGTGTAGATGGAGGACAAGACTTGCCCAAAGCTTATGGAGGGCATCCTAGGGTGTGGTGAGAGTTTGAATGTTAGTCTAAATATAACAGGATGCAAGTAAATTTATTCTGATGGATTTTAAAGAGGATCTTACACATTTTTACAAAGATTTTTCTGGCTGCTGAAGAGTGGTATGTGTGTAGTAGGGTAGATGGAAGCAGGAAAATGAGGAGACTGTGAGGAATCTAAATGCAAGGTGATAAGAGACTGGACTGGTGTGGTGGCTGTGCTAGCACACGAAGTAAACAGATTTGGCCTGGGTTTTAGAAGTGGAACTGAGGACTTCCTGGTGAATGGGCTGAGAAGTCCAGCTGTATTTCATTCTTCATTGTGTAGTGTGTGGGATTTCAGTTAGGTAACCATTTATCATATGCCCACTACATGCCTGATATGCTCCTCCTCACTGGAGTTAAGATACAGTGTTTGCTTTTAAACTACTTACTTTCTAGTAAGGGAGATAAACTTAAAAAAAAGAAAAAGATGGTTTCATAAGGCTTGGTAGATGTTATAAAAGAAGTATGCTTTGGGCTATATCCAGAGGAGGCTTGTGGAAAGTTTCCTTGTGGAGGAATACTGGTGCTTTTGAGTTGAGCAGGGTAAAGGAGGAATTAGAAGCCTGTTTCATCACATGTGGTGTGGTGGTGTGGAGATTGGCAGGTTGGGGAGGATTGGTGAAGTGTTCCAAACAAGTTGGGTGTCCTTAGAGTTTAAAGTAAGGGATAGCAAATGGCCAGAGTGTGTGTAGGTAGTAAGGTGTCACTGCATGCTGTGCCAGAGTTCACACTTAACCTGAGGGTGACTGGTGAGATTGGGGCCATTAAGTGCCTTAGGGTCTGAAGGCTCAGAAGTCAGATTAATTTGAAGTGCAACGTAGGTTGCAGTGAGAAAACTCCTTATGAGGCTGTCAAGAATGGAGGCCAGGAGACTGGTATCACTTGATCGAAGGGAGCTGTGTGATACAGGCAGAGATAGAGCCATGTTTTTGCACAACTTCAATAAGGCTCAAGTTGCCATTGCAGTGAGGTTATCCACAGAGCAGAGCCTGAGAGAGTCTAATCTTTTAGGGAGGTACAACAGTACTAAAATTGGCCATTGCTGATATTTAACCTGTGGAGGAGGTAACCTTAGTCATAGCTCTTTTCCTTATTTCCCATTCTTTTTACAGCCTCTTATGGAGATAGAGATCTCTGAGAGCTCATATTCTAGAGCTGCTTCATCATTAAAAACATTTTTTTCTGCCCTTTCACCTGATTAATGAAGTTGAAGTGATAGTTCTCCATTATCTTGTTTTTCACTATTAAAGTTTCCTTGAAGCATAGAAATTTGCCTAATTTGGTGGTGGTTTTAGATGTTGCAAAAATGGAGATTTGTTATTGATCATGGTCTATCAAAAAAATTTTAACTTTTTATACACTGTAGCTTGGTGCCATATATTTTATAAAGCTTATTTTTAGTAGTAGAACAATTAAATTGTGTCACATTATTAGTCATTTCTTAACAGCTAAATATTCTTAAATGTAAGAAATTTAGTTGGAATTCAGGGAGCTCATTTATATGTAGAGTGTAAAAGATGGGAAGCGGCATGGAAAAAGGTCTGTTATGGATAAATCTAAACCTTAGCTTAAACAGAATTATTCAAAATGTGATACACAATGGATTTGTAAGCACGTTTACTCAGAATTTCAAATAAAATGTTAATAAAGTGCCTTTATAGTTTTATAAGCCAAAAAATACAACTCAGTTCAACTAATGAAGAACAGGAAACAAATTGCTTAATTTTAAGAAATGGCAAATGTTTTCTGTTGAAATGTTTACTGAACAGTTCCTCCTCTCTACTCTCAGCCCCTTAATATTAGAGTGGGGTTAAAGTTAGGACAGAAACATAGTCCTGGCTTTGTGTACCTCCCACTCCCTTCATCTCATTACTCTTGTTGCCTCTGGCAGTTTAGAAGCTGTAGTTATAGATATGTCACTGTTGCTTCCTTCCCACCATTTTCTATGGTGACACAGAGTAATTTATAGGTAGAGCTTAACCTCAATAAAAGCTGCAGTGAGCTAAATAATAAAAAATTTCAGGAAGCTTTTTCATCTCAAGCATTTTTGAGTTCGAGGAATGGGAGACCACTTGGTCATGAAGTCAGAATGGCAGTTGAATCAGACATAAGGAAAAAGCTGTCAATATATTATTATCCACAATAAAGCAAAATTGAAATTGCAGTGGGGATGGAGTTCTGTAAAGTTAAAAGTAAGGGACTTTGAAGTGTTAAACATTCTGTAAAGTTATAAGTAAGGGGTGGAGTTCTGTAAAGTTAAAAGTAAGGACTATGGGGTCTAAAATGGCTATTATAATACTGATTATTCATAAATGTATAGGAATGCAAAATTTATTTCCATAAGCATAAATTAAAAGGACTTTCCTAAGGTGGTACTCTGACCATGTAATCATATTTTTGATCTTTCATCCTAAGGAAATAACCAGAATATTGTCAGATTTCTGATGTTCATTTCAGTATCATTTTTTCTTTGTTTCCACCAGTCCATTGGAATCTGTATTGTTTTTAATAGGAATTAGAAAAAAACCCAGTCCTAACCTTTAGTTTCTTTAACTCTAATAAAGAACACTTTTTATACCACAATTAAACAAGGATAGCAAAAGACAAGTTTATACCACTCTCTTATAAACATAGATGCAAAAGTAATAAAGTATCAGAAACTAGAATTCAGTGGTTTATTAAAAACAAAACCACAAAAACATAACTAGGCACAGTGACTCACGCCTGTAATCCCAGCACTTTGGGAGGCCGAGGCAGGCAGATCACCTGAGGTCAGGAGTTTAATACTAGCCTGGCCTTGGCAAAACCACGTCTCTACTGAAAATACAAAAACTAGCTGGCTGTGGTCGTGTGCGCCTGTAATCCCAGCTACTCGGGAGGCTGAGGCAGGAGAATTGCTTGAACCCAGGAGGCACAGGTTGCAGTGAGCCTAGATTGAGCCAATGCACTGCAGCCTGGGCGACAAGAGCGAAACTCCGTCTCACAGACACACACACACACAAATGACTAGGTAATGTTTATTGTTGACATTCAAGGATGACAACTACAGGAAATCTGTTAGTATAAGATACCACATAATCATGTTTAAGAAGCACTTTATGATCCTCATGGATCTAGAAAGGGCTTTCTATAAAATTCACTATGTATATTAACAAATTAGAAATGAGTTTTGTTAGCTCGATAAAGCATACTTCTAAAAATGTTAACACTTAATTATGAAACTTTTAGAGATTAATTGACCAAATTTTTAGTAATGAGTATGGATGACCCAGAAAAGTCCTGTAGTTTTTTTCCTAATATTTATATGTAAAAGTGTATCATTTTTATAGTCAGCACAATTAAATGTTTAAATAGGACTTTTGAGCAATTTGATTCTTGCCTTTTTATTGACAAGACTATTCTTGTCTCTTTTCTTTGAAGTCAGTTTTTTCTGTTAAAGGGCATTTCTATTTTTTTAGCTTTCTCTTTTGATATTTGTATGTTTATGACTATTTTTTCTTTCAAAAAGTATATTACTAGCCAGACGTGGTGGTGTGCACCTGTAGCCCCAGCTGCTTGGGAGGTTGAGGCAGGAGGGTCACTTGAGCCCAGAAGTTCCAGGCTGCAGTGTGTGGTGATTACATCTGTGAACAGCCACTGCACTCCTTACCAGGCAACATAGTGAGAGGCTGTCCCTTTAAAAAAAAAAAAAAGTTGCTTAAAAACATAAAGTAGCATGTACATAACTGAAAAATCAACCGTGATTATACAGTGGAAAAATCAGTCTCCCTCCCACCCCAGTTCGTTTGTCACCCAGTTTTCCTCTGTAGTGAATATTGTATACTAGTGCCTCATGTATCCTTCCAGGATGTTTCTTTTTAATGCTGCCATTAACATTTGGATTTTGTTTTGCCTCTTACAAACTTTTTTTTTTGAGACAGAGTTTCTCTCTCATTGCCCAGGCTGGAGTGCAATGGCACAATCTCGGTTCACTGCGACCTCTGCCTCCCAGGTTCAAGCAATTCTCCTGCCTCAGCCTCCCGAGTAGCTGGGATTACAGGCATGCACCACCACGCCTGCCTGATTTTGTGTTTTTTAGTAGAGACAGGGTTTCTCCATGTTGGTCAGGCTGGTTTCGAACTCCTGACCTCAGATGATCCGCCCGCCTCGGCCTTCCAAAGTGCTGGGATTACAGGCATGAGCCACCATGCCCGGCCACCTCTTACAGACTTTTAAACATCAGAGTAATTGGTAACTTTATGCAGACTGTCTTGGAATAGAGCAATTCTAATTAAAAAAACTGTCATATTTTATTTCTAACTTCATGTTCATACCCTTTGGCTTCTTTAGGTAACCAGGAATAGCTAAAGAGAAGTGTTTTTGAACCCAATCTGTGGTATTCTTCCATTTTTAAGCGAGTGCTTTTTCGTAATAGGATAATTCTTTCTTCTCATTCATACATAGGCGTGTGTGTGTGTCTGACTGTATCGTAATATGTATGAAGCACTATGGTGGAGGGAACTCTGAATTTCAAGTTTGATAACCTGTTTTTGTATCAGCTTCTTCAGTATTGATGAGTGTAGATCCTGGGGAATCTGTACTTTTTACTATTCACAGGTGTGAAAGGCAGTAGTGCTATCTGAGTACTTTCACAGTATGACTTTTGGGTCCATTGAAATAATGTAAATGAGCTTCATAAGCTATAAAACATTATAGCTAGGAATATGATCTATTGCAAATATTCAGATATTCTAGGTCTTCGTTTTCTTTCCATTTTTGTTTTTCAAGAGAACTCACATTACATTGTAGACATTAAAATGTATTGTCTCTGCTTAGAAAAAGTTTTTGCCAGGCAACATTTCATGATGTGTAATTTAGTTTATTAAATGTATAAAATTTGTGGATAAAGTCAGAACAACAAAACTTTATAAATATGAATTAGAACTTTGAGGTTATGGGGAATAGGAACCTCTTATCAGCCTTAGCATCCAGTTTGTCATACACTGTTTATAAATGTGAAAGCATTTGTAATGAGGTCGAGTATCATGGGAAACACACTTTGGAAGGCTTTTTGCTAAACCCTGGACCTTGTCTGGTGCCTGCATTTACAGTTAGGTATTTTGAGGGGGCTCCTACTCCAGGACCCTGGTATTCAAAGTCCCTTGTGTATATGATAGCTTCTTAAATGGTACATTTTTATCACTTACCTTACCAGGGAAAATACCTACCTGCCCTAAGACCTTTGCCCTTTATAAAAATTACTGAATTATACCCAAATTAATCAATTTCTGTAATTTTATCATGTAACACTTGATGGAATGAATAATATACCCACTTTTCTTGTGCTATTAAATCAACATATTAGCATCAGGAAAGAGAGTCAACCTCGCTAAAATAGACATTTTAAAAATTACAATAATCTTTTGTTTTCCCAACATCCTTGGTCTGTTTCCAGTCTTTTTTTTTTTTTCAGATGGAGTCTCGCTCTGTCACTTAGGCTGGAGTGCAGTGGTGTGATCTCGCCTCACTGCAAGCTCCACCTCCCGGGTTCACGTCATTCTCCTGCCTCAGCCTACTGAGTAGCTGGGACTACAGGCACCCACCACCATGCCCAGCTCATTTTTTGTATTTTTAGTAGAGACGGAGCTTCACCATGTTAGCCAGGATGGTCTCGATCTCCTGACCTTGTGATCTGCCCGCCTTGGCCTCCCAAAGTTCTGGGATTACAGGCGTGAGCCACAGGACCCGGCCGTTTCCAGCCTTATCTGGAACCATTCAAGGATACCCAGGTTTTTTTTTTTTTTTTTTTTTAAAGTATTTACCATCCAGCCCAAAATGTCATACCCAGGCCATTTTTATGTGACTACACTCCGGGGAAAAACCATACTGTTTACTCCTTCCCCTTCCTGTCTTGTGGTAGAGTCCTTCCAGGCCTGTGTGGTCCTCACTGGCAATGTAAGTAAATGTATCACTATCCAAAGTGCCTGAGATAGACAGTACCCATACATGGACTGTGGAGAGGTGAGATAATAGTAAAACAGCACTTTAGGATATCTTGCTTTAAATCTTCTCTTGTGCTTGGGCTAAAATCAAAACGTCTCGTACAATCTGTTGTTTTCATTTCCTTTTTTTTCTTTTCTTTTTCAATTTAGATATTTTCTGTTGATCTACTTTTGAGTTTACTGGTCCTGTTTTTGTGCTGTATTCAGTCTGTTAAGCCTACGTAAGTTCTTACTTTCAAATATTATATCCTTCAGTTATGGTATGTTCCTTTGATATTACAGATCCCAAATCTGTTGAAATTCTCCATCTATTTTGTCTATTTCCTTAATATATTTATAATAGTTACTTTAAAGTCTTCTGTATGGCAGTTCTAATGTCTGGATCATCTGTTGGTCTGCTTCTGTTATTGTCCGTTCTTTTCTTTCTCAAATTTTCCTGCATTTTCATGTCATACAGTATTTATTGTATGCCATATATTGTGTACATTATGTAAAGTTCAGCCATAAAGATCTTGCAAACAATGCTTTCCCCAGAGTATTTGACCTTTCCTACCTTTACCAGGTAGATAGAGAGGATGCTCACCTTAATCTAATTAGCAATTGAGCTGGGTGGGGCTAGACTGCCATTTTAATTTGGTTTAGTCTGCCACTGGATTATACCCTTTCTGCAAACAAAGCTTTCCAGGGATTTTGATTGAAAGCTTGTTAGACTGTCACTTAACCCCTGAAACACTGGGAAATTCACTTCTACTTTTTCGAAGTATGAGGTGACTTTCAAAGTATGAGCTCTTTAGCCTCAGCTTTAAGATCTGATGAGTGTCTTGAGGGGCAATACTCATGTGACTGTCAAAAGTTCTACTGTTTTATTCCTCAGAGGTTCTTTCTCAGACTAAGCCTTCAGCCTGCACCTAGAATCTGCACATGACCCCAGGGGAGGAAGTGATAGGCATTTGTCAGTTCACCTAGAAAGCTGCTTTGTTGCAGTTTTAGTTCAGCTGGATCTCATTAGTTTGATAGCTCTCCATTGCCTTTTGAGCAAGTGTTTTTTTGTTTTTTTTTTCCCTTCTTTTTTTTCCGCTCTAGTAAGAACATTGGACTGCTGTGACCTGCTTATATTTTACCTGGAAGTGGAACTGTAGCAGAATGTTATAATAGGATCTGTTTTGGTATTTACCAAATCTGATATTTACCCCAAATCTGAGAACAGTAGATTGCCAATAACCTACATTCAAAATTGAGGTGCTATGGCATTCATGCAGGACTTGCAGAAAAGATACCCTGAGTCAAGCAGTTATACGGTTAAAACCTGTTACTCACCTCTAGGCTGTATAAAGATGATGAGTTCAGGAGAAAGGACCCCATAGTGAAAAGATTTTTGGCGAGAGTAGTACATGTTAAGGTATTTCTCCCTTTTGTTAATCCAATTTGAAGGACTTGACAAGAACTTCTCGGTTTGACAGTGTCTGCTGAGGTTTGACAGAAAAATAGACTGGTACTTGACTTCTGTCTGAAAAAGCC
Source organism: Macaca nemestrina (assembly GCF_043159975.1). Taxonomy (NCBI): domain Eukaryota; kingdom Metazoa; phylum Chordata; class Mammalia; order Primates; family Cercopithecidae; genus Macaca; species Macaca nemestrina. Next base: position 43,910,220 of record NC_092143.1, read on the forward strand.
TAGAAAGTGAGATAAAGGCCGGAGCTGCCCCTGTATCAGTAGAATGAAGAAAGGGCACAATGGGAGTGGCCAGCACTTTGTCAGAGTTCGATGGGTCAAAGCTGGAAGAATTACCCCCATGGACTAAGTAGACTTTAGTAAGACATAATAGTTGAAGTTGGCGTCCCTTGAAAGGATCAAGAGGCCATACTTGGTTGAAGGGTCGCAGTGATCCAAGCAGGCCAGCCTGAGAAGTTCCTGCATCAGGAACTAACTGTAGGTGAGAGAGTCTGCATTTAGACTTCCAGCCTCCACAGGACTCCATCACATTACTGTCACAGCAGATCACAGTCCAGCCAGCCACATAAGATTGTGCCCCTTTTCTCTCAGACTCCCTCTTCCTGCTATTTCAGAACCGGGAGGGGCCTTAGGAATAATAGATGGAGAGTATTGGAAGAGGTAGCGTGAAAAGAATTAATGAGATAGTGAGATTTTGGCTTTGCTCTGGCTGGATTTTTAATTTCTGAAAACATTTGCTGTTAATACAGATATCTGGACATGACTGGAAAGTGTTGAAATCTTTTTGAGATTTTGTGTAGACGGGATAAAAGCAGCTTGAGAAGAGCTTGTTGGAGAGCAATGACTAGAGTGGTGGCGGGAGGGAGCTCACTAAGTCTAGCTTGTTTCATGAGCTGTCTGTATCCTCCTTTTGAAAACTGAGAATTCCAAATTTAGTGGTTGCTGGGGACAGGGAGAATGTGTGGAGAGAAAAAAGGGATGTTACGTGTGTCTGCATGAAATAAAAGCTTTTTTTTTTTTTTTTTTTTTTGCATATAATCGTGATACCGGTTAAATTAGCCAGTGATGTTTTATTTTCAAATAAATGTCACAACTACAGGTTTCTTCTATTATCATCATCGTTTTCCGTGAAGCGGTAGGTTAGTCTTTACTCTCAGAATCCAACTTTCAATTCTGTCTTTGGGTTATTATGGGAAGTGCTATGAAATGCTCTTGGTGCTCTTACGAAACTGTGATCACTAATAATACTTAAATTAGAACTGAAATATGTAAGGAGACTTCTCACTAAATCCTTCACCCCAGCCTTTTGTCTTTTAGAACTTTGCTTATCTTTATGGCTATATAATTTCTCTGAAATTTGCTAGGACAGTGGGGATTGGGGGCAGTGAAAGAAGGTTATATTTTTATTTAGGATGATAGGGAAATTGAGAGATACTGAACAAAAATTTATAATGAAGTTAAGTAATTTAAAAGGGTTTTCCTGTAATTTTTATATGATGCCTTATATAATTTGCATCCACAAGTATAAAACATTAATCTATGTGCTTAAACATTTGCCTAAACATTTTAACATGTTATCTAAACATAAACCTCTATGCATAAAAGCAGTTTATCACATTCAGAGTGCTGTACAAATTTGAGTTTTTATTTTGTGGGATGCTAATTTTCAAAAATTGTCAGATTATAAAAACATTTTACCATCAAAGTCAAGTGTTATAAAAGCGTTATATAACTTAAAAAGTTGAATTTCATGGAATCACATTCTGTATTGCAATCATTTTTTTATATTTGATATACAGTCATCCCTTGGTATCCTTGGGATACCCCATATCTCCAAAATCTGGAGACACTCAAGTCTCTTATATAAAATGGCATAGTATTCGCATATAACCTATGTACTTCCACCCCACAAACTTTGTTTTGGAGGTGGCAGGGAGACAGCATCTGGCTCTGTTGCCCAGGCTGGAGTGCAGTAGTGCAATCTTGGCTTACTGCTATCTCTGCTACCTGGGCTGAGGTGATCCTCTCACCTCACCCTCTTGAATACCTGGGACTACAAGTGTGTGCCACCATGCTAGGCTAATTTTTGTATTTTTGGTAGAGACAGGGTTTCATCATGTTGCCAGGTCTGATCTTGAACTCCTGGGCTCAAGCAATCTGCCTGCCTCAGCCTCCCAAAGTGCTGGGATTACAAGTGTGAGTCACCATGCCCAGCCTGTATTCTTTATTGTTGTATTGCTATTTTATATAGTTTTTCCTCTAGTACTTTCTATCCGTGGATGTGGAATGCACAGATACAGAGACCAACCATGTATTCCAGATTTTATGCACTTATTTTATTATTAGAATGACTTGTTACTTACATTTTATATTTATTTTGTCATTTACGATACTATTTTTTTTAATTGTTAAAAACAGTATATATTGGCCAGACACAGTGGCTCATGCCTGTAATCCCAGCACTTTGGGAGGCTGCGACAGGTGGATAACTTGAGGTCATGAGTTCCGAGACCAGCCTGGCCAGCATGGTGAAATCCTGTGTCTACTAAACATACAAAAATTAGCTGGGCCAGGTGGCGTAATTCCAGCTATCCAAGAGGCTGAGGCATGAGAATTGCTTGAACCCAGGAGGTGGAGGTTTCAGTGAGCCAAGATAGTGCCACTGTGCTCCAGCCTGGGTGACAGAGACTGTCTTGGGGGGGAAAGTATATATATACACACACACATATATACACACACACATATATAAAAATATGACTAAATCTAGAAAATCGATAAGCTATGTTATTAAAGTAAATGTACCTGAACCCTTTCAGTGTTAGCTTATTTTTTTTTTAAGTAAAAAGTTTGTATTTGGAAGGGTTTGAAATACTTCGACCATTTTTAGAATTGATATTTAAATCTTTTCAATAGTAGAGACTATTTTATGCATGGGAGATATTTTGTTTTTCAGAAGCAGCAGAAATATGAAGCAGTATCTCGGAGTAGAGTTTTTAATACAGCATTTGGAGGTGGAGGTAGAAAATATTGAGAAAGTTTTTTTTAATCATCACCTGGTCCTTCTTCTAAGAAAGGCTATACTATATCAAAGATGAGTAGACGTGTCAATTTTATTCTCATAGGACTATGTGACTTATAGGAGTGTGATTATGGAAGTTCTGTTGTCTCCCTCTATTTTTTATTTAGTTATTAATATTTGGAAACCTAAGCTGCTTATTTTAATTTGGAAGGGGCTCTCTCAATTTACTTGTCCAAAGAAATTTTCTTTCCTGAGAAAATACCTCTTACGGTGAAATCTTCAGTTTTTATAATTAAACATGTTATGTAAATGTTTTACCTACCTGGGATATTATACCAGTGTTACTGTTTTAGTTTTGATTTGCTATGTTTATATTACTTGTTTCTTTTTAGTAACTATATATGGGGCGGAGTAATGTTAGTAATTCAGAATGTGGCCTCTGTTTCTACCACTTGCTGGCTGTAGGACCTTAGACATGTTACTTTGTCTCTGTGCTTCCCTTACCTGATTTGTCAAATGGGGACAACAATGCTTCATTCATGGCATTGTTGAAGGATTAAGCAGTTTAATATGTGTAAGAGCTTAGTACATAGTTGGTGCTTATAAGTGTGAACTATATGTGGGATGGGGTTTTATATATAAAATTTGATTTTGGTGTGAAACTAATGATGTCACCTATATTACATGCACCAAGAGGGCATGAAAAGGTTTATTACTCACATAATGATGCTTTCTGGGTAGAGCATGGCAGGCTTCCAAGTTGGTCCAAAAATGACTTGAGAGAGCAGTGATAGGAGACTGGCTTGGGTTTTATGGTGATTAGGGAATGGGGCTGTGAGCTGGTTTTTACACTACATATTCTGAGACTTGCCTGGTTTGAAATTTCCCTAGTATCAACAGGTGGAGCACCTGGGCTTTCTTACCAGCTTGCCCAGATTCGAGGCAGAAGGGGAAGAGGAAATGGTGGGGCTTAAAACCTATCAGCAGTCAAATATCAGAAATGGAGTCGGATTTCTTATTCAACTCAAACAGCATAAATAAGAAAACCACACTTAGATGTATCATGGTCACACTAATGAAAGAGGGAGTCTTAAAGCTGCTGGTGAAAAATGGCATGCAACATACGAATGACAGGTGATCAGCAACAGAGTCAGAAGATTGTAAAGTGACATCTCTAAATCACCAACATCAGGGTGTCATAACAATAAATTATATCTGCTTAATAAAGGAACTTAAAAATACATGCAACAAAACCGAGTAGAATTAAGGGTACAGAATCACAAATCCACAATTGGAGAGTTCAATTAGAACAAAAAAATCAGTAAAGACATAGAAGTTTTAAGTTACATTATTAACTACCTATGTGGTATTTATAGAATACTAAACCCAACATGAGTAGAAATACAAGCGTTTCAAGTGTTCATGGTAACCTCACCAGGAGACTGTTTACAGGGCACAATTCTCAGTCAATTTTAAAAGATTGAAATCCAAAGTATCTTCTCGCCAACAATAGAATAAGAAATTAATACCAATAAGACATCTGTTAAGAAATGGAAATTAAACCTTAAAATTCTGACTTACAGTTTATTTAGGGGAAAAATGAGGTAAAATATATATTTAAACCAAATTATAATGAAAATACAGCATATCACATATGTGGGATGTAGCTGAAAGAGTGCCTAATGGAAAATTTTATAGTTTTAAATAATCTGCTAGGAAAGAAAGTTACCTAAAAAGATAAAATAGAAAGTAAGTAGAAGGAAGAAATAATAAAAATAAAGATTAGAAATCAGTGGCTAGTAGAGAAAGCCAAAAGCGGGTTCTTTGGAAAGATAAATGCTTATTAGACTGATCGAGAAAAAGACAGAGAGCCCACAATCACAAATGACCTATATTAGTACTGATGGAAGAATTGTCGTGGTAGGTCCTACAGAGAGTAAAAATATTATAAGCAATTATTATAAACAATTTTATGCCATTAAATTTGATGACTAAATGTAATGATGAAATTTAGATTACCCCCAGCTGATGCATGAAGAAATACAAGATCTGGGTAGCCCTATAACAGTGAAAGAAGTTGACTTCATAGTCAAAAACTTTCCTGCAAAGGAAACTTCAGGCCCACATGGTTTTACTGGTAAATGTAAGCATTTGTGCAACAAATATCACCAATCTTATAGACAGAATAAACTCAGAAAAATGCTGTTTTATGAGGTTCACATAACCCTGAAACCAAAACCTGACAAAGATGCGACTAAAAGAAAAGTTAAAGATTAATATATCGCTAACATACATGAGAAAAGAATACATCATAATTGAGTTCTATGTATTCCAACAATGCAGGGTTAGTTTATAACTTTCAAAAATTAATCAGTGTGAGCCAGGCGCAGTGGCTCATACCTGTAATCCCAGCACTTTGGGAGGCCAAGGCAGGAGGATTGCTTTAAGCCTAGGAGTTCAAGACCAGCCTGGGCAACAAGGCAAGACCTCATTTCTATAGACAGATAAAATTACCCACCCAGGCATGGTGGCATGCCCCTGTGGTTTCAGCTACTCAGAGGCTGAGGCAGGAGGATCACTTGAGCCCAGGGGTTCAAGGCTGAAGTGAGCTATGATTGCACCAATGCACTCCAGCCTGCCTGAGACATTGGGACCTTGTCCCATACCCTGCAAAAAAGAAAAATTAATCAGTCCAGATGCGATGGCTCATACCTCTAATCCCAACACTTTGGGAGGCCAAGGCAGGAGGATTGCTTGAGAGTTAAGGAGTTTGAGACCAGCCTAGGCAGCATAAGACTCCATCTCCACTGCAAAAAAAAAAAAAAAAAAGTCAGGCATGGTAGTGCATTCCTATGGTTTCAATTATTTGGAAGGCTGAGGTGGGAGGATTACTTCGGCCTGGGAGGTTGAACCTGCAGTGAACAGTGATCACGCCACCACACTCCAGTTTGGGTGAAAAAGCAAGACCCTGTCTGGCAGAAACAAAACAAAACCAAAAACAAAGCAAAACTAGGTAATTCATTGCATTAACCAAGGAGGAAAACTATAAGATCACCTCACTTGATCAAAAGCGTTTGACAAAATTCATCATCCATTCATGATAAGCACTTCCAGCAAATGAGAAACGAAGATACTTTCTCAGTCTGATAAAGGGTATTTAAGAAACACCAACAGCTAAGGATATACTTAATCATGAAATACTGTGTTTTCCCCCAAGAACAAGACAAGGATGTCTACTCTTGTGTCTTTATTATTTTAATAGAAGACCTAGCAAGTGCAGTGAGTCGGGAAAACAAAAGATAAAAGGTTTAAAGATCTGAAGGAATGTTTTAAAATTCTATTTGTAGATGACATGCTTATTTATTTATGAAATCCTAAGGAGTCTATAAATATAGCCACCAAAGCAAATGAGTAAATTTAGCAAGGCTGCAAATTTATAGGTTCAGTGTCTAAAAATCAATTGTATTTTTGTTAATACTAGCAGCAGACAAATAGGGGTGTTAAGAAAATTCATGAATAGTAGCGTCAGTACTCAACTACTTAGGAATACATTAAACACACACACGACCTCTGCTTAAAATGTCAAAACCTTGCTGAGAGAAATTAAACAAATGAAGAGGGAGTTGTGATTCTCATTTGGCCAGGTATGCTCTTACCAGACCGACACTCCCTCAATAACAAACAGCACAAAATTCTAAAAATAACATGAAGTACTGGAGGATAAACAAAATTAGGCATGTTTTAGAGGGCATTGACACTTGGAAGAAGGAAATGGCGCAGGCGAATTTTCTGTTGTACAGCTTTTGTCCACGTAAAGTGTACAGGGTAGCTAAAATTCCAATACAAAACCAAGTCTTTCTGGCCTTGAAGCACCATAGGTAGGACTTGGGAGAATCACACCTACTGGAGAGTGAGGAGTGAATATCAGCAAGGAGAGTTTCAGAAAGAGAGCCCTGGATTCTGCCTACAAACTTTGCCAAAATCACCTGCTGACCCCACATGTGTGCGGTAGACAGTACAGCCAAATAATCAGCCTGATTTGAATTGCTCCATGGCAGAGTTTGTGGTTTGAATACAACCAGGTTAATTTTCTGGTGAAACAAAAATGAAGACTTTTTGGAAGACAGTAACAGAACCTCTAACTTCCATCAGATAAAATTCACAGTGTGTCTAGCATACAATCCTAAATTACTTAACATACAAAGAACAAACAAAATGTGACCCTTTAACATGAGGAGACCAACCCCAGAAGACCTACAAGTTGGAATTACCATGCAGTAAACTGATCGATACCCTTGTGAATTGGAAAACACAGTAATAAGTTAGAGTACTTAAATTATGACTTCAAGAGTCACCTTGAAGCCATAGTAATCTGTACAGTGTGATACATAAAAACAAGATAGCCCCAAATAGATAAACACTGTGTGCCTATTTGATTTTCAGCAAGGTTGCCAAAGCAACCCAGTAGGGAAAGGAAAGTCTTTCAACAAATAGTGCTGGAACAGCTGAATATCCATATGGAAGAATGAACATGACTCCACCTTATACTAGTGGAAAAAAAATAATTCTGGATAAATTGTAGTCCTAATTAAAGCTAAAACTATAAAGCAATAAAATATAGGAGAATATATTTGTGACTTGGGGGTAAACAGAATTGTTTAAAGTATGTAGAATGCAGTGACCATGAAAGCTGCAAAGTTAGACTCCATCAGTATACAAAGCATCTTATGAAAATCCATTGTTAAAAAATAAGTCAGAGTGGGAGAAAATATTTGCAAAACATTTCTGAAAGGATTGAATCTAGAATTTGTAAAGATTTCTGTAACTCAGTAATGGAAAGATAGCCTAATTTTAAAATGGACAGTAGTTGGCTACTTCACTGAAGATAAAGGTCCAGTAAAGAAGTGGAAAAGTGTGTAATATCAGTAGGCTTCAGGAAAATGAAAATTGAAACCATAGTGAAACACCACTGCACAATCATCAGACTACCTGTAATTAAAGACTGACCACACCAAATGTTGATGAGGCTTTGGAATAACCAGGAGCTCTCGTACGTTGAAAGAAGGAGGACTGTAAAATCATACTTCCGCTCTGGAAAAATATCTGGCGATTTATTGAAAAGCTAAACACGCATCTACCCACTGACTCAAGATTTTCACTTCTGGGTATTTACCCGAGAAAAAAGAAATCATATTTCTATAAAATGACATATACTTTCTTGAATGTTCATGGCAACTTTATTCACAATAATTAAAACCTGGCAACAGGTCAGGTGTCCATCAGTGTAAGAATGACTAAACAAATTGTGCTTGTTCAAGTAATGGAAAACAACTACACACACACACATCATATACATTAACATGGATGAATCTCAAAATCATGCCGAGTCAAAAAAGCTAGACCCAAGTGAATATGTATCATATTCCATTCATAGACTTTCCAGAAGACACGACACCTGTGGTGAAAAGATCAGATTAGTGGTTGCCTCTGGGGATGGGGGCATGGATGTCAGACATTGAGAAAGGGACATGGGTGATGATCTTGACAGGGTTGAGAAGTGTACAATCTATGCATCTGAGAAAACTCAAATGGTACCATTAAGATACGTGTCTCATGCTGTGTAAATTTCACCTAAAGAAAAAAGGAACCGCGAACTCTACTTATGTGCATTCTTAAGTGTCTAGATTTGTGGTATCTGCAACTTTTTTTTTTCTCTCTCTCAGACAGGGTCTAGCTCTGTCATCCAAGGTGGAGTGAGTGCAGTGGTGCAGTTTCACTGCAGCCTCCACCTGCTGGGCTCAAGCCTTGGCCTCCTGAGTACTAGGAGCACAGGTGTGCACCAGCACACCCAGCTAATATTTTGGATTTTTGGTAGAGATGGGGTTTGACCATGTTGTCCAGGCTGCCCAGGTACAACCTTATTTTTAATGTTCCAAAAAGTAAGAGATGGATAGAGAGGTTAAGTAGATAGATGACAGAGCAAAGGAAAACAAATCCAAATTGCAGAATCTAGCTGATGAATATGTAGGGTGCTTACGCATAACTTTAATGGATGCTTGAAATTTTTTGTAATACAGAACTCAGGAGAAGATGGAAAGCTTGTTCATGGAAGTATCTGAGAAGTTGGAGTAAATACTTGGAAACTGTTGAGTTTTTCTTTTCTGAGGTGTTCCTCTCCAAAAGTTTGCTTGATTCTTTTTTTTTTTTTTTTTTTTTTTTTTTTTTAAAGATGGGATCTCACTGTTACCCAGGCTGGAGTGCAGTAGTGTGTCATAGCTCACTGTGGCCTGAAACTCCTGAACTCAAACCGTTGTCCTGCCTCAGCCTCCCAAGTAGCTGGGACCGCAGGCACGTGCCACCTTGCCTGGCTAATTGTAGAGATGGGGTCTCACTTTGTTGCCCAGGCTATTTGCTTGATTCTTAAGAACGTGTAGGGATCCAGCTCTACAGAGCTTTCTGCAAACTTTCGTGATAGAATTAGTTGTTAAAATTGTACTTACTATATGAGCATCAAAGACCTTGGAATAAAGCTATTCGTGACATATCTGGACATATTATTGGACTTAACTATGTTATTGATTAGGAAGACTTGGCATTAGTTTATTTTTTAAAATTCTGTTTTGTGTGTGTTCTTGTAAAATTATACAAATGACAGTACCACAGCGTTGTGTGATGAGCTCTACTTAGAGCTGTGTACAGTTTGGGTATCTGGAATGTAGACATGTTCTGTTCTGATTTGAAACTTAGAATGAAACCCTGACATACTGGGATGCGCATTTGGTGACCCTGTTTTTGAATGGTTACTATTTCATTGCTACAAGATAAAATCGAAAAACATTTTCTACAGAGTGAAGGTTTAAGTCAGTTAAGGACCCTGTTAAACTGTCTCCAGATTTAATTACTGCCCAATTATGCCTTAATTATGAAGGAATGTGAGCACTTATCAGCTATTGTTGATGATTCAACCTTTTTGAAATAAATTTCTTACTATATTTCTTTTGTATTTTCAGTTTTTATTCAGGAATATCTCAGGTTTTCAAGAGATACAGTTTTTTGCATCTGTAATACAGCAACTTAAAAAATCATTTGCACCTACTTGTTTCTCAATCAGGATTGTCTACATTTTGCAAACAATATAGGGAAGAGACTGGATTCTGAGGCAAATAAAAGGCCATCATTCTTAATCATTGATTAAGAATTTAAATTTAATCAAAGTAGTCACATTGTTTTCAGTGATGTGATTAAATAAATAACATTTAAACATTTGTAGTTGAATACTACAGTCTATTTTGTGTCTTTCAATTATATTTGTAGTGAAGATAAAATACACAGCCACACATAGTACTTGTAATTATGGAGACTTAGAAAAATTATTACAGTGATTAACTCTTCATTCCTGAGCTGTTTAAACTTTTAGTCTTAAGTCACATATAAAAATGAAAGGATTATTTTAAGTAGAAATAATTATGGATGCATAGTTACAGATTATTCCCCTAGAAGTCTGTATTGAATGAGTAGATCAGTAATCAAGAGCTGGAACCTCAGGAAAGTTCCTTTTGTTGATAATATTCTGCTAATTAATTTTACTGAGTGTTCAGCATGCTTTAATCTTACCAAGGTGACAACTTAGGTTGTTACCCCTTTTGATTTCTTAAAAAAAAAAAAAAAAACAAAACACTGTTTAGGCAAGAAGATCATGAAAAATAACAAATGAGTAAAACAGTGGGGTTTATTACTTTCGATATTGATTGTCTAACTGCAGCACTAAATCTTACAGATATGGTAGGAACAGTAAAACTGGTTTAAAGGGTTACGAGATTCTGTGATACGAGTGTTTTCTTCAGCTTCTCACTGCTTCTCTTTTCTTTCTCCATAACAAGGATGTGAATAAATATCTATATCCTTAATGCAAAAAAGTAGTATATTAATTGACACAAACATGTAATATCTGGATGATTGGAACAAAGTGCAAAATGTTAATTTAGATGTGTGTATATGTAGGCAAGTGTGTACTTTGTAAATTGTACACTAGATATTAAATTTTAACTTTAGTTTTCAAAAGTTAGCTTATTCTTAGATGAAGAAAATCTTTGTTTTACTGAAATACTTACTGTAAAAGTTATTACTAGGGAAATTTGATAAGGATTTCTATCAGGTTTACTACCAAGTCATCCTGTTAGTTTAGTGATTAATATACTGTATGCCAACAAATGTAGTTGCTATTTTAGTTTATTTATGACTTTAATAGCTGTTTTACCTCTCCTCCCCACATCTTTTTCATTCAAGCTGAATATATAAGCAAGAACATTACACAGTTGTTGGGGGATAATCTGTTTTTAGGAAACTGTTCAATGCAAAGAACTTTGGGACTTTGCATGAGATACTAATATACGTATGATTGTTCATTTGCATATTAATGCAGGGACATCATTGTGGTTAATGGTCTGTTACATCTTATTTCAACATATTGTAATATTTCACATTAATTTGTTAGTAAGCAATATCAAATTTGTTCAGGCAGAATTTATGAGACCAATTTTTGCTGATATTTTTCAGTACATAAGAGTTTTAAGAATATCCTGACGTTAGATGGTCAAATAAGCTTAGGAAATGTTGAGCCAATGTGTTTGGGATATTGCTATCATTGTTATAACTTAATAATCTCTTTAGGTTATATTGTTGATTTCACATAGCAAGTAGTCTTAGTTTAACATTTTCAGACCTGTTTTCTATCCTTAGTACTTTGTAAACAGCATGATGTTGTACAGGTTTATGTTTTTCACATTTGAGTAATGTACAGACATTTCTTGTGGACTTCCTTTAATATTAAATGTATAGAAACGTACTTGAATGCAAACATACGCTAACCGAAAGACAAATTTATACTCCGTTATATAACCCACAATCTTCCAATTAACATCAGTTTAATAGGTGATGGATACTAGTTTTACACAACTTGCAGGTTACTTTGAGGTCGATAATCCATTTAGTCTTACACAGTACTTGATATAAAGTAGCTAGCCTATGAAGATAATTGTCATCAAGTATTTGTAAGATGCATATTTTTTTCACTTTGAGATGCCCCTTATAAATAAAATTGAAAGAGGATTTTCAAGTGTTACACAAATAATGTTGCATTTTAAAGTAGATAATCTTAGATTAGTGAAAGTTATTGAATGTATAAAAGGCTTTTTATATAGTTGTTACAATCAGTGCTAGTTCTCTAAAATTTTTCCTGCATTTGTTTTTTTTAATATTTTTTTAGAAACTGGCCATACCTGCAAGTTATAACTTATACTTTTTATTAACAAAATGAAAACCTGGGAGATACAGTTTTTCCCCAGTGTTATTTAGAATGTTATAATTTAATGTGACTAGGAATATTATAATCCACTTTTTGTACTATGAAAATACCAGTTGGGTCATCAAATATGTTGTTTGCTGGGTTTGGTACACAAAGGCCTTTGAGAGCTCAGGGTGTTGCGGGGAAATACATTGTGGTTAGACAGAATCTTTAAGGAAGAGTGGGTGATTAAAACTGCCTGATTAAAACCTACCAAAAGGCATCTTAAAAATTGACCTGGTTTGCTAGACATATTAAAGAATTAGTAGTAAAGTTAAAAGGTGGCTAGGAAGGGGCAGTTAACATAAATGCACATGGAAGAAAATTGGTACCAAAGGTTCATGTGAGACAGAAAGGACATTGTGTGAGAAAAGAATGATCAGGGCTCAGGCTGGCATGTTACTATTTGTCTGTTGTTATAATGCCCAAACTGTGCTTTAGATGATGCAGTATAGGAAGTAATGTGCCTCTGATGTTTTAGAACCGTATCTTTTTATAGAAGTGTCGAGAAGATGTTGATTTGCATTTAATTCTCTGGCAATATTTTCTTGTTTTATTTTTACAATTTTGGTGAAAGGCAGTACATTCACATGGCTCAAAAATACATATGTTTATGTATGTATATACACCTACAAGCATGCATATACACAAACATACATTGGAACCTCTCCCCACTCTGTCTGCACCTCACGTAACTACTGTTCATGATGTATGTGTGTCTTTATGCATATATTAGCGAGTAATTACAGATCTTTTTACCTGTCCTTTTTTAATACAGGAAGTAGCATGTTTTAGACCTTTCCATATCAATTCATAGGGTGCCTTCATCATATGCTAAATTGTCCTATGAATTTTTTGTTGGGACTTTTTCTGTTTTGGTTTTTACTTTTTTTTGTGTTCTTCTGTGTTTTTCCTTTTTCAGGTAAAATTTTCACATGGTGAAGTGCACAAATTATATATTCGATTTACTTAGATTCAGCAAATGCATATACCAGTGTTTTAAGATAAAGAACGTTTCAATCATCCAGAAAGTTCTTTCATACTCTTTCCTAGTGGTTCTTCTGGAAACAACCACTGTTTGAAATTTTTCACTTTGAATTTGTTTTGCCACTTCTAGAACTTCATGTAAGTGGAATCATTCAGTGTAGATACTTTACTGTTCAGCTTCTTTTGATCACTATATTCCCAAGATTCATCCATGGGTCAGTAATTCTTTTTCAAGATTGTTTTGCTACTCAGGATCCTTAGTATTTCCATATGCATTTTAGATCAGCTTGTCAGTTGCTACAAAAATATTTTTGCTGAAATGGTGACTGTAATAGATATAAAACAAATCGGCAACAATTCATTAGGGAATGAGGGCAGATGGACATCTTAATATTGACTCATCTGTGAATATGCTGTATCTCTATATACTTAGCTTTTAAAAAGTATCTTTGAGCAAAGTTGAGTTTGGGCAGAGTTCACAGTCACATTTTGATGTTTTTCCCTTGTGCCTCTTTCTTTACAGGGTATCTTCCTTCTTTTTTCAAACTCTCTGGCAGCCCCAAATGTGTCCTCTGATTCTAGGTCAGTAAAACTGCAGTTTTCTAAAAACAAACCCCCTGCAGTGTTCTGTTTGAATTCTAGTTGCCCTGCCTAGCTGTGACTGGGGAGTGCCCTTGGGTACACAGCCACAGAAATGCAGCTCTCATCCAGTACAGTTTGCAGCTTTAACGGGTGGACCTCTCTACAGCTTTTGTCTGTTTTTGATCTGTCTCCACTGTTTTCAAATAGTTGATTATTATATTTTGTTCAGAGTTTATCATTGTTATCTGAAGGAAAGTTAGCCTAATTGAGGCTGCTCTGCCATTACTGGAAGTAGAACCTCCATTCTGTTTTGTGTATTCTTTTACTAATTGCATACTGTTTTAATTATTGAGAATTTGTAATGTGCTTCAGAATCTGGTAGGACAAGTCTTTTCTTTGTTAGAATTTTTCTGGTCATACTTATTTATTTTGGCTTATTATAGTATTTGGACTAATACCTGGATTTTTAAAGCATTTCTTTTTATTGAGATTGCATCAAATACATAAATTTGGTAGAATTAATACCTCTATGATGGTATCTTCCTGTGTAGGGTCATATGTTTTTCTTTTTGCTCAGTGCACTTTTGTGTTCTTTAGTTATGTTTAAAATGTTTCTTTGTATAGTTTGACAGTTATAATTACATTTATCTAGATGCTGCTTTATACAACTCTCACTATCTAAGGGGGATTGGTTCTAGGATTTTTCACTCATACCAGAATTAGTGGATGCTCAAGTCTCTGATATAAAAATAGCATTGTAAGGCTGGGCATGTTGACTCACTTCTGTAATCCCACACTTTGAGAGGCTGAGGTGGAAGGATCACTTGAGTCCAGGACTTCAAGACCATCCCTGGTATCACAGTGAGACTTTGTCTCTACAAAAAGTGTTAAAATTAGCCAACTGTGGTGACACATGCCTAAGTCCCAGCTACTCAGGAGGCTGAGGCGGGAGAACTACTTGAGGCTGGGAGGTCAAGGCTGCAGTAAGCCTTATTTTAAAAATAAAATGGCATTGTATTTGCGTATAACCTACACATATTTTCTCATACTTTAAATCAGCTGTTCCCAACTGTTTTGGCACCAGAAGCCAGATTCATGAAAGACAATTTTTCCACCGTGGTGGTGTGGCAGTGGTTTTGGGATAAAGCCATTCCATCTCAGATCAGCAGGCATTAGTTAGATTCTCTTAAGGAGTGCCCAACCTAAAGCCCTCGCATGTGCATTTCACAATAAGGTTCTCACTCCTATGAGAATCTAATGCCACTGCTGATCTTCCAGGAGGCAGAGCTCAGGTGGTAACGGTCTCTCCTTTGCTGCTCACTTCCTGCTGTGCATCCTGGTTCCTAACAGGCCGTGAACCGGTATCAGTCTGTGGCCTCTGAGACTCCTGCTTTAAGTCATCTCTATATTATGCATAATATGTAATACAATATAAATGCTGTATAAATAGTTGTTGTACCATATAGTTTTTAAATTTTGTATTTTTCAATTGTATTTTTTTTTAGTTTTTAAAATTTATTTTTGTTACTTTTTGATCCGCAGTTGGTTGAATCCAAGGATGTGGAACCCTTGGATACAGAGGGCTCTATGTTTTATTATAAATTGGTTTATTTTAAAAAATATTTTTTATTATGTAAACAGGTAATGATTTTACTAGCTAGAAGCAAATTTGATATTTTAAAATAAACCTTTTTTTTGTTAGGCATGATAATGATGGAACTGAGGCTTAAATATATCCTATGGCAGCAGTTGGAAAGTGACCGAATTAGGGTTGGGGTCTAGATCTGCCTGCCTCTAGATTGATTGCAAGTTCTTAACAATTACTGTTTATTCTTCTCTGATTCCTTTCAAGGATTAAATAAAGTACAAATTAAACTTCATGCTCTATTTTAGATTCTGGTTCTCATGTCAGTCCCAGAATAACTGGAGTGAAATGTTCTGATAGCAGAGCAGAATAGCCTCTTGCACTACACTTTTGTTAATTATTTTCAAAGAAGAGTCTGCTGTATACCATTTCTTTCATAAACTGAGACTTGCAAGTCTGTAGAATTTAGGTGATTCTATTGTGATTTAAACTACATTGTGCTATATGTTTCCAATAGATATTTGACAAATATCTTTTAAATAAACCATTAGTGTCATGGTTTTTAAATCAGTATATCATTGGAAAAAAGGAAAAGGTCTAAGCCTTAATTTACCTGGCTTTTTCTGACTTTTATAGTCTGGTAAATTTTGCAGCCTGAAAAAGCAAGAGAATCTGTAAAATACTTCAATGAGGTGCTGGAAAATTTCTGAACAGGTTTTATTGTGAACTGTCCAGTCACTGTAGCCCCCAAAGCAGGGCATGACGTGTTCCTGCAGCCTGATAGCTATGTGACAGCACCTGTAGCACTAAAGCCAAGGATACCAGGTGGTTCTGTTGCCTGGCCACAGGAAGCCAGCATTTCTCACCATTGCCCTTTGAACTGTTGATCCAGTTAAGCTCACTAACAATGTGTAAATTTGAAATTTAATCAATTGCTTGGTTTATCTTCAAAAGATGTTTTGAAATACTTCTTTCTCCGCATTGAGGTTTTGATGATTTTGTAATATGTGAGAAATGGACTTTTCAGAAAAGTACAACTTAGTACTTGAGACACTGGCTGTCAAAGTTCCATTCCAGAACTTCCTTTTAAATTCTCTTTCCCTTCTCCCACTGACCAGCAGTTACTTTGAAATGAAGTAGAGGTAGGGAAAAAGGGAGAATTAACTCTGAGCTGTCCATATTCTCGAGGGAAATGTGGGAGAAAAATTTTAAGGTGGTTTACTAAATTAGAATGACTTCAAAGTCTATTTCTTTGTTTATTCTAGAGATAAGAGAGCAACATAATTTTCAGTAAAACTTAAAAGTATCATGACCAAATAACCTGAAAATCTTAACTGTGGATGTATGTCTATTTATATGGGGATTTTTTTCTATATTAAAATCAGATGACATCTGTTTTTAGATATTTTTTTTAAAAATTGGATTATAAAATGAAGCACTGTTAGTAAAGCTGATGGCAGAGGTTTTAGATCTTTTGAATAGAGGAAAGTGGTAAGGGCATTATAGGTATGATTCATTGAGCTAGAGGGCATTGGTGTTCACATTTTAGAAACATAATCATGACTTATCTGGAGTCACATGTTCCATTTTATTGGCTTCCTTCATATAGAAAATATAGTAACCAGCACTACATGCCTGTGAAAAAGTGAAGCAATTGTATATTTTCTGGGTGAAGGAAGTATTCTGTACATTCTCCATGTTTTACATCATGGTATTTTGAATAACCATGCTTCCATGTTCACATCAATTTTTTGTTTTTCAATTTATGCACAGCACTTGCTCTGAAATTTGGGGACTGAGTACACCAAATACGATAGATCAGTGGGATACAACAGGCCTTTACAGCTTCTCTGAACAAACCAGGTGAATATTCTGCCCTCTGTTGAATCCTAGAGATCTTGTGGGAGGGGGGTATATTTTGAAAGACCTATATGGGGTTGCTTAGTGTAATTTTGCCTAGGATGTTTCCTTAATGTAAAATAAGGCATAGCATTTAAAATATCTGCTTGCCAGTATAAAAAATATATTAAATGTTTCAGCTGATGTTTTAATCAATGCAATTCTAGTTTGAATCTTCTTTAAATTGCTGTATCCCCTAAAGAATAAGAATTTTGATAACTATATATATATTTTAGCTTGAGATCAGATTATAATCTGTTGTTGGCCTAATTTTTAAGTAGATACATGATCAGTTTTGCTAAATTTCTTGTTACCAAAATCTCATCTTTATACTAATAAATACATATTTAATGAACCCCTTTTATTACAATTAACAGTAGGTTAACTCATTTTTATGTTACTTTTTAAAATCACTTCATTCTCTTTTTTGCGTATATGGTATTTGTTCATTTCATCTCATCATATTCATCACCATCCACATTTATTTGTGAACTACATATATATACCTCAGTTCTCAAAACAGTCACAACTGGGTAATGAGTTGTAGTAGTCTGAGGAAGTTACTATCACATCATTGTTGGTATTTATCATTCTTCACACTAGTTCCTTTTTTGACTATTCAGTCACCTCCAGAATTAATACCCTTAGAAGCATCTCCAAAATGAGTTTGATTTTCTAAACATAGAAGTTAACGAAGTTTTTCAAGTGTAACTGCATAAACTCTATTTTTTTAAAAAATCAGTTTTTCCCAAGTAGTTAGCCTTTCATTGGCATTTGAGTCATTTATGTGACGTATTTATGAGAAACATCTGCTAGTGCTGCTGCATACTTTTATCAGATCCATTAAATAGTACATTTTTCTTCTTGATTCTCACTAAAACTAACTAAATGGCTGTCATTCTTTTCTTTATGCTTTTGCTGTACTAATTTAGCCCATTCGACTACACTTTTTTTTTTTTTTTAAAGTTCCCTCCTTTGTTTTCCCCTTGCTTCCCGATAGGTCTCTTGATGGTCGTCTCCAGGTATCCCATCGAAAAGGATTGCCACATGTTATATATTGCCGATTATGGCGCTGGCCTGATCTTCACAGTCATCATGAACTCAAGGCAATTGAAAACTGCGAATATGCTTTTAATCTTAAAAAGGATGAAGTATGTGTAAACCCTTACCACTATCAGAGAGTTGAGACACCAGGTAGGAACAATGCAAGTTTTTTTCTTGGTTTTGAGTTAAATGCCTGAACTTAAGTATATTTAAGTAATCTTGTGACCCAGGAAAATTTTAGTGTAAATTCTAATAAATTACCTTAAATTGTGCATATTATTTGGTGGTAATTAAATTTTTTTTTATTTTTAAAAATTTTTAATGGGAAAACGTATCTTGGAAAGATGTGTCTGTTTCTTGGAGTAGCATGTGATTTGGCATGAAAGTGCATATCCAGGAAATCCTGTAGATTGGCAGTCTGCTTAGAGCTGTGCTGATGTGCTTCTACATGTCCCTGCTGCAATAACTTATTTTCAAGCATTTTGCACTTGGAGTGCTTTTAGAAGTACTTTAATGACATCATTTGTATATACGCTGTTTAGTAAAGCTTGTAATAAGACTTCATTTAGTTAGCTGTCTACCTGAAACTATTAAAAAATATAGCAGTAGCTGTATTTTTGGAAATTTTTCTATATCTGATTGTACAGATAAAGACAATGTTAACTTTTCCAGTGGGGATTTATGAACTTTTATGGTAATATATTACCAGGATCACATTGTTTCCAAAAGTTTGAGATAAATTAGAACTTGGAAATTTGGATAATAGACTACATAAGTTAAAGCCGTAATCAGATTTGTCAGACCCTAACTTTAAAAATTAAGCTGCAACTTCTCTTCTTCTTGTTGAAACTTTAAAAAAGGTTCCCCCACTCCCCTTTGCTCTTTGCCATAACTAGGCTTTCTTGAACTTTTTCAGTTTTGCCTCCAGTATTAGTGCCCCGACACACTGAGATCCTAACAGAACTTCCGCCTCTGGATGACTATACTCACTCCATTCCAGAAAACACTAACTTCCCAGCAGGAATTGAGCCACAGAGTAATTATATTCCAGGTATGTTTGACTTCTGAATCTTCTAAAACTTGGATAGATACAAATGTTGTTGTTCATAAGCATTGAAGTATTAGTAAATTGTGGTTTCACTTTTTTAAAAATGCTTTTGAGTTTTTAATAGAAAAATCGGATTTGTTGGGTGATTATTTTGTGAAATGTATAAGCCTAGTACATTAAACTTGTTTGGAGAAGAGTTTTACTTTATATTTCATTTTCTTTTGCAGTGACTTTAATCAAAGTACTGTGAGAAGCAGAAAAGAAAAGATCTTAGTAAGTTTATCTTAGTTGTTGAAGCTAAGCGAGATGCAGAATGTAAGCAAAACAAATGATGTAGGAAAAAAGTACCCCTGAAACACATGTAACTGAAAATCCACCCAGTGATCACTTTTTCTTAGGTAACTTGGTAATATTTAACAGAAATGTAACATTTCTATAAGAAATATAATAGTTCTGTAGACGTAGCAGCACTTACATATTATACTGAACATCAGAAAACCTCTTTTCATTATGTTTCGTCTGCATCTTAGTGATTCCTGATGAAAAATGAATTCAGCTACATGGTTCTCAAATTTTGTTCTGATGTATTGTGTGATCCAGTAATACTCCATGATACGATATCTGGCCTTTCCGTTTTTTATGGTTTTTTTTGGAGAACGACTAATATTTTGTTACTTTTCTTGTATGTTTTCCTTTTTGTTTTGTTTGATTGATTTTTCTCCCTAGCAGAAACAGCATGATGTTAGGATGAGGATTAGATTAAGCTATCATGTCTTGATTTCTTTTTTCCTTTTGTAATATTCTTCTATTCCACTCTTATTTTATACACTAAAAATATGTAAGGAACTTAAGAGCATTTACAAAATTTTTAAAATACAGTTTTAATACATTTAAACAATTATTTCTTTCATGTATCCATCATGGAAATAATGCTTATGCATTGAAGATAATTTTTTTTTTCTTTTTTTCTTTTTTTTTTTTGAGACGGAATCTCGCTCTGTTGCCCAGGCTGGAGTGCAGTGGCCGGATCTCAGCTCACTGCAAGCTCCGCCTCCCGGGTTCATGCCATTCTCCTGCCTCAGCCTCCTGAGTAGCTGGGACTACAGGCGCCCACCACCTCACCCGGCTCGTTTTTTGTATTTTTTTAGTAGAGACGGGGTTTCACTGTGTTAGCCAGGATGGTCTTGATCTCCTGACCTCGTGATCCGCCCGTCTCGGCCTCCCAAAGTGCTGGGATTACAGGCTTGAGCCACCGCGCCCGGCCGCATTGAAGATAATTTTTAAAATGTAAGGAAGAAAAAAAGCAAGATACTAAGAAAGATAAGTTTTTTTTTTTAATAGCTAGTTTTACAGATGGGAAGTGGTTTTTGATTGTTTTAGTTTGATTACTGTTTTATTCCAGAAGAGGATTTAAAGCTGCTTTTTGGGTTGCTAGGAAATACAAACTTACTGAAGTTAAGAGAGGGAGAAGGTGGGGTATAGTGTGATATACTAGGATGAGGGAAAACGTGGGACTATGAAACAGGGCAGTTGCCAGGTAGGAAAGGGAGTGGAGTTTAGTGAACGTTGGTGTGGGGAAAGGGAGGCATTTTAAGTCGTTAGTGTGGAGATTACCGTTTTTCAGCCAACAGTACTAACCTTAGGTATAAGCATGCAGTCTTACAGCATGCATATCCAGTAATTATTTGGAAGGATATTCACCAAAATGTTTAGTGGCTTTCACTCGTGAAGATGTTTGGGCTCATTTTTCCTTTCTTTTTTATTCTTTTAATTATTTAGATTTGAGTATTTTATAAAGTAGAAAATCAGAAGTGGATTATACCCATTTGCTTTTCTGGACAGTGGGGCTTTATCCAGTTTCAAGCAACAGCAAAACCAAAGGATTCATGTTTTATTCCACTTAAAATACATTTTAACGTTTTCTCAAAAATGCTAATAGCTTTATTATTTATTACAATGGAAAAAGTGCAGTAAGATAACGTATTTTAAGGTTCAGCATTTCTTTCTGATTAGATCTTTGAGATACTGGTTAAACTCAAAAAGCTTAGCACCATTTAACTTTATTAGCTTTAACTTTTAAAATATACGTAATGATATATACACTTATTTTTATGTTCTTTATTGTTTGCATATATGAAGCTAGTTTATTCTTAGAATTTTTGTATTAAAAATTTTGGGGTACTGACACTTAAATGAAAAGTTTGATACTTAAAGTTTGTGGTTAGCTTATTGAATAGATATTGTAAAAGGTTATTGAAGGAGACCCTTAACCTGTATCTTCCCTCTCTCCTTTTTTTTTTTTTTTGTTTTTTGTTTTTTGTTTTTTGAGATGGAGTTTCGCTCCTTGCCCAGGCCAGAGTACAATGGTGTGATCTCAGCTCAACACAACCTCCACCTCCTGGGTTCAATGATTCTCCTGCCTCAGCCTCCCTAGTAACTGGGATTACAGGCATGCGCCACCACACCCGGCTAATAGTGTATTTTCTTTTTTTTTTTTTTTTTTTTTTTTTTTTTTTGGTAGAGACGGGTTTCTCCATGTTGGTCAGGCTGGTCTCGAACTCCCGACCTCAGGTGATCTGCCTACTTCGGCCTCCCAAAGTGCTGGGATTACAGGTGTGAACCATGGTGCCTGGCCTCTGTCTTTTGATAATTTTAAAATTCTGTTTGGATATGTGTCTGTGTTATCTTGAATTGCTCAGAAGTGTTCAGCAGTGTAAATGTTGAACTGATGAAACTCTTTTGAACTTATTTTTCCTCCTTGGAATTACAGTTGATGTAATTGTATACATGTTTTTATTTTACATGCAGTGTTTTCAGCTATTCAGATGCCTTTCTGAATATAAATGTTTTATTCAGACAACATGGTGGAAATAACATGTTAGAATCCTAAAGTTTATTTTCGGGGAGCATTTTACCTCTTTATACAGTAGTCTATATTTGAATTGAATTTTTTGCTTCAAACACTTAGACTTTACCAGTTGGGAATCCTTGGAGAAATATACTTTTTAGGTAGAATTCAGTCTGGACCAATCTGGAACCATACTACCATATTTTACCCTATAGAACTTAGTATAAGTTGTAAGCTGTATTATTTAATACTTTTATAATCCAAAATCTTGTGTGTGTTTTTTATTTTCTAAGTACTCATAAAATAACGATGTTCATTAGATTAAACAACAACAACAAAAAATTGTAGTTATTAGTGGTTTTGCAGCCTACTGATTCAGATCTGGGGCATTTTTGAAGTTACATTTTTGGCTCTTGTCACAGAATATGTACATACAGGAATGAGCGAGATATGTAAATAATGTATATGTCCAGAGAGTAGGATTTTATTAAAAGTAGATGTTAAGGATTCGCTGCAAAATTTGGACAAGATCCTGAATTATACACCTTCAGTATGCAATATTACTTTCTGTAATAATGTTATATAATGTTGTTATTTGTTATTTGGAGTGATTCATTGGTAGCTGGGAGAAAAGGTAGTGAGATTATGTTGCAGCTGTGCTTCATTTATTTTACACTTTTGTAGAAACGCCACCTCCTGGATACATCAGTGAAGATGGAGAAACAAGTGACCAACAGTTGAATCAAAGTATGGACACAGGTAAAAAAAAGTCTTTGAAAATTCCTCAGTTATTAGATACACATTTCTTGTTTTGTTTAAAACTCAAAAAAGATGTTACTCTTAGAGAAGTTGAGAAACATACCAAAAAAGATGATCTTCTATCTTGATTTAACATACCTGAACTACCAAAGGGGTCCATGTTGTCCCTGAAAAATTAACGTATGGTACTCTGCAGAATAATTATTTTTTAATTAGAGTAAATGAAAATTTGCTCTAATTTCATGTGCATGAAAACATGCACATGCTTTTATTTCTTTTTAAGTATTTGCTTCTGTTGAAAGTTTTAGTTAACCCTATGACTAAGTATCTCTCCATGATACAAGACCATAATTACTCAAATAAGAGATTTTCAGAGGAATTTGGGGGTGAAGGATGAGGAACAGCTTTTCACTGCTTTTTTTAACCTAATAGTGAGTTTTGAATTACAGTAGATTAATTTCTTATACTTAACTATCAACTCCAAACAGTGATGAAGAAAAAAGTTAAAGCTTTAAATCATGTCTTATGTAATAAAATGTATAACTCAGCAGAACTAATAAATTATCAGTGAAATCACTTTGATGTCATTGTAATTGTCCAGTTTGATTCATTTCACTCTATCTGTATCTTAACTATTGGACACCTTAATATTACAGCCTGATAGATTATACCATCATCTTTGTCCATATCTCAACACTAATGCATTCTTGGTTATGATAATCTAAATTAATTTTTAAATGGATTAACGTTGGTGGGGGAAGGAGGGGTTACAATAATTCTGTTGTTTAAATCTGTTTTTTAGACTCCCAGGTAAAGAAGTTTCTGCTGTAGCTAATCATACATTTGGGTCTTTACAAGTACCAGATAACTAAGAAAGGTAGATAATCTAATGAACATTGGAAATGACATGTTATACATCTTAATGCAAATATCTTAATGCACATGATATTTGACTTTCCACATATGTTTGCTGAAATTAGATGTCAACTTTCTTCTTGAAGCAGTAATATTCTTTTTTGCCTGTGATGGACAGCTGTTACTGTGACATTTAAAAGTGAATGATAAGAAAAGATACTGAATGTCATAAGCCACAGTGAGATGCTACCTCACACCTACTAGATGGCTATAATCAAAAAAAGGACAATAACAAATGTTGGTGAGGATGTGGAGAAATTGAAGTCCTCATGTATTGCTGGTAGGAATGTTAAATGGTTCAGCACTTTGGAAAAGTTTGCTGTTCCTCAAAAAGTTAAATATAGAGTTAACATATTGTGGCCAGCTATGTACCCAAGTGAATTGAAAACATGTCTACTCAAAAACTTGTACATGACTGTTTATGCAGGCGTTATTCTTAATATTCAAAGTTAGAAACAACTCAGATGTCCATCAAATGATGAATGGATAAATAACATGAGATATGTTTCTGCAGTAGAATTATTCAGCCATGTAAAGGAATGATAGTACAGCATGAAGTGTGGCAACATGGATGGACCTTGAAAGCAGTATGTTAAGTGAAAGAAGCCAGGAAAAAAAGGCTGCAGGGATTCTAATTAGTGCACAGACACCTATTCAACAATATAACTGAAACCACAAATAAGAGTATTGGTTATGTATGATAAATGAATCAAAGTCAAAAATGGAGAACAAACTGAATCAGTCAGCTAAAATAATTGCAGTGTTGGGGCTAACTTTGAACCCAACCTAATATTTCTGTTTCAGTGGAGCAATGTTACTGGCTTTCTGAATGACATGTTTAAAATTACTGTATGACAATGGGAATATGTGATTCATGAGATGCCAACAGTTGGTTTGGCTGCCAGCCTCTTAACCAATATCAGTTTCTCTCTCGGGGCCATGACAGGAAACACAATTCTGACTGATGCAGGGCTCCAATTTAGAACAAAGTTGGCCACCTCTCTAACTCTGGTTCATACCTTCCAGAGGGAAGGACATAATTAAATTCATCTTCCATAACCTGCTGGGAAAAAAAATGAATTGAAAAAATTTTAAAGGGGCAACCAGAGGATAAATTAGGCATAATAAGTAATTATATGGACAAGCACTTGTTACTTTTTTCTTTTTTTTAAATTGAGATTTCTCTGATCAAGACTTTATTCTTCCTTTATAGTCTTGTGGACATTAGAGATCAGGCTGGACGTCGTAAGAAATTTAGAAGTTTGATTAACCTCTGTAATACTGTATAATCAGTCCCTTTTCAAGTCATGATTTTTATGAACATATTTATTCTAACAGGTATATAGAGAAATAGAACATAATAGATCGTAAGATGTGGATTTCGTAACTCACAATTCAGTTTTATATCTTCTACATACACTGTGCTTGGTCCAAGATATACAAAGAGACTTAAAGGGTTTTTTAATCTGCCTGTGTCCCAGAAGATAAAATGAGGTCCTGACCTCCCATGCCTCAGAATATGGCCTTGTTTGGAAGTAGCATCTTTGTAAAGGTAATTGTTTAAGATGAAGTCATACTGAAGTGCGATGGGCCCTAATTCTATATGACTGGTGTGTTTAAGAGATAGGGAGGAATGTGCCATATGAAGATGGAGGCAGGTAACTGGAGTTAGCACCTGCAAGCTGAGCAATTCCTAGGATAGTTGGGAAACCCAAAAGCTTAAGAGAAAGGCATGGAACAGATTCTCCCCTTGAGCCTTTGAGAGAGCATGGCTTTGCCGACACCTTGACTTGGGACTTAGGTCTTCCAAAGCTCTGAGAAAATAAATTTCTGTTGTTTTAAACCACCCAGTTTGTGGTGTTTTGTTAGAGCAAGCCCTAGGAAGCTGATACAGTGAGTATTAAGATTTTGAGAGTATCCTACTAGTATGTAATTATTTGTAAGTTATATACAGGCACTTCATGTACATTTTAAAATATATACAAAAATTAGAAATTGAAAGATGAGATTAAATAGAAAATACGTTTTAATTTTTTCTTTTTGTAAACTAGTAGTTTTGTGTACTCCTAGACAGTGTTCACATACACTCCACTTACAAGACTGCTTTTCTTAACCAAATGCATATAATCAAAATAGCATAGTGAGACTCTGAGCTTGACTACTTGAGTTTGAAATGTTCCTCTTCCATATACTAGCTAGGTAGCCTAGTTTTTAAATCTGTAAAATAGGGACAATAATAGCATTTAACTCATAGAGTATTAACAGGTCTTATATTTATAAGGCATCTATGTGTTCCTAACCTGTAATAAGCACTGTATGAATGTAGTTAAAGAAAATGTTAGGAGGAGTTAACCATTAAGAAAAAGGAAGATAGTGGATTGCACAAAAATTTGAAGGAAAGTGAAGACTTGAGATCCAGACACAGAAGCACTTGACCTTTGTTGTTTAGGATCATCTCTATAAAATAGGAAAGTAAGATTTTTGTCAAAAATGAGGGGTCAGGTTTGACAACTTCAGGATAAAAGTCTTAATAACAATGCCTTTTCTCTGCCATGTGTTAAACAGTTTTTTATGTAGATGTATATAGCATGTCTTTCATTAGATGAATTTTTTAGTATTTTATACTTTCAGTGCTGTTATACACATTTTTGTTACATTTTATTTTCCAGTTGTTCCTAGGATATGGGAAATACTTGATTTTTGCATATGAATCTTTTCTCCTGTATTCTTGTTAAATTGACTTTTTGGTTCTAGAATTCTGTAGATTCTTGAGGTTTTCTGCATACACAACCATGTCATCTGTTGATAAGGACGGTTTTTCTTTTTTCTTTTTTTTTTTTTTTTTTTTTGAAACGGAGTTTCACTCTTGTTGCCCAGGCTGGAGTGCAGTGGCACGATCTCGGTTCATTGTAACCTCCGCCTCCCAGGTTCAAGCGATCCTCCTGAGTAGCTGGGATTACAGGCATGCACCCCCTCCCCCAGCTAATTTTTTGTATTTTTAGTAGAGATGGGGTTTCTCCATGTTGGTCAGGCTGATCGCAAACTCCCAAACTCGGGTGATCCACCCGCCTCGGCCTCTCAAAGTGCTGGGATTACAGGCATGAGCCACGGTGCCCGACTGACAGTTTTTCTTTTTTTCCCCTGTCTTTATGCTTTTTTCTTTTTCTGTCCTAAGACCTACAGTAAACTGTTGAATTTATAAGAATGGACATTTTTGCATTGTTCTGATTATAGGAAGAATACATTTCGCAATTCCCCCTTTAAATATGATGTTAATTGTGGATATTTTGGAGATTGTATCTGATTGAGGAAGTTCTTTTTCCTTTTTGTTCTTCATGTTTTAAGTGTGTTTTATGAATGGCTGTTGGATTTTGTCCAGTGTTTTTTCTGCATTTATAAAGGGGATCATATAGTTTCATGGATTTCAATTGTTTTATTTTTGAGAATTTTTCCATCTATGTTTATGAGAGATTGGTCTGTAGGGTTTTTCCCCTTGTTATGTGTTCATTAGTTTTAATATCATAAAATGTGTAGGAAAGGGCTTTCTCCTGTTTTCTGAAAGTGTTTCTTTAAGGTTGGCATTATTTCTTTCTTAAATTTTTGATAGGGCTGGGCATGGTGGTTCTTGCCTGTAATCCTAGCACTTTAGGAGGCCAAGGCTGGAGAATTGCTTGAGCACAGGAGGTCAAGACCAAACTAGGGAACAAAGCAAGACGCCATCTCTACAAAAAAAAATTTTTTTTTTTAATTAGCCAGGGGTAGTGGCATTCACCTGTGGTCCCAGCTACTTTAGAGGCTAAGGTGGGAGGGTCACTTGAGCCCAGGAGGTTGAGGTTGCATTGAGCCACGTTTGTGCCGCTGCACTCCAGCCTGGGCAACAGTGAGACCTTGTATTCAGAAAAAAGTTTGATAGATTTTACCAGAGAAACCATCTCTTGTAGGAAAGCGTTTTTTAAATTGAGGATTGTTTACATTTTTAATTTTGTGTATGTATTTGATAAACTTGTATTTTGTTAGAAATGTGTTCATTTCATCTAAGTTGTAGGATTGATTAATTGAGACAGGATCTCACTTTGTTGCCCAGGCTGGAGTGCAGTGGCCTGGTTGGCTCACTGCAGCTTCAACCTCCCAGGCTCAGGCAGTCTTCCCCACTATAGCCTCCTGCGGAGCTGGGACCACAGGAGCATGCTACTGAACCTGGTTAATGTTTGTGTTTTATGTAGAGATGGGATTTCACCAGGTTGCCCAGGCTGGAAAATTTATTGATATAAAGTTATTTCTGATATTTGTTATTCCTTTCGTGTATGTGAGATCCATTTTAAAATTTATGTTAGTAATTTGACTTTTTAATTTTTTATTAGAACGTCTTGCAAGGGATTTATCAGTAGTCTCAAAGGACCAATTTTTTGTCTTGTTCATTTTTGTCTTTGTCTCTTTTCTGTTTTGTTTGTATTCATCATCTTTTTGTCTACTTACTTTTCATTTAATCTGCTCTTTTTCTGTCCTCTTGTGGTATACATTTAGATCATTGATTTGTTTATAATGTAAGCATTTAAAGCTATAATTTTCCCTCTAAGCTTTATGTTAGCTCTATATTACAAAGTTTTTGTTGTTTTTTAATTATCACTTAATTATTTTCTAATTCTTCTTGACTCATGAGTTATTTAGAAGTTTGGGTTTTTCTTAGGAGTGTGAGGATTTTCTAGATACTTCATTGATTTTTAATTTAATTCTGTTATAGTCCAACATATAGTGTGTGTGACTTTAGTCCTTGGAAATTTATGAAAATTATTTTATGCTACAACATGTAACTTATCTTGATAAGAGTCCCATATATAGTTGGAAAGAATGTATATACTATAGTGTTCCAAATGTCATTTAGGTCCAGGTGGTTGATGGTGTTTAAATCTTCTTAATTCTTTATGATTTTTTAAAAAATCTCCGTATTTTGTCAGTTATGATTGGTGTTAAAATCTTCAGCTCTGATTTTAGAGTCATCTGTTTCTGCCTTTAGTCCTGTCAGTTTTTGCTTCATGTATCTTTAACCTCTGTAATTAGAAGATAATACATTTAGAATTACTACATCTTCCTAATGAATTTACCCTAATTATAAAATGCATTTCATATTAACATCACCATATCTTCTTTCTTACCTCCGGTTACATGATATATTTTTAATTGTTTCAGTCTATCCGAATCTTTATATTTATAGTGTGTTTCTTGTGGCCAGCATATTTTTGGTTTCATTTAATCTAACAATTTTTGTCTTTTAGTTGGAAAATTGAGTTCACTTATATTTAGAGGAATTATTGATACTGGGTTTAGGCTACCATTTTGCAATTGTTTGTCTGTTCTCTCTGGTTTTTGTTTATCTGTTTGTTTTCCTGCCTTTTAGACTAATCAAATAATTTTTGTTTCATTCTGTTTACTCTCTTGGCTTTTTACCAATAACACAGTATTATTTTCTCAGTTGGCATTCTTGTGATTACATTGTACTTATCGTGTTATACCTAGAAGATTACTTAAGTTGTAATATTTTACAATGTCACGTAAAATTTAAGAACTTTACACCACTCTAATTTCATTCATCCACTTCTGTTGTTTGTACTATTATTGACATATATTTTACTTAATAAAAATGTATAAACCCCAAAGTACAGTGTTATTTTTGCCTTTTTTTTTTTTTTTTTTTTTGAGATGGAGTCTCCCTCTGTTGCCCAGACTGGAATGCAGTGGTGTGATCTTGGCTCACTGCAAGCTCCACCTCCTGGGTTCGTGCCATTCTCCTGCCTCAACCTCCCTAGTAGCTGGGACTACAGGTGCCTGCCACCACGGCTGGCTAATTTTTTTGTGTGGTTTTGTTTGTTTGTTTGTTTTTGTATTTTTAGTAGAGACGGGGTTTCACCATGTTAGCCAGGATGGTCTCGATCTCCTGACATCGTGATCTGCCCACTTCAGCCTCCCAAAGTGCTGGGATTACAGGCGTGAGCCACTGCGCCTGGCTATTTTTGCTTTTGATATCAAGTTGATTTTTAAAGAAAATTAGAAGGGATAAAAAGGAGTGTTACATTTACTTACATATTTACCACTTTTGCTCCTTTTTGATGCTTTTTATTCCTTTAACTACAGGACATTTCCTTCAGTTGTTTTAGCACTATTTTGTAGAGACTCTCCTTTCTCCATTGAATTTACATTGGCTCCTTCGTTGAAAATCAAGTGATAATATGTATGTGACCCTGACTTTGGGTCTTCTTTTAATCCAATTAAATGAATTTTTCATTTCAGATCATTTATTTTTTAGGTATATAATTTCCATTTTAAAGTCTTTGATAATTTATGTCCAGTTAATATGTAACATGGCCTGCTTTTGTTGACTGTTTTATCTCTTGATTATGGGTCATTCTTCCCCCCTCCATCTTTGAATATCTCTTGTTTTTTAATTGGATAGTGGGTGTTGTATATAAAATAATATTAGAGGCTAAAATAGATACACTGTCTTTGGAAAGACCAACTCTTTTCTCTCTCCAGTTGCTAAGTTGAAGAGCTGATTCTTTCCCTGCCCTTAGGATTTGAGTTGGAAAGGTGATAATTTGGTGCTTTAATATGACATCACTCAGGTTTCAGGGAGGGTCAGTTCCCTACCTTATCAGGACTTTCAGATATGAATATGGCAAGACTGCATATTCTCATTTCTTTCCAGCCTTGCCCAAGACTTCCTATGCTACTATGTACTCAGCTAAAGACATGTATTGGAACCGACTGGTGAAGAGGAGCTCTGTGCTTACAGCTACTTAGATTCCCGTCATCTGTGCGTGGCCTTTTGAAATTTTAGTTGGCTTCTCCTTTGGCAAGCGCAGTCCTTTGCCTGTGTCCTGACTTGGCAGTTGCTGTCAGTAGTGAAAGTGATTACCATTCTGTTAACCAAAGAGGAGCTCATCCCTCTCTTTAAATTAGTTCATACGGACTTACTTGGATCTATATCTATATGATAACTTTAAAGAAAAATAGGATTTTTTGTTTGTTTGTTTATCCACTATTTTCTTACTGCTATTTCAGAAGCAAAGATTTTCCCCAATCTTCTACATACTAAGTATAAGGGGAACTCTGTAGGAGTTTCTAATAAAAACAAAAGCAGCCTTTTTTCTCGTTATGAACAGAATTATGCTCATAGAAAATTTGGAAATATATAAAACCTAAGATGCTATCACATTGGGGATTAAGTTTTTTAAAACAAGAAATGAGAAAATGGTCATTCATGCATTATATATTTCATAAGCTGAATTTGACAATTATAATGTTGTCTCACTTTGGCAGGGAAGCTTAATCTCTTATTTCTACCATTATTCTATGTCACATAAAAGTTAAACAGTGTTCTACACATAAGATTATGATACAGCATTTCGAATTATACAACAAATGGATGTTCATTATAAAAAATTAGACAGCATAGGCAAAACAGGAAAACATAAGCATTACATATAATTGCATCTAGCAAAAAATTAAAATTTTAAAAGGTTCAACTTTTACCAGAAATTTAAAAAAAATGCTGTCACGAACCTATTAAAAAATAGCTAGAAAATGACAGAGAAATTCAGTAGGATGTCAGATTCTAGAGTTCCTGTTCTTGTTTACTACACTGTATCTCTGGCTGGTTTTAGGTGACATGGGGGATAAATGGGTGCTTTTGATACATATTGCCGAGGCTTAGAATATGACTAGTGATCATATTTGGGATAAGGTTGAAGAAGCAACCCAGGATGATTCCCAGTTTTCTGGAAGGTTTGTGAACACTTGTGGTCTGTATTCAGTAAATTAGACTTTTTAAAACGTACATTTTTATTGTGTATGTTTAAGGTATATAACGTGATATTTGGTGTATGTCGTGAAGTGGTTATTGTAGTCAACTAAATCCATCATCTCACATAGTTACCTTTTTATGTGTGTGATAAGAGTACCTAATATTGACTCAGTAAATTTCCAGTATACAACACAATATTGTAACTGTAGTCCTCAGGTTGTACATTAAATCTCTGGGCATATCTTACATATCTGCAACTTTATACCCTTTGACCTATAATCCCCCAGTTTTCCCCCAACCTGTAATCACTATTTTATTATTTTTCTATGTATTTGGCTTAAAAAAAAAAACCCCACATATGAGATTATGTCATGTTTCTTATTCTGTGTCTACCTCATTTCCCTTAGCATGGTGTCTTCCAGATTCATCCATGCCAGAAGTGGTAGGATCTCCCTTTTTAAGGCAGAATAACATTCAATTGTGTGTGTAACCCACCATTTGTTTATTCGTTCATCTGTTGATGGGACACTTGGGTTGTTTTCTGTATCTTTGCTATTGTGAATAAAAGCAGCAAGAGAAAAAGCAGTGTGCCACGTAACAAGGGAGTCTTCATTAGTCAGTCAGATTTTTCAGCAGAAAAGTTTGCAGGCCAGGAGAGATGAGTGGTGTATTTAAAGTGCTGAAAGAATTAAAAAACAAAACTGAAATTAGCTGGATGTATTGGTACGCACCTGTGGTCCCAGCTACTCAGGAGGCTGAGGTGGGAAAATTGCTTGAGACTAGGAGGTGGAGATTGTAATAGTAAGCCAAGATTGTGTCACTGCCCTCCAACCTGGGTGACAGAGTGAGACCTTGTTTAAAAAAAAAGTACCCCTGCCAACCGAGAATACTATAATCAGTAAAGCTGTCCTTCAAGAATGAAGGAGAAATAAAAAATTTCTCAGACAAACAAAAGCTGAGGGAGTTCATCAGTGCTGGTGTGGTGAGGATGGGGAGCAACAGGCACACTCATTTATTGCTGGTCAGAATGAAAAATGGTATAGCCACTTTGGAAGATAGTTTGGTGATTTCTTACAAAACTAACCATATTCTTACCATATGGTTTAGCAGTCTTGCTTCTCCTTGGTATTTACCCAAATGAATTGAAAACTTAGGTCTACACAAAAACCTGCAGATGGATGTTCATAGTAGCTTTATTTATAATTTCCAAAACTTGGAAGCAACCAAGATGTCTTTAATAGGTGACTAGATAAATAAACTGATACATCCAAGTAATGTACAATAGGTCCTCAAGTAATGTCATTTCATTACAATGTTGATGATTGGGGAAATTTGGTTTTGTTGTAGTTATCTTGCTTAAGTCGGTTTCCAAAAAACCTGTGGAAGATGTTAAATGAAGACTTACTATATATGACATTCTGGAGAAGGCAGAACTATGGAGACAGTAGAAAGATAAGTGGTTACTGAGGCTTTGTGGGAGGGAAAGAGGACTAGGTGGAGCACAGGGCATTTACAGGGCAGTAAAACTACTCTGTTTGATACTGTAAATGGATACACATCATTATACGTTTGTCAAAACCCAGAAAATGTATAACATAGTGAGCCCTAATGTAAATTACGGACTTTTGGTAATAATGTGGTGTAGGTTCATTATTATAACAAATGGACCATTGTGGTTTGCGGATGTTGATAGGGAATTTGGGGAAGCAGGGCAGGGGTCATGTGGAGCTCTTTGTACGAAACTTCTGTTCAGTTTTGCCGTGATCTTGAAACTACTCTAAAAAAATAGTATATTTTAAAAATTAAAACAATTTAATGTCACCTTAAAAGATATAACAGATTATTTTTTAAAAATCCTGGGTATTTGCAAATAGATGACAAGTCAAAGAACTGATTTTTAAGTTTAAAAACTTACAAATCAAGAAGAAAAAGATAGTTAATAGAATTGGCTAAAAGAACAGGAATACACTATTTACAACAAAAACAAGAAATTAAAAAATTGCTCCCTTAAAACCTATCATATTGGCAGATGTCAACATGTAGTGACACAGTGTGAAGAAACACTAGCTTTTAAATTCTTGATGAGATGAAACATTTTTGAGAGGGTATTTTGGCACTTATAAAAGTTTAACACATTTCATTTGACATTTGTTAATTTGTCAAAGGTTTGACAAATGTATCCCACAAATATCTGTAAATTTGTATGCGAAGATACATGCACAGGGATTTCTCTGGATGGTTTAGCTGTAAGTAGACACTGCTAATTCACAGTGGATCTCAAATAGGATATTTATATTTCTCCTAAGTGGAAGGCCTGTGGTCGGCGAGGTTTCAGTAACAGCATTTATGTATGAATAAGTCATAGGCTAATCATTAGTTACTTGCCTCTGGGTTTTTTTTAAATTTTTTTTAAAGGCTTCTATTAATTGCTAGCTTATTTTAAGTTTGTAAAATTTGTCTTTTTTGTAATCTGTAATTCTAACTTATCCCATCTGACTGAACGCCTGTTAATTTAAATGATCCTACTGGTCATTTCTAAGTGTTTAATAGAGGAGTAAACAGTTAAAAGATATTAATAATTGTGCAGTTTCCTCCATTTCTGATAGTGGCTTTGTTTATTTTATATTGGCTTCAGGAAACAGCAGTGAATTTTAGCTTATTGTTCCAAATATATTTTGACCTTTCTTAGTTGTACCTGTTGTGACTTGCCAACAGATTTTTCAAACTGAGAAAAAAGGAGCATAATTATGTTGTGGAAGACTGTTCTGTCTTGTAAAAAATAAGCATCTCTTCTCTGTTTCTGATTCATTTATTTATCTAGGGCTGCTGTTTCACCTTTATTGCCTGGTATTTTATGTCATGGTTATAATGGTGTGTGGTAGGGAGGAGGTGTGTAAGACAGTCTGACCTATGTTACTCTTTTTTTTTTTTTCTCTTGAGACAGAGTCTCGCTCTGTTGCCCAGGCTGGAGTGCAGTGGGATATCCTCAGCTCACTGCAACCTCCACCTCCTGGATTCAAGCGATTCTTCTGCGTTAGCCTTCCGAGTAGCTGGGATTACAGGTGTGCACCACCACGCCCGACTAAGTTTTGTGTTTTCAGTGTGTTTTCAGGGGTTTCACTGTGTTGGCCAGGCTGGTCTCAAACTCCTGACCTTGTGATCCACCCACCTCAGTCTCCCAAAGTGCTGGGATTACAGGCGTGAGCCACTGTGCCTGGCCTGACCTATCTTATTCTACAGTTATGCTCTTGGTATACATTTGAAGCTTGGGTCATGCTCTTTTAGGTAACTTTCCCTAAACGTGTAGAGAATGATGATCATAAAACATTTTTTATATTTTTAATAAGATGATTTAACAACGCTTACAGCAAATGTGTTTTAAAATTGAGTTGCATGGAATTGAGCAGACTGGTCGCACCTTGATTTTTCATCTGTTGTCTCTGGTGGTTCTTATTTTGTATATTTGTGCCCCCTTACTTTCTTGATTAGATTTAGCCTGTTTACCCAAAAGAAAAAACATCATTTTCTAAGAAAGTGTAATTTACCGAAACTGACTCCAGAAAATAGAGCTATCTGAACAAGTCACCCTTCATAGAATAATGTCTCATAGTAAACCCTAGAAAGTTACTAACTATAAATGATTTCACAGAAGAATTCTACCAAACTTTTGAAGAATATGCTGTTATAATACTGTTTAAACCTTTTCAGAGGATAAAATTGCTAGATTGTAATAACATTGACCACAAAGCCTTACAAACATAGCACTCATGTAAATTTTCAGGCTCATATTGCTTGAGACTATTGATGCAAAAATCCTAAATAAGTATTTCATTGCTGTCAGCCTCAAAGCCAATGCCATGCTTAATGGGAAAAATGGTAGAAACATTACTCTAAAGTCAAGAGTAAGATACCCACCGTCATCACTGTTTTATCCCAAAGTGTGACAGTAACCCAAAGATGATTGATAAATCATGTAGAAGGGTTTTTTTTTTAGTGCTACATGATCAAAATTAGGATTGAGAGTCATAAGACCAATGACTAAATATTTGTAACTCATACCATAAGAAGTCTTGTATCCCTAATATATATAAAGAGCTTTCGAATGATCAATAAGAAAATGATCAACATCACAGAAAAAAAAAAGAATAGGCTATTACGGAAAGGAAATACAGTGTAAACATGTGTAAAGCTACTCAAAATTAAAACTGTACTTGTGACCATGTTTTCATCTAGAAGCAATAACACCACAGGCATCCCTTTACTATGTTCTGACTGGGAATGTAAACTGGTACAACCTTGATGAATGATAATTTTACCCAAATCTATCAAAATTGCAAGTGCACAAACCTTTCAACCTGGCAGTTTCTTTAAGAATGTATCCTTCAGATGTGATTGGAAGCATGCAGAATGGTCAAGATTAGTTATTGCAATCTTAAAGCGTTGGTTCTTGTAGCAAAAGATTGAAAATAGCCTGAATATCCATCAATATGGGATCCCAATGTTATATGACTAATAACACATTGTGAACAATCTGGTAGAATAATATAGAAGATCAAAAATGGTTACCACTTGTGTATGAAAAGAAAGGACACAGAACAAAAATGTATTTGCTTATGTGGTTCATAGAATATTTTGGAAAGATACCTAAGGAACTGTCAACATTAAGTATCTTTGGGAAGATGAACTGGTGGGCTGCAAGCCAAAACTGTTGCACCTTTTATACAGGAACCCCCCACCTTTTCTCCCACCCACCCCCCACAAATTAAATTTAAGCACTATATATCCTGAATTCTTGGTATTTAAATTATCTTTGTATTATTGTTGATAATTATTACCAGATAAAACCAGTTTTATGATTACTTGATCAGAAGTTCTGGAAATACTTCATTTATTTTTAAATTAAATCCTTTTGTTTTAGGCTCTCCAGCAGAACTATCTCCTACTACTCTTTCCCCTGTTAATCATAGCTTGGGTAAGTTGCAAATACGTTCCCCTCATCATGTTTATACTGTATCACCTACTTAATAATAAAAATCTTCTCTAGGAGTTATTTTTTATATATCGGAGAAAAGGATCCTAATGAATAACCAAATAATTATGTGTGTGGTTTACAATAGTGCTTTTTAAAAAGAATATTGATGCCATCCCTCAAAATTATTAAAAGTATTTTCTGCTGACACACATAAGAAATAGGTATAATCTTTTTATTATTGAAATCGTATTCCTCATAGAAAATTATGTAACCTATTATGGCTAGATTTTTATGGTTATGTTTTATGATGTAGCAATTAACAGGTATGGTGTTACATATATATACACTTTGACATAAATATGTATATGTAGTATGGGGGTTATATATATATGAGAGTGTGCGTGTATATGTACAAATGTGTATGTGTATGGTCCCTTCATAACCATGAGTTCAACCTACAGATTCAACCAACTGCAGACTGAAAATACTCGGGAAAAAATGAAAATAACAATATAACAAAAACTAATACAAATTTTGTTTATTTAATTTTATTTATTTTTTGAGACAGAGTCTCGCTCTGTCGCCCAGGCTAGAGTGCAGTGGCGCGATCTTGGCTCACTGCAACCTCTGTCTCCTGGGTTCAAGCAGTTCTCTGCCTCAGCCTCCTGAGTAGCTGGGACTACAGGTGCATGCTGCCACACCCAGCTAATTTTTGTATTTTTAGTAGAAACGGGGTTTCACTATGTTGCCCAGGCTGGTCTCAAACTCCTGGCCTCAAACGATCCACCCACCTCGTCCTCTTAAAGTGCTGGGATTACAGACGTGAGCCACCGTGCTGGGCCCAAATTTTAAAATACAGTATAACAACTATTTGTATAGTATTTACATTGTTAGGTATTATAAGTAATCTAGAGATGATTTAAAGTATACAGGATGACGTGAATTTAAGTTACATGCAAATACTATGCCCTTTTATGTCAGGAACTTGAACATCTGAGGGTTTTTAGTTAGGAGGAGCCGGTCCTAGAACCAATCCCCTGCAAATGACAAGGGATGACTATATATACATTTCTGTATTACTATTATTATTTTTGCCCTCATTTTACCCTGCTATTTCACAATTTCTCTTGGGTTGTTACATGTTTGGAATTTATTTTACACAATTATGAGGTTTTTTTCTTTTGCAGTATTCCTGTGTTTTAGTCAAAATTGCAGAAGCTAAATACATAGTTTTCCAGTGAAATAAGTAGTCTTTTGACTCTATGGTCTGTTTCCACTTGCATGATCTTTGTGTGTTACTGCTTTCTGGTTCTCATGTGTGAGTGGATTTTCTCTTTTTGTAGCTAGGATATCTCACCAAGAATTTGATGTTAAAATAGACAAATGTAAAAATATGTTATATTTTGTATCCTTTTATTATGTCTATTTTTCTTTGTGTGGCTTTTGACTCGTTAATCTTTGCATCGGCTTTATCTTACCCCACGTTAGCTTTTTTATGTGCTTTAGAAATGCACCAAGTATGGCAAGTTGACTGACTTTGCCTAAGATTGTTTTGTATTTGAACAGGAGCTAGACTAAAACTACTGGTAAAACAAAGAATCCAACAAAAAGTGATTTAATGACATGGGGGAAATTTGAAAAAATCTGGTATGATATATGAAACTGGAGTTTTGGGTGAAAAATATTGAAAATCTGGTATGATCTATGGAAACCGATTATGTCTACTTC
Organism: Macaca nemestrina; assembly: GCF_043159975.1. Classification (NCBI taxonomy): domain Eukaryota; kingdom Metazoa; phylum Chordata; class Mammalia; order Primates; family Cercopithecidae; genus Macaca; species Macaca nemestrina. The sequence continues at coordinate 43,948,525 of NC_092143.1, forward strand.
CTGAGCTTTTGCCAGTGCAGGCTGGCATAGAGCATGTAAAGATGATTATATTCACTCTAATTTTGGCTTGAATTGTTCACACATTTCTTCCTTTTATTTATTTTTTATTTTTATTTTTTTCTTTTTCAGACTTACAGCCAGTTACTTACTCAGAACCTGCATTTTGGTGTTCAATAGCATATTATGAATTAAATCAGAGGGTTGGAGAAACCTTCCATGCATCACAACCCTCACTCACTGTAGATGGCTTTACAGATCCATCAAATTCAGAGAGGTTCTGCTTAGGTTTACTCTCCAATGTTAACCGAAATGCCACAGTAGAAATGACAAGAAGGCATATAGGTATGTTTTTTTTTTTTTTTTTTTTTTCAGTTCCTTTATATAGCTTCCAGGTTTTTTCCCCTTTGGTGAGTTTATATATTAAATGAAATCTGCTTGCTGTTCATCTGAAATGAGATATCTAAAACAAGAACTGCGTTTAATATAGTTCAAAATATAATTCAGGGACATCTCAAAATGTGGTCTGCGGACTTCGGGTAGTCCCAGAAACCCTTTCAGCTAGTTTGTGAGGTCAAAGCTATTTTCACAGTAGTACTGAGATGCTGTTTGCCATTTTTACTCTCATTCTCTCATGAGTGCACAGTGGAGTATTCTAGAGCCTACATGCGTATGATTTTGCAGGAGATGAAATGTAGATTTGATAGTGAGACTCCAATTCTGTTACACTAGACATTAAAGAGATTTGCAAAAGGGTGAAATGTGGCCACTGTTTTTTTTTGCTTTGGAAATACAGTTGTTTTTCATAAACATTGTTTATGTTAATATGTAATGGATTTATTATTTGATTTTTAAATGAGTTTTTTAAATCTCAGTTTTTATATCTAATATGGTCATTTTCCATAATATTCACATAAACAAAAGCTCTTTGGGGTGCTCAGTATTTCCTTAACAATGAAGTGAAAAAGTGTGAGAGCCATTCATAATTGAACATCATTCTCATCACCTTAAAGTAACTTATTTTAACAATAGTTTGCTTCTGTTTTTTTTTTTCTGATTAACCATCACCTCCTGTGAGAAGTAATGCTGGTTATCAAAGGCTGATTTTGATACTGCAAAATGATAATGACTAGAAGATCTATTACTTGGTTCCATGTGGAAGTTCTCAAATCTTGCTTGATGTATAAATTTGGATAATCTTATTAAGATACCCAGTGGCACTGTAGGTGCTTTAACTAAAATAGTTAGTTTTTTGTTTTTGTGTCTTATTTGAGGTTCTGCAAAAAAATTTAATGGGTTTTTTCCTGCCCTATTCTCTTCTCCCTCCAAAGTTTTAGATTGCTGTCATTATTAGATTTTTTTTAATTTTTGATTTCTAGTTTTATAGGTGATTTTGATAAGGGAATATAGCCTGAAAAATCTCTACTTTTGGACTTAATGTTTTTCCAATGACCACATGCATAACTATTTTACAAATATTCCATAGTCTTAACAGAACCAGCGTACCAGGTTCTGTATTTATTAAATCTGGAATGTTAGTTGTTTTATTAGTTTTCTTTACTGTGTAACAAATTACCGCAAACTCAGTGGCCTAAAACACCAATTTTTTACCTTACAGTTTCTGTGGGTCGGGAGTCCAGTCATGGGTTAGGCGGTCTTTTCAAGGTTTAACAAGGCGAAGATTGAGATATTAGCTGGCCTGTGTTCTTATCTGGAGCTTGAGGTCCTCTTCTAAGCGCACATGGTTGTGGTAGAATTCAGCTCCTAGATGCCACCTGAATTCCTTGTCACATGGTGCCATCCGTCTTCAAAGTCAGCGATGGAGAATGCCTCTTGTGTTGAATACTTCTCATGCTTTGCATCACTACCCTATGACAGTCTAGTCCCTTTTAAAGGATTGCCTGATTGAGTCAGGCCCACCAAATACAATCTCCCTTTCTTAAGGTTAACTGATCTGCTGCCTTAATTACATCTGAAAAATTCCTTAACAGCAGCACCTAGTGTTTGATTAATAGAGAATGTATGTGCATCTCAGGGCTGAGACTCTTAGGTGCCGTGTTAGAATTCTGCCTCTCACAATTTTTTTTTTTTTAATTCTTATATCTCATATTATTTTGCATCTGTGATCTGTCATACTCTGAAAGAAGTATATTAAAAATCTCCCAGAAGAATTTTTTCTCACTTAATCATGCTTATACATCTAGAGGCTTGGTTTCCACTGTAATACATAGTTTTCAAAATGGGAAATGACTCTTAACCTCTTGATGTTTTTGTATCTTTTTTCTTAACGTTAGTGGGATCTTTAAGAAAATACAGTTGTAACGAAGATATATTTCTCCAAACAGTGAATTCCTTCAAAAATTAACTCAATCTTTTACTTATTTTAAAATAATATATATCATTTGTATGAAACTATTTTACTATCTGTGTACTTTTTCTACATTGTTTAAATACTTTTGATACACATGTATTTTAAAATCAATAAAACCTAGAATATTCTTGGAGAAATATATAGTATTCTTGGTGAAATAGTATTCTTGGAGAAATATACAGTAGTATATTTAAAGTTAGACTTCAGAAAGACATTATCTGTGAAAAAGATCCTCGAAATACCTTATATCATTTTAGAATTTTCCTAAGAAAATGCTTCTAAAGTCACACGGAAATAGTAAATGTTACAAAACTAATCTCCTTTGTATTTTGTTTCAGGAAGAGGAGTGCGCTTATATTACATAGGTGGGGAAGTTTTTGCTGAGTGCCTAAGTGATAGTGCAATCTTTGTGCAGAGCCCCAATTGTAATCAGAGATACGGTTGGCACCCTGCAACAGTGTGTAAAATTCCACCAGGTATGCATTCAATAATGTAAATAAACCTATCATGTCAACTTGCTTAGTTTTTCTAGTTGCTAATCTTAGGAATTGGTAGATGATTGCATGCTCATATTCTAAAACTTGTAACCCTTTTAAAATTTTTAGTAGTGATACTCTTTTGACAGTTTCTTTTACCTTTTTAAATCATAGGCTGTAATCTGAAGATCTTCAACAACCAGGAATTTGCTGCTCTTCTGGCTCAGTCTGTTAATCAGGGTTTTGAAGCCGTCTACCAGCTAACTAGAATGTGCACCATAAGAATGAGTTTTGTGAAAGGGTGGGGAGCAGAATACCGGTATGAAATACATATTTGGTTCTTAAATTTCCACAATGTAATTATGTTTCATTCCGTTTTTGCATATTCTGGAGTTCATTTGTATCTATTTTCATTGAGGTTAGAGTCAGCTGATCTTTATGTAAAATAAGGTTGGAGGCCTCCAAATTAAAAACTATTGCAAATTACTGAGCTGCCATCATGGAAGATATCATTAAAACATGCACGGGCATGCATTTTAAGATAATGCAGAGTGTTAAATACCATAAAAGGGGTGTATATGAAGAGTTATGTTAGTTTATGGAAGGAGATATGTTTGCACACAGTGCTCAAGAAAAACTTGATGGCACGGGATCCAGTTGTAAAAGATGCGTTGGATTTCAGTAGTCATAAATGGGGTGGGCAGAGTTGGGAAGTGATAATCTTGAGGATAGCATAGCAATTCAGTTTGGAGAATAGAAAAAATAAGGCTGGACAAATAAATTAAGACAAACTGAATGTAGGTTAAGAGGAGGAACTTCATTCAGAAATAGGAGGAATACTTGCTAATGTGACAGGCATTGTGCTGTTTTAAGTGTAGTATCTAAAAATTACTATTTCTGTTGTCAATTCATTCTTTGTAAGGTTGAAATATATGAAATTGCCATCCTTGCAGGTAACAAATGGTTCAAACTAATACATATTTGTAAATAGGCATAGAAAGCTGGTAATTTACCCAAGGTTACATTATAAGTGGTTGAGATGGGATTGGAAGATAGTTCCCCTGGACTCTTAACCTCTTCTATAAGGATAGTAGTAACAATTATATATTTAAGTTTTACAAAAACTAATTTGTCATCAGTGGATAAAATAGATTATTGATAAACAGTAGATTGGATTTCACATCAAAGAGAGGGAAGACTTCTTTACCATATTTAAGAGTAGGAATTAAGTAAAATAAAATACTTAGTCTTCAATTTGTATTGCTTTCTCCGTATGCTTGCTTAAGAAATCTTCATGTAATATAGTGATTGTATTCCTACTGCTTCTGGCAATTCGGTCTCTTCCAAATTGATTTGTTTTGAACTTGGTTGTCTAACTTAAGTTTTGTCAGAAATCTGACTTTGAGAGTGAGGTGTACTTGTTGAATACATTTTAAAATATATGTTATGTATTTATATCAAAATGAAGACTTGTCACTAATTTTTCTGAGTTATATTGGTAGAGTCATTTTATGATTTTGCTATAGTTCTGTTTTGATTATTACCCTTCTGAGATGTTGTTACCTGTAGAGAATGGTGAATGCCGTTTTCTTAAAGCTTTAGACTTGAGTTGATAGCAAAATTGGATTTAAATTATATTGTCTAATAAGATTTCAGGTCAGACTTTTTTCTTCAAAAGGTTAGAATAAGGCAAAATATGATAGGAATTTAGTGGAAATAAGAGTGACTTACAGAGAGAATTCCATGTGTATCTATAGATCTTCTGCTAAGAGCAGTTTTACTTGGTAAAGATACTGCCCTTCTTCATTCACTGTGGACTCTGCTATTCTTTAACTCAGAGATAAAGTAAAATCTGTAATTACAGAAGCAGTAATACGCAGTATGTTTTTGTGAGTCTTGGGAGTCAGGTACATCTGACTTTGGAAGATCAAGTGGTTTCCTCTAACATTTACAAATCAAAGTGGCAAATACCCATCTATCTGTGGATATGTGGGTAGCTACCAGGGACTTACTGTCTTTAATCATTCTGGAGCTGAGGAAATAGACTTAATATTTAGGTTTCTAAAACTATGTTTTTTAAATTTCTTTAATGCCATCTTGGTTGTTAGCTTAAAAATTAGGAAATGTAAACAGGGAATTTAGATGTATGAAGAATTCATATTTAATCAAGAAATATATCTGTGTGGCAGCCTTTTTAAACCTACTCCCCTTGAGTGACCTGGATTATGACTTATTCCTGAAAGGGAAGTGGGACAGGGGAGAAAAGGGCAGCCAGGACCATTGTTAAGCCACCTACCACAGTGGGTGGGTCACTAGAACTGACACCCTTGGGGAAACTTTGGGAAATAGTAAACAGTCTACAGAATTATCCTCCCCAGGGGAACAGAACTGCGGGGCATGTAAATGTCAATTTCTGTTTCCTTGGTTGAGGGCTGCTCCTGGGGATGTTAATTTCCTGGCACCTCTAGCCTTTTTTGGTATATCAGAGAAGTTCCTGGGCACAGAAATGAAGATACCTGCATTTGGAAGTTGCCTAGAGCACACTGAAAAATCTGAAGGGTATAGTGGGGCACTGATGCCATCTGCCTCAGAAAATGACATCCTTGGAAGTGCAGTTTTAAATTATATTGAACATGTGTTGCTTGGAGATGAAGAGTTGATAATGGGCTTTTCTTATATTTGAAGGGCTGTTAGTTTATAGAAGCAAGTGGATTTATTGACTTATTCTGTATAGCAAATAAGATGGAACTAAAATCAATGGATGGAAGTGACAGGATGTGTTTGAATAATTTGTAATTCCCATAGAGTTGCCCCTTTTGTTGAAGCACTATGAACAGCCCGAATGGTGTTGCTAAGAGGAGTGTTCATTGGCTTTGGCAGGGAAAGTTGAATTCCAGCTTTTAACACTCTGTGGTATGGGTTTAGCTTGGGCCAAAATTTTGTTTTTGCTTTGGTATACTTTTATTTAGATTCCATTTGATGTTTGAGTATCTACTATTCTGTGGTTGTTTTGATAAGTACAGTGACTGTATGTCTTCGTTTGCTTGGACAATCCTTATTCACGCCTCTACTTTTGGCCTGATTTTTTTTTTTTTTTTTTTTTTTTACCCCTCAAGACGAAGTCTCGCTCTGTCTCCAGGCTAAAGTGCAGTGGCATGATCTTGGCTCACTGCAACCTCTGCCTCCTGCGTTCAAGTGACTGTCCTGTCTCAGCCGCCTGAGTAGCTGGGACTACAGGCATGCGCCACCATGCCCAGCTAATTTTTGTATTTTTAGTAAAGACGGGATTTCACCATGTTGGCCAGGATGGTCTTAGTCTCTTGACCTTGTGATCCGCCCGCCTCGTCCTCCCAAAGTGCTTTGATTACAGTTGTGAGCCAACACGTCTGGCCCTGGCCTGATATTAATAGTATCTACATTCTCTCTCAGGTGTTCCATTTTGGATGATGGTGAATAATAAGATCACCTTATTAATTTTAGTTTGATGAGAAAAAAATGTTCTTGTAAATCACTTCTAAAACAAGATCATCAGAAGTACTTTGAGAATCAGCCATTTTTTGAAATAATTGTGTCCAAAATTATATACACAACCTTTTAATTTCTCTAAATTTTTAATGCAGTGTACCTAAACATAGCCATTTTCCCTGCCTGTGGACTTGAATTTCATAACCATTTTCCTGTATTCTTTTAAACAGAAGGCAGACGGTAACAAGTACTCCTTGCTGGATTGAACTTCATCTGAATGGACCTCTACAGTGGTTGGACAAAGTATTAACTCAGATGGGATCCCCTTCAGTGCGTTGCTCAAGCATGTCATAAAGCTTCACCAATCAAGTCCCATGAAAAGACTTAATGTAACAACTCTTCTGTCATAGTATTGTGTGTGGTCCCTATGGACTGTTTACTATCCAAAAGTTCAAGAGAGAAAACAGCACTTGAGGTCTCATCAATTAAAGCACCTTGTGGAATCTGTTTCCTATATTTGAATATTAGATGGGAAAATTAGTGTCTAGAAATACTCTCCCATTAAAGAGGAAGAGAAGATTTTAAAGACTTAATGATGTCTTATTGGGCATAAAATTGAGTGTCCCAAAGGTTTATTAATAACAGTAGTAGTTATGTGTACAGGTAATGTATCATGATCCAGTATCACAGTATTGTGCTGTTTATATACATTTTTAGTTTGCATAGATGAGGTGTGTGTGCGCTGCTTCTTGATCTAGGCAAACCTTTATAAAGTTACAGTACCTAATCTGTTATTCCCACTTCTCTGTTATTTTTGTGTGTCTTTTTTAATATATAATATATATCAAGATTTTCAAATTATTTAGAAGCAGATTTTCCTTGTAGAAAAACTAATTTTTCTGCCTTTTACCAAAAATAAACTCTTGGGGGAAGAAAAGTGGATTAACTTTTGAAATCCTTGACCTTAATGTGTTCAGTGGGGCTTAAACAGTCATTCTTTTTGTGTTTTTTGTTTGTTTGTTTGTTTGTTTTTAACTGCTAAATCTTATTATGAGGAAACCATACTGAAAACCTTTCCAAGCCTCTTTTTTCCATTCCCATTTTTATCCTCATAATCAAAACAGCATAGCATGACATCATCACCAGTAATAGTTGCACTGATACTGCTGGCACCAGTTAATTCTGGGGTACAGTAAGAATTCATATGGAGAAAGTCCCTTTGTCTTAAGCCCAAGTTTCAACAGGAATAATTGACTTGTGTAATCTAGCAGTCTGTTGATTTATCCTTCCACCTCATAAAAAATGCATAGGTGGCAGTATAATTATTTTCAGGGATATGCTGGAATTACTTCCATATACATATCCCTTTTTTAAAAAGCGAATCTTTAAATACCCATTTTTCAAAAGGTATTTTAAAATATTTCAACAGCAGACCTTCTGCTCTTCGAGTAGCTTGATTTGGTTTAGTTACCAGATTGTATTATGAAATGGACGTTTTGTAAATGTAATTGTTTCTGCAAAATACCTAGAAAAGTGATGCAGAGGTACGATCAGCAGATACGGGCCATCTGTTTTTAAAGTATGTTGTATTCAATTTATAAATTGATTGTTATTCTACACATAATTATGAATTCAGAATTTTAAAAATTGGGGGAAAAGCCATTTATTTCGCAAGTTTTTTAGCTTATAAGTTACCTGTAGTCTGAGCTGTCCTTAACTGATCCTGGTTTTGTGGTTGTGACCATATTTCATACTCTGTAGTGAGAGGAGATTTCCGAAACTCTGTTGGTAGTTCATTCTGCAGCAAATAATTATGACATCTAATATTGACTCATTGCAGTTTTAACATTTCTTTTTGTTTGCATCTTAGTAGAAATGGAAAATAACCACTCCTGGTCGTCTTTTCATAAATTTTCATATTTTTGAAGCTATCTTTGGTAATTGTTCTTTGAAATCATATTCACCTATCTCTACAGGTATCATTTTTCAATACTTTCAACATTTGGTGGTTTTCTATCGTGTACTCCCCATTTTCCTATATTTGTGTGTATGTGTATGTATTTATGTAAATTTGGTATAGTAATTTTTTATTCTTTCAACAAATATTTATTGTTCACCTGTTTGTACCAGGAACTTTCTTAGTCTTTGGGTAAAGGTGAACAAGACAACTACAGTTCCTGCCTTTGCTGAGACAGCAGTTACACTAACCCTTAATCATCTTACTTGTCTATGAAGGAGATAAACAGGGTACTGTACTGGAGAATAACAGATGGGATGCTTCAGGTAGGACATCAAGGAAAGCCTCTAAGGAAAGGATACATGAGCTAATACCTGACATTGAAGAACCTAGCCAAGTGATGAGCCAGGGGAGGCAAGCATTCCTGGCAAAGAAAATACCTTCAAATGCAAAAAGGTTCACACTAAAGGAAACTCGTGATTAGGTATTAATGCTTTATACAGAAACCTCTATAAATCCAAACTTGAAGATCAGAATGATTCTATAGTTTATAATATTTTGAAGGTGGCCTTATTTTGTGATCTGCTTCATGTCATTCTCACTAGTATATCTTCTTCCTCAACCTTTGCTGTAAAAATTGCATTTGTACCACATACTACTTCATTTAACAAGCTTTTGTTGTGTAAACTCTCACTATTTTAGTGCCCTGCTGCTTGCTTCTAGACTTCGTGCTGTCCAGTAATTATGTCTTCTACTACCCATCTTGTGAGCAGAGTAAATATCCTAGGTAATACCACTATCAGGCCTGTAGGAGATACTCAGTGGAGCCTCTGCCCTTCTTTTACTTACTTGGGAACTTGTAATAGTGTTAGGGATCAGTTGTAGGGGCAGAAAACAACTCTGAAAGTGGCAGAAGGTCCTGATCTTGGCAGTTACTCTTGCATTACTGTGTTAAGTGAAGCCGTGCCTACATGCTATTTCAATAGTGGAGCACATCTCTACAGTTCTGGTGCGATTTTTCTATACAGTGTGAAATTGGGACTCTTCGAAAACACCTATTGAACAGTTATACCTGTCGAGCAGTTTACTTCATGGTCGTAATTACATTTGTGTGAATATGTTTAATGTTTTTTAATGAGATGATGTTTTTTGTATTTTAACTACTGTGGCCTAAGTTTTTTTGTTTTCTGCCCCTCCCCCACATTTATAAGTGTGGTTTTCATTTTTCTAAGTGATAGAATCTCCTCTTTGTTGAAATTTTTTCTTTATTTAAATTTGCAACATTACTTAGGATTTGTTCTTCACAGTACTGATAATTTTCTAGGTGTGATGACCTCAGAACTGAATGAGTATGCTATCACATTTTTAAGATGAGCAGTAGTTTTTCCAGTAGGTTCCACAGAGACACCTTAGGGGCTGGTTAGGGGAGGCTGTTGGAGTTCCCATTGACTTTGGTCTAGCCAGTGGCATCTTTATTCTGTACTGAAGTACTGCATGGCGTTTCTTTTGGAAAGAGTTTCATTGCTTTAAAAAGAAGCTCAGAAAGTCTTTATAGCCACTGGTTGAGATTAGAAAATATGATTGGATTTAGGCCTACCTTCTGGAATACCACTGATTGTGCTCTTTTTATCCTACTTTAACGAAGCTTTCATGATTAGATTTGAGCTATATCGGTTATACTGATGATACCTTGTAATACACATTCAGTCAGTAAACATTTATTGATGCCTGTTGTTTGCCCAGCCGCTGTGGTAGATATTGAATAATAAAAAGATGACTAGGATGGGGCCCTGACCCTTGAGCTGTGCTTGGTCTTGTAGAGGTTATGTTTTTTCCCTCAGGACCTGTCACTGCCAGAAGGAAATCTACCTAATTTTTCTTGAAAGTTAAATTTTCTTTGTAAGGTTTTACAAATTGTTTAATACCTAGTTGTATTTTTTACCTTGAGCCACGTTCAGTTTTGCTTGATTTGTCTGTCTTTTAAACACTGTCAAACGCTTTCCCTTTTGTTAAAATTATTTTAATTTCACTTTTTTTGTGCCCTTGTCAGTTTAAAACTAAGACTTTGAAGATAAAACAAACATCAATTTTAGTCTCTTGCTAGTTGAAATCAAATAGAAGAGAATATATAAGCCACTGGATTCTCTACCTCTTCCAAAAGCTTCCCATATATACCTTTAAGATCCTTCTCTTTTTTCTTTAACTACTAAATATTTTCAGCATTTATTCAGCGTTGGATACCCTCTTAGTCTGAGGGTGAGGTAGGTTTATGGTGGGATATAAAGTAACACAAGACAATCTTCACTGTACTTAAAATATGTCTTCATGTACAGTCTTTGCTTTAAAAGCTGAACATTCCAATTTGCGCCCTCCATCCCAAGCCCCTGCCCACCAAGTATCTCTTTAGATATCTAATCTGTGTACACGAACAATGAATGACTTTTTTTCTTACTCTGATCTAAGGCATTGATATTTAGACATATCAAACATTTCTTCCTTTCATGTACTTTACTTTGCTAAATCTATTAATTACCTGAATTTTATTCTTCCTTTCCTCCTGACATTACACATCCAGGTAGTACTTGCTGGTTACCCTCTTTCTTGTTAGCCATGTTTTTATCTGTATATACCAGAATGTTTCTCTCCTTTGAATTTATTAACAAAAAAGAAACGTGCTTTTCATACCTAGAGTCCTAATTTCTTCATCATGAAGATTGCTTTTCAAATTGATTCAATCATTTTAATTTTACAGATGGCTCAAAAATTCTGTTCAGTAAATGTCTTTGTGACTGGCAAATGGCATAAATTATGTTTAAGATTACGAACTTAGTTCTGACAGTCGTAGCCAATGTTTTCCCTACGATGCCAAATTTCCATCTTGGGGCATGTTGGATTGTTGTATTTAAGACAATCAGGAATAATGATAGTGTGTGGTCTTCAGAGGTAGTCAGAATCCTGCTATTGAGTTCTTTTTATATCTTCCTTTTCAATTTTTTATTACCATTTTGTTTGTTTAGACTACACTTTGTATGTGGGGATTGAGGGGCAAATTGTCTCTTAGAGTGGAATTCCTGTGTTTTGAGCGTTAGAACCAGGAAATATGAGCTATACTAGATAGCCTCATGAGAGCATTTATGATAAGAACTTATCTCGTGTGTTCATGTAATTTTTTGAGTAGGAATTGTTTTATCTTGGATATTGTAGCTAACTATATATAGCAGAACTGCCTCAGTCTTTTTAAGTATGAAATAATGTGTGTGTATGAATTTATATATATGTATACATTCATAGACAAACTAACAGTTGGGGTCATTCTAACAGTGTTAAAACAATTGTTCCATTGTTTGAATCTCAGATCTTGGTAAAATGTTCTTAATTTGTCTGTATACATTTTCCTTTCATGGACAGACCATCGGAATACATTAATTTTCTTAATCTGCCATTTGGCAGTTCAGTTAGTATACCATTTTTTGGCAACTTGGTAACAGAATCTCAGCCAGAATTCGTTATCATCAAAGAAAGCTCTGTCATATACCCCATTACTAAATTATTATACATCCAGTGGACTCTGGGATGTACTAAATTAGGGTTAACTTTGTTGTTTTTGTTGATAATACTAGATTGCTCCCTCTTTAATTCTTCCTCTGGTGTAAGTTTGTTGCTTAAGTTACCCTGGGAAATACTACTACAAGACCAAATTTTTCTGTATTTGACAGCCTGATTGAAGGTGATTCAGAGCTTTGCTCAACATAAATGGATTTTCCAAGATTCTCTGGGCCATCTTTGACCCACAGGTGATCTCGCTGGAGTATATTAACTTGACTTCAGTGTCAGTTGGTTTGGTGCCATGAGATCCATAATGGACCCAGAACTTCACTGTTGCTTAGATGTTAAGAGTCCCTTGGAGGAATAATGCCATTGATGATGGGGGTCAGAAAGGTATATTAACTCAACATAGAGGGCTTTTAGATTTTTCTTCAAAAAATTTTCAAGAAAAATACTCTTTTACCCTCCAAAAAGTAACAGCTCTTAGTTGCTCCAAAATATGCTCTTTGATTTACTTCTTATTTTTAATTAAAGATGGTAATTTATTGAACAATGAAATCCGTAATATATTGATTTAAGGACAAAAGTGAAGTCTTAGAATTATAAAAATACTTAAATATTATATATTTTCCATTTCATAATTGTTTTCCTTTCTCTGTGGCTTTGAAGTTTTTGACTATTTTACAATGTTAATTACTAGGTAACTTGCCATATTTCTGGTTCTGTATTAAGTTCTACCCTTTATAATGCTGTTATTGTAAAGTTGGTTTTTAGCATTTGTCTGTAGCAATAGAAATTTTACTAAGTCTTTGTTCTTCCAGTAAGGTTTTTCTTTTCTCAGTAAGTCCCTAAGAAAACATTTGTTTGCCACTCTTACTATTTCCAGTGTTGAATTGTTCAAGCTGAAACAAAATTTGGTGAGAAACAATAGGGTCCTTTTCTGGTGAATATAGGTTCCTGCTTTAAGAATGTGGAAATCCATTCCTTTATATAACTGATATACACACAGATTAATTAAAATTGTGAGAAATAATTCACACGTAACAAGTAGGTAACATGCATGAGTTTTGAATTTTTTAAAAAACCTTTAACTGTTTGACAAAATGCAGAACCCAAATTAGTACTTTCTTAGACCAGTTTAACCTCACGCCTCATTTTTGCTTTTCCAACCCTGACTTTAAAGGCATACTTGTATCTTTTTATTAGTGATAGTGAAGCTGTGCCACTAACCTTTTATACAAAAGAGTAAAGAAAGAAAAACTACAGAGATTAAGATGAAAACAGTTCTGCAGTTGTTGAACTAGATCACAGCATTGTAGGCAGAATAAAAAATGTTCATATCTGAGAATATTACTTTCACCATCTTTTCCCAAGGCCAGACCTCCTGGTGGAGCACAGTTAAAAGTAACATTCTGGGCCTTTGTAATCAGAGGGCTGTCTCTCCAGCTGGCAGTCTTTGTTTCAATATATAATGCAAGACTGTGGAAAACAGTTGGCATAGAATATTTTCACCTAAAAAAAAAAAAAAAGACATACAAAACTGGATTAATTGCAAAAAGAGAATACAGTATAATACTATAGAACCGGACAAAGCTAGGAGAACCTTTAGAAGATATGTCTGAAAACAGGTTTCAAGAGTGAGCTTTTATACACTGCTCACTAATTTGCTTGATTACTGCCAACTCTTCTTAAAGTTAACACCTTTAAGTAAGGTATTTCTGGACTTCCTAGCCTTTTAGCAAGCTTGGAGGAACTAGCCATTAGCTAGTGATGTAAAAATATTTTGGGGACTGATGCCCTTAAAGGTAGCCTCATGCCCTTGAAAGTTCTTACCTTTTCTCTAGTGATATTAAGGAAAGAGTGAGTATGTGCCTGGGACTGAGGGTTTCCCCAGATGTGGGACTTTTCAGTGCTAAACCCAAGCAAGTCCCAGGCACACCTGAAGGAGCTGACCACCTTAGGTGTTCTCGTGACTTACCCTCACTTCCTTATGTTGTCATAGTTGCTTCTAAACTCAGCTGCACTATGGCTGTCAACATTTCTGATACTTATTGGCACTTACTACTGTGAATGGAACATGAGATTTATAACACAGGTAATCGCTGAAGGTACCAGCATGGTGGTGAGACTCACACTTCGTGATCCAGCAAAGGTAACTGATGTTTTAATGAAACAGAGAAGAGGCCAACTAGATAGTAAGTTCTTCTGAACCTATGTGTATATGTAAGTACAATTCATGTGTCCTTACGGGGTTAAACTTAATCTGAAATTTACATTTTTCATAGTAAAAGGAAACCAATTGTAGTTGCAGATTTCTTGTGAGGAAATACATGGCCTTTGATGCTCTGGCGTCTACTGCATTTCCCAGTCTGTCCTGCTCAAGAAGCCAGAATGTGGTGGTGTATTTCTCCGTGAATGTTGTGTTGAAATGATTAAATGCATCAGCCAATGGCAAGTGAAGGAATTGGGTGTCCTGATGCAGACTGAGCAGTTTCTCTCAATTCTAGCCTCATACTCATAAGGTGCTTACCAGCTAGAACACTGAGCACGTGAGGTGAGATTTTTTTCTCTGATGGCATTAATTTTGTAACGCAATATGATGGATGCAGACCCTGTTCCTTGTTTCCCTCTGATAGTCCTCAGTGGCTGCATCCTTGGTGCACTGTGATGGAGATATTAAATATGTTCTTTGTAAGCTTTTGTTCTATTACTGTCAAAAGTATGATGTGGTTCCTTTTTTATTTTTATTAAACAATGAGCTGAGGCTTTATTACAGCTGGTTTTCAAGTTAAGATTGTTGAATACTGCTGTCCTTCCCCCACCTACACCAAATATTTTAGTCTATTTAAAGTACAAAAAAAGTTCTGCTTAAGAAAACATTGCTGACATGTCCTGTGATTTCTGGTCAGTTTTTATATATATTTGTGTGCATCATCTGTATGTGCTTTCACTTTTTACCTTGTTTGCTCTTACCTGTGTTAACAGCCCTGTCACCGTTGAAAGGTGGACAGTTTTCCTAGCATTAAAAGAAAGCCATTTGAGTTATTTACCATGTTACTATGGGACTAATTTTTAATTGTTCTAATTTTTATTTAAACTGATCTTTTTTTATATGGGATTACATTTTGGTGTTCACTCCCTAAATTATATGGAAACCAAAAAAAGTGTATTTCACATATGGACGTTATGATTTTAAGAGTGCATGTTTTTGTTTTTTTAATTTGGTGTTATGTAAAAGATTATACTATCCCCCGGCAGATAAATTTATACTACTTAATATTGCCCCATAACAGGCACACACCACACACTGCACAGTGCTATTTATACATTTTTATTTATTTTAGAGTTTGCCTATGCCACATTAGTGCTCTAATACATAAGATCTATGCTGTAAAAAAAAATCTTCAGAGTTGAAATTTGCTAAAATATATTTTTAACAAAATAACATTTTTAAGGCTCCATTGAAAAATACTAGATAAGATATAATCTCATATAATCATATGAAATAATTTTAAAAATGAGAAATATTTAGGTCAGCCACTCTTCCTCTGTGCCTTGCAAGAATTCAGTTCTGTGGATGAATCAGTATTTTTCTGGTTAGCAGACTGTTTTCTGCAAACCATTTTAAACATGCTTTAGTATGCAACAAAAAGGGACCTCAAATGCTAAAATACACTATTCTGCATGGCATTGGATAGCCCTGGGACTGGTACAGTTTTATCAACACTTTTTTATTACGAGGAAACCCAAGAAGATTTACTATAATTGCTACCACCTGCCACTATATAAACAATCTAAAAGGGACCTCCCAACATTGAACAACAACATTGAGGGATAACTAGAGGAGATCCTTCTACATTGTCACCTCACCCTTGCATTGCCTGCCACGGCTTAGCTTGAAGTAGTGACACTGATCTGTATCAGGAGATTTTTCTAATGGCCCTAGCATCCATAATTCCACATGTTCATCAAGTGGCTGAAGAGTATGAGAGAAGTATTAAGGTCTGTGTTTGGGCTTCTCCCCACTTGACATATTTTTTCCCTCTTCAAAATAGATTGAAAGCCTCTTAGTGCAGGAAGCAGGCATATCAGTATCAAACTGATGTCATCCAATGCAATTATTGTAAGCTCCAGGTTTGTCTAAGTTTGGATGAAGAATGTGTTCATGAACATGTTTGCAACATACAGTTATCTAGCTTCCCCTTTGACAGAGTCACCCTTTTCATCAAAATATACAGTAAGCCCAACCTAAAAATTACAAGTTTACAAATATAGGAATAGAAAAACCCAAAAAGCTAATTTGCACATAAAAATTATCTTCTGCTGCTATAAATGGGTATGGAAATATTTGTAGAATTGGTTTAAATGATTTTGTAAAACAAATGTCATGCTATTTTGCCATAGTGAGACATGCAGTAATTCTTAAAATGACATTAATAGAAGGCAAGAACATTGAATCAGACATAGCAGATAACAGGTTCAGTGATAAATGAACAATAGACTAAGCAAGCTCTTTAGGAAGCTACATGAGAACAGAATGTATTACTGTGCCCCAGTCCAAGCTGCATGACTTTATTGGTTATAGAATAAATGGAATTTGAGATGGAGATTTGCCAGTTTTTACAGTCTGTCTTCAGTAGTTTTGTTGGCTGCCTCTGCACCTTTCTAAGTGTTACGTGAAAATAAAATTACTTAAGTTCTAAAGTAGTTTAGGAAGGAGATGTGATGACAAGAAAAAGAAGTTAACTTCTGAACAGTTTGGTCCAGGAAGAAGATGGGCAGAGTACAGTTTAAGCCCCGGGTTGAAGAATACATTCAATTTGGAGAGCTGGAGAAGACCTTTGAAGGAGGTCAAAATGAGATCTTGGAACAAAACTCTCACCTGTGTGTCTGGATATGCATGAAAACTGGACAGTATTACTGAGCTACTGCTTACATGGTGAGCAGAAAATTGATAACCACAAGCTGGGTAGGTTCTGCTATGAAGCCCACATACAATCACAAGGCCTAGATAGCTTGGAGTTAAAAGCCAAGGATAGCTGTATAGTTTGAGTTCCATAGTTTACAGTGAGATTGTGCTACTGAGCAGTCATTTTGGGGGCAGTGGTTCTGAGATTACAAGCCATAACCCAGCCAAGAATGGGCTACATGTGGAATGAGGATGAGGAAGTTGCTGCATATACACCCTAGTGTGTGTGTCTGTATGTATGTGTGTGTGTGTGTGTGTGTGTGTATTAAGTGAAACGTAGTTAACTTTTTTGCTCACAGCCAAAGATTATTCATCTAGAGAAGCCATTGGAATTTTAGCAGAGTTTTGTGTGTATGTGGATTTTTCTGATAAGTAGTAAATCAGAGGCCTTAACCACTGCCCAACAGCGATTCTCCATTGAGAGTACATATCATGAACTTAAGAAATTCATTTGCTCTGATTTTAAATCTTGTAAAGTTTTCCTTCATGAGAGGCCTTATCTCTAAACTATATTGCGGCAGTATCTGATCAAACTACTTAAAATATAAGTACCATGTAAATAAGGTTTTAATACAAACGATGACTCACTTCTAAATGGTTTGCTGTTTAAAAATGTGCTGCTGTGGGAAAAATGATTTTTTTTTTTTTTTTTGAGACGGAGAGTCTTGCTCTGTTGCCCAGACTGGGGTGTAATGGCGCAATCTTGGCTCACTGCAGCCTCCTCCTCCCAGGTTCAAGTGATTCTCCTGCCTTAGTCTCCTGAGTAGCCAGGATTACAGGTGCACACCACCATGCCTGGCTACTTTTTGTATGTTTAGTGGAGACGGGGTTTCACCATGTTTGCCAGGCTGGTCTTGAACTCCTGACCTCAGGTGATTTGCCTGCCTTGGCCTTCCAAAGTGCTGGAATGACAGACGTGAACCATCGCACTTGGCTGAAAAGTGAAAATTTAAGCCTAGCTTACCACCTGGAATAAAAATGTTTTATAGGAATGTCTAGGTTGCTCTTTTATATTGAAAAAAACATATTAGTGTGTGTTTTACCCAAGAACCACAAGTTACTTCTTTTAAATCATGTTAAATCAAAGTTTCAACTTTTAAATCATGAATAATAGCATGTGTTATCACCACATTTAAAAATGTATATCGTCAATCACAAACACATATTCTAAGGAATTGAATTTTATAGAGATAATTGAATGCTTTCATCTGTGAAAGAATTAGTGGCCTGTAAACCACTATGGATTCTTGCTATGCTTTGAAGTTGTTAATGGGGGAATTTGCTGTTGCAAGTTACTTAACACTTGTAGGCAAAGGGAAATTCAAATTTTTAATTCTAAAATGAAAACCACTGACAACATTTTATACTCCGAAGGTGTAGTTATTAGCTTAGTCATTATTTTCCTGTTCTTTATCGTTTCAGGATTCAGATGCTTAAATTTAACATAATTATTTGTTGGTAAAATATATAAAATATAAAAAGCTACATTTAGTAAACTAAATTTTAGGATTCAAAGTCTTTAACAATTTCTATGTGACATGTCATACGGTGCAATTTTTATTTGCCAAAATGCCTACTTCATACTACCTATGCACTGCTTCCCATTTTTATCTCTCTACGCCTAACCCCCATAATTAAAGAAACTCCTAGAAAACTGCCTTCTTTTAGAATACCTAATTGATTCCTTTAAATATTTTTTTCAGAATCAAAATTGCAAAAGGGAGAGATATCTGAGAATCTGGCTTGTTTGTATTCTTTAAAAGATTGCGTTTGATTGAAGGTGGGTGCGTTATTTTTTTATAGCCACTCTTTCCGCATTTGTTATGTGACCATTGTAAAGGCGGATGTGCTTTTTTTCTAACCAATATTGCCACAAAGTAATGTCTTAATTCAAAATTTACATAGTGACTGGCTGGAGAGGGATATTGAACATAAATTTCACTTCAAGATTAAACTGGGAAATGGATGATTTACATGACTTGAGTCTCTTTAGTTGTCTGGGTATTTCTCGACTGGGAATAGCAAAATCTTAAAGGCCATTTTTAACAAGAATACTAAGGATGGAACGCTTGAAGCAAACAGTCCTATACAGTCAGTTATCTTGGATAATGGAATGAAAACTCAATTGCCTACTTAGAACAAAAGTTTTTTGGATTTTAATGGCTGGACAGAATAACATTCTGCTAATTTTAATCCTTGGTCATTTCCGATGTAATGGAAAATGCAATTTGACTCAGAATCAGAGGCCTGGGGTTTTGGACCCTGACTGTGCCAATTTATGTGACTTTAGATAAATCTTTTCATCAGTCTGCCTTAAAGTTCTTCATTTCCTCCAGTTTCCTAAAATGAAGTTAGTTTTCAGGGTAGTTATGATAATTAAGTGAGAGCACTTGAGAGATCATTCAGCTCAAAGTGGGTACTCAATATCGGATTACTGAATCTGCACAGTCTACAGAACACCAGGTGAAGGTTACTCTGCTAATTAACAAATCTTTCTCTAAGAAAGTTTGCAAGTAAGATGTCAAATTCATAAATGTCACATAAAACATACTGGAGCAATTGTTGCCACAAAAGTAACTTGTAGCAACCACAAAAACCCAGTGGTGTGCAGCAATAAAGAGTTTATGAATTAGATAAGTGATTTTGGTTAGGTGTCTCTGGAACAGTTGTAGTCTTTCCTCGTTCGTGAGGGAATTGGCCTCAACTGGAAGGACTTGGCATTTTTCCATGTGCCTCCTATCCTCCATTAAACAAGCATGTTTTTGTGGAGGTTGTAGAAGGCAGTAACAACCAAGCCCAATCCCATAATTCCCTTTCACGTCTGCATGCTTCATGCTAACCAGCATTCACCAGAAACAAGCCACATGGCTAAACCCAGTGTGAGAAGGCACTACAGAGTTACTAGACCAAGGGAGAGAACACAGGAGGGGTGAAGAATTGGAGCCTTAAATGCAGTCAATCTACCACACCCTTGCTTTGTATTTAACAGGTTACTGTACTAGTTTGCCAGCAAATAATGGAAAATGTGGAGAAGCTGAAGAGTGCTCAAGCTGGGTCTCAATAGAATGGCCTATTTGGTTCTAAATGTTTTAACTCATAGAGGATTGAATAGAAGCCTAATCTAACATACATAAGGAAGACAAAAGCAAAGGAATGTGTTTTCTATCTAAAGGTTAAGCATTGTGGTTGCTCCTGGCCATTATCACATGACTGGAAGTTAACACTCTAAGTCTGAGCTATCCTGTCCAGCACTAGAAAGTAGAAAGAATCATTCAATTCAGGGAAACCTTTTTCTCTTAATGTGAACATTTACGTTAATGCCATTTCCAAAACCTTTCTTTGACTTCTTAAATGCAAAGATGCTATCTGCTTTACTTCATGCTGGCTGTTGTTAGAAGCTTGGAGTGCTTCAGGAAGCTTCCCAGTACTGGTTTAGCAGTAATTTGGTTGACTGATCAAGGTATTTTTTTTTTTTTTTTTTTTTTTGAGACGGAGTCTCGCTCTGTCACCCAGGCTGGAGTGCAGTGGCCGGATCTCAGCTCACTGCAAGCTCCGCCTCCCGGGTTCATGCCATTCTCCTGCCTCAGCCTCCCGAGTAGCTGGGACTACAAGCGCCTGCCACCTCGCCCGGCTAGCTTTTTGTATTTTTTAGTAGAGACGGGGTTTCACCGTGTTAGCCAGGATGGTCTCGATCTCCTGACCTTGTGATCCGCCCATCTCAGCCTCCCAAAGTGCTGGGATTACAGGCTTGAGCCACCGCGCCCGGCTTGATGCTGAAATTTTTAAAAGACAACAGTTATCTTGCCCGGAGAGTCAAGTTTCTGCTTCTAAGGAGGTCAGGAAGTGAGCTTCTCTTTGGTGATGTGGCTGTGTTTGGTAGCCCTTATAAGTGGAGTCGACATCAGTCCTCAGCTTTTGTGTGCCTTAGTCTGTTTTATGTTACTGTAACAGGATATCTGAGGCAGGATCACTTATGAAAAAAGCTCACAGTTCTACAGGCTGGGAAGTTCAAGGGCATGACCCTGGCTTCTGGCAAGGGCTTTGCTGCTGGTTCATAGCTTGATGGAGAAGGGCAAAGGGGAAGCAGAAGTGCAAACGACCCACTTTTTAACAACAACCAAACAAGTCTCTTTTTAACAGCCCACTCATGGGGACTAATCTAGTCTTGAGAGAGTGAGAACTCATTGCAAGAGCAGCACCAAGCCATTCATGAGGTATCTGCCTCCGTGAACCAAACATCTCCCACTAGGCCCCAGTTCTCAACCACCACCACAATGAAGATAAAATCTCATGATGCATTTGAGGGACAGTTTGGGAGACAGACCATAGCAGTGCTCAGTATTTCTACCCAAATGTTCAGGTAACTTAATTTATTTTTCCTTGAATATATGTCTAAATGGGCTTCCCTTCCCTGCACTCATCTTGAATGGTCCCACAACAACTTTTGATTATCACGTTCCTGTAAATACACAAAAATATTTTGTGGTCTTTTACTGGCAGCACAGTGGATGGGACTTTAAAAAATCACCCAGATTCCAACAACCAGAGAAAATGACTGTTTGGTGTATATTTTTTCCAGTCTTTATTTGGATATCTGTGTATGTTCAATGGAAAATGTTTGAAGCTTCACTCAGCACATTCCATTAGAGAAAGCTACTAAAATCATAAGGAAAATCTAAAATGCAGTAAGCCAGTCAGCAAGCCATAATGGGCATATGAAAACAAAGTTTTTTACCATGATTTGTGGACCACGGAAGATCTGTGTTATTGGTCTATTTAAGTTTGGTGTTTGAAATTAAATATAAAAATTTTAGACATACTTTTTGTGTGATTTAAAAAAATGTATACTGTCTATATTAAAAAGTGAGTGTACTTGTAATTAGTGTGTTTGGAACAGATGTCCCCAAATAAAAGTATACAGTAGAACCAAAGAATTTTATTGATCAGT
The DNA here is from genome assembly GCF_043159975.1 of Macaca nemestrina. Classification (NCBI taxonomy): domain Eukaryota; kingdom Metazoa; phylum Chordata; class Mammalia; order Primates; family Cercopithecidae; genus Macaca; species Macaca nemestrina. Next base: position 43,970,254 of record NC_092143.1, read on the forward strand.
TAGCATTTAGTCTTCAGGTGTAATAACTGTCAACCTAAATAACAGAGGCTTTCTAAAAGAAAATGATGTTAATTTGGGAATAGGGCATTGTGAAGTCAATATGCATGCTGTAGTAAACTGTGTGTATTCGGGAAGGTAAAGGAAGACAGGTTTTTAAAGGACAGATAAAGATTATATAATTCTCTTGAAATAATAGTTCTTGGCTACAAGGATTAATAACAAGGATGCTGCCAGTTCGGGGTTGGACAATGAGCTTCTAGGCAGGTGTCGCAAAAGTATTTTCTGTGTAAGGTTGGGAATAGTGTTCGTGCAAGCTGGCGTGGTTTCTTCTGGGTCTTTGAGGTAGTGTGTAAGAACCCTCTCTTCATGGACTTCCCTGGCTCCATTTGTCAGGGCTTTTGGAAACATGACTCCGTCTTGATTCTAATAGCTTTCACCTTTCCCTCTCTTGATCAATATATTTTTCCAAAAGTATCTATGATCAGTCATCTTGTAGTTAGGCTTTGGTTGTCCCTTGGTGACAGAATAGACCTTTCCCAGATTATTGGTCTGGTCCTGCATCCTGCATTGGCAGGAGTGATTGGCAACTAAAAGTCAGTGTTAAAACCCTTTTAGCCACCTTTGAGTGCAGGGAGGCTTGAAGGGAGTGGCACTCAGGCTAAGTCCACCTGGAGTCTATTATTAAGTTTTTAAATTTTTTTCCTTAGTCCCTCGTTGTCCCCTCAGAGTGCTGGGCTCTAGCATTATTTGTTAGGAATTGTACTTCTTTCTGCAAAAAATTTGACAAATAACAGATAAAAAGTTTAAAAAGGAAATATACAAAGTAAAATTAATAGTAATGTAACAATCCCAGTTTGCATAATGGTTTTGAGCCCTGAATCTAGGCTTAAAGGCAACCAATTGAATAAATCAAATTATAATACGATTCTTGCTCTGATGTCTTGGGGAAAATGTCTACAGCCTGAAATCATCAACTTTTTGTCCTGGTTTGCAGTTTGAATGTCTCTAGCTGTGGCATTGGTTGGTGTGGTGAACTTTTGTGTGACCCATACATCACCATGAGACTTGCTCCTTTAAAAATTCATCACATCTTAGCTTATAGGCCTCAGAGCACGGGAATAGTTTGTTTGTTTGTTTTTTCTTAGAGAGTTATAGCCAAATGTTGAAGGAAATTAGGAGAGTTCAGGAGCAAATCCAGTCTGCAGGTGGATAACAGGAGTTTCAAAACAGAGTACAGAGCTGCGATCTAATAACAGGTACATATAGCTTCCTTCAGAAACATAAAGTTATCCAGATTTTTACCAAAGATACTCAGAATAAAACAGATTTGTAAAATTTATCAGATTTTGTCTGCAAGAATAGTAGTATGGTCACAGTAATCTCAGATTTAAAAACCTCCTTGAGGCTAGGAAGCTAAATCAAGGTAGACTTAGATTTTACCTATAGTTTTAAGGTTCCTGGGCCTGCCAGGAGATGACAGTTTTTAATTCAGTGTAATGCTGAGAACATTGAAGCCAGGCATTCTACAGATTATCAAATACGACATTTCAGTCAAAGTCTTGGTAATACAACCAGTGTTTCCAGTTGTATCCTGTTATAATGAGAGCAGATTTTTATTTAACTTAAGCAAATCATATTGCCTTAAGAATACTCACAAATAGGCTGGGCACAGTGGCTCATGCCTGTAATCCCAGCCCTTTGGGAGGCCAAGATGGGTGGATCACCTGAGGTCAGGAGTTTGAAACCAGCCTGGCCAACATGGTGAAACCTCCCCGCCCAGCCACCGTATCTACTAAAAAATAAAAAAATTAGCTGGGCGTGGTGGTGCATGCCTGTAGTCCCAGCTACTTGGGAGACTGAGGCAGGAGAATTGCTTGAACCCTGGAGGCAGAAGTTGCATTGAGCCAACATCGTGCCATTGCACTCCAGCCAGGACAACAGAGCAAGACTCTGTCTCAAAAACAAAAACAAATGAATACTCAGTTTCCAAATTGGAGGAATCAAGAAGAAAGGAAAAGCAAATATTTCCCCCTTTGTTCACAAAAGTATTCCAAATTGCTGTAAACTATAGATAGCATGAGATAATTTCCTTTAATATGAAAAACAAAACATTTAAGTAAAAAACCAATAATGCTTCACATAAAAGTTACAAACATCTTCAGTTACTCAGTCTCATGTAACTTTTTTGTTGTGGTTGATCTTAACTAGTAGTTACATGGACCCATTCAAGTTCTGAAAAAATATTTAGTCCATTGGCATTAAAGTTATTAGTAACCTGTATTTAAAATGTGCTAGCATCTTTTTCATGAATCTGATTGCAAATACTTTTAGAGAAAAAGCAATAACTGGGAATGACAAAAACTTAGAATAACCATGATTAAAAATCTGATGAGAGTTTACCATAACCAAAAATAGACAAGTAGTTTTGGTTATTTTTGTGGCAAACAGCATAATCAGAATTATGACTGATGACAGATTTCTAACGGCATTATACAATTTTGGAACACTCATATCAACTCGTAAATGTAACTGTGTCTAGTATTACATCATTAGACAATGCTTTTCATACAATTTAATACATCAAACAAGCCTAATTAGCTAACTTCTCTACCAGATGGCATACACATACTCTGAGGCTTTCCAGAGGCCCGAGTGGAAAACTCCAAAGGTAATTTTAAGTCAAAAACACCTAATTTAGAACTTGATCCTAGAGAAGGCTGTCAAAGATGTCAAAGGGTTCAAAACAGAATCACAGGTCACTGTAAAATATTTAACAAAAACGATAACCAAAAGACCAGAAGCAGTACAGAAAGTTACATACATTTAAAAACCTTCATCTTTTCAAAGCTTCATTTTTCCTAAGCCAAAAAAAAAAAAAAAAACTGAAACACAAGAATTTATCTTGATAGAACATAAAATCTTTCTTAGGCCAGTTACCAAAATGGTAAAGAAAAACCTCTTGCAGTGTGACTGCCTTTCCTTACAGGAAGCCTATTTGGATATTCTGAAAGTTGAATCTGATGAAAAGGTACTTGAATTTAATCAGACACAGGAAGAGTATTTCCAAGGTTATGAGTGTATGCCTTATTATAGAGGAATGTAAAGAAAGCTAGTATGTTGAGTAGAATACATGGCTCTTGGAAATATTACGAGAAATGTCCTGGTTGCGTGGAACAATTCAAACAAGAAAAGCCAAGAACTCAGAATCAAGTTATACGGGAGGAAAACATTGCTTTTTCTAGGCCTTCTACAGAACATTTCAGTATCAATTCGTAACAGCAAGAGTTAGAACCAGAGGAAAAAAAGGTTACAGGAGCTAATGAAAAAGTTGAGTTATCACCCCCGCCAAACAAAAAGATGTACCTTCTTAAGGGGAGAAAAAGCTGAAGGCAATGATGTGTGACTTGCAAATAAGGTGCAGCAAGATACAGCAAAGGTTGAACTTGTAAGATATAAATCAAGATCTTCAAGAAGAAAACTCTACCTCAAGAAATGAAATGACCATTTTAAATGAAAAAAGACAGCCTTTCTAACCTGAATCCAGGGGAAATTAAACGGATCTCAGAAGGAAATATGGCAGAAATTAAAACTACGGTTTAGAAGATGGCTGATTTTAGAATTAAAAATTAAAACCTCGGCCAGGCGTAGTGGCTCACCCTGTAATCCCAGCACTTTGGGAGGCCAAAGCGAGCGGATCACGAGGTCAGGAGATCAAGACCATCCTGGCTAACACGGTGAAACCCTGTCTCTACTAAAAGTACAGAAAATTAGCCCGGCGTGGTGGCAGGCGCCTGTAGTCCCAGCTACTTGGGAGGTTGAGCCTAAAGAATGGCGCTGCACTCCAGCCTGTGTAACAATGCAAGACTCCGTCTCAAAAAAAAAAATTAAAACCTCTTTCAATCTTATTAAGACCAGATCCTTAAAAAGAACCTTGTTCTAACATTGGGGACCGAATTTTTAGTGTGTGTGTGTGTGTGTGTGTGTGTATATATATAATGTGCATGTATAGCATTTACACGATAGTGTATATACAAATACATAGCATATGTATAGAATATACTGTGTTATTGTATGTATACATATGTGTAAATATATATGTAAGCTCAATATCTTATGATTGCATTCTAAACTATAGCCAACTTCATTACACACAAAACTCCTTTCATAAATATGTCCTTCATGAACCTTTCGTGACCTGCACAGACCTTCAGTGACATGCTTAAACTTTCTGCTTTGTTTTATAGTTCCCCTTAAACAACTGGTCATCCTGCTTTAGGACAAAAATTTACTGTGCAAGACTCATACAGAATTATTCTGTTAACTTTGTAACCTTCCTTACCAAAGGTACATTCTCACACCCATTAACTTCCTTCATATTTCTCTTCTTCTCCTATTTAGTGGTTCCTTTCTGTCTTGTTTCCATATTTGAAACAACCTCTAATAAACTCTGAATTTAAACAACTATTTTTTCCCAATAAAAAACAATTTTTATACCTTATAACTTTTTTCATCAAAACGTATCTTTTTTAGTACACTTTATATATGGAATTCTTTATTTTCCAATTTTAACTCTTATTAACCTTAATTTTTAGTGAAAACCTAGGAAGCAAAATTTTGAACTGTTATATCAGCATTTTATAGATGAGAACCATTTTATAATTTTTAGAAACATGTTTCCTTATAACTTTGTGTATTAATAGACCCAAATATATTTAGTCTTTCTATAATTTAGGAAGCCAAGAACAAACTAATATTTTCAACAATTTATGTATTGGTTTTTATTTTATTTGGAAATGATCCATTTAATGAATGTTAATTTATAAGATTTCAAATACATGAAAAGTTCATTAACATCCTATTTTTAAAAACATTCTTTTGGTTTGTTTTTTAGAGACAAGGTCTTGCTGTATTACTTAGGCTGGAGTTCAGTGACTATTCACAGGCACAATTATACACACTCCATCCTCAAACTCAATCCTCTGCCTCCGTTTCCTGAGTATCTGGAACTATAGATGCATACCACCATGTCTCACCCTTGCTTATCCCATGTATACCCATCCAATTCATTTTTAACAGTTATTCTTAGATTACTTATAAAAACTGAGATACTAGACATAACTAATCATTTCAAGTGATTTTCCTGTTAACCATTTTTATTACCTGTGAATATCGTGTTCAATTAAGAACCGTAAAAATGAAATACGTGGGTATTTTGCCAGTAACTCAGAGGATACAGCTGTTTTCATTAAATCAGTAATACTAAATTAGTCCAACTTACAGTTATACAAAGATCATTCTGTTTTTAAGTTGAGTTTATAGTTTTATGACCTTAAAATGTCTAACAGAGACAAATATAAAACTGAGTAGTATATTAATTCAGGCAAAAATTTTAAAGTCACTTATTTTTGATTTACCAATTATTTTAAAACCAGCTTATCAAATGTTTACTTAAGTTATATGAACTAAAAGGCATTTGTGTTAATTACTATATATTTTATATTAGCCCTCATTTATCTGAGCCAACATGAATAGAATTCCTTGGATTTGTGGCCAACTATACCAGATTTTACTATGTAGACACAGCATACAACATATATGTACATATGTGTAAACACACCTAAACATACACATACACAAACATAGCTTTTATTTTAGAATTTTAGTCATACGATAGTAATACAGACTTGCTGGTTTATAAAAGACAGTTATTGGATTCAAATTGTATTTCTGAGAAAATGGGACCTGCTCAACTGGGTCAACTTATAGAATAGGTAATCTTATTATGGCTGTGAACCAAAAGTTTCAGTAAATAGCAGTTTGGATTTTTTAAAAACCTCTCATCCCACCTCCCCAACCCTCTTTTTCCCTTTTTTCAGTTTCAAATGAGTTTAATGTTAAATATTTAAATGCTTACATTTTTAGCTAGGACTAGCTGAATTGTATAAGAAAAAACAATCTCCAAGTGGCCTTGAATTTTTAGTAATGAATTTTTTATTTGCCATTCTGGTTTTTTTGACTAGTCAGTGCGGGCAGGGAAGCGTTTTAGCAGTTGTGGATGGGGGGTTTGGTTTTGTTTTTTTTGGCCTTTGCATAGCAGGCAAACAATTTTTTTTTTTTTTTTTTTTTTTTTTGGAGACGGAGTCTCGCTTTGTCGCCCAGGCTGGAGTGCAGTGGCCGGATCTCAGCTCACTGCAAGCTCTGCCTCCTGGGTTTACGCCATTCTCCTGCCTCAGCCTCCTGAGTAGCTGGGACTACAGGTGCCCGCCACCTCGCCCGGCTAGTTTTTTTGTATTTTTTAGTAGAGACGGGGTTTCACTGTGTTAGCCAGGATGGTCTCGATCTCCTGACCTCGTGACCCGCCCGTCTCGGCCTCCCAAAGTGCTGGGATTACAGGCTTGAGCCACCCCGCCCGGCCAGCAGGCAAACAATTTTTATGCTAGACCAGAGATACCTTGTGTTACTGCCCTGAGCTCAAGATTTTGAACTGGTTGAGAGCCTAATTTTTATAAATATTTATCTAGTTCTTCTAGGCTATTAATCCTTTAATTAACTGTTCCATCACCCTAAGCAGTTATTAAGAAAACCTGAATTTACATTAAAAGGGATACTTGGAGCTGTTGTAATTTGTAAAGCCATTAATTTGAAGGCCCTTTAAGACCTTTTTTTTTTCTTTTTTTGGTCTTGGCTGGAATGCTGTAAGGAATGAGTTTTATCTCAACACCTGCAGAAACTTCAGCAGATTTAAAGTAGGCAGAAAATAAAAACAAAACAGAGAACTTAGAAGATTCTACATGTCAACTCTATAGCTGTAGTCTCTGGGTACTAAGAATAAACAAGCTTGGGGAGTTTAATCTCTATAATGGTCATTGATCCAAAAACATGCATGAGAAAAGCCACATAGCTGATCTGAAGTCCCAGAAAAGCGGGCATGCCTTAATGTTTGAGAATTTCCATTTTGTTTCTTCTCAATCTCTTAAGAGCAAAGAAAATTCTATAAATCCTGACAGAGAAGTCAGGTGTTTGGACTTGTGTTTTAGTTGGTGGCAAGTGCCCTAGTGACTTTTAACGAGCCATCCTGTACCCAAAATTTAGAATGTTTATTTTCACTTCTGGGAGATGCTCAGAAATGGGAAAAGAGCCAAATCACTTACAGGTGCATGTTACCAAAACAAAACCAAAATCAGTGTTCCCAAAAGTTTTAACCCAGTCATGCAGATTAAAAAATAAATAAATAACACAGAAGAACCCAAAGTAAATTCACCAGAAAAGGCATGCCTCAGAATCCAGAGTACTCAGCCAGGCGTGGTGGCCAACGCCTGTAATCCCAGCACTTTGGGAGGCCGAGGCAGGATGATCTCTTGTGCCCACGAGTTCAAGACCAACCTCAGCAGCATGGTGAGACGCTGCCTCTAAAACAATTTTTTTTTTTTAATCCAGAGTACTCAAACCAGAGGGACACTTGTCTTTATATCAAAAAGGACTTGCCAGGAAAGACAAAAAGTCTTTTGTCATGCCAGGAGGGATGTAAAGTCCTCTATGAAAGTGGTCTTAGAACCAAGACAACTCCAAAGTCAAGTCAAAACGCCTCTGCCAAAAGTGGGAGCCTCCGCCTGAGAGATGACTCACCAGGGCAGAACAGATAAGCTATGTAAGTAGAGAGCCCAAAGGGCTCCTGTGAGTACTGCATACTGGTTCTGAGATCACCAATTCCCTCTGAAATGTGTCCTACTTCAGGTCCTACTGCTGAACACCATTTATGTCAACACAGAGAGGCTCTCTAAAAGAAAACTCTATTTTGGGAATATAGCATTGCAGTAGAAATACGCATGTCATGGGCTGTGTGCGGTGGCTCTCGCCTGTAATCCCAGCGCTTTGGGAGGCTGAGGCAAGCCGATCATGAGGTCAGGAGTTAGAGACCCAGCCTGGCCAACATAGTGGAACCCCCTCTCTACTAAAAATACAAAAAATTAGATGGGTGTGGTGGTGGTTGCCTGTAATCCCAGCTACTTGGGAGACTGCGGCAGGAGACTCACTTGAACCTGGGAGGTGGAGGTTGCAGTGAGCCAAGATGTGCCACTGCACTCCAGCCCAGGCAACAGTGCAAAACTCCGTCTCAAAAAAAAAAAAAAAAAGACCCATGTCGTGATAAACTATGTGTGTATTCAGGGAAGTAAAGGAAGACAAAGAGTTCAAAGAAAAATGAGGGTTGCATAATTGTTTTGAGATAATTGTCCTTGGTTACAAAGATCAATAGCAAGGGTGGTGCCAGTCTGAAGTTGGACAGGCAGTGCCTAGGCAAAAGTATTTTCTGGGTAATCTTTGTGAAAAGTTGCAGTTTCTGCAACCCAAGTTACTTTATTTTCCCAAAAACTTTCACAGTACATAGAAAATATATTGGACATGTATTAAATGTGACAAATTAATCAGCAGTATTACATTAAAATATGTTATTACTTGTTAATGTTTTTAATAAGTTGTTTAGGCAGTTAGACTCTATCTTTTCTCATTTTCCAATTTATAAATGTATTATCCAAAAGTGTTAGTTTTAGGGTGACCACTGTATATTTTGGTATTTTTTAAAGCTACCCAATTGTGTATAATTTATAAAGAACTTTTTTTCATAAGACCTAAAACTTCTGAACAATACATAGGTGCAAATAAATAAATTCCTTTTTATCTCAAACTCATTTCCACTGCATCCCTGAAGAAAGCCTTTTGTTACTGTTGTCTTGACTAAATGTGGCATGGGAGCTAACATTTTCAAGGGAAGCTGATCTTATCTCCGGGCTCTAGAAGCCAAGACATGAGGTATGTCTTTACCATCTCTTAGGTGACTCTCCAGAACTTTCATTCTCAACCTCCTCCCTCACTGCCAGTTTCTCCTCAGCTTCTTAGCCAAATGGCAGAGGAAAAATGGTCTCTTATGTCGGGACTAAGCCGTGTGCTCTGAGCCCTGGGTAAGTCTGCAAGGCTTCTCTAGAACTCATATGTATGTCAATTATTCCTCCTCTGAAAATTTAAACTCTAGCACCTACATGGGCTCAGTAAATCCTCCTCTGTTAAGACAACAGGAAACAGGAAAATTGAGACAACGTCCTTGCAACCCCCATAACTACTTTCTATCCCTGCTATTCACAGCCAAGTGTGTCGAGACCAGTTCACACAAACCATGTTGATTTTCAGTTTCACTCCCTCCTTACTGAATCACCCCTCCATTTGCTGCAATTGCCCCTGGGTGCTGTACTCAGACTTGGAGGAAGTACTGTCTTATTCAAGGCCAGTTTTTGTACTGGTGGTTAAATAAGTGGTTTCCAAATTGTAGTCACAAGGAGAGCTTCTAAAATGCAGATTCCCTGGTCTCAATTATGGGATTCTGATATAGCAGGTCTGAAATTAGAGCATTGGGATCTGCATTTTCAGAAAACCCAAAGTGATTATCAGCCAGGACTTAAACCTCTGCTTTAGACCACATTCCCTGTGAGCTTTCAGATTTTCTATCAGTGTTCTTCCCTCTTCCCAGCTCCCACACATTAAAACTCAGATCATACATAAGTTACAGTTCCTTCATTTCACATCAATTTCTCATGCATCCCATCTGGTTTTGGGAGGGTGTGGGAAGAGGTGGATGGCCTTAAACTTGCCAATCAAAGATAACATTCTCTTTCGATTCAAATAGCCTATCTCAGGCTTAAAACCAACTCTTTGGATAAATGCTCAGCTTTTCAAAGGTTCTTCCTATCTTCCTCATGATGGCATCTAGTGGGTGAGGAGAACAGTCATCTCCATGCGACATAGGAAACAGTTTCTCTAATGCATGTGCTGAGGTGCTTGACAATCCTGCTGGTGCTCATCCTGCCATCTTTGTTGGATGTCACTGAATCTACTGGTTAATGTAAGTGAGTCCCTGACTTTTATTAACATGCTGTCATGCCCTTCTGCTGACCACAACTCTGCCATTGCCTTTGGTCTCAAGGTCTCTACCTTAAATAGCTTCCATCTCCCAACTATGGGACTATTAATCTGCTGGGCTTTGGAGTGGGTGGGAAGGGATGATGTTGAAACTTTGGGATGTACTGAATATCTTGCTCAAGCTTTGGGAAGCCAACATTTTCTCAGACTGACTAGACACCTCCTTCCACTAATGCTGAGCTAGTGCTCCTGTGCCATACTGGGTAAGCCTCTAAGTCATGAGTAGACTTTTCTGAGTGGCTTGCAGTCTTCCCCAGGCTATGCCAGGAAAGTAGTTAACTAACCCTGCTGCTCTAAGACTCGCATACCCATCCCGCAGTTTCTGTTTATTTCCCAACGGGGCAATTGTAATCTCAATCAATCTCTCTCTCTCTCTTTACTATCTCCTCTTCCTTTCTGAATCTTTCTCTCCCTGCCCTGGGAGTCATTCCACTTCCTACCTAATGAAGAGACTCTTCTCACATCATATTATGAGTTTCTCTTATCCATGGCTTAGAGTAAAACTCATGTTCAATTGTCCAAGCTTTGCTTTTAGTATGTGAATGGAGCTCTTAGAATATAGAACTCCCTTTTCATTCTCAGTAAAGCTTGACTTTGAAGACTACTTGTCATCTTCCTAGAGATGCCAAAGAATAATCAAAATAATAAAAGGCAGGCTCTGAGGGTCACAGCTGAGTAGCAACTGTGCTGTTACTCTAGTACACACCCTCTCCTTTCCTGTGGCTGTCAGGCTTCAGGGCTTACCTTTATTGGAAAGACAGCAGGGGGGCATATATGAAGAAAATTGAATCTTTAACATTGTCAAAGTCTTGACCCAACAGAGACATTCTTGCCCCAAGTCTCTTTCTGGCTTCAGTGCCTTTGCCTGTTCTCATCCTAAGTACCTTGAATATCCTTCTCTTGATGCCCTGATATTAAACTGTTTATTCCTCAAAGCCAAGTTCAGGTTATCACCTCCACCACAGACTTTTCCTTCCCTCCCCAAACTTCATTGCCCCTTCTTATCACTCCCTTTGTAATTTGTTTATACTGGTAAGAGAGCATTCATCATATTACAATTAGGCCTATCTATGTCTAACTTTCTTTTTAAATTCTCAGCTCCGTTCTGCCTTGGAAATCAATCTGGCTTTTGCTCTGCGCTTCCAAATGTATCAACACCCAGGTTTCCAGCCTGATGAACATAGCAAGACCCCATCTCTCAAAACAAACAAACAAAAAAGGGTGGGGCCAGGTGCAGTGGCTCACGCCTGTAATCCCAGCACTTTGGGAGGCCGAGGCAGGTGGATCATGAGATCAGGAGTTTGAGACCAGTCTGGCCAACATAGTGAAACCCCGTCTCTACTAAAAATGTAAAAAGTTAGCCGGGTATGGTGGCAGGCGCCTGTAATCCCAGTTACTTGGGAGGCTGAGGCAGGAGAATCCCATGAAACTGGGAGGCGGAGGTTGCAGTGAGCCAAGATCGCACCACTGCATTCCAGCCTGGGTGACAGTGCAAGACTCCATCTAAAAAAAAAAAAAAAAAAAATTAGCTGGGCATGGTGGCAGGCAACTGTAGTCCTAGCTACTTGAGAGGCTGAGGTGGGAGGATTGCTTGAGCCCAGGAAGTCGAGGCTTCAGTGAGCTGTGATTGTGCTACTGCACTCTAGCCTGGATGACAGAGTGAGATCCTGTCTAAAAATAAAATAAGGACCCAGCTTATTTTATTTATTATTTATTTTTATTATTTAGTTATTTTTGAGACCAAGTTTTACTCTCATCACCCAGGCAAGAGTGCAATGGCGCAATCTTGGCTCACTGCAACCTCTGCCTCCTGGGTTCAAGCAATTCTTCTACCTCAGCTTCCCGAGTAGCTGGGATTGCAGGTGCCCGCCACTACACTGGCTAATTTTTGTATTTTTGGTAGAGACGGGGTTTCACCATGTTGGCCAGGCTGGTCTTGAACTCCTGACCTCAGGTGGTCCACCTGCCTTGGTCTCCCAAACTGCTGGGATTACAGGTGTGAGTCACCGTGCCTGGCCAGAACCCAGTTTAAATTCCATCCTCTCTGCAAAGTCTTCCTTAACCACCCCTGTTGAAAGTTACGCCTGCTTGCCACAGCAAGTGGTACTTGGATGTTCATGAGATACATGCACAAGGCTCCTTTGGGGGTCCTGGGAAGACAGTGACACGGACACTCACGAAAGAAACCTTGGAATAGTGAGTGTGTGTGCTACAAAATGTGCTTTAGATTTGATTACCACCACTTAGGTTATGACCTCTGATACGGTTTGGGTCTCTGTCCCCACCCAAATCTCATCTTGAATTGTAATCCCTATGTGTTGAGGGAGGGAAGTAATTGTATTATGGGGGTGGTTCTCCCATGTTGTTCTCGTGATAGTCAATTCTCACAGGATCTGATGGTTTTATCAATGGTAGTTTTTCCTGTACTTTCACACGCTCACACTCTCTCCTGCCACCTTGTGAGGAAGGTGCCTGCTTCCCCTTCTGCCACAATTGTAAGTTTCCTGAGGCCTCCCCAGCTGTATTAGTCTGTTCTCACGTGGCTAATAAAGAGATACCTGAGACTGGGTAATTTATAAAAGAAAGAGGTTTCATTGACTCATAGTTTTACATGGCTGGGGAGGCCTCACCGTTATGGCAGAAGGTGAAGGGGAAGCAAGACATATCTTACGTGGCATCAGGCAAGAGAGACCTTGTGTAGGGGACCCCCCCCTTTATAAAACCATCAGATCTCATGAGACTTATTCACTATTATGAGAACAGCACGGGAAACACTCATCCCCATGATTCAATTACCTCTCACCGGGTCCCTCCCACAACATGTGGGAATTAAGGGAGCTGCAATTCAAGATGAGATTTGGGTGGGGACACAGCCAAACTGTCACCAGCCAGGTGGAACTGTGAGTCAATTAAACCTCTTTCCTTTATAAATTACCCAGTCTCAGGTATATCTTTATAGCAGTGTGAGAACGGACTAATACAAGCCCCTTGAGATCAGAGGCTAAAATCACTTTTCCCCAAACATTTGCTTTTTATATATGCTACGTCTCTGTGTCTGCTTCAACGTTTCCAGCAGTGCTTTATATATGGTAGGCATGCAATAAATGCTTCTTGATCGACTGACAGGTGCTCAGAAGATCTAGGTTGATTGATTTTCTTGTGATGCCGTCTTTTCCTGAGAGCTCATTAATTTTTAAGTTGTTTTCCTTGAAATGCATGGTATGTTTCCTCCACCCTGCTCTTTTTGCCTTTCATAGGGTTCCATCTTGATCAGCTGCTATCATGGTCTGTTTTGTGATCAAAGGTTCTGATGAGCTTTGGAATATGTATATGTTTGGAGTGAGGATGGGGCCTGGAGGAGATGCAGGTTGAGGACCAATTCACCCAACCCAGCTTATAAAAGTAAAGTGGCCCCTTAGGAGCACTGAAGCATTGCTGTGGATTTTAGAGATCGCTTCTTTCAAATCAGCATAGGCCTTCCAGTGTGGCAGGCCATAAGATCTGAGGTTTCCACGCTGTTCCTGGAAGCCAAGTGGACAGCTTATTTTTTACCTTCTTTATTGCACATTTGGGGCTTGGGGGATAGAGTCATATGTGTGTCAGTTGAAACTGTAGCTACTGCATTCCACTCCTTCGGGGATCGTAGTACTCATGCCAACAGAAAACTTCAAGGCCAGTAATTACTGTCTTCAGAGTACAAGACAGGCACAGGAGTTGTTTTGGCATAAGAATACCATGATTTGCATCCCACAGTGTAAGAAAGACAATGCTGAATTCAGAAGATGGTGCAAAAAGTGTGACAGTTCAGTTGTGGTGACTGTTGCTGATGCATGGGGCTATTTTATTTACATTTCCTTTTTTCTTTTTTAACAGAGACAGGATCTTGCTGTGTTGCCCAGCCTAATCTCAAACTCCTGGGCTCAAGTGATCCTCCTGCCTCGGCCTCCCAAAATGTTGGGATTACAGGCATGAGCCACCATGCCCGGGCTTTATTTATATGTCCAAGTCAAATGTTAGTTGGTCAATCAGTCTTTTTAAGCACCAATGTTGTGCCTAACCTTGTGGGAACTGTAGGAAAAAAATACTCTGTATTGGGAAGACCTTGATTTGCTGTCACAGGTGCCACTAATGCCAATTATAAGGCTGTGTGGAATCAGGTGATTGAAAGCCCAGTCTGTAACATAAACTGCTGCAGGGTTCCAGTGGGGGCAAGTAAGGTGGGCAGGGAGGGTGGGTAGCATTTGACTTTGACAGCATAGCCTGAGCAGAGGCACAGTGGGGATAGTGAGTGTGCAGTGCGAGGAGGGAGAGAGGTAAGTGGTAGGGAAGAGGTGGGAGGGGGGCAAGGAGAAGGCTCAGGAGGTTTTGGGACAGGGAAATGACTTGGTTAGTCACCACTTAGTTTCTTCTCACATGTGTACAATTTGGAATTCACTTGGTTCTTAGTATTCCTGGGTCAGATGACTTCTTTCCAGTCTGAGAAACCATTTCCCAGGCCGGCTACCTGGGCTATGGTATCTTCCAGTGCTCCTCTGTGATTGTACTCAGATCAGCTCGTCTAGGCAGGCAGGATGGCAGAAGCCCTCTGACTTCATGTCTGAAAGAGTACGTGTTTCAACTCTATAATTACAGCATTTAACAGACCATATCAGCCCTCTTTGGGATGGCTTTTGGCAAATGGGCTAGAAGTCTATTCTGCATTTAAATGATACTGCATCTTCTCTTTAAAAGGTTCCTCAGTTAGTCCACCCCACTCTGTATCCAAAGTGTGTCCCAGGCCATGAGTCAAAAGGAAATGAGTAGTTCTTTCTGGTTGGAGAATTAAAAAGAAATCTCCACCCAAGTAACAGGTACATAGTGGGAAAAAAATAACATCTCCCTGAAAGCTTAATCTTCAGGCAAAGAGAGGGTCGGGGGCGGGGGCTTAGTAATGGGGAAACCTCAGAAGATTTAAAAGAGAATTACAGACAGACAAGGCTCAACATTGGCTGTCATCCAACAAAGCTCTTATAAGATTGGAATCACTGCCCGGTTCTTGAGCTCTGACCTGGAGGGAAGAGGAGTCTGGAAGACCTGGCACAGACCTGAGTGCTTCATTGTCTTTCTGGTTCCAAGTCCTCCTTAGCTCACTAGGAAGGAGGTGGGGTGGGGGAGGTAAGCCACTCTGCATGAGTGCACTCATCTACACTGGCTAGTCTACTTCGCAGTCCCCCTGCAGATTATCCCCACCTCTACCTGGTTCCAGTTCCAGATTGGGGGGATATAGAATGCCATCCCCACCCCTCACCCTGCTTGCTGTGGCCTGGAAAACTGTCTTTCCTTTACCACCAGCTGGCATCTGCCATATACCTCAAGGAACTGAATAAAGGAAGGGGGGGGAAAGAAGAAACTAGAGAAACTGGAGTGTTTACTGTCTGAGCCCCAAGTACAGGCACTGCCTCTTTCCGTAGCAACACAGAATGTCTCCATCCCTTTAACCTCCATCTCCCTAGATATGCCCGAGGAGGACAGCCTTGTTTCTGAGATCTGCTGTTGAGAACTGCTGCTGAGAATTCTTCCTTCAGCTCCGCCTTAACGCACCATTGGTTTTTCACTAGGTCCGCTGCAGGAAACAGGAATTACTTAGTTGACTACCATCTGAGGTGCTGTTTAGTGTTGGTAATAAAGAATAAAGGTGGAAATGAAGCAATGAGACTGCTTTTCTTTGTGGTTTGTAAGTTAATTCTGGTAATAGTTTTTAAAAGAGAAGTCAGAAATACTTTGAGCAGAGCAAAGCTCACTGACATACCTAGGTGGTCTTATAGATGTAGCCAATGTGCCAGGTAGCACAGGACACCTAAATTTGTATCAGTGTATACTGTCACTAGTTATGAATAAGAATGCCTTCTTGCCACATATCCTGATTAACTCAATATATTATCAAACTTATTTAACTCTTCTAGGCCAGGCATTGTGACTCATGACTGTAATCTTAGCACTTTGAGAGGCCAAGGCCAGTGGATTGCTTGGGCCCAGGTGTTTGAGACCTGCTGGGGCAACACAGGAGTTTGAGATCAGTCTGGGCAACATGGTGAAACCCCATCTCGACAATAAATACAAAAATTAGCTGGGCATGGTGGCGTGTACCTGTGGTCCCAGCTACTCGGGAGGCTAGATTGGAAGGATCACTTCAGCCTGAGAGACGGGGGTTGCAGGTTGCAGTGAGCTGAGATCACACCACTGCACTCCAGCCTGGGAGACAGAGTGAAGACCCTGTCTCAAAAAAAAAAAAAAAAAAATTAACTCTCAGTCTGAGAGCTGAAAAATGGTAAGAAAATTTGATCTTTTCAAAAGGTAATCATGTTTCTCCCATGCTCAGTACCTTCACTGCTTTCTTATTGTGCTTACAATGAAGCCAGAGTCCCTTAGCATGGTCCAGAAGGTGCTCATGATCTGACTCACTATCTCTCTGACTTTATCTCATGACGCTAACCTCAGCCATTAGAATAGTTCCTACTTGGTGAGAAGAGATCATGTCCTTACAGATAATACCAACCAGTAAATGTGGAAAAAAGTCACCATAATGTAGCTACCATAGTAATAACTGATTCAGTCAAGGATCACAAGGATCAATGGACACTAAAACTCTTGGGTGAAAGTTATTTGGTGATTGGGATATTTGCACTGATTATTCATCAATTGCAAAGGGAGAAAGTGACATCTATACAGTGGAGAGACATGGTGGAAGGCTCCTTAACGAAGTGATCAAGTTTAACATCACCAGTAATGGGACAAGTAGATAGCATGTGCCTCCTGATGCGAAGTACTGGGAAGATACACATCAATCACTTAGGTGAGTTTTCTGTCAAAATATAGAACCTGGTTCTAATCATGACAAAACATCAGAAAAGCCAAATCTGGGGACATTCTACAAAATAATTATGAACAAGAGGGTAGGGAAGTAAGTAAAATAAAGACAGAAAGGTAACCGTGAGCCTTGTAGACTATTCGAAGTTCTTTGCTTTCCTAATAAGCTGCAAAGCCTTTAATGAGTTTTGAGCTGAGAGTGACATAATGTGACTTAATTTTATTTTATTTATTTTTGAGACGGAGTCTCGCTCTATTGCCCAGACTGGAGTGCAGTGGCATGATCTCGGTTCACTACAATCTCTGCCTCCCAGTTTCAAGCTTTTCTTGTGCCTCAGCCTCCCACGTAGCTGGGATTACAGGCATGCACCTGTAATCCCAGCTGATTTTTGTGTTTTTAATAAAGATGGGGTTTCACCATGTTGGCCAGGCTGGTCACGAACTCCTGGCCTCAAATGATCTACCTGCCTTGGCCTCCCAAAATGCTGGGACTACAGGCATGAGCCACCACACACAGCCAGTATGACTTAATTTTAAAATGACTGCTTTGTTCTAGCTGCTGGATTGAGAATAACCTATATAGGGGCAAGGACAGAAGCTATGTGCCTAGTTATGAGGCTATTGCAACAATCCAGGCAAGATGGTAGTGATGTAGACCAGGATGAGAAGTGGTTTGAGATACTCATAACTTTAAACATAAAAATAGAGAATAGAATCACACAACCATATACCCGTCACCCAGCTGCAACAATTTTCAGCTCATGGCTGATCTTTACACACCACCTATTTTATTTATACTCCACCTATTTCCCCCTGCCATTTTATTTGTATGCAAATCATTTCATTCTGGATGTGCGTTTAAGAATTTGCTGATTGGTTGAATGTGAAGAAAAGGAGGAGTCAAGCATGTCTTCCAGTTTGTTGTGAAGGATGGAGGTACAAGTTATTGGGATGACAAAGGCTGTAGGTGGAGTAATGTGAGAGAAATGATTGAGAAGTTCCTTCTGTGTACATATGGTTTGAAATGCCTATTTGACATTCCAGAAGCTGTTGAATATACAAGTCTAGATATCAGGGAGACAATGGGGCTGTAGATATAAATTTGGGAGTTGTCAGATTATAGATAGTCTCTAAAACCAGAAGAGTGAAGCTCCAGCTAAGTAATCACAGAGTATCTTGAGTCAGACTAACTCTTCTGCTGATAATAATTATTGTATAAACTCCAGAGGCATGGGAGAGTGACCCAAAGCAGACATATGCTGGAGGAGATTCAAATCTTGAGAAAAAGGAACCACGGTGGGTGTTTTTTACCTTTTCTTCCTGAGGGTACTCACTAGCCCCTACAATACACAGCGAATAGAACTCAAGTAGAAAGTGGCAGTCCTACTGTTCTGAGGCTTCTGGAGAGGCTGGAAACTGAGGAGGAGAGAAGTCATAGAGCAGGGAGTCCCATAATCTCTGTATAAACTCCTTTTAAATCCTTGCCTGACTCCTTAACTCTGTAGGTGGGGGTCAAAAAACTCCAAGATTCCCAGGGGAAAAGCAATAGCTACCAGGCTGGAAGCGCTGAGCAGAGATTTCAGCTTCCCAGGGCAATTTAAGTCCTTTCAAATTAGAGGAGCTTAGTAACGATCTCAGACTTTCATTGAAACTTCAGAGAGCCCACACCTTCAGAGTAAGGACACATCTCAGGACTCAGCAATTCACACTAAGACTAAGGACCAAGCTGAAATAGACTCACCACAATAGAATTAAAATCAAGCCGTCTCAGATTCTAGATGATCTGCTAGTAATTTAAAAGGTTGTTAGAACCATCCTCTTCAGAAGAAGATAAGAGATCCTAGAGTTTCTACAGTAAATCCTCCATAATGGCCAATGTATCATCTAAAATGACAAGAAATGGAAAAAAAGAAAAAAAACCCAAAAAACAAAAGTGGAAGACGTGACCCACAGTAAAAAACAAAACACACATCAGGCAACAGAAGCAGACACACACATATTGCATATGTTGGGATTATCAGACAAGAACTTTAAAACAAATTTGACAAGTATTTTGAAGAATCAGTAGGAACTGGCCAGGCACAGTGGCTCATCCCTGTAATCCCAGTACTTTTGGAGGCCAAGGCTGGCTGATCACACGAGGCCAGGAGTTCAAAACCGGCCTGGCCAACATGGCGAAACCCTGTCTCTACTAAAAATACAAAAATTAGCCAAGTGTGGTGGTGCACATCTGTAATCCCAGCTATTTGAGAGGCTGAGGCACAAGAATTGCTTGAGCCTGGGAGGCAGAGGTTGCAGTGAGCCAAGATCACACCACTGCACACCAGCCTGGGCAACAGAGCAAGACTCCGTCTCAAAAAGGAAAAAAAAAAAAAAAGGAATAATGAATTAATTGATAAAGATATAGAAAATTTTAGGAGAAATATGGAAACTGTAAAAAAAAATATTACAATAGCCTAAATAGTGAGGAATAATAATGTCTTACAAATAGAAGCCCCAAAGTAGCCCAGGCCCCGTATTGCAAAGGAGTTACTCCTGTCTCTGTGCTCCACTATCCTCCATTCATTTGTTCATTCAATGAATATTTATTCGGTGAATACTTCATGTCAGGCACTGCTCTAGGGGCTGGAGTCATATCAATGAACAACCAAAATCACTTCTCTTGCCATTTATTTTCTATTTTGGAGAGACAGACAAAACAAGTGCACATGGTGATAAATTATGTAAAAAAAATCAAGCTGGGCAAGGAGTAGAAAGTGACAGGAACTAAGGAGTCTCTTTTACATAGAATGGTCAGAGAGGACCTCTCTGATAAAATGGCATTCAGGCAGGGACCAGTGGAAGCAAGCCACATGAGTGTCTGGGAGAAGAACCTTCCAGGCTGAAGGAAAAGCAAGCACCGCAGCAGAGGGCGGAGTGGCTTGGTGAGTTGGGGATGTCAGCATGGGTGGGTTGCTGCAAGTGAGGTGTGCTGGGAGCTGAAGATGGGGAGGTGGGAGCAGTGGGCCAGCTCACACAGGCTGTGGAGGCCATGGTGAGGATGCTGGATGTACTGAAGCCATTGGAGGATTTTGAGAAGAGGAATGCCTGGATTGACTGTGTCTTAAAGAATCACTCCCTTCTGGAAGAGGGCAAGTGCAACACCAGGAAGCTTAGTTGAATGGCGCTTGCAATAGTCCAAGCTGGGTGTGGTAGCATGTACTTGTAATCTCTGCTACTTGGGAAGCTGAGGCAGGAGGATTACTTTAGCCCAGGAGGTTGAATCCAACACGGGCAACACAGCAAGACCCCATCTCTAAAAGAAAGAAAAATAAAGCAAAAGGCCAACAGGGGAAAATAATAGGCCAGGTGAAAGATGATGGACCAGGGTAGTAGCAGAAATGGTCAGATTTGGGATATATTTTGAAGGTGGGGCAAACAGTTTGCTGATGAATTGGATTAATTGAAAACTCAAGGTTTTGGACCTGAATGACTTGAAGAATGGAGCTTCTAATAACTGAGGCAGAAGACTGGAGGGCAGTAGGGGAGTAGTAGTTTTGTGGGTTAAAATCAAGAGTTGAGTTTTGGATGTTTTTAAACCTTTGTCCAAGAGGAGCTGTTGATTAGGCAACTGAAGATGCAAATCTGAATTCTGGGGAGATGATGGGGCTTGAAACCTAAGTTTGTAGGATGCAGGGGTGTTCAATGTTGTGTGATTGATGTGCCACACACCCAGGACCTGAGCATGGGAGAAAAGAGTGTAGATTCCTGGATTCTCCCAAGTTTAAGGATTAGAAAGATGAGTCGAAACTAGTAAGGAGACTGAATGGAATGATCAGCAAAATACGAGGGGAACAAAGGGTCTCAGTGCCATCCTTGTGACCAAGTTTCAGGAAGATGGGATTTGTCTGTGTCTAAATGCTGCTGGTGGATGAGAAAGGTAAGAACTAACTATTAGATTAACAACGTGGAGGTCATTGGTGACTAGACAAGACCAGTTTCTATGGGTGGTGGACAAAATCCCTGAATGGAATAAGCCGAGAGAATAGAAACTGAGGAATTTGGGATAGAGCACAGAGATTTTCGAAGGGGGCATTTTCTGTAAACAGGAGCAGAGAAATGGGTGGCAGCTGGAGAAGGAGGTTGGTCAAGCAGGAGTTTTTAAAGATGAGGGATGAGGCAGCATGCTCAATCCTAAGGAGAAGGGAAAACGGAGGATGTCAGGATGTTGGGGTGATGACGGTGAGCAGGTGATAGGAGATGACTTGAGTGCATACATGGAAGGGCCTTTGAGAGCAGCGTGGAGCCTTCAAGCACAGTGAAAGGAGAGCAGGCCGAGGGCATGCACTCAGGCACAGCTGAGCAAGTAGACTTGGTGGCCAAGGTGAGTGAAAGCTGTCTTGTGGTTGCTTCTACCTCCTCAGGGATGTACGAAAGCGAGTCATTAATTAGCTAGAGTGAAAATGAGGAAGGAGGTGCTGGCCATTTGGGATAAGTGGAGAAGGCATAAAGTAGGGGTCAAGGAATCCGGGAATTGAGTGGACTGGGCAAATGGAGGAGAGTTCCTGAAGGCATCAAGAGCCCATTTGATGTGAGTGGTCACGCCTTTTAGGCAAGACAGTATGCTTGTTTGCTAGACTGTTATTATTCTGCAAAAAAATTCACCAGTCCTCTCTGGAGTAGAACTATATTTTCCTTCTCTGATGACATCAGGCTTGAGCATAAGATTTGCAATGATCAGCAAAATGTGGATGGAAGTGATGTGTGTCACGTCTAAGTGGAAGCTTTATGAAACAGCATGTCTTCACCATGTTCTTTAACCCCTGCCCAACTGGCCATATCCCAGGGGGAGCTGCTTCATATCCTAGAGACTGGAGTGAAGACGATGAGCAGCAAAACCACAGCCAGTGTGCAGTGAGCACATTCTACAAGTGAAAGATGCACCTTTGAAGCAGCCAGGCACTGAGACTGGGGTTGGTTGTTACGTGGCATGGTCCATGCTGACTGATACAGCCCACTGTGCGCCTTTCTCCAGCTGTCTTCCCTCTGCCTCTGTGCAGGTGCAAGGAGGATCGACTCAGTTCAGTCAGCACTGGGGCTTTGAGAGGGGCAGAGCAGGGAAAGCGAGGGCCCAGGAAACTGAGGGTGTATTTAAAGGAGCCTGAGCTGGGGAAGAAGGGAAGCAAGGGACGTGCTAGAGTCATCCTTGGGTTCGTTTCTTATAGTGACAAGACGGCTGCCAGGGGCAGTCAGGACTACACGTGTCCTTGCTCATGTCCCTGAGGATAACGTGTCCCTGTGTCCAGCTGGAACTTCTGGCGACAAAGAGTCACCAGAATTTCTTTTTGAAAGGACTTATTTTAATTTGTCTTGCCAGCAGAGCCTCTGCCCCTGACATTTCAGGTATCTGCTTTTGTTTGTCCTTTTGACCTTTTCAGATTGAATTAAACTGGAGACACACACACACACACACACACACACACACACAGAGAGAGAGAGAGAGAGAGAGAGAGAGAGAGAGAGAGAGAGAGAGAGAGAGAGAGAGGTTGTTCCTGGGCCAGTAAGAGTTTCTGATGTTTGGGTAAGGATGGTCCTGTGTGGTCTGCTCATATCCTCCAAGTCCTAATTGCTGCCTACCCATTCGTGATGGGGATAAGGTCCAAATCACCTATTTTGGAAGCTGGGCAAGCTGGAACCTGGTCTGTCTGACTGGAACCCATTAATTCCCTGTACCTTCCTGCCCAGAGGCTAGAAGGCTTCCATCCTCATGACCCCCCTTCCCCTTACTAGAGAAGCCAGACAGAACTGCACAGCTGTGGACCCTGCCCCTAGAGACTGTCTGCCAGTTCTGGCTCTGGCCTTCAGGACTGTTGCCCAGCCAAGTGCAGGAGAACCTCAGCAGTCCTGCCTGGCTGCCTCTCCCAGCCACCTGTCCCTCCGGCCATAGACACTGGACAGGAGCCTATATACTCCTTACTCCCCCTTATTTGGGCATCAGCACTTAAAAGAGGCTTTATGATGAAGAGTGGGAGGTCCAGACGGGCCTCATTTCCCAAGATTGCAGGGTACAGGCCTTGGCAGGGCTGAGCCATCCCCTTGATCTGGGTGCTTCTCCCACAGGAGTCTAGCCTTGCTTCAGTCTGGCTCTATGAGCCCACCTGGCCCCTCGCTCGTCCTCAGCAAGCCTCCCACTGAAGTCAGGGCATGTGTGAGGTGACCACACAGCTGAGGGTGCTGGAAATGTCATGGTGTGATATTTCAATTTCTGCAGTGTTTATATTCAGTGACCCTCAAAAAGGCCCAATGAGGGGAAAGGCCAGGACAGGTTTACAGACGGGAAGCTGGCCCTCTGAGAGGGGAGCACCCACCCAAGGTCACATGGCTGGTTGGTGGCTAACCAACCCATGGCCTTATGACACCAAGTCCCATGCTCTTTTCACTGCCCCTCCCAGGGAGAGCCACTGTCATTCAGTGTGGTGTTAACCTGCAGTGCAGCAGACCCTCAGACCTTGGCTAACTGGTAAACCTCACCCACAGCTCCATGCTGGGCTTGCTCAGGGACTGCTGGAACACTCCAGTGGTCAGGCCAGGCGAGGGTGGAAGATGGGGAGTCCCTGCCAGACTTCTGTGGGGTTTCCCAGGTGCTCCTGCGGCAGGGGCGGGGGGCATTGGGAGGAACCTGTTTTTGTGTTTTATGGAAGGTAAGTTTGTTATTCGCTCAGTGACCCAAACTTGAAACTCAGGTCCCTTGGAGGAAGCTTTGGGCTCTGAAATTACTTCTCTCAGCCTCAGTTTCTCCATGGGTTTTGGATTCAGGGTTTGACCACAGTGATTCTGAGAGGATAGTTTGCATGATGCCTGGCCTGGCTCATGGGCCTCATTCTGCCACAGTGGAGGAGGGCATGCAGGCCATCTGGCCGGGTGGGGAGTGCCAGCTGGCAACAGGGTCCACTGAGGCACTGACTCCCTGCCCTGGGGCTCTCAGCAAGTCTAGCCAGCCAGCCTCCATTTTCCCAAGTGTAAAATGGGTGTCAGGCCATTTGCTTCTGTGGGAGGGCCTGGAGGGCTATAATTATGGGAGGGTGTGTGAAGTCCTGGGAGCCCTCGATGGGGTTTTGCAAGGAGGCTGCAGACAGCCATGGGTCATGACTGCTTGGGAGAGTTATGAAATTCCTTTAGTAAAAGGAACCATGTGGGGAATGGGCGGGAGGGGGAGATGGCGACCCAGGAAGAGAGTGTCTGGCGCCCTTGGGAAGACATCTTAGTACACACCAAAGCCCTATCTCACAATTCAATCAAGTTGTTGCTTCTGTTCATACCAAAAGGGCCTTTTTAAAATACAATTAGGCTCTGTTTTATTATGTGTGACAGACGAGGCCATTAACCATTCCGACTATTAAATCAGACTTCATTAAAAAAAATGGAAGTAACTGTAAATTGCCTTGGGTCACGATCGTTTAGAGCCGAGACATTTCAAAGAAAAACATTAGGGAGCTCACGACCATGATGAAGTTAATCAATTTGACATCCCACCGAGGGCCGGGTGTGCCTGCACCAGAAGAGCTGCTGCACAGCCTCTCCCCAGAGCCCGGCTCCTGGGGAGCAGGGGGGTCTCTGCCTCTCCTCTCTCCAAAGGAGAGCTGGGAAGGCTATGAAAATAACTTGGAAATTTGGGGGAAAGGGAATTTCTTGTCTCTCAGTGAGGTGTTATTGGTTTGCTTTTCTGAAAAACTATCTAAATATATCAAATGTGATACCAAGTCATACATAATACATTTTTATGTTTTTGCACCAGAAAGTGACTTTAGAGCTGTAAGGAGCAGTGCTATATAAGAATAATGTGTCTTCCTTGGCCCTCTAAGTGGGGTGGGGTGGCTTCCACGGGCTTCCTCATTTCTGGACAGGTTGTGCCCTTTCTCCAGGTGTCTACTTCTTGGCAGGAGTCCTGAGGGAGAGACCCCTGCCCTGGGGTGAATTTTGCCCTCCTCTCCTTTGTGGGGGTAGAAAAGGAGGGATGGACAGGGCAGAACAGCCCAGAAGCCTACAAAAAGATGGGGGTAAACCCAGCCCCCACACCTTCTTCTCCCCCAGGCCTTGCTGAGCCTGGAGAGAGCAAACCCCAGTGTTCCTCCAAGGCTAAGGAGAGGTGGGGGCTGAGTTGTGTCTGGGACGCCTCCTGGCCTTGAGATAGCAACAGGCATGGCAGGGGTGGGGATGGGCGGAGACCACTCAAGGCCAATTCAGGAGGTGTGGGAGCCAGGGTGGGGGATAGGTAATGAGAGGAAGGTCTGGTTGTAAAGCCCTGGAAGGTCTAAGCAGGAATTTCCTGGCTGGATTATTAGCATAAGTCCATGGTGGGGGTGGAAGAGCATGTTTATCTGGAACGCAGAGATGGGAGGAGCAGGCGCCCAGCTTCAGAGAGCTTGCCTCTGGGACCTTACGCGCTCTCTCCCTTTTCCCACTGTCCTGCTGATTGAGGTGCACCAAGGGCCCACCTGAATGCCAAGCCTGCTTTCCTTCTGGTATGGGCTGCACGAGGCTCACCTACCTCCTCCACGAAGCCCCCCAGACACTACCCCGGCTGTACCCTCTGCTTGGGGACTCTCTTACCTCCCTGCTCTGCTGGCACTGTCTGAAAGCTGCTAGATCAAGTAGGCCCTTGCCAGCAAGCCTCTGTTCAGTCTCCATCTCTCTCTGTTCCAGCACGCCTTCTTCCCGGTCCTCGGCTTTACTGCTCTAGATCATTCCTACAGCCCAAGGACACCTTTGCTGGTCTCAAGCCCCTTCAGAAGATGTCCCCACCCACCTCTCTGGCCTCACCTCCTGCCTCTCTGCTCCAAATTCTTAGCACTTTGCACTGTGGTTTCTTCCAGCCTCCTTAACTTTGGTTCCTTTTGCCTAAACTGCTTGTTCCTGTTTTCTCAGCCCAGGGAGGCTCTTTTCAGATTGCTCAGGGTTGGTGACTCACAGTATCTTCCTCCCTTTCTCCTCCCTCCCTCCCTCCCTCCCTCCCTCCCTCCCTCCCTCCCTCCTTCCTTCCTTCCTTCCTTCCTTCCTTCCTTCCTTCCTTCCTTCCTTCCTTCCTTCCTTCCTTCCTTCCTTCCTTCCTACAATATTTCCTGAGCACCATCTGTGCCAAGCACAAGATCTCTGCTTCACAGAACTGCAAAGACAGTAAAGAAATGCGCTGTCAGGAGGTGATGGCACCGTGGAGAAACACAGGGCAGGGTAAAGGGAGAGGGAGCGAAGGGGAGCGGTCAGGGAAGGCCCCTATGGCAAAGGGGCATTGGAGCAGAGACCTGAAGGAAGTGAGGGAGAGGTCACTGCTGCAGTGTCCTAGCGCTGGGGCGGGGACATGCCCACGTGTGTCCCAAAACAAAGCTCCATGACTGGGACAGCTCTGGGGCCAGTTGTGCATCATATTGTCACAGCTGTAGTTATGCTAGCCTGTTTCCCCTGGCCTCTCGAGCCACGTGGGGGCAAGGATGTGTCCTATTACTCTCTGAATCTGTGCTCTGGAGCCATATGCAGCATCAGGCACCTGTAGGTAATTGGCATGCGCCTGTGGATTAAAACAATGAATGAATGCCTGAACATGGGGAAAGAATGAGCAGATTTCTGGACTTGAGCGAGGCTGTGGGGAGGAGAGAAAGAAGGAAAGATACATCTGGTTTTTGTATTAAAGGAATTTTCAACTAATTAGAGAGAAAAGACATGCACACATCTAAAATTAAGACTACTTTAAAAACCTAGTTTAGATATAAAGTTAAATAACTTTAGGTGATACCTTAGAATCCATTAATTCCACATTTTGTCCAGGATGAGTGTCAAACACTTCCAAGTCCCTTAGATGCCCCTACATTTACTCCAAGAATACTCCAGAATGCTTCTTTGGAGGTGGCTTCCCGGGCTGCTTCAGATTCATGAATTGTTCCCTGGCCTCTGAGATCCTTACTTACCTGTTTTTAACCCCAAACTCCCTCCCCGGAGTGATGTTACTCCCTCACTCAGCAATGGTTGTACATCCCGGATTCTTCGTATTGTCTTCCTAGCAAGCATCATGAGAAACTGCCTCTGTATGTTTTTCTCTATGTGCTTACTTGGAGCAAATAAGCTGACTGTGGTGAGCTTGTATTGTATCATCTGTCTCCCCACCACCAGCGTGTAAGCTACCTGAGGGCAGGGACCATGTCTGTTGTGTCCACTTTGTATTCCCATGCTTACAGTAGCGCTGGTTCTCAAGAAATACATAATGAATGAGTGAATGAATGTCAAGAAAACCTGTACTATTTCCAAAAAGTCAACCTATTCTGGAAGGATGGAGATTGTTAGCCCACTACAGGCATCTCCTTGATGATGGAGCCATGTGTCCCTTGTCTCTGGATTCCTCATCCTGGCATGGTGCTCAGCATGTAGGTATGTCCGACACATACCTGCAAGGGGGATTGGGCAAAAGAGGGCCCTTTGGAGCCTGCAGCAGTAACTGGCAACTCTCTGTGGCCAGCACAGTGTTGGGCTCCTGTGGGCATTTGGCATATGCCTGTAGAGTGGCAAAATGAACAAATGTAGGGACAAAGGGAGAGATGAATGCATTTCTGGTCTTGTGCAAATACCTGTCGTCAGGTGTCCACTAATGTTATCTTGCCCCAGTAAAGCAGGACAGAGCCTTACATTCCGGCCACAGTGCTCTGTGACCCCAACTTGTGACTCTCTTCTCCAGCCAGAAGCAGGTCACGGGGGTGGCTTCTCTGGGACTCCACACTGCCAGTGTTCATTCTTTTTTCCTAACTGTGCCAGTGCTGAGAGAGTAAAATGTGTGTTTATTTTAATTTTTTCTTTCTTTTTTTGAGGGCAGGGGGATGGAGTCTCACTCTGTTGCCCAGGCTGGAGGGCAGTGGCGCGATCTCGGCTTACTGCAAGCTCCCCCTCCCGGGTTCATGCCATTCTCCTGCCTCAGCCTCCCGAGTAGCTGGGACTACAGGCACCCGCCACCATGCCTGGCTAATTTTTTTGTATTTTTAGTAGAAACGGGGTTTCACCATGGTAGCCAGGATGGTCTTAATCTCCCCTCGGCCTCCCAAAGTGCTGGCATTACAGGTGTAAGCCACCATGAGCCACCGTGCCTGGCCTTTTTTTTTTTTTTGAGACAGAGTCTCACTCTGTTGCCTGGACTGGAGTGCAAGTGGCATGATCTCAGCTCACTGCAATCTCTGCCTCCTGGACTCAAAGGATCCTCCCACCTCAGTCTGCTGAGTAGCTGGGACCACAAGCGCATGCCAGCATGCCCAGTTAATTTTTGTATGTTTTGTAGAGACAGAGTTTTGCCATGTTGTCCAGGCTGGTCTTGAACTCCTGGACCCAAGCAATCCACTCCCTTTGGCCTCCCAATGTGCTGGGACTATAGATGTGAGCCGCCTTGCCTGGCCTATTTTAATTTTACTTTGTTATTTTTAGACACAGACTCTTGCTCTGTTACCCAGGCTGGAGTGCAGCAGTGCAATCACAGCTTACTGTAGCCTTAATCTCCTGGGCTCAAGTGATCCTCCCTCCTCAGTCTCCCGAGCACCTGGGACTACAAGGCACACACCTCCATGCCCAGCTAATTAAAAAAAAAATTTTTTTTTTAGAGATGGAGTCTTGCTATGTTGCCCAGGCTAGTCTCAAACTCCTGGCCTCCAGCGATCCTCCTGCCTCAGCATCCCAGAATGCAGGGATTACAGGCATGAACCATCACATGTGGCCCAAAATGTGTGTTTGGATAAAACCTTGAGGGTTTGGGATGAGGTTTGGTGGGCCCTGGCAATGAGAGTGTATGAGTGAATGTCTGTATTGTTTCCATTTATGTCATTCCCTTATGTGTGACTTTCTGCAAAGATGGGATTCAATACAGAAGAGAACCAGGCCTCAGTCTTTTCTTTGAGTGAGAAGTCTAAAATATAAGTCCTTAAAAATTTTAGCCTGGGGCAAGCAAAATCTGAGTTATCTTATCCATGGGTACTCACAGGTAGGGATGTGACGGGTTCATCACTCCGGCCAGTTGGTTGCGTGATCTTGTTCTTGGGTTGCAGGCAGGCCCCCCGGGCCTTGTACCTGCCACGGGCCAGAGGAAAAATGGGCTCCCGCATTCCAGCCAAGCAAACACCATCTTCCCCCTCATCGTACTTCCTGCACGTCCCTCACCAGGTACCCACGTGCCCTGGAGATTGTTGCTGTTGCCAACTGTTGTGATTTTAATCCTTGCTTTGTTTTTCCTTCCTGGAGACCAGGGACCTTCCTGAGGTTTGTCCCTGCAAAACTTCTCCCAGGCACTCTGTGGCCGTTTCCTCCAAAGACCACTCCCTGGGGAGGAATGAGTCACTAGAACAGGTCTGGGGGGCAGGGGACTGGCTTCTGGGGGGTGGGGGTCCCACTATTCTTTTCTTTGGCTCTTTGCCTGGAGCATGTCTAAGCGAGCATGTCGAGGGCCCCTGGTTCTCCTGGCAGCCATAGTGCTTTCCGCAGCTTTCCGTTCCGAGAGGGGCCACTGTCTCTGGAGGTTGGGGAGGCTTTCTGCTCCTACCCAGTCGTGGCCATTAGCAATGCCTGATGCTAGGAGAGCGCCCAAGGAGCTGCTGGTGTGTCCTGGAGCGAGCTCGCTCCCTGGGGTCCTGCCTGCACCGCCCGACCCCCAATGCCCCAGCTTCCTGCCCTCGGATCCTAACCCTTGACTCTCTCAGCCCTGCACTGGGAGCCAGCCATGATGAATTCCAGCTGAAACTACCTTTCCCTAGCTGGGTAGTCTTTGCAAATCACTTCTCACCAGCCCCTAGCTTCCCCGCCTGTTAAAGGAGGGTTAAAAAGAAAAAAATTTAAAAATGCCACCCTGTCTTGCCCACCTTGTGGAGCAGGAGCCTGTTGTGAAGCCCACATTAGCTGAGGCTGGAGACATGGCTTAGAAAGTGCAGGGCACTGTGCAGATACAAGGCTGCAGCTATTTTTATTTTTAACATCGTAATCCTGTGTGTCTCTGGGCAATCCCGACCTTGAGAAGAGACAGCCATTAGGGGATACATAAGCCTATAAAGGGGAGGTAATGAAAAATATTGAGGCCGAGATTAATTTTCTTAAGCAATCATGAAAAAGCAAGAGGTTTGTGCTAATAGTTAACAAAAATGTCACTTGCCTTTTTTCATTCTGCCATATTATTATATAAATACATAGTCTATGGAAAAATAGACTATGATAAAATGTTTGTTTATAAAATAAACAGAAAATAAATCACTGAAAGAGCAAGCCAAGCCCATCACCATTGGCTATGTTATTCTCTGACTTCTCCACTCTGGAATTATGGTGTTTTCCACAGAGCCTTTGCCACGCTCAGAAATACCCGCCTCACTCCGGGGGCACTGTCCCCACTGTCTCTTGCTCGGAGGTGGCCTCTGGCTCTGGGGGAGATGAGTCTTCCCTCTTCACTGTCACTGGGATTTCCAGCTGATTCCAATGATCTTTTACTTCAAGACATCCTCACTGAGGGACCTCCCTGCACCATCAATGAACAGTCATGATTTCAGGGTTTGGAAAAAGGGATTAAAAGAGGCATTCAAAAAGTGGTGCCTGGGGACGGAGCCTGGCAGTCTTATTGGGTTTCTTGAACAACCCTTCCCCCACTCCCCGCTCACTCTCCATGACTATTTCAAGCCTTCCTCATTTTCCTCAACTCTCCTGTGTGCCTTCCCCTCACGGGCACCTGAGGACCAAGCGCTGTGCTCAACAGCCATCAGATGGCAGCACGTGCCGGGCCTCCCAGCCGGCCTTCTCTCATTGCCTTTCCTTCTGCCTTCCTGCTGTGACACCCTGAGCCTTGCTCCCATGGTCAACTGCCCCCTGTCCCATGTCTTGACTCCCCCTCACTCCTTGATCAAGATGCTCTGCCTCCCCCATGGCGAAAGAAAACCTCCCTCAACTCCTTGTCCTTCTACTCTCCTGCCCAGTCGAGCTTGTCAGAAAAGGCACCTACACATCCCTTCTGCTCTCCTTCACCCCGCTTTGTTCCCCAACCCACTCTGGGTGGACTTCTGACACTGAACCTGCTTCCTTGGTGCTGTGTGGGACTCCAGTCGGTGGGTGGGTGGGTGGATGGGTGGGATGGAACTGGCCCCTTCTCCTTCGTTAACTCTGTCTCTTCAGCCTCCACAAGAGCAACTCCCCCAGGCTATTCAAGCCACTGAATTTCTTACCCAGGGCTTAGGAGAGTTTCAGGAGCTATGGAGGGCTGGGACAAAGATTCCACTTCCAACTATTTTGCACTTCCCCTTGGATCTCCTGCAGGGAGATACCTAAAGACATAAGCCATTCAAATCAAGCCATGGAAAAGTGCTCAACCTTACTGCTAATTAGGCAAAGTGCAAATTAAAATCCCAGAAACATACCATTTCATACCCATTAGCATGGTAAAAAAATTTTTTTTTTTTTTCAGACAGAGTCTGGCTCTGTTGCCCAGCCTGGAGTGCAGTGGTGTGATCTCAGCTGACTGCAACCTCCACCTCCCGGGTTCCAGTGATTCTCCTGCCTTAGCCTCCCGAGTAGCTGGCATTACAGGTGCGTACCACCAAGGCTGGCTAATTTTTATGTTTTTAGTAGAGACAAGGTTTTACCACGTTGGCCAGGCTGGTCTTGAACTCCTGACCTCAGGCAATCTGCCCGCCTCAGCCTCCCAAAGTGCTAGGATTACAGGAATGAGCCACCATGCCAGCCAGTAAACATTTTTTAAAAGTCTGATAATACCAAGTGTAGACAAGGATGTGCTGAGATCAAAGGTACCCAGCTGGGAGTGTCATTGGAAGAACCACTTTTGGGAGAAGTTTGGCAATATCCAGAGAGTTGAAGATGTTCCTGCCCCATGACCTGGGCATCACACTTCTAGGTCTGTGTTGCAGAGGAGTATGAGGAGCCTTGTTGGTGCAAAAATATTCTTGCAGGATCATTTGTGACATAAAAAATTGGAAACAACCAGAAAATAAATGTAAAACTTGTGCTCTATCCATATAGCAGTTAAAATGAATGAACTACAGTCACAGGCATCAACATAGATACATCTCAAAGACATCATGTTGAGTGGAAAAGACAAGTTGCAGAAGGAATGTCTAGTATGAGACTATTTGTATAATGTTTTAAGACATGCAAATTAGTACTATAAAATGTGTGTGGATACATAAATATGTATTAAAACTATAAAAATCTGCACAGGAATGATAAACACCAAATTCCTAAGAGGTTCTTTATTTTCCCTGGGGAGAAGGGGAATGATGGCAGGAACGATATGCAGGGATCAACTCGATCTGTTGTTCAGTTTCTTAGAAGTGAAAATCTGAAGCAAATGTGGCTTAATGTTCAATTTGATAAAGCCGGGTTGTGGGTAGATGTTTATCTTTGATGTTTATCTATATGTTTGATATGTTTTCTAATAAAGCCAGTCCATTAATGAAAAAGGCTACTTGGGCCTCCTCAACATTGGGGAGCATGAAGGATTTCTTCCATTCCAAATGGCTCTCCTGTCCTAGGGTGAAATCTTTTCTCCTCAGCTCTGGTGCCCTTTCTTCAAGGCACTGAGTTGGAAAACTCTGAAGTACAATGGTGGAAAGTTCTGCCCTTCCTCCAGGCTGAGCCTCTCTTCCAGAGTCCTGCCCTTCATACCACATCATACAACTGAGCCTTTTGGTCTGGGTAGTGGCCAGCTTCAGCCTGATGTAAGAAAACATGGTGTTTGGGAGCCAGATTGGCTGGGTCTAGATGCTGGCTTTGCCTCTTGACTGCACGACCTTGGGCAAGTTACTCCGACTCTCTCTGCCATAGAATGGAGGGTACATGGGCAGGAGAGAAGGTGGTCCATGAGTCCAGGAAGGTGAGCAGGGGCAGCTGAGGGGGCTTGAGATCCTCATCCTATCCAGAACTGGGCTACTTGGCACAGAGTGACCAGGTCATATTGATACTGGGCAGCAGGAAATGGCAACCTGCTGTCCACTCATCCCAAACCACATTGGAATTGAAATGGACAGGATTGATGCTAAAATAATTTACTCAGACTGGTTTCTCTACCCAGATAACCAAGCAAGTGTCATTGAAAGCAAATCTGCTGTTGATTGCAGCAAACCCTTAGATAGGACAGGAAAGAAACCCAAGCCCCTCCAACTGGTGCAGAGCAGCTCAGAGGCCCTGCCTCTGTGAAAACTCTTTCCAGGGTTTATCTTACATCAAGCATTTCAAGGAAACCTAGATAATCTGGCTGCATGGGATCTCCTCAGAGCTCTCCAGAAGAGTCGTGAGCCTCTTATACCTCCATGCTCCTGCCTCTTGGGGGTGTTACAGCCACGTCTCAGTGGTCCAGATTCTGGGGAGCTCACACCTGCCCTTTCATCCTGTCCTCTTATCTTCCCCAAGAGTGTTCACACGCATGGCCTTCTGTGATACTCGAGATGCAGGCCATGCTGGGATGAATACAGGGAATTGCTGTGGGTTAAACTGTGTCCTCCCAAAATTCATATGTTGAAATCCTAACCCTCAGTACCTCTGAATGGGATCTTACTTGGAAATGGGGTCATTGCAGATGGAATATGGTTAAGATGAGATCACTAAGGTGAGCCCTAAGCCAACATGAATGATGTTCTTTTTTTTTTTTTTTTTTTGAGATGGAGTCTCACTCTGTCACCCAGGCTGGAGTGCAGTCGCATGATCTCGGCTCACTGCAAGCTCCACTTCCTGGGTTCACGCCATTCTCCTTCCTCAGCCTCTCAAGTAGCTGGGACTACAGGTGCTTACCACCACGCCTGGCTAATATTTTTGTATTTTTTAGTAGAGATGGGGTTTCACCATGTTAGCCAGGATGGTCTTGATCTCCTGACCTCATGATCTGCCTGCCTCAGCCTCCCAAAGTGCTGGGATTACAGGTGTGAGCCACCGCGCCTGGCCATGAATGGTGTTCTTATAAAAAAGGAAGAATTTGGACCCATACACACACACACACACACACACACACACACACACACACACAGAGAGAGAGAGAGAGAGAGAGAGGCAGAGACAGACAGAGAGAGAGAAAGAAAGAGAGAGAGAGAGACAGAGAGAAAGGCCATGTGAAGATGAAGGCAGAGATTGGGGTGATGCCTCTATCAGCCAAGGAACTCCAAAGATGACCAGCAAACCTCCAGAGGCTGGGAAGGAGGCCTGGAACAGATTCTGCCTCACCGCCCTCAGAAGGAACCAACTCTGCCAACACCTTGATCTTAAACTTCCAGCCTCCAGAAAATACATTTCTGTTGCCTAAGCCCCCAGTTTGTGGTATTTTGTTACAGCAGCTCTTAGCAAGCCAATACAGGGACTATGTGACCACCTTTCACCTGAGGACCCTGAGAGCAGTGGTGTGCTCAAGGTCACTCAGCTATTAAGGAAATTGAGCAAACACCTGGCTTCTCTGATGGTCTCTCCTTGGGCAATTATGCGAGGGGGTCAGTGATTTCAATAGGGACTGGAAATAAAAACGTATTGCAGTTTATGCTTCTATGAAGTGTGATATGTCACAACGGCTTCTGGGTGGGCTATTCCTGAGCTTGATTGAGATGGTGTTTGGGGAAAGTAATACTTTACTTATCACCTGTGGAAGATCACACAACTCGCCAGATTCAAGTGATGGGCCCCATCATAAAGACCACAGCCTTCAGACACACCGTCAGTGTGGCAGCTCATTATATAGCTAGTCCGGCATGTCTGGCTGCCTAATTTATGGGACCAATGGCATTTTGGCATGGCCTTGGCCTTCTGATCCTGTCATCCTTTCTGCCTTATATCCATGGGTGTGGACGATTCTAAACATCTTCCTTTGTGAGTTATTCTTTTCCTCCCCACAATGGTGCCAAGCTGGCTCCCACACTGTGGGTTGGAGGGCTGGAATTGAGCAGTGGGGAGTGTGTAGGAGGAGGCAGGACAGAGGCCACCCATCAGGAGACTCTTGACACAGTCTTGCCTCCATCTCTCCACCCACAGCTGTGTGGCCTTGGTCAAGCCACTTCCCCTTCTGAGCCCCAGTTTTCTTACCAGTAAATGGGAGATTGGGGAGTTGGGAAGATGAGTGCTTGTCAAATTGGGAGGAGGTTGGAGACCAACAAAGATGGTAAGAGGCACCAAGAGTGGGGCTGGCTCACCAGCTATTTTTGCCAGTGAAAAACCCCACCTAAGTGCCGGTTTCTCCAGCATGAGCCTGAGCAGGACAGCCAGGGTTGAGCATCTGTCAGCGCAAATGCTTTGCTCATGAGAGCCTCTGGCCGGGAGATACATATTTTTAGGTGAAAAATACAGGACACATGCATGAATTCTTAATTTTGTACAATTTAGTTGGCAAGCAGCTCTTAAAACTGAAGTCTCCTGAGATGGCGCATACTAAAATGTGTCTTTGGTTTTGAAAAGGTGGAACCACTGAGTTTTGAGCCCCAGGTTACCTCCTGCTCTGCAGCCTACGATCCTAGCCCCACACTGGGGTGGCACCCCTCCTCTCGGTGATCCAGGTGGATGGCAACCCCACCTGGATGGCTAGTCATTGACTGTGCCCCGTAACTCCCTCCCTCCACTGGTCATGTTACATCCTGCCTCTTCAGATTAGAATTCAAGGTCACCTGATATAGGAGAGTTTCCATCTCCAATTTGCAGGCAGTTGCCAACACCATCCTTGGCAATTTTTGTCTGAACCTCTGTGCTGAGCATGGTTTTTGTATGTCTTTGTATTGAATGTGGCATACCTTCCTTTAAGATGTGAAGCTCCTTGAGCATTGGAACAGTTATTCCAGCTAGAACTGGATCTGGGGCTACGGATTCTTCCAGCTTGTGGCCAGGACCTGCATGTCTGGTGTTGCAGCGTCAGGCTCAATGAACAAGAGACTCAGAGCTTGGGTTGATGATGGTCAGCACAGCTGGTGAGGGGCAGAGCCGGAAAGCCAAGCTGAGTCTCACTGATTCCCTGTGCAGTGCTCTACCCTCCTCAGCAGTGCAGAGCCATGCCACAGCCCATCTGGTTCAAGGAGGCTGCAGAGATGGACTCAGAGGGCAGGACAGCCCTTAAGGGGCCTAATAACAAAACCCTGTAATAGCAACCGTGGTGGGAGAGAGAAGTGTTTTCCCAAGCTCGGAAGAAACACTGTGCAGAGGAGACATGGGCTCCAGGCCGACTTCAGAGGCAGGCGGAGGTGTCTATTCAGAGTCCAGGCTTGGGCTGGACTTACATGGACCCCCTGAGGTGACTCCTGGAGGCACACAGGCACAGTGGAGAATCATGAAACCACAGAGATTGCTATCGTTCATCCACCTCCCCTTTCTTCTCTAGTAATAAAATTTTGTTTGCTGTTTTTTTGTTTTTTGTTTTTTGGGTTTTTTTTTTTTTAAGTGAGGCACTTGGCTACCCAACATAAAGGGTACATTTCCTAGTCTCCCTGGCTGTGACTAAGTTCTAGCCTATGGGGATGTAAGCAACAGTGAGGAAGTGTTCTTAGAAAGAAAGGATGTTCCTTTTTCTTCTCCTTTTCTTTTTGCTGCTCTCTGAAAAGCAGATGAGATGGCTGGTGCTGGAGGAGCAATCCTGGGCCTTGAAATGACCTTGTGAACCACACCTGATGGAACTCCAAGATAAAAGCCACCTCATCATGACACTATGGGGTGTCTCAGCAGCCCTGGTCCACCTACTTTTTGTCTTCTGTGTGAGATAGAAGTAAGTTTCTATTTTCTTTAGGCCACTGTTTCTTTGGGGTTTCTGTCCCCTAAGCTCCAGAGAACCCTTTATTCCTTTTTCCAGTTTTCTTGCAATTCTTCTGATTACCTTTTGATGCTGGTTTATCACAAATACCTCTCTACAACTTGTTAAAACTCCCCTGTCTTGGTAAAGAGAGAACAGAGCTTATTCAGGCTCTGAGCCTTTGGTAGGCAGTAGATCTAAGTGTAATTTATTGACATTGTTTTGTTTTGTTTTGTTTCTATGGTATTTATTTTTAGGTTACCATTTACTTAAAGTAAATGATGTTACTTTTCCATTTACAATAGTGACATGAGGTCATTTTCCTTTTTAAATAATTTACTTGAGCAAAAACAATTGAGTCGATTTAAAAGATATTAAGTGACTAAGAGTGCAGGTTATGTCAGCCATGGCCGAAATCAAAGAGGTGGCTGGAGGATGACAATGTTTGGGAAGCAAGGCTCTAGGTTGTGCTGCTTCAGAAGGAATTGGCTAAATATTCTTCCTCTAATATTTTATGACTTTCATTTTTGATAATTCAAAATATTCTTGTAATGGGGCTCCCATAGACCAAGCATAGTAGTTAAGAGTGTGGGCTCTGAAGCTAGACTCCCCAGGTTCAATTCCTTGCTCCTCCAACTGCTAGCTGTGTAACCTTGGGCAAACTACTGTACCTCTCTGTGCTCGACATCTCATCTGTAAAATGGAGCTGATGACGTGTTTGGGAGGACTAAGTGACTAATTGCTCATAACATACTGAACGGAGTGTCTGGTGTGTATTAAATGTGCAATAAATGGCAGCTGTTATTATGCTTGGTTTATGTGACTTGGACACACCAACATGTTGATGTTGAGAGCTTTATATTAAGCTTTTTGGAGTAGAATAACTGATTTGATGCTTGAGGAGTTTCATATTGTAAAGGGAAGGTACACCACATTCAACCCAGAGAAATATACAAAAGTCGTTCTCAACACGGAGCTACAAACAAAAATTGCCAAGGATGGTCATGGCAACTGCCAGCAAATTGGAGATGGAAATTCTCCAAATCAGGTGACCTTGAATTCTAATCTTTAGAAGGAAGGTGTCATGTGACCAGGGAGTGAGGGAGGCTGTAACATCCGTATTCACATACATTCAAGGTTTATCGAAGACCTTTGTTAGAACTTTGTATCCAATGCTTGAGCTAAAATAGATCTTTTACTGCAGCAAAACAACATAAAAACAACCTTTATGATTTACTTCAATCCTATTGGGTGCCTGCGTAGGCTTTAGGAGTTTAGGAATATTACATCTAAGAATTTCCACCACTGAGCACGTAAAGACAGACACATGACCGCCCTGGCCTGCACCATGGAAGGCCACATGGTTTGGTGGAAAGAGCACTGGGCTGGGAGCCAGTAGACTTGGGTTCTAGTCTTCTTCTTGCCCCTGTGTGACTTTGGGTAACTCTAGTCACTCCTTTCAGCCTCTTTCCTCATCGTAAATTAAAATAACTGCATCAGACGAAGAAGCCTCTGTCATTTGATTACTCTTTATCTCAGGAAACAGCAGGAAGATGAGGCAAAGTCCCAACTTACCCTAGGTATTGGACAGGGTGTGGACTTTGGAGCTGGATAGATCTGGGTTCAAGCTCACTCCTTTACTTATTAGTGGGGAGGTTTGAGGCTAGTTTTTCAACCATACTGAGCCTCAGTTTTCTTAGCTGTAACATGG
Source organism: Macaca nemestrina (assembly GCF_043159975.1). Classification (NCBI taxonomy): domain Eukaryota; kingdom Metazoa; phylum Chordata; class Mammalia; order Primates; family Cercopithecidae; genus Macaca; species Macaca nemestrina. The sequence continues at coordinate 44,008,509 of NC_092143.1, forward strand.
GAATAATAGTACTTATGTAGGGATGCTGTAGAAACAGGAATAACATTGAATAGGCATCTCACAGAAAAAGCAATGTAAATGGATGAAGTGCACATGAAAAGATGCTCAGGTTCTCTCTCAATGAATGAATTAGGACTCAAAATAGCCAGATCCCATTTTACCCATCAAATTGGCAAATATTGAAAGTCTAATAATTCTCAATGTTGGGGAGGATGTGAGGAGATTCTTATCTCATATGTAGTCTTATTCTTATCTCATATGTAGTCCTTGGTGGGACTACAGACTGGAGCAACTATTTTAAAACACCTTTTATTTGACCAGGTGTGGCGACTCATGCCTGTAATCCCAGAACTTTGGGAGGCCAAGGTGGGCAGATCACTCGACGCCAGGAGTTGGAGACCATCTGGCCAATATGGCGAAACCCCATCTCTACTAAAAATGCAAAAAAAATTAGCTGGGTGTGGTGCGTGCCTGTCCCAGTCATTTGGGAGGCTGAGGCACAAGAATTGCTCAAACCCAGGAGGTGGAGGTTGCAGTGAGCCAGGATCCTGCCATTGCACTCCAGCCTGGGTGACAGAGCGAGACACTCTCTCAAGAAAAAAAAAAAAAAAAAAAAAAAAAAAATTGCTTCTCAGCCTTTTGGCTAAGATCAGGTGTTAAAACATATTTTATTTTGAAATAATCTAAATGTATAGAAGAGTTGCTGAGAAAGTTTAGAGAGGTTCGGTGTGCTCTTCATCCAGCTTCTCCTAATGCTAACATTTTACATCACTATGGTACAATGATAAAAACTAAGAGAGTATTAACATTGGGACCATATTATTAACAAAACTACAGACTTCATTTAGATTTTCCCACTTTTTCTACATATGTCCCTTTCTGTTCCAGGATCCAATCCAGATTACCATGTTATGTTAATCTCTATGCTTACTTTAATCACCTCCAAACTGTGACAGTTCCCCAGAATTTTATTTATTTATTTTTTTGAAACAGAGTCTTGCTCTGTCACCCAGGCTGTAGTGCAGTGGCCCGATTTCGGCTCACTGCAAGTTCCATCTCCCAGATTCATGCCATTCTCCTGCCTCAGCCTCTTGAGTAGCTGGGACTACAGGCGCCACCACGCCCGGCTAATTTTTTGTATTTTTTTTAGTAGAGACAGGGTTTCACTGTGTTAGCCAGGATGGTCTTGATCTCCTGACCTCGTGATCCACCCGCCTCGGCCTTCCAAAGTGCTGGGATTACAGGCGTGAGCCACCGTGCCCAGCCTAGTTCCCCAGAATTTTCTTTTGTCGACTCAACACTTTTTAGAAGTCCTTTTCTGATATTTTGTAGAATGTCCCTCAATTTGGATTTGTCTGATGGTTTCTGCTGGTTAGAGTGAGGTGATAGAATTTTGGGAGGAAGACCACAGAGGTGATGTGTCCTTCTCAGTGCATGGCATCAGGGGGTTGTGTGGTGTCACTAGGTCTTACTATGGTGATGTTAACTTTGATCACTCGATTTAGGTGGTGTCCGTCAGCTTTATCCATGACAAAGTTAATATTTTCCTCTCCTTAACACTCTGTTAGAAGAGAGTCACTATGTCCCAGCCCATACTCAAGGAGAGAGAAATTAAGGTCTACCTCCAAGGGAGACGTATCAAAGAATTTGTTAACATGTCTCACTACAGTAACTAATAAGTATTTTCAGGAAGATATTTTGAATATACGTCCTGTTTTTTTTCTTAAACTTTCACCTGTTAATGTTAGCATTAATTCAGAGGTGGAGCCAGCTTCTGCTTACAGTAATTGTAATTGTGATGTTCTAATGGCGATCTTCTATTTTTCTCATTTGTTCTACATTTATTAGTTGGAATTATTATTATTTTTTTACAGGCAGGGTCTCGCTCTATCACTCAGGCTGGAGTGTAGTGGCATGATCACAGCTCACTGCAGCTTCAACCTCCTGGGTTCAAGTGATCCTCCTACCTCAGTTTCCTGAGTAGCTGGGACTACAGGCATGTGCCAGCATGCCCAGCTATTAGTTGGAGTTTATTTGTTTATGCAATCATTTATTTATTTCATTCTTTGGTATTGGGAGCCTTTTTAGAGTGGCTTGTGTCCTTTGACATGACCCCATAATTTTTTTTGAACACTTTCTTTCTTTCTGGTACTACAGGATACTCTTAGTTCATCTTGTAGTTTTCTTACTCCAACTCTGGTTCAACCATTTCTCCAAGGAGCCCTGATTCCTTTTACTGGGAAATGGTATTTAGAAACCAAAATCTTGCTATTAGATGTGCACATTGCTATTGGGATGTCACTGTTTCTAAGTCCTTTCAGTAGACAGAGAAATATGAATCAATCTATCTATCTATCTATCTATCTATCTATCTATCTATCTAATCTTTATTGTGATAATCATAAATTAGTTTGTGCTGATATCTCTAACACTAATTCAATGCAACAGGGTTCATTACAGTTTTCTGCCTTTGCTTATTTGTAACTTCTTTGTCCAATAGTGAGAAACTTGATTCTCATTTCTGTAATATATTTACTTATTTGTTCAACCCTAGTCTATATATAAAACAGTTTCAGAATCTAACAGTATCCCTATAGGAAACAAATTTACTAATGAAGACACAATGTTTGTGTAGTTCTCTTTGTCTTGTACCTTACAGCATTTAGGCAAAACACTGCTTTCGAAAGTCAGAATGCTTTAGGTCAAAAGCATTATTTTAAAAGTTGAAATCTAAATTTAAAATATACTTATTCTTTGTGCAGGCAATGTCGTTTTTAGGATTTTATATACTCTGTCAAATGTGTAAAAATATATGTGCAAGAATGTTTGCTGCAGCATGATTCGTAACAGTGAAAAATGGAGAAATACTAAAATGTCAGTTAGAAGGGATCACATTAAATACATTGTGGCACATAAATATTATGACACATACATGTAATAAAATGCTATATAGCCAATGAAAGGAAATAAAATCATTTTATTTGTAATGATTTGGAAATTAACAAAAAATAAAAATCACATTTATTATAGTATGATTTATTTAGTGTAGAAGAATTCAATATACATATACTTACTGATGGGGAGTGGAGCTGGAGTTGGGGGAGGTGTCTGAAGAGGATTGAAAGACTAATTTTTATTCTCTGTTTTACTCTGTACTATATGATTTTTTCTTATCTGAGTATACTTTTATAAAAGAAAACATTTAAAAGTGAAAAAAAAACTTGAAAAGAGAGGCATAAATGGGTACATGGAGGAGGTTTAAAAAATAGTAGCTGGTTCCATTTCTGATCTGGTGGGATGAGCTCCTGATAAACTTGTAATCCTACAAATAATAACAATAAATTCTGGAAAAAATACAAAAAAGCAATGACTTGAAGCCTCTGCAGAGTGAGAAAAATCAGGGAGAATTTGGAAGGGAGTTGAGACTTGGAAAAACAGACTGGCACATGGTGAATTTTCTGTTCTAATGGTTTCAGGCTGAAAACTGCTTGCTATGGCATTGTATGGAGTGACTAAAACTCTGATAGAAAATCTATCACTTTTCTGGCCTGAAATGTTAGAGGACAGAGCCTGGGGTAGCCACAACCGCTGGAACATGCAAGGATAATCCCAGAAAGAGGAGAGCCAAAAAGAGCAACTCTAAGTTCTGTGCATGAACTCAGCTATCCAAATTGAGGGAATTTTTAACCCTTGTACCATACATGTGCTTGTAGCAAAGACTAATGGAACTGAACTGAGATTTGAATTGCTATCTACTTAAGGCAATTCAACTGAAATTTGAGTCTATCAAGTTAATTGTCTTCTAAAACAATAGTATTAGCATTCTTTGGAAGAATATAATAGAGTTTAGAATCTCCATGATATAAAATTCACAGTCTATGGTGCAATCCAAAATAACTTTGACATTCAAAGAACCAAAAAAATATGACTTTTCTTAAGTAAAAAGACAATCAATGGAGGTCAATTGTAAGATACCCTGCTAGAATGATCACATAAGAACTTTGAAGCCACTATTATATGCATGCTCAATGAGGTAATGGAAAATGTATTCATATGATTGAAAAGATAGGAAAACTCAACAGAGAAACAGGAAATATAAACAAGAGCCATATGAATTTTCTAGAGCTGAAAAATAGCACATTTGAACTAAAAAAATTTATAGAGTTCATAACAGTGTGGACCTAATAGCAGAATGGAGATGTCCCCCACCCCCCAACCCCCAAAAAGAATCAGTGAACAGAAAGGTACATCAATGAAAATTATCTAATCTGAAGAAGAAAGAGAAAAAAATGTTAAAAAAATGAACAAAACTGCCAGGAGCTGTAGGACACATATATGTGTACTAAGAGTCTCAGAGCAGGAGGAGAGAAAGAATGGGGTAGAAAAAATACTTAGAGAAATAGTGGCTGAAAATTTTCCAAATCTGGTGAAAGATATAAATGTATAGATTCAAAAAATGTGGTAAACCTCAAGTAGGATAAGTGCAAAGAAAACCACATCTAGATACATTAGAGTGAAACCATAGAAAATCAAAGATAAAGAGAAAATTTGGAAGCATCCAGAGAAAACAACACATGATATTCTGGGGAACAATAATTTTAACATCCACAGATTTCTCATAAGAAAACATGGAGGCCAAAAAATAGTGGAACACCATCTTTAAAGGTCTGAAAGAAGAAAAAAAAAACCCGTCAACTCAAAATTCTGTACCCAGCAAACATATTCTTAAAAAAAAAAATAGACATTTATTTATTTTTCACATTTCCAACAGACCTGCACTGGAAGAAAAGCAAAGGACATTCTTTAAGCTGAAAGGAAATTATGTAAGAGAGAAACTTGGACCTCTAGGAAAGAATAAGGAGCATCAGTAATGGTAAATATCTGGGTAAATATATTATTATTATTATTATTATTGTTGTTGTTATCATCATCATCATCATTATTATTTGAGACAGGGTTTCTCTTCTGTTGCCCAGGCTGGAGTGCAGTGGGACACTCTTGGCTCACTACAACCTCCACTTCCCAGGCTTAAGTGATCCTCCTGCTTCAGCCTCCTGAGTAGCTTGGACTATAGGTGTGCGCCACCACACCCAGCAAATTTCAGTATTTTTAGTAGAGATGGGGTTTTGCCATGTTGGCCAGGCTGCTCTCAAACTCCTGACCTCAAGTGATCTCCCTGTCTCAACCTCCCAAAGTGCTGGGATTACAGGTGTGAGCCACTGTACCTGGCCATAATATTATTTTTTAATTTCAATTTCCTTGAAATACATAATGACTATTTTGGCTAGGCACGGTGGCTCACACCTGTAATCCCAGCACTTTGGGAGGCTGAGGCAGGTGGATTGCTTGAGCCCAGGACTTTGAGACCAGCCTGGGCAACATGGTGAAACGTCATCTCTACAAAAAATCCAAATATTAGCCAGGTGTGGTGGCACATGCCTGTGGACCCAGCAACTCAGGAGGCTGAGGTGGGAGGATCACCTGAGCCTAGGAGGTTGAGGCTGCAGTGAGCTTTGATCATGCCACTGTATTCAAGCCTGAGTGACAGAATGAGACCCTCTCACAAATACATACATACCTACACACATATGACTATTTAAAAAAGAAAGCATAGTGTTTCTTGCAGGCTACAGAATATGTGGATATAATATAAATGGCCGTTACAGCATAGGGAGTCCTGTGAGTGGGGTGGGGTGAGGGATAAATGGAACTGTACAGTTGTAAAGCATCCAAATTTTATGGGAAGGGACACAGTGTCAACTCTGTGAAAGATTAAGGATGCACACTGTAATCCCTAGTGTAACCTCCAAAAAATAATGCAAATGGTTCTAGCTAAGAAGTCAATAGATGCATTAAAATGTAATTCTAGAACATACTGTAATAGTCCAAAGATGGAAGGAAAGGAGGAACAGGGGAACAAAAACTGAGAAGAGATAAACAGATGATAGGTAATGAAAAGATAGACTTAGCTCCAATCCTATCAACAATTAAATTAAATGTTAATGGACTAAGTAAGCACCCTAATTAATAAATAGTAATTCGCATTATTCTTACCACCATTACCACTATAGACTGCAGAAGAGTGTGGTCATCTTCTGTTCTGGTCCATCTTTTAGAATATCACTCAGTCCATGAGCCTCTAAGGTTTGGCTTTGAGTAATCTGCTGCTTCTGGAATAACCTTACTTGTCTCCCCAGCAAGCAGGCAGGGTGTCCCTGCAAAGACCACCTCTCTGCCCTTTCTGTCCCTGCTGGGTGCCTAGGCTTAAGCTCATCTTGGATGCTTAGAGCAGCACAGAATCAGCACTAGAGAAGATACTAGGACTATCGAATCCATCTTGAAAAATGCCTCAGTTTCCCTTGATAGAAATCTGTCAACCAAGATTAGTCTCTAAGCAGAACTTTTTTTTTTTTTGAGATGGAATTTTGCTCTTGTTGCCTAGGCTGGAGTGCAATGGCGTGATCTCAGCTCACTGCAACCTCTGCCCCCTGGGTTCAAGTGATTCTTCTGCCTCGGTCTCCCAAATAGCTGGGTTTACAGGCACATGCCGCCATGCCTGGCTAATTGTTTGTTTTGTATTTTTAGTAGAAACAGGGTTTCACCATTTTAGCCAGGCTAGTCTTGAACTCCCGACCTCAAGTGATCTGCCTTGCCTTAGCCTCCCAAAGCGTTGGGATTATAGGCATGAGCCACTGCACCCGGCTCTAAGCAGAATTTTAAAGATAATTAGCGAGCACATAATATGTTTTGAAATTCTGCACAAAAAGATTTGCAGTAAAAAGTCAGCCTCCCTTCTATCCTGTATCCTTGAATCAATTTGAAAGAAGTTTTTAATGTGTTTAGCCTGAACCACCCTTGCAGGGGCGGGGCTGGCGGCCTAGAGACACTAGCAGCAGGAGCAGTTGGGTTTTACATTCTCTACTCAAGCAGATGTCTGCCTCATGTTCTTTTTTTAGCATTTGAAACCAACTTCCTGGAATCTATGTCCTCACTATGGCAAGCGATAGTATTCCAGAAAGCTTGTTTTTATGGAAAAAAATGTAGCTAAGCATGGTGGACTGGTCTTGCCAGCTTCATAAAATACAGAATTTGCATGAAGATGAAAGTCCTTTGTAACTAGGAGTTGAAGAGGTGTGGGTGGGGAGTGTACCCAGAAATAGCCTCTGCTGGTTAAATTTGAGGATTAAAGAAAGGTCATTGGTAAAACACCATTTAATATTGAAATGGTTTGGGATTTTGTTTTTCTTCAAAGGACAGAAGTAGAGTGGAAATGTGAGAAGGTCATGGACTATGAAGTCTAACAGGATTGGTTTTCATCCTCATTCTACCACTAATAGCTTTGGCAAGTCACCTCTCTAAGCCTTAGTTCTGCCATCTGTGAAATGATCCTGGAATAAAGTAAATATTTCAACAAGTACAGTTTTCTTACCTAATTCTTCCTCTCTGTGTTTTGGTGTTTTCCCATTATCTTACACTGCATAACAAAGTATCCCAAAACCTAGTCGATTAAAATAAGCAAAACATTCATTTTTCTCAGTGCAGAGGCAGTTTCTGATATGGCTCCTGGGATTCTCACCCTTGGATAATCCCTTCCTCTGGAGCATGAGATAGATGTCGTGACTTGATTCCAATGAATAGAATATGGCAACAGAGATGGGATGTTGCTTCCGTGATTAGCTTATAAAAGACTGAAACTTTAGTGTTGCTATCATTTTCACTCTACTGCCTTCTTGGCTTGTGTGAAGTAAGCCATCATGCTGGGGAGACCCACATGGCAAGGAGCTGAAAGCCATAATTCCGCAGGCCTCAAGGAAATGAACCCTGCCAGCAACCACCTGAGTGAGCTTGGAAGCGTCACCTTCCCACCTTGAGGCAATGAAAGCTCCAGCCAACGTCTTGATTACCACCTGTGAAGGACACTGACACAGAGGACCCAGCTGAGCCGTGCCCACAGTCCTGAAACACTAGGTTAGCAAAGAGGCTATGAGAAAATAAATATCTCGAGTCAGTTGGTTGTGGGGTAACTTGTTATGCAGCAACATGTAACTAACTCCTCAGGAATCCACAGCTGGGGAAGGGCCTGGCAGGGATAACATGGCTCTGTTTCACTTGTTGTCAGCTGGGGTGGGCATAGAGGCTGGGGACTGAAGTCACATGAAGGCTCTCGCACTCTCTCAGTCACATGCCTGGAAATTAATGTCAGCTGTGGTATGAGACTTTAGCTGGGGAACTTGTTGGAATACACATGCATGGCCTCTCCATGAGGCCTGAGCTTCCTCATAGCAAGGAGGCTGGGTCCCAAGGGGAGGGAGGGAGAGAGAGAGTATGTGAGAGACTGAGAGAGAGAGAGAGAGAGAGAGAACCAGATAGAAGCTGTATCACTTTTTCTAACTTCACATCAGAAACCACAGCATCACTTCCACTAGATTTTATTCCTTAGAAGAAATCCTCAAGGGGACTGAGCAGGATACTCAAGGGGAAGGGAATTAGACTCCACCTTTCTTAAGAGGATTGTCCAATAATCAGGAAATCCATGTGGGATCAGAAACGTCGCTGCGGCGGTTTTTGGAAAATGGCATCTGTCGCACTTGGGAAACGCAGTCCCCCTGCTTCCATTGGGTGTCTTCTTCTTGTCATTATTCGCCTTAACTTTAGTTGACCCTGTTTAGGGGATAGGGTACTTAGGTAAGACAATGTTTCAGAAAAGTCTTCTTCCTAAACCGTTCCACTTCCCAGGGAATCAATATGGCCATAGGCTCTAAATGCCTTAGGAATAAGGCCTTTGCCCCTTTTATTTTCTTTGAAGACAAAATCTAAGTGTTGTGCACAATATACTTGGGTAACTCATAGTTTTAATTTTTAAATTTTATTTTTTGAGACAGGGTCTTGCTATCACTCAGGTTGGGAGTGCAGTGGTGCAATCATGCTCACTGCAGCCTCCTGGGCTCAAGTGATTCTCCCACTTCAGCCTCCCAAATAGCTGGGACCACAGGCATGTGCCACCATGCCTGGCTATTTTTTTTTGATTTTTTGTAGAGAGGGGGTCTTGCTATGTTGTCCAGGCTGGCCTTGAACTCTTGAGCTCAAGTGATCCTCCCACCTTGGCTACTGCACCTGGCCTAACTCAGTTTTGACCAGGAGGAAGCCCTGAAGCTCAATTGTTGCTCATTGACTCACTGGAAAGCCACTAGCTTGATGACATACCAGTTCTCTGCATGAGCAAGTCTGCAAAGACAATGCTTCTGAGAATATCCTGCAATTCTTTTCTTGAGGAGGGAGGGAGAGAGGGAGAGAGAAAAAAGAGAGAGAGGGAGGAGAGGGAGCCTGAGCAGAGAAGAAACATAAATCCAGATAGATGAGTGGGATTGAAATGTGAAAAGAAGGAAAAGAATGGAAACCATAAAACATAAGAGACCAATGGCCCAATTCCATCTGAATAAGGAAGTAAGAGATAACACTGTTTTTGTTTTGTTTTGCTAGAGACAGGGTCTTGCTGTGTTACCCAGGCTGGAGTACAGTGGTGCAATCATAGCTCACTGCAGTCTTGACCTCTAGGACTCAAGTAATCCTCCTGCCTCAGCCTCCTGAATAGCTAGGACTACAGGAGCACACCACCACATCCAGCTAATTTAAAAAGTGTTTTTGTAGAGATGAGATCTCACAGTGTTGCCCAGGCTGATCTCAAAACCCTGGCCTCAAGTGATCCTCCTATCTCGGCCTCCCAAAGCTCTGTGATTATAGGTGAGTGCCACCACATCTGGCTAATACTGTTTTTTAAAAACATCTTTATTGGGATACAATTCACAGACCATACAATTCACTCATTTACACTGTACAATTCAATGGTTTTTAGTGTGTCCACAAGAGTTGTACAATTTTCAGCACAATTAATTTTAGAACATTTTCATCATCCTAAAACCCTGTATCCACTAGCGTGGGCACTAGTGTAGTGACCACTCCCCATCTCCCTCCACCCTCCCTGCCCTAGGTAACTGCTAATCTACTTTCTGTCTCTATAGATTTGCCTTTTCTGGACATTTCATATAAATGAAATCATTCTATATGTGGTCTTTTGGCTTCTTTCACTTAGCATAATGTTTTCAAGATTCATTTATGTTGTAGTATATATCAAGACTTCCTTTTTATGGTGAATGATATTCCATTGCACGCATATGCTACATTTTGTTTATCCATTTATCAGTTGATGAACATTTGGGTTGTTTATTTTTTTGCTCTTATGAATGTTGTTGATATGAACATTAATATACAGCAGGGGTCCCCAACATTCGTCTATAGCAGGAATAGCTGTCCATGGCCTGTTAGGAACCAGGCTGCCCAGTAGGAGGTGAGTGGTGGGTATTGAGTGAAGCTTCATGTGTATTGATAGCTGCTCCCCATTGCTTGCGTTACCTCCTGAGCTTCACCTCCTGTTAGATCAGCAGAGGCATTAGACTGTCATAGGAGCACGAACCCTGTTGTGGACTGCACATGCGAAGGATCTAAGCTACACGCTCCTTATAAGAATCTAATGCCTGATGATCTGTCACTGTCTCCCATCACCCCCAGAGAGGACTGTCTAGTTGCAGGAAAACAAGCTCAGGGCTCCCACTAATTCTACATCATGGTGAGTTGTATAATTATTTCATTGTATATTACAATGTAATAATAATAGAAATAAAGTACAAAATAAATGTAAAGTGCTTGAATCATCTTGAAACCATCCCCCTCCCCCAGTCTGTGGAAAAATTGTCTTCCATGAAACTTGTCCCTGGTGCTAGAAAGGCTGGGGACCACTGGTGTACAGAATTTTATGTGGGCATATGTACTTGGGTATACACTTAAGAGTGGAATGGCTGGGTCATATGGTAACTCCATGTTTGACATTTTGAGGAACTGATAGATTGTTTTCCAAAGTGGCTACACTCTCACCAACATATACAAAGGTTCCAATTTCTCCACACCTCACCACATTCTCTGTCTTTTTTATTATAACCACCCTAGTGGGTGTGAAGTGGTATGCTGCTGTGGTTTTGATTTCCATTTCCTTAATAGCTAATGATGTCAGGCATCCTTCCCTGTGCTCACTGGCCATTTATAGATCTTCTTTGAAGAAATGGCTATTCAGATTATTTGCCCATTTTTAAATTAGGTTATTTATCTTTTCATTATGGAGTTGAATGAGTTCTTTTTATATTCTGGATATAAGCTCCTTATCAGATAATATGATTTGCAAATATTTTCACTTATTCTGTGGGTATTTTCACTTTCTTGATGGTATTGTTTGTATCACAGAACTTTTAATTTTAATGCAGTGCATTTCATCTGTTTTTTCTTTTGTGGTTTGGGCTTTTGATGTGGTATCTAGGAAGGTTGTGCTTAACTCAAGGTCATGAAAATTTACTCCTATGTATTCTTCTAAGAGTTGGGATTAAAAAAAAAAAATTTAGCTTACATTTAAGTCTTTGATCCATTATGAGTTAATTTTTGTGTGTGGTGTAAGGAAGGGGGTCCAACTTTATTCTCTTGCATGTGGCTGTCCATAATACTGTTTTCTTCCTATAATAAAACTCATAAATAACCCTTTTTAACACTGCTTTTTTGAATGAAGCAAGAGGGAGTGGGCTCCACGTTCCCCTTAGTATTACCATATTTTAAACATGAGATTTCTATGACTTCTATTCCTTCTTCACTCTCTATTGTGTATAATGTGAACATGGGCACATTTCTAAAATTAATAATTGTGTAGAGGGGCTTCTGTTCTTTAATTTGTGAAAAAAGGAGGATTGCACTAGGATAGCGATTCTCGACCCTGTCTACTTATTAGAATCACCTAGGAGCTTTACAAAACACCCACACCATAATCCCTTGTCTGGATATTTAATTGATCTGGGGTAGGGTCTGAGTGCAGGTATTTTTCTAAGCGTCCCAAGTGATTCTATGGTGCAACCAGGATCATAACTCCTGCTCTAGATGGTTTCTTTGGAGCTTTCCAAGTTTATCATCCTGTAGTTGTGTGGCAGCTCTGAAAAGCAGGAACCTGACAGAATATGGCACTCAACCCAGGTGAGCCATCCCTAAGCACCCACACTGCAGAGCACTCTATGAGTAGCTGGTGTCTGTCTTGAGTTTGACAGGCAGATCTGCCCATCGGTGCCTGACCCCTGCAGTAGCCTTGAGGGGACCTGTGCATTCAGTCCAAACCAATGGCCACTGTTCACGTGGCCCTGCTCCAGCCATACTGGCTTCCCTTAGCCACATCTCTTCTTACCTACCTCCCACCTTCACAATGGCCTCTCTGCCTGAAGCTCTGTTCCTTTCCATCTTCTCCACTGACTTCCTCCTACCCTCCTCTAGTCTTAACCTAACATCGCTTCCTCAAATAAACCTTTCTTGTCTCCTTTTCTCTCTTTCAGATCCCCTCTTATATACCTCCAGAGTGTCATAATGTTATATTCCTTCTTGCCTGTGTCCCAACTATGACGAATTATGGGTATATTTATTAGAGTGATTTTCCTCACTTGTAAGACAGTGACCATGTCTGTCTTGGCCACTGTTGTTATTCTTGCTAGAACAGTGCCTGTCATCTAGTGAACAACCAAGGAATACATGAACGACCCTGAAATGTTGAGAAAAGCCTTAGCTCTGTTGAGTGCCTGCTCTTAAAAAAGACAGAGCTGTGTACAATTAACTTAGAAAGAGGTTCAGTCAGGAGAAGTTTAAATGGCAACCATTTAGATGTTTCATGGGAATCTTGGCTTATCCCGAGAATGTCTTCACCAAGAACTCCTCATTCTCTGGCTGTGCAAGGTTGAGGCAGCATCAGTCTGTGGCTTTGGGAAAAGGAAAGTCATCCTCGTGTAAGTTAAATCATCCCATGTAAGTGTATCATACGAATGGTTTGCCATTTATGAGTGTGAGTTGAGCATGCATCCACTCAGTTCATTGGAAATCTGATTGATGGATGATCCTGCAAAGCACTCCAGAATTCCTTGAGTTTACTTATTAATTCACTGGACAAGGCGTCATCCCTATTTGTACCTCCATTTCCCCTGAAAATGGAGAGGTCAGACTAGATCACCAAGAGCCCATATTGAACATCATCTGCACAGAATTATTTCTCCTCAACTCCATCCATAAGGCTGTGTTAGGAACTGTTGTCTCATCGTTATCTCAGCTGACAACTGATAGACCCAGGGGTGAGCAACTTGGCCCAGGTTGGACCCATCTGTCTCTTTCCTGGACTTCGGAGTGGGGACTAAGAGAGATGTTCGCCTTATTCACATTTTTTTCCACATGTCCTGGAGAAGGCGTCTAAAGACAGAGAAAGACTGAAGGAACGGAGCCGTGTAGAGCGTGAACGATGCAGGGACAGTGGACCCCAGTTCCAGTTGTTTCTGAGCCCCAGTTCATCCTTACACTTAGGTTGTTTTTGTTTTTTGTTTGTTTGTTTATTTTCCGTTTTGACACAGAGTATTGCTTTGTCTCGCCCAGGTTGGAGTGCAGTGGTGGGATCTCAGCTCACTGTGCAACCACCGCCTCCCAGGTTGAAGTGATTATCCTGCCTGTCTCCCAAGTAGCTGGGATTACAGGCGCCCACCACCACACCTGGCTAATTGTTTGTATTTTTAATAGAGATGGGGTTTTACCATTGGCCAGGATGGTCTTGAACTCCCGACCTCAGGTGATCCGCCCACCTTGGCCTCCCAAAGTGACTGCACTTAGTTTCTTATTAACAATTTTCACTTGTGCTGAAGCTAGTTTGAGTTGGGGTTCTGTTACTTACAGTGAAAATAAGAACCTTTGTGGCTTTAGTATTTGGAGTTCGGAATATTTATGATCAATATTTAAAACAAGACCTAGTTCCTACCTTTATCAGCGGCATTAACCAAACGGTTAGAGACCTAGAGAGGCTGACAGCCCCATCGTCTTCTGTGTTAGCAGACCCACTCTTGGGTCTCTGGGTCCATTTCCAAGAGATACAGTGGAAGATAAAAAAATGAGGAGAGTGGGAGCCTGGGAGGGGTTTGGGAACAGAGATCTAACCCTAAGAAGCTCTTTGCCAGGACAAATGAGGGCAAGGCATTGTTTTCCTTTTCACTGCTGTGTCTCTTGAGCCTCAGACAGGGCATTGAATAGTGCCTGGCACATGGGAAATGCACATAAAGCATTTATGAAATGAGTGTAATGTGGGAGTGCTCCCTTCTCCTCTGGTGTTCTAGAATAGAGGGCTTCCACGTTTGTGAGAAGTATTGGTGGCTGGGGGAAGTGGGTAGAATGGAAGATGTGGATCGCAATGAAATTGAAGTTTGATGGCAGGAAGATACCCTAGGGTGAGGGTGATGTGGAAGTGGCCCACGTTCTGTGTTGCTGCCTCCAGCTCGTGCCTGCTGGCTTCTGTGCCACTGCTTATGTCATCTCACCTACCAACCTTGGGGACCCCATTTCCTCATGTCCCATCCCTCTGTGATGACTTCACTGACCACTCCAGGTGGAATAGCTCCTTTCCTCAGTGCGGCTCACATGGCACTTATTTACGTAGTGTCTGGCTTGACTGCTTAGTTGGGAGCTCTTGAAGGACAAGGATGGGATCTTCATCAGCACACCCCGAATCCCCCTAGAGCCTGTCCCACAGCAGCATTCAGGGCACAACAGCTGACGAGCCCAGGCCTGGACCAGGCTGCCTGACATGGAAGGTTCAGGGAGAACGTGGGCAAGGTGACTGAAGACCTCTGTTTCTGCTGGTCCTCCTTCACTTCTGTCAGTCCATGACTCTCTCAGCATTTAATTTGTGCCCTTTATTTCTTCTCCTGGACTGTTAGTTTACAGTCTTGTTAGGAGTAATTCAGCCACCCCAGAAATCAATGCCTTGTGACCTGTTGTGTGAAGTGCATGGGTTCCCTGAGACCTCCAGAGCAGCCCACAGGGCACAGAGAAGGGGGCAGTCTCTCCTGCGTCCTAAGTCCTGCCTCCCCCTGCTCCCTCCCTCTCCCATGCCACCCTCCCACCCTGATGTAGTAGGGCCATGATTCCTTTTGAGAAAAAGAGCATTAGTTATGGATTTCTTTCTTTTCTTTCTTTTTCTTTCTTTTTTTTTTTTTTAAGACAGGGTCTCACCCTGTTGCCCAGGCTGGAGTGCAGTGGTGCAATCTCGGCTCACTGCAGCCTCTGCCTCCTGGGTTCAAGCAATTCTCCTGCCTCAGCCTCCCGAGGTGCTGGAAGTACAGGCATACGCCACCATGCCAGTCTAATTTTTGTATTTTTAGTAGAGATGGGGTTGGCCAGGCTGGTCTCGAACTCCTGACCTCAAGTGATCCTCCTGCCTTGGCCTACCAAAGTGCTGGGATTATAGGCATGAGCCACTGCCCCCAGCATGATTTTTTTTTTTTTTAATTCCAGGCTTGAGGCTCCTAGACAGTCAGTTCATAATCCTCCAAGTCGCGAAGTACCCACCCTCAACAACTTTTATAAACCCCTGTCTTCCAACAAGATGACCTTGACTTTCTTTCTGCCTCCTTTGCTGAAGCTGTTGACTGCTATCACCAGGATAAACACAGGCGTGGGCTGACCTCAGGGAGCGGAGGTGCTGGGCCTGATTTATTCTCTAGACCTTGAGGGGATAGCTGATGGGGCAGGCTTCCTGGGCGGGATTACAAGGAGTCCTAGGGCGTCCTTGGGCGGTGTGTCTAGGGGGTCCAAGGGTGTTCTGAATCTGTGTGACTATAGTGAGCGGATGTGCTGGGGCGTTCTTCCAGGGAGAGGGTCAGTAGTTTTCATCGGTTTCTCAAAGGAGCCTGTGAGTTTCAAAACTTTAAGGAGGCTGGCTTGGATGATCTCCGTCGAGGTCCTTCCTGCTTCAGCCTCTGCACTTAGGAGGTAAGAGTTTTGTTGGGAGCCACGGAGTGGAGACGCAGGCGGTGGCCGATTCCTAGGCGCCACCTGCTGGTGGTGGGGTGCATAGCACCTTTGGGCAATTGGAAAACTGGGCTGACTTTCTGTCTGGGCAAGCCCTAGGAAAGGCTCTGGAAGGAGTTTTTGGAATCTGGGTGCAGCTGCCCTCGCTGCCAAGAGATGGAGAATGGTTCTGGTCCAAATCTGGAAGGGAAACCCTGGCAGGTCACATCCATCCTCCTCGTTCACTCTGCACTTGGCTTCTGAGCCCCCTCAGGAGGCTGCGTGGGAGTTGAGAGTCAGGAACCAAGTTAGCCCTGGTCTGGTCTGAGTAGAGGGTGTGGCAAGAGTGACCTTGGGTTGGGGGGAGGAAATTCTGCCTTAACTGGGGTTAGAAGAGCTAAGGTATCCTGGCCAGACTTGAGAATAAAGGCAGAGCTTTGTACATCTCAGAAGGCTTCCCTCGAATCAACTCCTTCACCCTACTTCCATCTGGAGAGGCAGGTCCTGTCTAAGTCCAATTCACAGATAAGGACAGTTAGGCCCAACTAGGTGATGTGATTTGCCTAAGACTACACAGCTAGACGGATTTGGATCCAGTCTTTCCACTGGAAGTCCCACTGCAGATAAACACTCCCACCTTCCCCAGCCTCCCTGCCTCCTTCTTTGACACCCCAGCTTGGGCTGCCTGGGGTTAAGAGCCTGCATTTAGCTCAGCATGCTTCTGGTGGGTGGAGTCCAGGGGGAATGGTGAGAGTCCTGCTTTCCAGTTCCTTCCACCCTCCATGTGCAGTGGACCCATAGGATGAGACCAACTGCCTTGGGCCTAGGGCAGAGCAGGGCAGGAAGCTGAGGCCACCTCCTCAATAGGGGTGCTCCCTGTACCATCCTCCCTGAGGCTGGAAGGCAGCTGCTTTGGGATAACAAAAAGAAAGGCCCCAATTCCCACAGCAGAGTGTAAAGCAATGGGGCTCAGCATCCCAGTGGGGGTTGGAGGCTGAATATACAATAGAAGCCATGGACGGCTTGATCATCGAATGACAGGTCCATGACATGTTACTGAATGTAAGTCAGGTTGAAGCTGGGAGGATGGTATTACAGAGCCCTTTGTCTTCCCAGCTTAGTTGCCCCTTCCTCTGGCGAGCATCCCTAATGGTGACTCTGAGTTTGGGAACCTTCCCCCATCTTCCTCCCTGGTACATGGAACTCACATGCTCATTGCATTTGACACTCTCCATTGTATTTTCCCATTTACTTGTCGGTAGCCCTCTTAGGCTCTGGGCATCTAAGGGTAAGACCCCGTTTGTCACATTTCACTATGGTAACCCAAGCAGTTAGCCCACAGCCTGGCACATGATAGTTGCATACAAAAATGTGTTGAATGAGAAACAGACCCTATCACATAGTATCCTGGTCAGAGACAGAATTGCAGGGAAATTTCTAACCTGGACAAGAATTCTGAGATGTTCAGAGGAGCAGAGACAGCTACCAGGTTCCCCAGAAAGACAAAAAGGAGCAAGGATTCCTTGGTCCTCCCTCGAGTCCCAGCATGAGTGGGTCTCCTGGCTGCAGTGGTCGTGAGTTCTGTGTCTTGGTTGAGCTGTCTGTGCAGGATGCTGTGAGTTTGTGTGAAGTTCATGGCGATCCTGGAGGAAAGGCCTTTCTTTTCATGGCTCCATTCATTGTACTTTTTCTCTGGGTCAAAAAAGGATATACTATCAGGCTTTCAGTAAATTTTAAAGAGTTATTGAATTTTAAATACATTTTAAAGAACGTTACACACGTGCACATGTAAAAGATATAAAAGTTAAAAATAAAATGAATATATATCTACTGTGCATCAAGCTTAATAAATTGTTTTTATATGTATTGTATGTTTTTATTATTTAGTTCAAAATAATTACTAAATTTCCATTGTAATAACCTTGAAAACTCCCATGTTATCTCTTCCAAATCCCTCTGCCACCTCCGGAGGCTCCAGCATCCTAAATTTTATGTTTACTGTGTCCTTTTATTAAAAACTTATCACATGTGTATCTATCAAAAACAATATGTTATTTAGTTTTGAATGTTTTTGAAATATATTTAGGTGGCATCATATTGTATACATTCTTCTGTGACTGATTTGATCCATTCTGGTAAGTGTAGCTATGTTTGTTTTCACCGCTGGTCAATATTCTATTTTATGACCAAATCACAGTATATTTATCTATACTCCTTTCTTTAGAATAATATTTTGATGGTATATGTGTTTCCTAGGTTTTTTTTCCTAGGTTTTCTTCTAGGATTCTTATAGTTTGAGGTTTTACATTTAAATCTTTAATCCATCTTGAGTTAATTTTTGTATGTGGTGAAAGGTAGGGGTCCAGTTTTTTTCTGCATATGGCTAGCCAGCTATCCCAGCACCATTTGTTGAATAGGGAGCCCTTTTCTCATTGCTTATTGCTGTTAACTTTGTTGAAGATCAGATGTCTATAGGTGTGTGGCTTTATTTCTGGATTTCTATTCTGTTTCATTGGTCTATATGTCTGTTTCTGCACCAGTACCATGCTGTTTTGGTTACTGAAGCCTTATTGTATAGTTCGAAGTTGGGTAATGGGATGCCTCCAGCTTTGTTCTTTTTGCTTAGGATTACTTTGGCTATTTGGGCGCTTTTTCAGTTCCATATTAATTTTAAAATAGCTTTTTCTAATTATGTGAAAAATGATGTTGGTAGTTTGGTAGGAATAACGTTGAATCTGTAGATTGCTATATGTAGTATGGCCATTTTAACAATATTAATTCTTCCAATCCATGAGCATAGAATTTTTTTATTTGTTGGTGTCATCTGTTATTTCTTTCAGCAGTGTTTTGTAGTTCTCTTTGTAGAGATCTTTGACTTCCTTGGTTTGAGATATTTCTAGGGTTTTTTTTGTTTTGTTTTGTTTTGTTTTTTGCAGCTATTGAAAATGGGGTTGCCCATTATGGAAAACAGTGTGGCGATTCCTCAAGGATCTAGAACTAGAAGTACCATATGACCCAGCCATCCCATTACTGGGTATATACCCAAAGGATTATAAATCATGCTGCTATAAAGACACATGCACACATATGTTTACTGCGGCACTATTCACAATAGCAAAGACTTGGAATCAACCCAAATGTCCATCAGTGACAGACTAGATTAAGAAAATGTGGCACATATACACCATGGAATACTATGCAGCCATAAAAAAGGATGAGTTTGTGTCCTTTGTAGGGACATGGACACAGCTGGAAACCATCATTCTCAGCAAACTATCGCAAGAACAGAAAACCAAACACCGCATGTTCTCACTCATAGGTGGGAACTGAACAATGAGATCACTTGGACTCGGGAAGGGGAACATCATACACTGGGGCCTATCATGGGGAGGGGGGAGGGGGAAGGGATTGCATTGGGAGTTATACCTGATGTAAATGATGAGTTGATGGGTGCTGACGAGTTGATGGGTGCAGCACGCCAACATGGCACAAGTATACATATGTAACAAACCTGCATGTTATGCACATGTACCCTAGAACTTAAAGTATAATAATAAAAAAAAAGAAAAAAGAAAAAAGGAAAATGGGGTTGCCTTCTTGATTTGGCTCTCAGCTGGAACATTAATGATATAGAGAAATGCTACTGATTTTTGTACATTGATTTTGTATCCTGAAACTTTACTGAAGTTGTTTATTAGTTCTAGGAGCCTTCTGGTAGAGTCTTCAGGGTTGCCTAGGCATAGAATTATATTGCCAGTGAAGAGACATAAGTTTGACTTCTTTTTCTGTTTGGATGCCATTTATTTCTTTCTCTTGCCTGACTGCTCTGGCTAGGACTTCCAGCAGTAAGTTTTTGTAGATGCTTTTTATTGAAGAAGTTTCATTAATTTTATAGTTTTCTGAGGTTCTTTTTTTTAAAGTGGGAATGGATGTTGAGTTTTGTCAAATGTTTTTCCTGTGACTATTGAGATGATTAAATGATTTTTCTTTTTCAGTTTGGTGAGTTACATTGATTATTGAATGCTAAGCCAACCTTGGTTTCCTTATGTAAACCCCACTTGGTTATTAAGTATTATCTTTTATAATATATATTGCTTGATTTGCCAATTTTTTGTTTAGAATTTTTACATGTATGTTTAGGAAGGATATCAGTTTGTAGTTTCCCTATCTCTGTAGTTTTATTTTTTTTTTTCTTGTCTGGTTTTGGTATCAGGGAAATGACTTCATAGAAGAAGTTTGGAAGTATCCTTTTTTCTTTAACTTTCAATTGGCTATAATTAATACTATTTTTTTTCTTAAATAAAAATTATTGGTAGAATTCACCAGTGAAACTCTCTGGGTTTGGAGGTTGTTTTTTGTGGGAGAAGGGAGAGTTAAGCATATTTAATTCTTTAGTAGATATTCAGGTTATTTCTTTTTGAGTGAGCTTTGGGAATTATATCTTTCAAAGAATTTATACATTTCATGTAAGTTGTCAAATTTATTGGCATAAAGTTGCTAATAACATTTCTTTGTTATCCTTTTAATATCTGCAGAATCTATAGTAATGTCACCTCTCTTATTTCTGATAATGTTAATGTGTGTTTTCCTTCTTTTTTTCTTGATCAGCTTAGCTAGAGGTTTATTAATTTTGTTGTTTTTCCCATAGAACCTGCTTTTTGTTTAATTAACTTTCTCTATTTTTTTTTTCTGTTTCTGTTCTGATCTCTGTTTTTCCTTCTGCTCACTCTGGGCTTACTTTCATCTTCTTTTTCTAGTTTCTTAATATGAAAGCTGAAGTCATTTATTTGAGAGTGTTCTATTAAATACGCAGTTAGTATTATAAATTTCCTTCTAGGTACTGCGTTAACTGTGTATTAAAACTTTTGATATATATTATTTTCACTTTGATTCAGTTCAAATTTCCTTTTAGATTTCTTATTTGAATCACATTTATTTAGAAATGGGCTTCTTGTGGATATTTCAGAGATATTTCTGTCCTTGATAACTAAATTCTTTTGTTGTCAGAGAACATACACCCTATGACTTATATCCTTTGAAATTTATTACACATATTTTATGGCCCAGAATATGGTCATGGGCATTTGAAAAAAATGTTTATTCTGTTGTTGTTGGGTGGAATGTTCTAAAAATGTCAATTAGGTCAATTTTTTGTGAGGTATTTTTGCTGGGTATAGAATTATAGGTTAACACATTTTTTAAAAGTATTTTTAAAGTATTGTGGGTACTATCTTCTCATTTCCATTGTTTTCAGTGAGAAATCTTCTGTTATTCTTCATTTGTTTATTTATTTCTATTTATTTTATTTTTTTTGAGAGAGGGTCTTACTCTGTTGTCCAGGCTGGAGTGCAGTGGTATAATCATAGTTCACTGCAGCCTCAACGTCCCCAGGCTCAGGTTATCCTCCAACTTCAGCCTCCCAAGTAGCTGGAACTATAGGCATGTACCATCATGCACAACTAATCTTTGCATTTCTTATAGAGACAGAGTTTTACTGTGTTGCCCAGGCTGGTCTCGAACTCCTGAGCTCAATTGATCCACCCACCTCAGCCTCCCCAAATGCTGGGATAACAGGCATAAGCCACTGTGCCAAGCTGTTATCCTTTATTTGTTCCTTTGTTCATTTCCCCACCTTGTCTATTTTTAAGATTTTCTTTGGCGTTAGTTTTGAATAATACTATTATGATGTGCCTTGATATGATTTTATTTATATTTCTTGTGCTGTAGCTTTCTGAAATTCTTGTTCTGTATGTTTGTGGTTTTCATTAAATTTGAAAAAGTTTGGCCATTATGTCTACAACAATTTTTTTCTGCCCTCCTCCCTACTTTGGAAATCCAATTTCATAAATATTAAGTTGCTTGAAATTGTCTCATATCTCACTAATTTTCTTACAACTTCTTTTGGATTCTTTTTTTCTGTATGTTTCATTTCAGATAGTTACTATTGCCATATTTTCAAGTTTACTTATCCTTTCTTTTGCAAAGTCTAATCTGCCATTAATCCCATTCAGTGCATTTTTCATCTCAGATATTGTATTAATTTCTGGAAAACCAGATATTGTTTTAATCTCTGGAAGTTCAGTTTAGCTCTTTTAAAATATCTTCCATGTCTCTATTAAAGTGTGTGAACATCTGTAATATAGTTATAATAACCGTTTTAGTGGACTTGTTTGCTAATCTTAACATCTATGGCATTTTGGGGTTAGTTTTAATTTATTGGCTTTTCTTATCTTTAGAGGTTGCATTTTTCTGCTTCTTTGCATGCCTGGTAATCTTTGACTGGATATCACACATGTGAATTTTACATTTTATGTGATGGATGGTTTGCATGTCTATAAATATTCTTTATTTTGTGATGCAGGTGAACTAGTTGGAAACAGATTGATTCTTTGGGTCTTGCTTTTAAGATTTATTAGGCAGGACTAGAACATTTTTTAGTTTAGGGCTAATTATTCCCCACTACTGAGGCAAGGTCCTTCTAAATGCTCTACCCAAATGTCCAATAAAATATATTTTTCAGGCTGGGCGCGGTGGCTCATACCTGTAATCCCAGCACTTTGGGAGGCCGAGGTGGGTGGATCACGAGGTCAGGAGATCGAGAGAATCCTGGTTAACACGGTGAAACCCCGTCTCTACTGGGCGTGGTAGCGGTGTCTGTAGTCCCAGGATATAAATCCCAGGATTTATAAGTCCCAGAGTATATAAATCCTGGGATTTATATATATTAAAAAATATATAAAATATATATATTTTATATGTATATGAATATATATATATTTTTCAGTCTAGCTGGTGGAATCAGGCACTCTTCATCTTAATCCTCTCAGATGCTTTCCCCCCAAAACGTGGGTAGTTTCCTCAGATCTATGTATGTATTTGTACTATACTGAATAATCAAAAAGAAACCCTCTACAAACCCTTGAAATTCTTTTTTTCCTTTTTTGAGATGGAGTTTTGCTCTGTTGCTCAGGCTAGAGTGCAGTGGCATGATCTTGGCTCACTGCAATCTCCACCTCGTTCAAGCGATTCTCCTGCCTTAGTCTCCCGAGTAGCTGGGATTACAGGTGCCTGCTACCACGCCCGGCTGATTTTTGTATTTTTAGTAGATGGGGTTTTGCCATGTTGGCCAGGCTGGTCTCAAACTCCTGACCTCAGGTAATCCACCTGCCTCGGCCTCCCAAAGTACTAGGATCACAGGTGTAAGCCACTGCACCTGGCTCGGCATTTTTATATAAGAACCTTTGAACACTTAATGTATTCTCCTTCTGACATATGTTGTTATCTATTTCATTTCTATTTGTTAAGTATAAACATCATTATTTTTGTTTTATATAATTTATGTTTGTTTATATATGTTATTTTTCATTGCTCTTCATTCCTGAGTTTCTACCTGGAATAATTTTCTGAGTTTCTACCTGGAATAATTTTCTTTCTGCCTAAAGAACACTTTTTAGTATTGTCCTTAGTGTTGGTCTGCTTTGATGAGTTTCTCTAGTTTTTCTACGTTTGAATGTATGTTTATTTCACTTTCATTCTTGAAGAATATTTTTGCTGGGTATAGAATTCCAGATCAGCAGTTATTTTCTTTCAGTACTTACAGATATCTTCCAATAGTCTCTGGCTTCCAATTTTTTTGTTAGGAGGTTTTTAAAAGATAAAAGATAATTTCCCTTTTCCTTTTAGCTGCTTCTTATTTTATTTATGTTTATGTTTTTTTTGTTTGTTTTTTTACCAATTAACTATCTGGTTTTAATTCTTGTATTGAGTTTGAACAAGTCTCAACCATTTTCCCTTCAAAGATTGCTTCTGTTTCATTGTTTTTTCTCTGAGATTAGAATTGCATGTATGTTTGACTTTCTTATTGTATTCCTTATTTCTCTTATATGCTTATGTGTTTTCATCTCCTTTGTCTCTCCATAATTCATTTTATTTTTTGACCATTGTTACCTTTTACTAATTATTTTTTTCACCCTTTTCTAATCAGTTGTTATACACATTCATTAAATTCCTAATTTGGGTTATTTTAGCTCTCAGTTCTTGAATTTATAATTTTTCAAATTTTAAATATTATTTTGTTTTTTTTTTTCCTGAAATTCTACATTTGTGTCTTCATTTTATTGGACAATAAAACATGCTGATCTTTTCCCCATGAAAAGTAATGTCTTCTCTACCACATTGCACCTGTACTGTTGATGTTCTGAACATAAAGTTTATTGAACATAAATTCAGTCTTTCACTTTATGTTGTTAGTTTCTGCTTATCAGTCTAAAATTTCCAGGTCTTTTGCAGTCTTAACTTGGCCCATGATTTTATGAGGAGGCCAGGAAATCAGCAGAAAGGACTCTAATTCAAAGAACAATCAACTTTATTCTCTTCTGACACAAGATTTTCATGC
Organism: Macaca nemestrina; assembly: GCF_043159975.1. Lineage (NCBI taxonomy): Eukaryota > Metazoa > Chordata > Mammalia > Primates > Cercopithecidae > Macaca > Macaca nemestrina. The sequence goes on from NC_092143.1 coordinate 44,032,795, forward strand.
CTGAAGGCATCTGAAAAATAAGTTTAGCATGGAATCCAGGAATGCCACATCCATGATGGCAAATCTATTAACTGTAAATTCAGCAAGTAAAGGAAAGTTCCCGCTATTAAGGAACTTATCATCTAACTTGGGAGACAAAAAGAACACATATTAAGTAATTAGTAGGACATATTAAAAATATGCAGTTGGCAGAACTAATGATGAAGTACAGCTCCTGAGTGTACCTCACTTTCTAGTCTCTAGATGGAGATTCTGAGGACTAGGATAGTTTTGAAAGGCCCCCTGTGTGCTATTACTAGGAATAAGAAGAAGGGTCCCACGATGAATTACTTTTTTAAAACTTTAATTAATTCATTTATCCATTCAGCAAACATTTTTGGACATTATTATATCCCAGGCACTGAATGCTGTACTGGCCCCACTGGTGAACAAGATGGGCTGGCTCCCTGCTCTCACGAACCTTACATTCCGGACACTCCTGATGGTGGACCAGAGCCGGAAGGGAAGGAGCACGGCTGGAGGAGGCCTTGCAGAGGAGCAGCCTGAGAGGAGTGATTAGGCCCGTGACCCTGATCATGATCTGCCATCTCATCTCCCCAGAACAGTTGGCCCTTTTTAGGGGTTGAGATCCTGGAGGTTCTGCCTGCCAAGGACACAGTACTCACAGATGGCCTCACCCTCACCTTCTGGGTTTGGTGCAGGGATCGGGGTGGGGATCAGAAGCCAACCACCTCTTCTGTCTGTGATATGAGCCAGATTGTGATGTTGAGATCAGCAACTGTATCTTTTCATCTCAGAATCTCCAAAGCCTGACACATTGTAGGTGCTCAGTGCATGTTTATCACTGAAAGATGTTACCTGGAGAATTACCTGAGGTCCCTACCTTTAAGCACTTTGTGTTATCTCCAGTTACAGATGAGGCCTTGGTCCTGGTCACAGAACCTACATTTTATGCAGAGCCCTACTCAGTTCTTACCTCTTCCATTACTTTCTCTGTCATAATTCCAATTCATAGTTGGGGGGTTAACCTTTTCCTGAATTCTTTTTTTTTGTGACAGAGTATCTCTCTGTCACCAGACCGGAATGCAGTGGCACGATCTCGGTTCACTGCAGCCTCCGCCTCCCAGGTTCAAGCGATTCTCCTGCCTCAGCCTTCCAAGTAGCTGGGATTACAGGCACCCGCCACCATGCCCAGCTAATTTTTGTATTTTTAGTAGAGATTGGGTTTCACCATGTTGACCAGGATGGTCTTTATCTCCTGACCTCACGATCCGCCCCTCTCGGCCTCCCAAAGTGCTGGGATTACAGGCGTGAGCCACTGTGCCTGGCCACCCTTTTCCTGAATTCTTACAAGACTAAGCCTGAATTAATCATTTTATCATTTCAACAATAGCGTCCATCTTAATGTCACTTACCCTCTGCCAAGCACTCTGCTGAATGTTCTAATACTTCAGTTCTTTACAACATCCCTTTGAGACAGGCATCTTTATTAATCCTATGTTACAAAAGAGAAATCTAGGGCTTACAGAGGTTAAATAATGTACCTGGAATAGCACAGCTAGTAAGTGGCAGAGTTAGGATTTGAACCTTAGATGATCTGACTCAGAAGTCCGTACCCACAAGCCTCATGCTATACTGCTTCTGTTGCACCGTGTTAGGCTCAGTTCCCCACTGGAAGGCAAGTGCTTTCCAGTGCAGGGAGCACATCTCAAGGTTTTGCTTGTTTGTCTTTGTGCTTTCCTGCCCACCTGTGAAGGCCTGGCGTAATGCCTGTGTATGGTTGATAATCAGCAAAGACTCGCGGCGCTGAAATTTCACTTGCAGCACTGTCAGGCTGCAGGCTGCCACTAGGTGGTGCTACATTCCAGGGAGTGGACAGTGACTGGCCATTTGGCCGGCAAGAGGCAGAGTTCTGATAGCTCTGACAGGAGGAGAGGCGTGGTCCATTCAGAAATAGGAAGGCTGGGGCCATGGAGAAGGGAGATTTCATGCCTCCTGAGAGGATATGGGGGGAGAGAGAATCTACTACCCAACTGGTGCATAATGCTGCATCCCAAGAGGGACTGCAGTTAGAAAAGCGGGCTGGCCAGACAACAGAGGGGCCAGAGAGTGCGTCTGCAGCCCACAGAGGTGGGATGGAAACAAGTCAAGGTCATAGGCCATCAGAAAATCTACCAGGCTCTTGGTAGAGAGGCCCTGGTCTGCCTTTCTGACCAGGACAATGGGAGGCAAATGGCCAAATCAACATTTTAATTCCACTCGCATTCAGATGTGAGGCTCCCCACCTTCTAGTTGGGCCTTCAGGCCACTGATGTTTCAGGTGCCCAGGGGACAAATGTGCAGTGACTGATTCTAGACCCTGGCCCTCCAGCTCCCGCTACCTGTCTATTCTCCTCTTCCACACTCCCCTCTGGCATGTTGTAAGTGGAGCCACGTTTTGGTGGAGAAAGGTGGAGAAAGGAGTTTAGTGCTGTGTACCGGATTGGGATGGAAAGTGTTGATGGCAGAGTTCAGATATGGATGGGTCTCTGCAGGCTGTCCTAGTCAGGGAGGGCTTCCTGGAGAGGGAGGTCCCAGTGGACAGGTGGGGTCTGATCCTGTAGCCTTGAGCATCAGGCCTTGGTGTTTGGCAGTGGTTTAGCTTAGCAGGAAGAGCAGAGTATGTTAGGAGATTTGGGCATTGGCCACAGGCTAGCTGTGGGCAGTGACTGCATCCCAGCCTCAGTTTCCTCTTCTGAGGGGTGACCATATTTATTGCCCACACCAGGATGATCTTGTGAGTGAAAGGAATTATTAATTGCCCTGGGTCAAAGGCAGAAACTGGGACAGCTGTCTGGGAAAACCAGAATATAAGGTCACCCAATTTCTATGTAAAATGAGTTGCCTTCTAAGGACCATCAACTCGAGGTTCCCTGATTTCTGACCCTAAGGGAAGCACACAGTAGGGACGCAGAAATGAGGCCAGAATGTCCTGGTTCTGTCACATTCTAGGATGCGTGGAAGATTTGAGTGATGCTCAGTCATGAATCCATGGATCTAGTCATTCAATCCAGCCATCCATCCATGAGTCACACAGAACCAACAAGTCTGTGGGAAGCCCCTGGGTCCTAGGCTCTGGAAGGCTGCACAGACATACTGCTGTTCTCAGGGAAGAGCTGAGGCGCCCTTTCACCCGGCAGGGCTCTTTTGTGCTGGAGTTGGGTCCTTCCCTGCCCGCCTTTCTGGTCCTACCCTAGCTCTGCCCTTGAGGAATTCTTGACGCTATCCACGCTCCTTTCCTTGGTCCCCTGGTGCACAGAGTATGCCGCACCCCCCGACCCCAGGAGGTTTGCTAGGAAGCACTTGGGATGGCCCCTGGTTCTGTCTGGCCCTGCCTTACCCACCCACCCTCATCCCACCCCAGCCTCTGCAGCCTAACAACCCCATGACAAATTATCCCATGGCGAAGTTAAATTGGCTGCTGCATCCGATACCGTGGATTATAGAGAAAGCAAAATACATAGCTCATTAACTCAAATCCCAGCCCCTCCCCCAGCCTCGTTTTTTCTTCATCCCTCCTCTACTTATCTCTGGAGAAGAGGCCTGGCCAGGGACTGCCTCCTCTTCCCTCTAAGGACTTCTTGGGAGAGGAAGGGACTTGAAGGTAGTGGACATGGGTTTTCAGGACGCCAGGACCAGGTGAGCACTCTCGCACTGCATGGGATCCACCAGCAGAGGGCGCCACGGCACAGCGGGACCCGCAGGAAAGACGGAGACCCGCGGGGAGGGACTCCTGGAAGATGGAGTGGACGCTGGCAGGGGAGAGCTTCCTTCCCAGGACTTTCACTTATATTAAAACAAGGGCAAGCAGGGCAGATCTCGCCCTGGAGACGCTTTCTGGAGCAGGGAAGGGGACTGCCCCGCTGAGAGCCAGGGCCATGCCACAGCAGCAGGGCTGTGGCGTGGAAGGAGGGGAGTTGCGCCGGTGCGGGCGCCCTTGTCTTGAACTGGCCCGGGGCTTCTGGTTTCTGCGGACTGCAGGGGTGGCGGCACCAGGGCAGCAGGCTGGGGAAGGAGGCTGGGATCCGTGTTGGGTGGGACACTTGTTGCTTGAGAAGATGTCCTTCTCCCCGATTCAAGGGCTCACCTGTGGCCAAAGATAGGGAAGAACCCTGCTTTCAGAGGGTCATGAAGAATTCATCTGGCCTTTGTGCCCGCCTGCCTGTGAACTCCAGCCGAGACAATAGCAGGGCTGGGGGCTTTTGTCTCCCTCCCGACAGAGGCAGTGTCAAGTGTTGGCCACCTGTGGGCGGGGAGCACCCCTCTCTTGGGAGAGGGGCAGTCCTGTAACTTGACAAGGGGCACCAAATTCAGGGCTAATTAATTGGAAATTAAATTTTCCATGTGGCTGGGCCAGAAACAATTGGGGGTGGGGACCTAAAGTCAGGAGAGGCCATTGGAAAAAGGGAAGGTGTATATGGTGTGCATCTCCACTAACGTTATACTGTGGAGGAAGCAGGGTGTGCCCCCAAGACACACAGTCAGAAAATCAACCAACCAACAAACAATTCAACAACAGAATGGTGGCCGTACAGAGCATGCTTTTCTAGTGAGGAGGCAGGCCAACGAAGGCCCCTCACTCCATAGTTTCAGGCACCCACCATGTGCTTGGCACTGTGCCATGTCCATCAACAATGCATGTGCTGCCTGAAATTCCACCATTAGAAATTCATTTCCTTGTGACTTTACAACTGTTTAATTAACTTAGCATTTATTGAACTCACATTATATGCTGGGTACAATTTCACATGTGGGGCTCCATCAGAGAACAAAAGGCAAACTGCCTGCTTTTGTGGAGCCTCTAGTCCAGTGGGGAAGACAAAGATAAAGAAATAGATGTATATTATTTGTAAGGTGAAGGCATTCTGTGTGGGGCACCGTGGGCTGTTCTTTTAGATAGGGTGGTCAGGGTAGGCCTCATGGAGGGGCACTTGAGCAGCCATCTGAAAGCTGTGAGTGAGCCGCATGGCTGTCTGCAGGAGGGCATTGTAGGCAGAGGGAAGGGCAGCGGTGCAAGATGGGACTGTGCTTGGTGTCTATTGAGTGGACCAGCCTGGCTGGAGCAGAATGAGCAGGGAGGAGAAATGTAGAAGCTGTGGTTGGATTCAAGCATGTGGGGCCTTGGAGGTCATTGATAGGACTTTGGCTTTAATGGTGAATAAAATGGGCTGTGAGTGTTTTGAGCAGGGAGGGACCTGATTCGACTCAAGTTTCACCAGGTCATTGTGGCTGCCATGTGGCAGGTGGAGGGGTAGAGGCGGGGACATGAGGCAAGCGGGGAGGCTAGTTAGAAGCTACAGCAATAGTCCAGATATGAGATGGCGTTCCCAGACCCCATCGGCGATGGAACTGCCTCTGTGTTTGGTGGTAGGGCTGGTCCCTCATCTAAGTCCTTCTCAGCCCTAATAGAGATGCCCCCACCTGCCCCACCTGGCTGTGCCAAAGCCTGCCCTGGAATTGAGATGGTGACACCCTCCCTGCCCTGCCCCTTTCCCTTGAGAGAAGCCTCAGAGCCTGTCTAGCGGTCCAGAGGCCTGGTTCCTCCTCCCAGCTCTGACTCAGTGAGTGTTTCCAGCCATTTGTTTCACACCTCTGTGCTTCAGTTTCCTCACTATAAAACTGAAAAGTGGCCTGGCGTGGTGGCTTATGCCTGTAATCCCAGCACTTTGGGAGGCCGAGGCTGGTGGATCACGAGGTCAGGAGATTGAGACCATCCTGGCTAACATGTGAAAACCTGTCTCTACTAAAAATACAAAAAAATTAGCCAGGTGTGGTGGTGCGTGGCTGTAGTCCCAGCTACTTGGGAGGCTGAGGTAGGAGAATCGCTTGAACCCGGGAGGTGGAGGTTGCAGTGAGCCAAGATCACGCCATTGCACTCCAGTCTGGGTGACAGAGCAAGACTCCATCTCAAAGAAAAAAACCCAAAAAACAAAAAACTGCTGAGTACATTGCCTGTTCTAGCCCAGGCATGGGCCTGTAGACATGAGTAGGCTCTCCAGGAGTCCGTGGGTCCTGCAGAAGGGCGAAAAGGAAACAGATGCGTGGGACACCATAGGTATTAGGGACTCGGTGATATTTTTAAAGTGTGCCAGGAACCTGTGGGAGGGAGAGACTGGACCGATTCTGCCTGGAGCAGGGGAGAATGTTTCCTGGAGGAGGCAGCTGTTAAACTGAGGCTGGAAGGAGAAGTCAGTGTTCACTAGGTGGACAGTAGGAAATGGTGTATCTGGCAGAGAACAGCAGGTGCTAGGCTTGGAGATGCAAAAGTGACAGTTAAAAGATATCACCTTAAAATTATTAAATTTTAGAACCAGAAGGGACCTTGGAGATCATGAAATGCGGTGGTTTTTTCAAACATCTTTTGGTCTTATTTCAAGCATGTGTACAATTCCATTGTATAAACCAGATAATATTAATAGCTAACATTTATTGAGTGTTTACCGTATGCCAGACACTTTACCTGTGTTAATTCAATTACTTTACCTGTGTGAATTCAGTGCTTTACCTGTGTTAATTCAACTACTTTTCCCAACAATCCTTTGAGTTAGGTTACTACTACTAACATCCTAATTTTATAGATGAGGCAAATGAGGCACAGAGGAGTTAAGAAACTTGCTCATAGTCACACAGTGTCAGTGAAAAGGCTAGGAATTGAACCCAGGTAGCCTGGTTCCTAGCCTAGGCATGTGGTTACCAGGCCGTATGGCCTCTGTAGAGGTGAAGGTGGAGCTGTTTGTTTAAGGAGGGATGGGACCCAGAAGCCCTTGTCCCCTCCTCATCCATACATTTCCCACCGAGACCCATGGATAGAACCTGCCAGCAAGAGGCTCCCTCTGAAACCACTGATTTAGATCAATCATATGATAGAGAAGCCATATTTCTCAGGTTATGCCATAGATTCCAAGGTTGTCCTATAATGATGGGTAAGTCAGGGAAGGTTTTCTGGGGGGGGGGGAAATGCCCATTTCCTGTCATCAATGCCCATTCTCTTACCTTGTGGGGTGTTTTCTAGCAAAAGCTTCAGCCTTGTGGGAAGGCTGCATGGGGGTTGGCAGGACAGCACATGCCTTGGTTTCCAGCCAGGACTCCTTGGTCGGCTTTTTTTCAGCACTGAAGTACTCAGGTCCCAGGCCTGGGGACAGAGGCAGGAGGAGCAAGACTCTCAGCGGACTCCATCTGGTTGGTGATTGGCAGGTGGAGATGAGGAGCATGTGGGAGGTCTGCAGGTCCCGGGCATCAGTGCAGTGCCAGGGCATCAGTGCAGGTCCCAGGCAGGGCATCAGTGCAGTGGGTAGGAGGGACAACCCTCTTTACATTGACCACCCCCTCAGCTTGCTTTAAAACAGAAGAGGGTGGGATTTTGCCCTGGTGTCAGGAAGGGGTATGGTTATGTGAGGGCTGGTGGCCACCCCTCCCTGTTCCCCTTACTGAGGGATTGGGGGGTACTAGAAACCCTCCGAGCTTCCAGGTCTTCATTCTAAGCCTCTAGTGTCAGCTTCCAGGGGCCAGTGGAGACCCTGCCTCCTCCAGGGGTCTTTCCTGACCTCCTAGCCAGCAGGGTCCTCTGTCCCGCAGGGCATCAGTGGATCCCTCTCTGGTTCTTGCTGGTACTTTTGGCCACAGCTTTATGCCCTGCTTTCCTATCCCCAGGTGCTGTTTCCCCCAGGTCGGCATCCAGCCTTTTCCGGGTATTGATTCATCCAGCATTTAGTGAGTAGCTACTCCAGGCGTCAGGCACCAAGAGGGGCCTGCCCCTCAGCAGTTCCCAGTGTGGTGTGTGCATGTGCATCTATGTACACGTGTATATGTCTGTATGTATGTGTACATGTATGTGTATGCATATATATGAGTATGTGTGTATGTGTATATGTGTGCATGTGTGTATGCATATATGTATATGTGTATATGTGTGCATGTGTGTAGGTATATGCATATGTGTGTATGTGTATATGGATGTGTGTGTGTGCATGCTTGTATACATGTATATGTGTTTATATCTGTGTGTATGTGTGTATATGTATGTGTATGCATGTATATGTGTATGTGTGTATAAGTGTATGAATATGTGTATGTATGTATATGCATGTGTGTATAAATGTGTGTATGTATACGTGTGTATAAGTGTATGCATGCATATGAGTATGTGTATAAATGTATGTATATGTGTATATAAGTGTATGTATATGTGTATGTGTGTATAAATGTGTGTATGTATGTATAAGTGTGCATGTATATGTGTATGTATGTATATGTATGCATGTGTGTATGTATGTATATGTTAGATGTGTGTATGTATGTATATGTTTGTATTTGCATGTGTGTGTATATGTGTGTATCTGTGTAAGACTGACAGCTGAGCAGGGAGATCAAGTCAATGACTGTGGTTTGGTCTGAGGAAGGCTGAGACGCACACAAGCTGAGGTCCCAAACTTACCCTGAAAACCGAGGCCAAGCCCAGTAGCGTTTGAGGCAGGGATGAAAGGCTCTTGTTAACGACCCTGTCAGTGGTCTGCAAATCCACCAGAAAGACGCAGCGTCTTTGTTAATTTCAGGCCTCTCAAAAGCAGCCCTGCCCAGTCTGTCCTGGCCCTCTCCCTTGAATGTGTCATCTCCCTAAAATCCTGACCTCCTACACTTGGGGAGGGTCCTCCTTCCCTCCATCAACCGCGTGCCCAAAGCAATCCCCTAAGTTCACAGCATCCCGAATTCCGGTAACCCTTTAGAGGTTCACGTATCCCACTACTGTTTTGGCCCTCTCCTCTCCTCCTTGGACCAGCCAGTGTGATGTTGGTTCCTTAGCAGCCCTGGGGAGAAACAGAGAGCCGGGAGGCGTGGGGAGAGTCCAAGGAGCCATCCTGAATCCTCAGGCCTCCCGTCCGTCCGCGAGTCAGTGCGGCCATGCGGGCACCAGGGGGCGCCAGAGCGTCGGGTTTCGCGCGACGGCTCTTCGCATTCCAGCGGGTTCGGCGCGCGGCGGCCGCCAGGGGTCAGCAGAGCGCAGGGCCGCCGGCGCGGCGCACAGGGCTGGGCGGCGGCAGCTGCGTTCCGGGCTCCGAGCGCCGTTCTCTGTTAGGAGGGTAATTTAGAGCAATTACACCGATTATTATTGCTTTTCTAATTAGTGCTTTTCCTACAGAATTAGCCGAGTGTTTATTAGGAGCTGCTTGTTGCCGGCCGCTTAACTGCTTCGCTGCCGGGCGCGGGAGAGGGGAGGGGCACCGCGTGGGGCTGCCTGGTTATGTGGTTTCGCATAAAAGCACGGATTAAATATTCATTCTGCTTTGTTACATATAGCATTAAATTTTTATCAGCTGTATGTTTTCCTTGAAGTTTTCCCTGCGTGTTAACGTTCAGGCGGGCTGCAGAGGAACTCCTGGGCCTTGGCGGGTGGGGAGGACAGATCTGTGATCCTGGAGGCCAGCGGGGTCCCTCTGACGTCTGTGACACCGTTAGACGTTTCCCAAGCGTGTGTCCCCGGATCCTTCTAACACTGGGAGGGAAGCAGGATGGATGGGGAAACTGAGACCCACGGTGAGGCGTCTTGCATGACACTCCCAGGGCTGACGCAGACCAGATTGTGGGTTCCGGCACGGAGTCTCCACTACTGTCATCTTTGGGACCTTCTAAGTCTTCAGGCCCCTCGGGAAGCTCCAGCGCCACTCTGGCCATGCGGTGCCATGTGGGTGGGCCCAGGCCTCTCCTGTCACGGGAATACAGGCTTCACACTTTTCCCAGCTCTATCCATCTAAGCCCTGCCAGGAGGGGGTCTGATACCTACGGTGCTCCTGGGTTCTGCCACCTCCCGTGCAGGTGAACCTTCCGGAGCCCTTGACCCAGAGAAGCGGCTATACTTGGAGCGGGAGGCAGAGGGGAGAGATTGGGGTTTATTCAGGGCACTCCCCTTTATGGTGAGTAATTGTTACTTGCTTTGCCTCCAGGAGATGGGGGACCCTTCTCACTTCACCAGTCCTGGGGAACCCCGTGTGAGAAAAACTAGAGGTACAAATGCACCCACAGCAAACCAGAGGGTGTGGTTTGTACTGCCCCACCTTGGTTCACCGTTCAAAAGGCTTCTTGGAAAACCCCTCCCTGGGTGCATCCAAGTGTTTGTTTACAGCTCATTAACTACTTGATGGAAAGGTTGGGGTGGGGGATATATTGACAGAAAATCAATCAGAAATGAAGATTAACGATCTCCAAAATATTCCTGTGGGTCCATAGAGAAATGGGACTTGAGTTCTAAAGCCAGGGTCTGATAAACTAAGATTTTATTTCTTCATTTGCCATTGCACAGAGAGAGGCCACCAGGAATCGGGCTGTGAGGATTCCCCACACCTGCAGGGAATTTGAGATGGGCTCCAAGGGAAGCTTTTAGCTGTAAGGCCTCTTCCTCCTGGCCTTTGTTCCTGTCAGCAGGCAGAGAATAGAGAAGAAAGTCGGGTTGGTTCACTCTACCACCACCGTGAGACTAGGCAAGCTGGGACCAGGACAGCGTCCCATGGGTGCTTTCGCTACCTCCCACGCCTCTGTTCCTGTTTTATTCACTGGATGAGATCAGGCTTCCCAAGTGGAACTGGAAGGGAAAGGCAGGCAGGTATTTTCAGATAAGCCCATGGGAGCTAGAGGTCAGAGAACAGCTGGAAGATGCCTCACGCCAGTCCCAGGGTGGCTCTGGAATGGCACTGGCCACGGCTGGTCCAATAACAAGGTGGAGAGGAGCCCAGGCTTGGTCCCTGCCCCCCAGTTCTGCTAGCAGGCTTCTGTCTTCGTCTTCCCTCTTTTCCTGTGACTGCAGTTCAGGCAGGGTACAGTGGTGCTTTAAGTTTCTGCCCCTCACCCTGAACACAGCTGCGTAAGACCCTCCAGAGGTCCTCCAGTCTGGGGCAATGTGTCTCTACTGAATCCGGCCCCAGGCTGATTGGGTTGCCTGGGAGAATTCCCAGATCCCCCTGCTGCAGAGGCCTGTTTGGGGCCCTGCACTTCTTTGGCAGGGCTGGATTTCCCAGGCTTAGGGGCTGGCTCCCCAGGTGCACCACACTTCAGTGTGCCCCCAAGATCTGGCCGCCTCCCCTAGGTACTGTCATTTAAATCTGGCTCACCTCTCCCTGACTGTTGAGGGACTTTTCTGCTTTCCATCCTGCAGAGATCCTTGAGACTAAGAAGCTGAACAGAGTCTGGCTGCCTGTTTAAAATGGAGAGAAAGAAAACAGCAAGGGAGAACCCCAGCGTTTGGATTGCAGTCTTCACATCTTGCCTCATGGGGATCCACATGGTGAACGTGAACACAGTGCTGAGGCTTGTGTGGAGTCTGGAGTCCATGAGGCTGGAGTCCCCAGGGCAGAAGGTGGACCACTGGAGCTCTCAGGCATGGGAGTGGCTCACAGCCATCACCTTTGAAATCTATTCTCTCGAGACATTGGTGAGTCTGGGCTGCGAGGGTCTTCCGGAGACACCCTCCTGCGCTTAACACTGATGTCGCTGACCGGGAAACTCTGGAAGAGCACCATGAGCTTTCAAGGCTGGAAGAGGTTTCAGATGGTCTACACTGGGGTATCTACTGGTGGCACTTAGCATTACTGACATTTGAGGCTGACTACTTCTTTGTCAGGCGACTGACTTGTGTGTTATGGAATATCTAGTAGCATCCCTGCCTCTGCTCTCTAGATGCCGGCAGCATGCACACCTCCTCCCGTGTTGTGACAACCAGATATGTCTGTAGACATTGTCACATGTTGTGGAAGAAAAAAGTCACTCCCAGTGAGACCCATGACTCTACACTAATCTTCTTTAACAAAGGCACAAACCAATACCAAGAAATAGGATATGGCATAAGCAACATCATTGAAGGCTAACAAGCAGAGGGCCCAAATGCTTGGATTCTGGAATTAGCCGCATCCAGACTCAAATTCCACCTCTACTACTCACTAGTTCTTCTGTGATCAGAGACAAGTAACCTCTCCTGGCCTTAGTTCGCCCCTCTATTAAATGTGCATATTAATTTTACTACCTGTATGGGTTGCCATATTCAATAAGATGATGCACATGAAGAGTTAACAAATTGCCCGACATTGTGGAAGAGCTCAATTAATATCTGTGAATATCAGAATCAGAAGATAGTTCTGGACTTTTCTACTGATTAGAAATAGAAAGGCCTTCAGAAGGTATGAGACAATGGCATTCTGAGGACACCCAACAACCTCTCTCTCTCTCCAAAAAGACATAGACATAAAGAAAAGCCTTTCGGCAAAGTTCTTATACATGCTCAAGCATAATAAGCTGAGGCTGGGTGTGGTGGCTCATGCCTGTAATCCCAGCGCTTTGGGAGGCCGAGGCGGGTGGGTTACGTGAGGTCAGGAGTTCGAGACCAGCCTGTCCAACATGGTGTAACTCCGTCTCTACTAAAAATACAAAAATTAGCTAGGCATGGTGGTGGGAGCCTGTAATCTCAGCTACTCTGGAGGCTGAGGCATAAGAATCACTTGAACCCAGGAGGTGGAGGTTGTAGTGAGCTGAGATTGCATCATTGTACTCCAGCCTGGGTGACAGAGTGGACCCCATCTCAAAAAAAAAAAAAAAAAAAAAAGAAAAAAAGAATAATAAGCTGGGCTGTAACCCACGAGGGAAGATGGAAAGGAGATGGTGGGAGCAGATTAACCAAGGAAACAGCAGTGGGCCTGACCCTGAGAGGGCCTTGAGGTGGAGGTGGCTGGTCTGGTGGTGACAGGGAAGTACGTCACCGGGACAGTGAACAGGTGACTGGCTGGCATATCACAGCAGGAGCAACAAGTGGCCCTTACGTAGTTTCTTGCTTCTGCCATCGGCCACGTAGTATCCACAGGAGTGGATGCCTGGGGCAGGTGCCTGTGATAGGTTTGGTATCAAACAGGGGGTTTCCTGGGGTTGGGCAAGTCTTAGAAGGAATGAGGATCCTTCACTCCCGGGTGACAGGGGTGTGTGGCCATGACCATCTTCTGCTCTCAACAGTTGTTTCCTTTCTCTTCAAGCAGGGTGAGCAAACAGAATTGCCAGTGCTCAGCCTCGGAGAGGAAGGCAGAATCAAGAATGGCCAAATGTTTGGGGACAGTTGATGTCATAACGCAGGAGCATCCAGATGACAAGTGAGGGAATTAACTCTGAGGAGACAGAGGGAACAGCATAAGTAGAAAGGACTTTAGGGTAAGAAAAATCAATTTCCTCTAAAATATGTGAAAGCATTTGGATCTATACAATCAGAATTAGTGACTGGGTGCGGTTACACCTGTAATTGCAGCACTTTGGGAGGCCGAGGCGGGCGGATCACCTGAGGTCAGAAGTTCGAGACCAGCCTGGCCAACACGGTAAAACTCCGTCTCTACTAAAAATACAAAAATTAGGTGGGCAGGGTGGCGGGCGTCTATAATCCCAGATACTCAAAAGCCTGAGGCAGGAGAATCACTTGAACCTGGGAGGCGGAGGTTGCAGTGAGCTGAGATCATGCCACTGCACTCCAACCTGGGCAACAGAGTGAGAATCTGTCTCAAAAAAAGAAAAAAAAAAAAAGAAAAAAAAAGAATTAGCTAGAGATTATGAAAATGGAAATTTTGCTAGTTGAACAAAAACCTCAGAATTGGTGGATTGAATTGCGGGATGAGCATAGATGAAGAGAGAGTAGCCGAAAGGTCAAGGCACGAATTTCTCCAGGAATGATGCAGAAGGTAAGATGACAGACAGAGTAAAAGGACAGTTAGTCAACACCGACGACATTTAAATAAGGAGTACCAGGAGGATAAAATAGAAATAATGGAGAGGAGGTTACACTGAAAGAATTAGCAAAAGAATTTTCCAGAACTAAAGAAAGACATAAGTGCTCAGATTTAAAGGGCCCACACGTAGATGGCAGAACAAAACAAAACACAAACATGGACATGTAAGTGAGATTTTTAGGACAACAAAGATAAAGGAAAAGTCCTAGAAGTCTCCTGAGAGAGAGAGAGAGTGAGAGAAAAAACAAAAACAAAAAAACAAAACTTACATACATAGCGCAGTTAACCCTTGAACAATTTGGGGGTTAGGGGCGCTGACCTTTTGTATAGTAAAAAATCCACATGTAAATTTTGACTCCACTGAAACTTAACTACTAATAGCCTGCTGTTGACTCACCAATAAGATAAACAGTTGATTAACAGATACTTGGTATGTCATATGTGTTATATACTATATCCTTGCAATAAAGGAAGCCAGAGAAAAGAACATGTTATCAAGAAAATCACAGGGCCAGGTGTGGTGGCTCATGCCTCTAATCCTGGCATTTTGGGAGGCTGAGGCAGGAGGATAGCTTGAGGCCAGGAGTTTGAGGCTGCAGTGAACTCTGATGGTGGCATTGCACTCCAGCCTGGGGGTCAGAGCAACACCCTGTCTCTAAAAAAAAAGAAAAGAAAAAACAGAAAAAAAATTATGAAGAAGAGGAAATCTATTTATTATTTACTAAGTGGAAGTGGAGCATCATGTTGAGTAGGCTGAGGAGGAGAAGGAAGAGGAAGGGTTGGTTTTGCTGTCTCAGGGGTGGCAGAGGCAGAAGGAGACCTGCCTGTAAGTGGATCTGTGCAGTGCAAACCCATGTGGTTCAAGGGTCAACTGGGGCTTCTGTAACAAATTATTACAAACTGGGTGGCTTCAAACAACAGAAATTTAATTATCAGAGTTCTGAAGTGTAGAAGGGCTGATTCCTCTTGGAGGCTGTGAGGGAGAGCCCGTTCCATGCCTCTCTCCTAGCTCGGGTGGCTCCTGTCAACCTTTGGCACTCCTTGGCCTGCAGCTCCATGATCCCACTCTTTGCTTCCATCTCCACATAGCCTTCTCTGTGTCTTGCATTCTTTCCTCTTCTTATAAGGACCCCAGTCTTTGGATTTAGGGCCCACCCTAAAATATCCCATCTCAAGATCCTTAATTATATCTGCACACACCCTCCTTGCAAATAAGGTCACACTCACAAGTGCTGGGGGTTGGGACTGGGACTTGAACGTGTCTTTTTGGGTGACTCACTCCAACCCACTATGCATAGGAACAAGAATTGGATTGATATCACATTCCTCATCAGCACAATTGGATATAAGAAAATAATGGAGCAATATTTTCAAAGCTCTGAGGGGAAATGGCTTTGAACATAAATGATCATTCAAGTGTGAGGGTAAAATGAAGCCATATCAGACAAGTAAGGGTTCAGAACATTTACCAGCCTTCCAGTTCTTCTTTGGAAGACTTATTGTCTTCGGCTAGTGTGTAGGATGCCTGCCTTCCTCCATTTCCTCCCCTGTCAGCAGGGAAAAAGTATCCCAAATCACCTGGCATTAATACCTTTAAAACATTAACATATTGATATATAAAAATATTAACATACTGATATATAAAATATTAATATATTTATTTATGGTGTTTAACAAACTATTATGATTATTTAGACAAAAATATTATTAGGTAACATAAGAGAGTGGTTTGTTATCCTGTTCTCTGTGTCCTAAATCTGCACTCCCCAGAGCAACCCCTCTCAACTCTTTTAGCTATTTAATCTGCTATTTACTTCTATTTTTTACATTTCTTGCATATATAGCTATTTCTTGATTTCTCAGTTTTAAGAGTTATTGATTGACTTTCAACCACAGATAATTAAATTTTAGCTCTTTTACACACCCATGTGCTCTCTCACCAAACACACAAACTATCCTTCCCCCATCCTCCAATAGAGCTGTATCACAGTTTTTCATAAAAGTCACTATTTGGGTGTTTATATTAGTGTGAGCATATAAATATTATTCATAGCTAAGCCATGTAGGGTGCTATGATTATAATTCTTTTTTCTTCCTCCTGGATTGATACTTTTGTTTTCATTTGCTTAGTTTATATACTTGTTAGTGTATTGTGAATCCATTCCTAAATTCTTCTACAGAGCTGAAAATCTCTTTAGAATATGTTCAAAAATGTTAACTATTCGATTAGCTGTCATCCTGGGATTTTTCTTCACCTCTTTTCTTGGTGGGATTCTTGGGTCACATGTCTTTCTTTTTCTTGGTTTACTTCCTTATTTTGGAGATCTGTATCATTCGGTAGTTTCCTGTGAAAATGAAGAACTCTCACTCTTGGCAGTTTGGTTGGTTATAGAATTATAAATTGGAGATTGTTTTTCTACCTTCTTTGAAAGCATTGCTTCATTGTCTATTAGCTTCCAGTATTGCTATAGATATTCTGATTCTGAATCATTTGAATTTGACCTTTTATTTTTAATATGATATTTTTCTACACTCTGGAAGCTTTTAGGGTCTTCTATTGATTCCTGCTATTCTTAAATTTCATTATGATGTGCTCTAATGTGGGCACATAGCTACCCAGTTAAAAAATTCTCATTTCTTTAGCCTCCTTTGCAGGTAGAGTAGCTTATACATGTAAATAGAATTACTGTGTTCTGGGAAATCTCTTTTAAAGAGTGGGATGCCCTTCTTTTTCCTTTTACATGGAAAGAGATGTGATGGTTGGAGTGCTGGCAGCCGTATTGAACCATGAGACAGCATTAGAAGAAGCAGCCCTGGTCTGTGAAGCAATAAGATAGAAAAAGCCTGAATTCCTAACATCATGCAGAGACCACACTAGCCTTGGGCTCATTGCCATTGAGCTGTCTTTCACTTGAGAGAAAAATACATTTCTATACTTTTAAATTACTATTTTGTGTGCTCTTTGTTAAACAAAGCCAAACATTTCTAAATGATAATATCGGCACAATAATGTGTTTTCCTTCATGAAATCACTTTTAAAACACTTTCAAATAACTCTCAATGCTTCCATAATAAAAATACACAATTACTTTCTCCCTACATTTATCTGAATAAAATTGAGATGGGCATTATATAATTGAGCACCTTACATACAACAAATACAGGAAAAGACTGAATCTGGAGGAAAACATAATAAGGTTAAAAGGAACCAGTAAGATTTGTTGTTTATTGTAAAAATGTTTAAAAGTTGAAAACCATCTAGAAAAATTTCAGATGCCATCATGGGGGATAGCAGGGCTGAGGCAGTGAAGAAGCGAGGGAGGGATAGGCAGTCAGTTTGTTCTTAGTTTGATCTAAGGCTGAATATAGATACTGATTATTTGTAGATATTGTTATAGAAATGCAAGGGATTGCTGACAAAATTTTAAGGGTAAACACCAGAAAATAGAAATCCAGGGTATAACTTTCAAAATATTAGAAAAAATTGAATCAAATGAAGACAGCTCAAATGAATTACCAAAAGGCAGAAAAATGGGTAGAAATCAAATAAAAAAGCATAATAAATAGAATACATATAGAGACATATGCACATACACACACATCATTGGTAGAGTAACTCTAAGCATATCAGCAATCACAATACTTTTGAATGAGTCACATTCCTTTCAAATTGGATTTTTAAAAATCCGGTTTCATGCAGTTTTCTAGCAAGATACATATAATGTAAATAGAAAAATTTAAAGCAAAAGGAAAAATGTAAAGATATATATCAGGGAAGGCTAATAAAATAAAAATAGGGATGGTAACATTACTAACAAATAAAATAAAGAGGAATATTTTATGTTGATGAAGAAACTCCCTGTTAAGATAATATATGATAATTATGGGCCATTACGTGTATAACAGAAAACTTACATATGTAGAAAGCAAAGTTGATAGTACTGCTGGGAAATATAGATAAATATAATATTATAGTCAGATGCTTCAACTTACTTCTCAACAGATCAAACCAACAAGAAAATCAAGTAAAGTTATAGGGGATGCAAATAACATAATTAATAAGGCTGGTGATATATAAAATGCATGATATATACTGAACAAATAGAGAATACAAATTTCTTTCAAACACGCATAGAACATTCACATAGTTGCCCACATATTAGGTCACATATAAAATTTAATATATTTTTTTCTTTTTTACATTGATACGTAGTATTTGTACATATTTATGGGGTACATGTGACATTAAATGCGTAGAATGTATAATGATCAAGTCAGGATTCTAGCATATCCATTATCTGAAGCATTTATCATTTCTATGTGTTGGGAACATTTCAAGTCCTCTCTTCTAGCTATATTTTGAATTATGCAACACATTGCTGTTAACTAGAGGCAGCCTACTCTGCTATCGAATATTAGAACTTAATTCTTTCAGTCTAACTGTGTGTTTGGTAGCCCATTAGCCAACCTCTGTTCATCTCTCCATTTCCACCTCACCTTTCTTTGCCTCTGGTATCTATCATTCTAGTCTCTACCTCCATGAGATCAACTTTCTTAGCTTCCACATATGAGTGAGAACATGTAACATTTGTCTTTCTGAGCCTGGCTTGTATCACTAAATATAATGACCTCCAGTTCTATCTGTGTTGCTGCAAATGACATGATTTCATTCTTTTTTATGGCCTAATAGTATTTCCTTTTGTATATATAGCATATATTTTTTAATCCATTCATCTGTTGATGCCCACTTAGGTTGATTCCATATCTTTGCTATTGTGAATAGTGCTGCAATAAACATGGAGGTGCAGGTATCCCTTTGTAAAATATTAAAACATTTCTAAAGATTACCATGATACTTAAATGCCACATTCACAAGTCATAATGCAATAAAATGTGAAACCATCAACCAAATAGTGGCAAAAACAAAATCTCTGGACTTGTAATTTAAATAACACATTTATCTCAACAATTACTGAGTCAAACAGTTAATCAAAATGGAAATAACACATTATTAGAACAAGCACAAGAACACAATATATCAAAATATGTGCAATATGATTCTTCAGAATAATGAATATGTTCCTTATTTGGAAAAATACCAAGTCTGAAAATAAATAACCTATGATTTCAACAAGAAATTAGATAAAAAACAAGAATATAAAACCAAAGACAATAAAGAGAAAGAATTAATAAAGATGAAAGCTCAAATGAACAGAAAACAAAAAGCGGAGTTAATTCATAAAAGAAAAATCTTTTTTTCTTTTTTAAAGACCACTACAAGAGACAATCCTTCACCAAGATTGATGAACAAGGATTGAAACAGATAGACAACAGCAGGAACTAAAAATGGACCTAATTACAGCAGAAAAATAAAAAATAAATTATAATTGGAGAAAGAATATTTATGGTAAAATTATCACTCTCGGCCGGGCGCAGTGGCTCAAGCCTGTAATCCCAGCACTTTGGGAGGCCAAGATGGGCGGATCACGAGGTCAGGAGATCGAGACCATCCTGGCTAACACAGTGAAACCCCATCTCTACTAAAAAATACAAAAAACTAGCCGGGCGAGGTGGCGGGCGCCTGTAGTCCCAGCTACTTGGGAGGCTGAGGCAGGAGAATGGCGTAAACCCGGGAGGAGGAGCTTGCAGCGAGCCGAGATCCGGCCACTGCACTCTAGCCTGGGCGACAGAGCGAGACTCCGTCTCAAAAAAAAAAAAAAAAAAAAAAAAAAAAAAAAATTATCACTCTCGTTCTCAGCTTTTCATGTCTGCAAGTATACTATAAAGATATTATTGAAGTTGTTACTTTTTCGTAGAGTTAATGACCACTTTAAAGTTCCTAGCTTGTGTATCTTTAGATGATAAAGGGTATCATTGTATTTTGCGTGTATTTCAAAGTTATTGTTCTTTTAAAGGTTTCTCCCCTCATGGTTTCAACCATTCTGGATGTGTCACAAGTCAGCTTGCACTTCATCTTAGGTTTGGCTTTGTCTACAATGCTGTGTCACTTCCTGGGGCACCCACATAGAGGATGCTCATTTGGTGGTTGCCAGAGTGAGTATTTGTGCCCCCGCAAATGTTCATATGTTGAATCCTAACTTCCAAAGTGATGGGACTAGGAGGTGGGGACTTTGGGAGGTGGTGAGATCATAAGGGTGGAGCCCTCATGAATGGGGTTAGTGCCCTTAACAAAGAGAACCCAGAGAGCTGCCTTGCCCTTTCCACCATGGGAAGACACAGGAGAAAATGGCCCTGTAGGAACCAGGAATGAGCCCTCTCCAGACTCTGAATCTGCCGGCACCTTGACCTTGGACTTCCCAGCCTTCAGAACTGTAAGAAGTAAATTTCTGTTGTTTATAAATCTCCCTATTCTCTTACAGCATCCCCAGTGGGTGAAGAGAGTGGATATATTCGAGCTAGACTTTTTTGGTTGTGGAGGGTAGAGATTTATTTTGGAATAAAAGGTGTTTGTCAAATCACTTTTGGATTGGATTGGAATTGAAATCCGTCAGGGATCTCTCTCTCTCTCTCTCTGCAGATACCCTCCAGCCCAGCCCTCTCCTTCTCCCGACAGCCTTCTTCATAATGTGTGTTCTCTATCACGCCAGGGTAGTGTGGTTTTGAGTTGACTCCACCTTCTGCCTCACTGGCCCCATCTGTCACTCTTCTCTAATTGAAAATCGTGAGAGGGCTCGGCTTCCCTCTCCAACACCAGGCCTTAACAGGTCACTGTCCCTCCCAAGGTGTGGCTGCCCCTTGGTTGGGTGCCCGCCTCTGGTCCAGTCAGGTGGATTCCAGGGTCTCCTGGCAATGCACACGCAGTGTGGGCAGCGGCTGCATGGCTTTGGCCATTTCCCCTTGGATGGGCTGTGAAGGTGTCCTCCGTCACTGACATCTCCAGCACAGGCTGATGTGGTTGCCTGGGAAAATGAGCACAGTCTCCCAGGCAGGTCCCTCAGAGGGTCTGTGTCTCTGCTGCCTTCCTTTATGGCTGTCCTCTCCCAACCCCTGTGTCTGCAGGGAGAGGGCTCTGAACCTCTCAGAATCTGGGGACTATGTCAGGGGGCAAGGAGGGCATCCAAAGGCCTTGCCTGTGCTCTTGGAGACTGCACATCCTTAGTTGGGATGAAGCCGGTGACATCCCAGCATCGAACTGGCCTTTGGGCAGAGTTCCTGGTATCTCCAACTACAGCTGCTTCTTCTTCCATCCCTGGAAATGTGGGAAATGCACAGGCTTCCACAAGGCCTCTGGGGCCACTTCCTTGTGGGTGGGAGCCAGCTCAGGCAGCCATCACTCAAAGCCTCACTTTTGGTTTTTTCCACCTCTAGCAGGAATGGCTGATTCCCACTCATACTTGGCTTAGTTCAAGTGCTGCATCCCTGGAAGCAACTCCAGCACTCCTGGCTTGATCACAGAGCCCAGGGGTGTTCTGTTATCACAGTGTTTGTGGTTGTCTGTACCATGGCTCAGTGTTGGCTACCTCTCCCGACCAGGCCATCCTGAGCCTGATGGAGATTTCCTGGCTGCCTGATGACAGGCAGGGCCATGTGCCGTGTTTCAGACAATGAAATGTGGGTGAAAGAGACATATGCGACTTTGTTTTTTGAAAATTTTAATTAATTTATTTATTTATAATTTTTTTAGAGACAGGGTCTCACTGTGTCATCCAGGATAGAGTGCAGTGTCATGATCATGGTTCCCTGCAGCCTTGGCCTCCTAAGTGCAAGTGATCCTCGCACCTCAGCTACCCCAGTAGCTGGGACTACAGGCATGCACCACTGCACCTGGCTAATTACTTTTTTTTTTTTTTTTTGTAGAGACAGGGTCTCTCTCTGTTGCCCAGGCTGGTCTTGAACTTCTGGTCTGAAGGGATCTTCCTGCCTTGGGTTCCCAAAATGCTGGGATTACAGGCATGAGCCACTGAGCTTGGCCAGACATGTGCCACTTTGAAGCAGGCACTTCAAGACCCTTCCATGTTGCTCCACTGTTTCTCTTTTCCCCACGCCATAAGACCTGCACGCCCAGGACTTGGCATGCTCCTGGATGCTGCTTCCACCTTGGTCCTGAAGTGAAGAGGTCATGGAGCAGAGGGTGATGACCAACCTGTGATGGTCATGAAGGTGAGTAAGAAGTGAGCCTTTGCTGCTGGAAGCCTGAGGTTTGGGGTCACCTCTTTCTGCAGCATCCTCAGCCTGCACTGTGACCCTCTATTTGCTTCTGTCTCCTGCCCTAGACTGTGAGCAACTTGGTAGCAGGGACTGGGCCTTTCATTTATTCAACACCTACTCATTTGGTGATCTCTAAGTGATGAGCACTGTACTGAACCTTGAGGATAAAGACATAAAGAGATTGGTCCATGACCTTGAACCTCCCAGTCCAATGGGGACCCATGCACGTGGCAGTGATGAGAGCCTAAAAGAAATGTGCCTGAGAGGCCGTAGGAGTCAGAGAAGGGGATCCCTCACCTGCTGGGGATGGGAGGGCCGGGGCAGGTGGCTCATAAAGCTTGTTTATGGAGGTGAATATGTCTCTCTTTGTCAATTAATGTGTAAGTTTGGGCCATCCCTCATTCCAGAAAGGTCTTGAAGGCGAGAAAGCCTTTGGGTCTGTGCCTGTGACCCTACTGCCAAAGAGAAAGGTGGCACGTTAAGTCCCTCTGGGCATGTTTGTTGAATGTTGAATGTCCCAGCTTTGTTCCATTTCTGTTCTCTTCCTTCCTCTGTTGCAAACCCATCCTCCTGCCCTCCCCCTTCCTGGGTCCCAAGGATTTAAGCTTCTTCCCCCCGACCCCCCCAAAAGCGGATGGCTTTCCTGATACACATTAACACCTACAAGCAGAGTCCCTGGCCTGGAATATAAAGAAGGCACTGTTTGATATAAATGTTATTCCGGAACACATATTTAGGATCTTCAGAAAATCCTCATTCACCTTTCAGCTTCAATACCTTAGATTGAAGGTGCGAGAGAAACTGTGTGTAAACGGCATTTAGAGGTGAATTATTAACATTAAGACCCTCTTTATTAGACAGTCGTACACAAAGGAATTTTATTTCAGATCCTCTGACACATGACAAATGGCTGCTTCAGACAGAAGTAAACTGCGTTCTCTGGCAAGCAGAACCGAGGGCTGTATCAGCTGGGGGAAGAAAATCCAATTTGCTTTTAAATGCCATTTGCAGACTGCTTCTTTCATACTAACAACTCAAGTTATTGAAGTTGAGAATGTAAAAATTTAGACATTAAGAAACTTTACAGAGACCCTGTCTAGGCAAGGAGGTCTCTTCTCAAACCTAGGTGGAGACAATATCAGGGTGTTTGGGCAAAGAGCGGCCCCATTTTTCATGCGTGCTCTTTCCCCCGTATGCCAGGGGTTTGTGGAATAAACTGCTTTGCCAGACAGTGAGCAGAACATAAAATCCACCGAATTACATCCTACTTAGGAGTTTCCAAAAGGCGGCTTTGAAACAAATTCCCGAGGATAAGTAGGATAGGCGATCGTGTAGCCAATATGTGTGCATACATATAGTGAGCAAAGCCTGTCTTCTAACTGTTTAAATAACCAGAGGTGGGAAGAGAAATGGAATTCGTAGTCAATAGCCCATTGTTCTGCTGGTTCTTTTTCACCCCTCCGGTCCCTCCCTGTGGGGACTGGTGTGCTAGTTGCTGGGTCACAGGCGAAGTGGGGAGTGGGCTGGCAGAGGGGTGCCATGTTGGATGGAGGGTTATGTGGAGTGCGCAGGCTGGATGGGGAGTCGGAGCTGAGGGTGTCAAGAAAAGGCTGGGAGCAAGGTGGAGTGGCCACTGAAGAGGGCCAGAGGGACAAGGACCTGGGAGTCAGCAGGCAAGACGCAGCCAGGATGCTCTGAAGCCCAGGAGGGCTGATGGGGCTGGTGAACGCATAGCAATGAGAGATAGCAGGGTTTTGTGGGGATGATGTGGTAATGGTGGGATTCAGTAGCAGGGATGGTGGTGGGCACTGGGGGAGGTGGACATAAAGGGGGGATAAATAGAACAGAGGTTTGGGGGCAGTGTGAGACAAGACCCATAATAATAATAATAATAATAATAATAATAATAATAATAATAAAACAGGGAGCACACAGACTCCCGAGGTCAGAGTATGGGCTCAAAAACCAGGCAGGCAGTCCCAGCAGTTGCCATAAGACCAGAAAATGAGCTCATGCCAGCTCAGCTTCAAAAGCGCTGTCTGAATTCTATTACTGGCAAGAATCAATATGAGGACATGTAAGCCTGGCTCTGTAAGTGGGAACAGGTTTAACACAATAATAGGTGGTGTCTGGTGACTGGTATTGGGGTCAGGAAGATCATGACAGGACAGGAAGGGAAGTGGACAGAGATCCAACCAAGGTGGGTGAGAACTGAGTGGTCCAACTTGTGAGAGCTGTGTAAATGCATCTTGCTATACCAAGGCAAGGAAATTGCAAGGGGTTGATATGGTGGTTGCTATAAAATATTCCCATTCCCCACTCAAACTCCTTCAGACTCCAAGTCCAAGAATTCAGTTTCTTCAAACCTGTCAGAAAATACTATGGCATGGATGATTTGGCCATGATCCCGATATGTGCCTTGGCAGCAGAGTTAGTAAAGAGGAGAGGTGGCACCCAGTCCTGCCCAGGACCCTCACAGAACTCTCTTCACCTCCAGTATGGTTGGGACTCTTTATGAAAGTCTTTGTTGCACGGGCTCAGAGAGTAGCCCCAGCCTCCACTTCCCAAGCCTTCCCTTTGTCTCTTTTGACTACTGTAGCTAAAGTGTCAACTTGGGTTAGGGTCTGCCTGTGTACCTGTGGCTAACCAACTATTATGATGTGTGTGTGCGTGTGTGTGTGTATGAAACTTGATATATAAAACATGTATGTATAAATGATGTATGTATAAATCTTGATATATAAAACATGTGATATAACACATGTGTATGTATACACACACACATACACACATATATATGAAGAATTGGCTCACATCGATTATGGAGGCTGAGAAATCCCATGAGCTGCCATACATCCCAGGAAAGCTGGTGATATAGTTCCACTGGGAATCTGAAGATCTGAGAATCGGAAGGGCTTGTGCCCACCCATGCCAGGGAGGGCAGTCTGCTCAGTGTATGCTCAGTGTAGTCCACTGATTCAAATGATAAATTTGTCCAAAAACACTTTCACAGACACACCCAGATTTTTTTTTTTTTTTTTTGAGACAGGGTCTCACTTTGTCATCCAGGATGGAGTACAGCGGCATGATCTCAGCTCACTGCAACCTCCACCTCCTGGGCTCAAGCGATCCTCCCACCTCACCCTCCCAAGTAGCTGGGACTATAGACATGAGCCACCATGCCCAGCTAAACACCCAGAAACATTTAACGAGATACCTGAACATCCTGTGGCCCAGCCAAGCTGATGCGTAAAATTAACTGACACCCCAACTGCCCCTCATTTCCCAAAGTTGCTGTCATCAAAGATGTGGACTTGAGCGCAGTGTCTTCCATTCCCACAGCAAAGAACCAGGCCCTGCTTCCCAGCATCCCAGCCTGTGCTGCAATCTCTCTCCTTGCCTGCCTGGGTGAGAGATTAGTTGGCTGGACACACGGGAAATGGAGATCCCTGGTTGGTTGACCTCTCTGGCCCATGCACAGTCAGATATCTACCTTTATTATGACAATGACCACACTCTGTGGCAATAATGATATTGTGGACAGGCATGCAGATACAATGTGGAGCCCTAGCATGCGCTGACACATAATAACCATGGGGTGGGAAGGTAGCTGGGCAGGAGTGCAGGTTGGGAGTCATGTCATGGCAGCTGGGACTGAGGGTTAGGAGAACCTGAATAAACCCTCAAGGGCTGGAGCCATAGGTTCAGTGCAACCTGTCCAACATCTATGCTAAGTTGCCCAACCCCTAAACACTCCATACCCTAGTCTCATCCTCTTGTGTCCTTGTTTCCTCCCAGTTCAGTCCAGTAAACATTTATTATCTCCAATTGGACATCCACTTGAGGCATGAAAGCAGTGATGAAGAAGGCATGGGGGTTTCCTATGGGCAACATCTCTGCCAGATTCTCAGCACTGGGTTTTCTGGAAGTCTCCATGCATGGGAACAAGGTGTGGATATGTTTTGGAGAAATGTACTGAGTGGCAGGGGTCAGTTGAGAGCATGTGAGTCATATTCCTTTCCATGGAGCTTCCCAGAGCCTCTGGGAGGTCTTCGGTTGAGGTTGATTGGGCCTCCTTACCTTCACGTGTCCTCCTGCAAGTTTCTGTCCTGGGGTAATTTTGAATCTGTGATGCAAGATCTGGCTCTTTAGTGAGTTGGGGGAGCTCTGGTCTTCCACAAAAGGTGAAAAGCTACTGGGGAGCAACACACCTCTGGAGACTTAGCCTGGTTAGAAGGGGAGTTAACCAAGAATCTGTGTGGTAATTTCTTTCTATTTCCAAGTGAGTCCAGGACTGCCTCCTTCAGGCAGCCACTGCTGCCTACAGACCTCTCCTTCATTTCAAGCCCAGCCAGCATTCCCTTCACCTTTTCATTGGGAGATATTTGTGTGATGGCTTCAAGTCCCTTTCAAATGCCTCTGATTGTATTTTCATCTAGATGGTTAGTTCTCAGAAGATGATGCCACATCCTTTCTTCTTTCCAGACTTTTACCAGTCACCCCAAAACTAATAATAATTACATGAGAGTATTATAATTATCCAATTATTATTATAATAAAGGACTTATCAAAGGGAAAAACATCAAATGGTCCCACTTACTACGTGCTTTCATTTTTCTAGCTTGTCATTTAATTTTTGTCCTATTCGTGCTTGCCTTTTGTAATTATAATCATCGTGGAGTCAAGGTTTATGTTCATTTTAAACATTGAAATATCCTTTAAACATGTCATTAAGAGTATTTTTTCCATATTGTGTCATGGAGGCCACCTCATTCCCCTTCCTCAGTAATGCCAGGGATCCTGTCTTCTTCTTCCTCTTCCACGGCCATGGTCAGTAAAACTGATAGGGGCTGGGGAGTGGAATGTCTATTGGAGATGTGTGAAATCATTCAGTAAACTCTTGGAAGAGACAGGTACAGTGGCTGCACTTGGTTTCCCCTCTCCAGACCTCCCTCTCTTCCCCATTCCTTCCCTGTCTCTCCCGTACAAGCT
Source organism: Macaca nemestrina (assembly GCF_043159975.1). Lineage (NCBI taxonomy): Eukaryota > Metazoa > Chordata > Mammalia > Primates > Cercopithecidae > Macaca > Macaca nemestrina. The sequence goes on from NC_092143.1 coordinate 44,059,737, forward strand.
GTTGTTTGCTTAAACACGGTTTTGCTTCGGTTGTTTCTTCCTGCATGCTAAGGCTTGGGGAATAACTACATCACAAACTACCAAGCCGAGGCTGAAATCCACGCATTACATCCTACTTAGGAGTTTCCAAAGGCGGCTTTGAGATAGATTTCCAGGGATAAATAAGATAAAAAATACACCGGGTAATGTTTGTACACACACAGAGTGAGCAAAGCCTCCCAGACTTGTCAACAGGGGAAGGTGGGGAGGGGAGTGCTTGTTGTAGGCTGGGGGCTTGCAGAGCCCATCCCACACGGGCATGGAGTGAGGAGAGGCTGCTCTAGAATGGAGTTGGCCCTGGGCTTCTTCAGGACCTGATTTGATATTGGGTGGTACCGTTTCTTGGAAGTTTGTGGTCATGTTGCTGAAAAGTGAGTTCTCTGGGGGTACTGCTGGAGGCTGACTCTCATCAGCTGCTGAGGGGGTAAAGCTTAAAATTGAGGTCTGATGTCATGAGCTGCCTTGACACCTGCGGAAACCAGGAAGGCCTGAATGGCCTGGAGGCGTGTTCCCTTCCCAATTCTGCTCTCGTGGACAAGGCTACCTAGCCAAAGGTCTTCACATCAAGGGGGCCAGGCCCAGTTCTTTCTTATCCTTGAGCATTGGGTTTCAGTTTGCTGCTAGCCACAGAAATGTTCAGACAAGCCAGCTGCATTTACTTGTGGGAATCAGTGATCACCTCACCCTCTCGGTACTGCAAAGCTGCCTGCCGTGTCGCTGGTTGTTCACTCTGTTCCTTTAACAACCCCATATGGCCCTGTGTGGTGTGCTGGATGCTCTTCCCTGGAATGTGAGTCTATCTGACTCATACACTGCTGTTGATCTCATCCTTCCAGTGTCAGGTATCAAGTGTTTGGTCACCCCCATAACTCCAGAGGGGAATCCCACCCTCTCCAACAGGGTGAATAGGAGGTGATGAAAACAGCCTCAGAGACACCAAGGGAGGGGTAGAGGCTGAGAGTCTACTTGCACAGGCTGTGTGACCTCAGACCAGGCACTCAGACCTTCAGAGCCTCATTTTCCTCACCTGTCCATTGGGATAATAATTTCTGCCCTTCCTAAGGGGATCACCAGGAGTAGTCTGTGAAACTAAAGATGCCAGGGCAGAGTCAGCTGTGGAGTGCTTTGCAATGTAAAAGTGATGGAATCACTGCTGCCCTGACAAGGGGACTGAGCCACAAGTTAGGAGGCATGATGAGGGCTGAGGGATGACAGGTGCTCGTGTGCATAAAGTATTATCGTCACGGTGATCATTGCTCAGCTGGATTCCCTTCTCTTGAAGCACTCCTGCTTTATTTTCATTGTTTATCTTTTTCCACTGAAAGCAGCTGGAGACATTGTGTTTGTAGGTTTCTTTGTCAAGCCTCCCAGCTTCTCCATCGAGGAGTCAATGATCTGTAAACAAATGCTTCGATGCACAGGGGAGCTCCCTCGTTTAAAGGCACCTTGGGGGGAACCCTTTTACAATGAGAATGATTGCCATGCCTGTGTGGCAAATACATGTCTGTATTTGTGAATTTGGAGTTTTGCTTAGCAAGTTACTTTAAAATGGAGACTGCATATCCTGGGCACGACAGACTAGGAACAGTGTGGAGAAGACTTCTGAATCCTGTGAGATGTGCCAGATACAGAGGCAGCCAGGCAGGGCTTGCTCCTGCTAGGAAGTTTGCTTTGAGGGACTCAGAGGCTGATGAAGGATGAAGCTGGGGGAAATGGTGCAATGTATCAGAAAAAGCCTCAGCCTCTGCACATTTCTAAGTATGTGATTATGGCAGCCTTCCTTAGTCTTCCCACCTGTTAAATGGAGATAGTAATACTTGCTTAATTGTTGTTCTGATGATGAAGTGAAATGTCGCACGTGACATACATGGGATCTGCAAACACAAGGTGCTGTCCAGGCTCTGAGCACACTGTCTTTCCACCTCGACAATCCCTGACAGAGAGTGGGAAAGGCTGGTTGACTCTGCCATGGTCTCGCCCTTTAGCCTAATTGTTGGTGGACTTTTGCAGGAGCCTCTGCTATCATCCCTGAAGCTGGGGATTGCGGTAGGAATGCCTTACACTTGTCAAAGTCCTTCCTGGGGTGACTGCAAAGGACTTCACTTTTCACCAATGGCCTAATGCTTTTTCTTCTGGGTCCTCACTCTCATCTCCCTCATTTCTTGTCTCCTGCCCCCTAATTCAGGGGCCCCATCTCTCTCTTTCCTCCATCTCTTCTTCTTTCTTCTTTGCCGCTACCTTCCCTTTGTCCCCCTACCCTTCCCTTCCTCCCTCTCCTGCTTTTTGTCCCCCCAATTCCACCCTGAACCCCACAATCTGTGTCACAGAGTTGGGGAGGCGGATCCGGTGGCCTTTACAGCCATAGCCCCCTCCCTGAGTGCCACCATACAGAATTGCCTGCGGTCCTGTCCCATTTTGCCCTTCTCCTGTGGCCAGGATTTGCACAAATGAACCTGGGCCCCAGCATGGGGGCCAGGGCCACTGAGCTCTGGAGTGCAGGCTCTCAGCCCAGCCTGGCTGCCCCCTGGAAACAAGCTGCTCCCTTGCCCAAGTGACTAAAATAAGAGAAAGAAAGGAGCAAAGGCCTTCACAGGCAGGCCTGGTAGCACTGAGTGAGACCACACCAGCCTGCGCAGGAGCTTCAGCGAGCTGGGCTAATTAGAGGGGCCTTGCAGTCCCCATGGTAATTTGCTTAAATGGAAGAAGTTGCTTTTCTCTCCTTTTTCTGTTCTCAGGAATTCCAGTTTTAGGCTCTGGCAGTCTCTAACCACCCTTGGCCCTCTGGGGAAGTGTTTGCTATGGAAATATGCAATTAATATTGCAGCGATCATAATTGCTAATTATTAAAACAATGCTACCCCCTTTTCCTGGCCTAGTTTCATGTTTAAAACCATTTAAATAACAGGGAGGAAGAAAAAAATGGAAAAAAGTTAAACACCAGTGCTGAACTTGTGCAGGGCCAAATGAGATGGTCCCTGGGCTGCCCAGGATTTGTCCTGGTGTTCGGAAGGACAGAGTTCTCCAAAGCCTCTGGTCTAGGCTCCCCTGGAGCCATGTGCTAGATAAAAGTGAGGTACAAATTGTGGTTTTTTGTCACTGGAATCCTATTTCCACAGTGATACAGAACTGTTTTCTTTTCTTTCTGGTTGATCTCCAGTAGGATCCCAGACCATTAGGACTTACAGTGTCCTGTCTTTGTCTCAACTTGTTCCTGTTCACTTCCTTGGAGTCAGGGCAAGAATTTTAAGGAAATAAACAGTTCAGTGTACTGGTGCCTGGCCACTCTGAGGAATGTCTCTAATGAATGACTATAGCCATTTCTAGGGGTTCTTTCAACAGGAGGTTTCAAAGCATCAGTAGAAATGGCTGCTTGGTCACTACCCTGTAAGCACAGTTTGCGTCATGCCACCTCACAACAAGAATCTTTCAGTGTCCTGTCCACGCTCAGCCTATAGGGTCGAGCCCTAATCCTAAACTTGGCATGCGAATGTTTCATGACGCAGGCTCAGCCCATTTGTCGGGCTTTATCTGCCACTCCCTCCCACCCCAGCCAGTTTGGCCACTCCTGAGATGTGACCCATGCTCCCAGGCTTCTGTGGTTACATGGAAGGTGCTTCTCAGCTTTACTCAGCGAAATCAATTACATCCTTAAAGATCCACCCCAAATCTCCCTCCTTCCCAGGACATCACCCTCTACCCTCTGAACTCTCCTACCAAGTACTTTATCTCCCTTACGACCTAATTACACACTTCTTTGTACTTGATCCATTTCCATACATACCTTCTAGTCAAGACTAAATGCTAACCTTCTTGAGGATGTTGATTTGTAGTTACTGACTTCAGTCATCTTTGCCTCTCCCGGGCCTAGCCCTACACTTTGCCCATAGTAGGGGCTCAATGATGATTGAGGAAATAATGGATAAAATCCAAGAAATCTTTAAAAAAAAAAAAGGATATAGACATTATGTTCATTTCCTATAGCTACTGAACAAAGTGTCATAAACTCCGTGCCTTAAAACAACAGAAATGTGCTTTCTTGCAGTTCGGGAGGCTGGGCATCTGAAACCAAGGTGTTGATGGGGCCACGTTCCCTCTGAAAGCTCTAGGGAGGATCCTTCCTTGCCTCCTCCAGCTTCTGGTAGTTGGTGGCAATTCTTGGCATTCCTTGGCTTGTAGATGTGTCATTCCAATCTGTCTCCACTGTCACATGGTGTTCTCTCTCTGTGTGTCTATGTCTAAATTTACCCATTTCTAATAAGGACACCAGTCAGTGGATTAGGACACACCCAAATCCAGTATGACCTCATCTTAAAGAAATTACATCTGTAAAGGCCCTATTTCCAAATAAGGTCAGATTCTGAGGTTCTGCATGGTCCTAAACCTTTGGGAACACGATTCAATTCAGGATAGTCACCAATAAGTAACGGAGGTGGATTTGAGGTCTTTGCATTTTTAAAGCCCAAGTATCTTGAAGAACGATGGGGTCACAGACAAAGAATGGAACTTTTACAGGGTCCTCTGCTTTTTGCCATGTGACAGGTAGGGATATTTATCCAGAAGCTGGAGTTATAATGGGATAGAACTGACGAAGATAACAACTTGACAATTATCAGCATAGATGTTAGAGGTGACAATTTCAGCACAATCTAAGTTTCAGCACAATCAAAGTTTTATACTTTATTCCACCAAACATTTTTCAATAAAACATATTTCTTCTACCTCAAAATATGCACTATGAAGATAGCAGAGAAATTAAGAAGGTGTTAAGTCACAAGTATGAAGAAAACGGGAGGAGACAGCAGGGCATGGAGGATTTTAACAATGTTTTGGGAGATGGAGCAGGGATTGAGGCATGCGTTTGAGATACTGGAGTGGCAGATATTACACTAAAGATCTGCAGAGGGGAAGGCTCAGGAGAAGTGAGCAGTTTGTCCTGCAGGACCTATGAGGCCCCTGGCATGGAGGCCCCAAGTTATCCCAAAGGATGAGAACGAGGCACGAGGCTGCATCTGGTGCACTGGTTGAACATTTGCTTAAAACTAGTTGGAATCTCCAGGCTCCTCCCCTCCTGGTGCAAACAGACATCACTCTCTTTCCCCACGACCTCCCTTTCGTAGAGGTATTTTGTTTTCTGGACAAAGGAGGCTCCATGCTTCACTCTGGGTCAGCAGAGGGAGGGGTAAAGCACTCAGCTGAGTAACGGGGATTCTGCTTCCTCCTCACCTCACTTTTATCCAAGTCATACACATGTTGAGGTCTAGTGGAAAATCTGTGCCAGATGTGTGGGGAGAAGTCCTAGGCTTACATTTGACTTTGCCTTTTAATAACATGTTACACTACGCTAGCCAGTTGGCCTTCCTGTTTTTTTTTCTCATCTGAAAAACAGGGCTATTTGATAATGCCTACCTCCATGGGAATGGGATGGAGGTGTGTGGTACATGAGAATGCTGCAGCAGATGAGAGGGTTGCAAACTGTAGAAATGTGCATAGTCTAGCAAAGGTTGAGCCTCCAAGTCAGAGTGGGACCAGGTCCTGGAGTCAGGGCAGGGTTGGAATGGACCAGACATTCTGAGCATAGGATTCATGTTTCCAAAGCAATGGCATACCTCCTCCACCTTCCAGTTTCCCAGGAAGTGTCTGTCCCACCCTATTATTGCATCAGTTTCCAAACCTTCACTTTCTGATAAAGCATTCTTGGATTCCTTTGCTCATGCAACAGTCAGATTCCGAGCACCTATCACATTCCAGGAGCTATGCTACTGCTGAGGATACCATGAGTGGAACAGTCATGGTGCTTGCCCTCATGGAGCTTACAGTCTATAGGAAGGTAGATTGTAACCAACTCATCAAACAATTAAGTCAGATGACAGTGGTGGTGATCATTACAAGGGAGAGGCAGGAAGCACTATGAGAGTGTGCAGAAGGAAGAACCAGCCTTTGTCTGGGGCTCAGAGAAGGCGTCCCTCGGGGGCATGTAACACAGCTGTGACCTGAAGGCGAAAGTTAGGGTGTCACCCAGGAGCCAGAGGGCAGGTGGGAGCCAGACACAGGACAGAGCATGATGTGGGAGGAACCGAAGGACCCTGGGTGGGGCTAGGGTCCCCTGGGTGAGGGTCCATGTATATGAGGAAGCTGGAGGGGGCAGGGCCTTGCTATTCAGGACCTTATGGACTGTACAAGGATGTTGGTCTTGATCCTGAGAGCCAGGGGATCCACTGAAAGGCCTTCAGCAGAAAGATGAGGGGTTGACTTTGTCTTCTGCAAGCCTGCTTTGGCTGCAGCGAAGGGAAAGCTCACTGCTTTCTTCTGCTTCTCCCAGTCTGGACACAGAACCAGTGGGGCCACTGTTCTTGATCTGGGTCCAATTCCACATTATCCTTGTCCCCTCTCTCTAAGATGCTTCAGCTGCAGTTTTTATTTTTGGAGGCTCTTGTAGACAAGCCCAGTTCTTCATTTACCCTTGCTGGAAACATGACCCTACTCTACTGAGAAAGTCATTTACTTAGTCTAGGCTCGTAGCTTCTGGAGGTACCAGTGTGGTACTGGAGTAGCCAGCCAGCTGATTGGTCAGGGTGATTGGGGCTGATACATGGTCTTTTCAGGTTCCCCGGTATTGGAGGCAATGTGGTGATGTGAAAGGAGTTTGGGCTTTGGACACTGAGGTTTATATTTCCCCTCGGCCGCTTAGTAGTTGTGTCACTGGGGCAGGTGACGTGCCATACAGAAGACCCAAGTATGAGCTTCAGAAGCTCTTGAAAGTGATCATCCATGATATGCAAAAAGGCAGACCTTGACATACACCTATGGTTTCATAAAGGTTGAGCGGCTTCACTGCTGCCAGTGTGATGAGGCTTACCAAGGGCATCGCTTGTCATGGTGCAGGAGTGGGAGGCTGCAGGGACTGGCCCAGCTACAGAAACTGGCCCCTGAAAATCACCCAGCAGGAGCTATGGTGCCCCAGCTGTTCTGCTGTGAGAATTCAAGCCTCATAAAGGCTTGAGCATGGAAGAAGCTTCCTGGCAGAGGCAATTCTCCACACAGTTTTAGGGGGAGCTGTCCAGCCATGACAGGAACCTGGCTGGTGGTTGTGGCTGGGGGTGTGGTCTAGAGAGCAGGACAAAAGCTGGGCCTGGTGTCTCCTCTGAGCCTAGGCTGTAGTCCAACAGGGGTGGGAGGACACAGCAGGCAAGTGCGGTGCACAAGCCCCTCCTGCTCCTCTGACTGGAGCAGAAGGACAGGAGCAGGCTGGAAATCCTGACACTCTTGAGCTCCTGGGGGGCAAAGCGTGCTTTATAGCCCCAGCACACGCCCGAGCTTGAGCAGGATGATGGATTCCAGGTCACTGCCGGCTGGTGGGGTCAAGGCTGCCGGTCCTCTGCCAGCAGAGCTGTGGGTGGGCTCCATGTCCAGGCTGGGAGAGGCAGGGGAAAATGGGGTGTCGGAGTGCTGGGAGCCCGGATTTATGACTGCTTTTGCTGTTTTGTCCACTCTGCTGAGACACTGGCCACACTGGGATGTGTTGTGGGGGCTCATCTGCTCTTGGGGCAGCAGCTAAGTGTACAAGCTTGGGGAGCAGGGGCTGCATGGCTCTGTTCACACAGGGTCTCACCCTGGGCTGGGTGTGATTGAGATCTCCATCTTTCTGGATGATACTGGGGGAGAGAAAGTGACCCCTGTCTTCACCTTCCTTAAACCTGAATCCACAAACCCGAGACAGGCGGTTTGCCTTCTACAAAGCTACCCTTCAATAAGTAAAAGTGCATCTGCGAATGCCCCTCCTAGAACCAAGGGTCCATTTTCTTTCCCACATAAAAGGAAATGAAATGTGCAGGGCTCTAATAAAACATGAAAGGCTTAGGTGTAAGCCGGGAAGCAGGGCTTTGAATGGGATTCGGTGGTCTCAGCTGCTTGGAGGTGTATCTATTATATGTCAAGCAATTAGAAACAGGTTTCTACTAACTGGCTGACTTTGTTCGCAGCTACCAGTGAAATGGACTGCTCTCCCAGTGGCATCTGCCAACACTTGCACACCTTGGAATCAGTTACAGGTGTTCAGGGTTGTAGGTCTTATATCTATATGTTGAATATGCACATGGTTTTTGCAAAGGCACTGCGACCTTAGTTATAATACTGATATCAGATTGATTGATTGATTCATTCATTCAGCCATGCATGTTCATAAATACCGCATGACCATGTGTGTGCAGATGACATCAAGTAATTCAATAATAGGAGGAAGTAGATAATAATTGTCACATTTGTGGAATTGATAACTGCCATGGGAGTTTGAAACTGGAGGATTGTTTCTGGGGGTGCCATGGAGAAGGAGGATGAAGCTGGATGTTGGGGCTGAGTGAGATGGAGTGAGGCGGGTGGGTCAGAAAATGGCATGAGCCAAAGGGCGGACCCAGTCTAGGGTGGACCATGAGGAGGCTGATCTGGCTGAAGGGACAAATGAGGGAGGGTGAGAGAAGGCAGTTTCCATGGGAGGCAGTGGAGGAAGAACAAATCCAGAGATCCTAATACCTGCTCTCTTCTGCTTGTGTTACTGCCACACCCTATTCTGCATGACCTGACAATGGTTTCTGGCTGGCTTCACTGAAACCAGCCCTGGGGTCACACATGGGAGTGCACAGTCCCCAAGCTAAGCCTCTGAAGCATATCCCAGGATCCTCTGCACTGGTGCATTTGGAAGTCTCTTGAGGAGTCTGCAGGTGGCTGGAGCTCTAGAATCCTCTGTCCACCCTCGAAGAGCTAGGGCAGGGCCTGGTTGCCGAATGTCAGCTCAGCCTAGGAGGAGCTTCTCTGTAGCAGAGTGGGTGTGTTATTTGGTGTGCCCAGGTAGGAACTGGGAGATCCTCTCTTGGGTGGAGGCACTTGTCACGCTAGCTGGACGGTGAGACTAGAGGAAAATCTGGGTTTTCCTTGACTTTCCTGCCAGTGCCTTTGTCTTTTAGAAGAAGCACCATGAAAGGTGCTTGAATGCCAAGCAAAGGGAGGGAAGATCTGGCAGAGACTGAGAACAGGGTTGCCCTATACAGCTGCACAGGTGGTTTACTGCACAACCCCAGCAATGCCTTTCATGTAGAATAGAGCCTGTGGGGCTGTGCAGGACGTAATCCCAGCATCCTTGCATGACAGCCCTGGCCTGGGAGAAGAAGGCTCAGTTGGTCTAAGAAGAAATGTCCCTTTAAGAGCACACAGACCTGAGGGGTAAACTCACCAGTTGTTCAGACACAACCCTCCTTCTTTAGCGTCCCATGGGTCATGGCCAGTCTGTTTCCAAGTTTTACGGAAAGAAAACTTGTGGCTTTGACTGGGATTATCTCTGAAACCTTTTCTCTACCTGCAGAGATGAGATATCCTGCCTGGCCTGGGGAAGAGGCAGTGATGGGGTTTGGGGGAACAGCAGATGGCCCAGCAAACTAGACAGTTAATCCAACCAAATTACGGCAACAGATGTTTGAAGATGTTTGCATTCAAATTCAAACTGTTAGGTCTCTTGGAAGAGCCAACCAGAATGGGGAAGTTCGATCTCCTTCTTAATTAAAGCAAAACAAAACTAAACAATCATTTTTAAAAACGAAGCCCTGATACCAAGTTGTCAGAGATCATTCACCAGCAATGGCAGAGACTCTGGCTGCCTGCCTGGGGGTTGGGGTGCCGCCCTCAGAAGAGAAGCTTGCTGCAGGAGGGGGACGTCGGAGGAGGGTGGTCAGCGGCCCGGCAGGTGGGGTGAAGGATTGGAGGGTGGTAATGATGTGCGGCCGGGAATGCCCACCAGCAATGGCCAGCCCTGCATCGCTCGTTCAGTGTGGGGGACGTGCATCTCGAAGAGGGAGCATTATTGATGCTCTTGCCTCAGGGAGGGAGAGCCGATAATGGATGGTGGAGGGGGGATGAGCTTTGTCATCAAACAAGGGGCCTGAAAGATTGTCCACTGGAATGTTATCAGTCATGCCTTGATCAAGATGTAAGACTCTCAAGGTCTTCTGTCTCCTCTCTCCTCCCTTCCTACTGCTCCCTTCTGCTGCCCTTCCCCTCGCCCCTCCCCAAGCTCTCTGTCCTCATCTGCGAGGCCCCACACTCTCCACTTCCTCCTCTCCTACTTCTTCTTTTTGTCCTCTTTCCTTCCTTTTATTCTATCTCTTCCTTGCCTTTCTCCTTTTCTCATTTTTCCCTCCCTCCCTCTCTCCTTCCTTCCCTCTCTCCCTTCCTCCCTGTCTCTCTCGCTCCCTCCCTTCCTTCTTCTCTCCTCTTCCCTTCCTTCCTTCTTTCCTCCCCTCCATCCTCACTGTCTTCCTCCCTGTCCTCCTCTCTTCCTCCTTGCTTCCCTTTTCCTTTTCTGTCTCTTCTACCCTTTTTTCTCTCTCCCTGTTTTTCCTTTATTTTCATCTCTTCTTTCTCCCTCCTCATCTCCCTCTCCTCCTATTCTCCCTCATCACTCTCCTTTTGTCTTGTATTTTCTCTAACCTGGGGCCCATCTCCTTATCACTTCCTGGGCCTAGCCTGGCCCGTGCATTGTCTGGGTAAGATTTTTATTTCAAACCAAACTACTAAGTGGTGCTTTTATTCTCAGTAGTTATTACCTGCTCTTCTGCCTCTCCCCTCCCCCACCGATGTTACTAAAAGTTATCTTTGAAGTGATGATATGACTCTAGGAATTCAAACAAACCTTTTCTATTCTCAGCTTTCAGCAGCTCTGGGCCTTGGGGATGACCCAAACCAAGGCCTCTGTACAGGCCCTGCTGCTCTGGGTCTGGCTTCCAGCTGTGGAGGTCACTGCCTCCAGAGCCTTTGCTGTCAACTGCCCCAGACTGAATGCTCCTCAAATAACAGAGGCACGGGGAACTGCTGCTATCCCCTTCCATCCAGACCGGGGTTTGACTGAGTGAAACCAGGACACCATTAAGTTGGTCCAGAGGCCCCCTCCTTCCTGGGCTCAGCTTTCTCCGTCCCTCATATTCAGTGCCCTCCTTTGGCCGGCACGCGTCAGGTGACATTAGTCTCATCCGATGCTTTCGTCTTGATGCTCACCCACTCCAAGGAAGTAGTGCATGATGACAGCTCAGTGTTGGGATGAAGCTGCCATGCTGGAATTTTAGGTGTCTTTGAGCAGGTGTGAAAGGTATTATTTGAGATAGGAGGTCTTCTTTGTGCCCCTAAAAATCATAAAATGTAGAAGACTCAGTCTACATATGGGGTTGATATTTTTGTTTTTGCAAATTAGACATAGCAGTACTTTTCCAACCTTAAGGCAAAGAACCGATCCCAGTCCAATTCTTAAGAAGTGTGGATGGGGCCAGGGACTGTGCCAGGTGCAGGGTCCCTTTCAGCATTTTCTTGAAGGTCCTCAAATCTTAGAAGCATGCTGTCTGGGTCTCAGTCCCCACTGCTGGCTATGTGTATTGAGTGCTGATTCTGACTGGTGCTGTGCTAAGTGCCTCACATACAGGATCTCATGTAATCCTCATGTTTCTGACATAAATGATATCGACCTCATTTTAACCATGAGGAAACTGAGGTCTGACAATGTTCAGCAACTTCCCCAAACCCATCCACCTTATTTCAATGACACAGCTGGGATTTCACCCCAGATCAGATTGACTCAAAAGGCCATACCTTAACACTCCCCCGGCTTGGAAGAGAGCCCTGCCTTCAGTGACACTGTAATGGAAGGAACAGTGCCAGGCTGTGGAGAAGCCATGTTGGGGCAGGTGGGTCTCTTCAGCACTGTTTTTGTGGGGGTGTGCTGGAGCTGGCTCCGTGGAACCCTTTAATCCATCGGTAACTTAAAATTGGCCACAGTGAGGGTATTTACACCATGGAAATTGGCAAACACTCCAATTCAGGGCTTCTCCCCCTAGGAGCTGGTTGTTAAATATTTACACACCACTGGTCCTGATCCATGCACAGGTGAATTTGGGGTAGCCCACCTGGATGCATGTCCCAGCCTTTGCAAGGTGGGGATCAGGAGAGTTGGAGTGACCCGTCAGTTCAGGAAATTCACTCTTTGGGAGTGGGCAGCAGGAGCCTGGTGTGGAAATGGAGCTGGAAAGGTGGTAGGGAGGGCCCGGGGTACTGGCTTCCAGAAAGAACAGGTGCATTAGCATTCCCCATGGAGCCACAAGGATGGCTAATGCCTGTGCCTAATGCCTGATGGAGCAGCTGCCTAGGCCTCCTGGCCCTGGCTTACGTAGGTAGGATGAGAAGGGGGTATTGGTGATTACAAAATCAATGTGGACATGAGGCGGTAGGAGGTGGGTCAGATTAGCCAGGAGAGCCAAGGGAGGGACGAGGCTGGCCCCTTGCCCACCACCTCTCTACATCCGACCTTTCTGACTTTGAGCTGGCAAGTGCTGAGGTTGTATGGGCACCTGGTCTGCACTGTGCCCTGTGTGGAAAAGTGGTGCTTGGGAGCCCTCCTTCAAAATGCACACCTACATGGACCTGGGTTGAGAGTGAGCACAGGGTGGTATCTCATTGGGTGCAGGCTGTGTGGCCAGCAGGGGGAGGTGGTTGAGGGCTGGAGTCGGGCACCTGCCAGACCACTTCAACGGCCTCCTTCCCCTGAAATGCCCCAGCCAGTGGCCCAGTCATGTGGCCCTCCTCTGAACTTCCACGGCATCCCCCCATCCTTCCCTAAAAACTTTCCAGTTACTCACTGCTCCTCCCACTGTGACAGAAGTCCTTGGGTTTACTCCCTGTGTCCCCAGGTCCTACCACTGCACATCCTCATTGCCTAATGAGTACCTGGTGAGGAAGGCTGAGCAGAGAAAGCAAGATGTGGGCAAGGAGTGGTAGGGGGGCAGTGTGGCTCAGTGAGGTACCAAGGAGGGGTGAACCTCTCCTGCAGGCCGTGAGGAAGGAGATGGCTGAGGCTGGTATGGTGTAGGAGGTGGATGGTGAAGGGGAATAGCAGGTCCAAGCAGGAGAACTCCCTGCTCCCCAGTAAAGAAGACCTGACATCAGGGTGGAAGTAACACTTCCTGGTCAGAGAAGTGGGTCTGGGTTGGAGTACAAAGCTGTGACTTTACTGCAGGCGACCCTGGAACCTGCAGGCTCTTCTCAGGCTGCCAGGCACATGTGGGCCACAAGACATCTCTGCAGCAGATGGAATAGTGGTCCCCCAGAGATGTCCATGCCCAAATCTCCAGTATCTGTGAATACATTGCCTTCTATGGCAAAAGAGATTTTGCAGCTATGATAAATTTAAGAGTCTTGAGATAAGATGTTTTTCTGGATTATCTGAGTGGACCTGATGCAATCACAGGGTTCTAAGAGGGGGGCAGAGAGTTCAGGTCTGAGAAGGCAATGCCATGATAGAAGCAGGAATTGGAGTGGTTTGGCAGGAGCCAAGGAATGCTGGCAGCCTCTCTAAGCTGTAAGAGATTCTCCCCTGTGCCCCTAGAAGGAACCAGCCCAGCCAGCACTTTGATATTAGCTCCTTAATACTCACAGGGGACTTCTGACATCTAAACGGAGAAAATACATTCTTGATGTTTTAAGCCACTAGGTTTGTGTTGATTTGTTGCAGCAGCAACAGGACACTACTACAATCAGAAAGATCAGGTGAGAGCAACACAATGTTCTGTTGCGCAGCAGGCGGACCTACTCCCTCCCAACTCTATGCCATTGGCTCAGGCCCTTCCTCTTTGTCTCCAGCCACTTGGGCTCCTCTGCAGTTTCATGGACCTGCAGAACTCTCGCTCACCTCAGGGACTTGCTGTTGCCTGGAACACCTCTTGTTTGACTATTTGCACATCTGGCTCCTTCTCAATCTTCAGTCCTTGCCTAAATGTCATTTCTAAGTAACATTCCCATCATTCCCTGCCTTAGCACCCTATTTACACACACACACACACACACCCACACACACACCCACACACAATTTATCTGCTTGTGGTTCATTGTCCATTTCCTTGTCATTAGCATGCAAGTCCCTTGAAAGCAGCATGTTCTCATCATGCTACTCCTGACTCCACTTTATCTTTCTTTATAGCCATACACCCTCAACCTTATGCATGGATCACCTCCTTTTGCTCACTAGCCTGCAAACTCCAGTAGGCAGGGGCTTAGTGTTTGCTCATCACCATGGCCTGACACAGTGCCTGGCACAGAGCAGGTGCTCATGTATATCACTGGATGGATGATGGATAGATGGATGCTCTCAGAAAATGTCCTGAGAGCTATTGGTGACACTTGGGTATGGATGTCAGGGCTTCGGTTCTCTTTCAGGGGAAGTTGTACCTCCACTCTCCTGACACATCCAATGTCTTGAGCAGTTTCCTGGGGCCAGGCCCTCCCAACAAGCCAAACATGTGGGCATCATTATCTCTGTTTTACAGGATAAGGAAGCTGAGGTGCAGTGAGATGGGAGATTTGTTCAAGGTCACACAGTTGGAGGGCATTAGGAGCGAGTTTCAGACCAAAAGGCAGCTACTGCCCTAGGCCACAGGTCTCAGGATCAGAAAGCTGGGCCCATGGGAAAGGGATTTTAAACATCCTGGGACAGGATGTTGGGGGGATCTCTGGGGTTTCTCAGGGGCCCTTGTAATCATATATAGAGAGTGCCATCTTTTGGGGAGCTCTCCAAGCCTATGTCCAACATCCAACATGCTCAGAAAGACTCCTTCACACACCTACCCCTTCCCCCTGCAGTTGATCGATCATATGTCTTAATTTGGAAGCCCCTATTGGACAAAGGGCTGGTGAATTCACTTCTATAACCCCTTTCCAGCACCTTGGTCAAATGGCTGTGGGGTTTTATGGTGTGATGAGCCATAAAACACCCTTGGTACAGCACATCTTTTGTTGACTCTTCAAATTGCCTGTTGTCATCGAAGGTGGCGGGTCATAAAATGCCAGCCTTATTAGTTTTCCTGCAGTGGGAGCTGCTCAGAGAGAGGTGTGGGTGTCAACTGGGAAAAAAGGAGGCAGAGATCCCCACTCTCCACCCTCCCAGACTCAAGGAACACCTTCTGAGTGTGGGGTTAGAGACGGCTGGTTCTGTCTTCATCTTCCCATCTCAGCTGCTCAGTGAGGACAGGTGTCCAGACCCTTCAGGCCCTGAGTTCTCTGGGCTCTTTCTCTGAATGGAAGAATGACAGAAATCATCCAATACACCCCCTTCTTACAGACTGAGACAGGGGGTCAAACCAAGCATTTTGCCCAGGAACCCCCAATGAGGAGATGGCAAAGGCAAGACTAGAACTCAGGTTTCCTCACTCCTAGGGCTTTTTTTTTTTTTTTTTTCTGGAAAGGCAAAACAACATATTGGCTAAGTCTAGAGGCTCTGGAGCCATACAGACTGGCTTTGAAGGTCTGCTCTGCCATTCAAGAGCTGTGCAACTTCAGGTGAGTTACTCAACTTTTCTGTGCTGCAGTTTCCTCATCTGAAAATGTCAAGTAATAATAATACCTACCTCCTGGGTTACTGTGAACAGTAAGGGAAGTAATACATTCAAAGTGCGTAGAAGAGGGCCTGGTTCATATAAGTTATACTGGAAGGGCTAGAAAATGTTTGTTGAGTGAAGAAATAAGTGAATGCTCGAATGATTGAATGGTCAAGTGTGAGCTGAACCCTGCAGTCTGATCAGGAGTAGGATCTGGCCTTTCAAAGATCTGGACCCTTCCAATATTCAGATCTGTTACTTACTCTCCCAGGCCTGAGTTTCTTCCTCTATATAATGGAGACCCATGGTCTTCCCAGGAGTCCCTGGACTTGCTCAATTCCAGCCCCCTACTATGGCCTCGCCTCATCTTTTCTCCTTCACCTGTTCTCCCAACTCCCTCCTTGTCATCAGTTTTCTATTCTGTGCTACCTCATGTGCAAGCCTCCCCCACCCAAAAGCAAAAAGTCTCTCCCTTAGCTCCAGTACTCTGCAGTTTCTGCCTGATCTCTTCCCTTCCCTCCCATCCCACACTTCCTACTTCCTCTCCCCACCTCCTGTCCACTTCTGAACCATGCACTCTCCTCAGCTCTGCCTGCCCACAGCCGTGGTTCAGTTCTGCAGTGACCTCCTCCTCTCACTGTCAAGCCAATGAGCTTCTTCAGTTCAAATATATGGGGCCTTTCTTCACTGGATGCCATTGGCTCCATCTCTGCCTGGAAACCTTCCTTTGCCTTAAAGATCTGGTTTGGTGCCTCTTCAAACAGATATTCTTTAGACATTTGGATGACAGTCATTATGAGAAGGGGCCTGAGTGGCTTGTGGGGGAAATGGGGGATGGAGGAAGATCCTGGTGTGGTTCTGTGTGGATGTTCTGCTCTGGCCCCAGGTTTTCAGACCCCAGTCAGGCGCAGAGTCCCAGCAGTAACCAGCCCCACCAGCCTACAGGCAGCTTTGAGATCCACTGTTGCTTCCCTAGGTTGTCCTCCTGTGGCTCCCAGCCTTCTCTAAGCATGCCTCTCCTAAATACCTGTTCTCATCTCTTTCATGTCAGTGATATTTTAGTGACCTGTGACCTCATGGTTTGTCTCCTGCAGATGCCTGACTGGTGACCCCACCCTGGAATCCTTGGTCTCACATGCTCTAGGCTTTTCCTAAACTTTTGGGACTGCTATTGCCATGTTCCTTGGTGCGTCTCTCTCCTTCTATCTGGTCCTTAACTGTTGGGGAATTCTCCGTATTTGACCACCTGCTCTTCTCATGCTATGACTCTCCCAGGGATCTCAGCCACTCCCATGTGACAATCCGCACAGTGTACTGATGATACCCCACATGACTGTCTCCAGCTCAGACCTCTCCTCAGACTCAGTTGTCCAACTTCCTGCCTGAAATCTTCACCAGATGTCCTGCTCTTCCTCTTGAGGTCTCTCCAGCTAGCCAGAAGCTGGGGGCTCCTCCCTCAGCTCCACTGCTCCCATCAAGCTTTCATCAAGCTTTGCTTACTCCATAGCTAAGTAATGGTGATAGCTGACATATATTGGGCGCTTGGTGTACATCAAGTACTTCTCTAAGCTCCCTGAAGACTTTGACTCCTATAATCTGGACAACACCCTTACAAAGTGGGGACCATTAGTAGAATCCCCGTTTTTCAGACAAGAAAGCTGAGGCCTAGAGCCACATGGGTAGGAAATGGCAGAAGTGGGACATGAACCAGGTGCTCTGGTTTCAGAGTGTGTATGGTTATTTGCCACACTCTCACCTCTCCAATAATCTCTTCATCCCACTCTTTTCATTCTGACCCACACTGTCACTTGCTTGGACTACAGTCTCTATGGAGTTCCCTGTTTCCACTGGGTCTTCCTCAAGGCCACTGCTGTGCAGCTACCATAGCAATCTATTAAAAATGCTCATCTGCAAGTCTCCTCCACTGACAATGCCAAAATGCATTGCCACCTAACATATTATGTATTTTGTATTTATTAGTGTATGTGTTTTAATGTACTTTCTCTACCTACTAGGATGAAGGTTCCGGGAGGGCAGGCTCTATCTGTTTTGGGCACTGCTGTATCCATCCCTGAAATCAAGTATCTGACCCCTGCCTTCTGCCTCAAGCTCAGCTCTCACCACTCCCTGCCTAGAAACCCAAGCTCCAGCCAGTAGTCCCCCAATGTCATGGTGCTTTTCTTCTTCCTGGCTTGCTCCTGTACTGCTCCCTCTGCCTGGGAAACCCCATTCCTTATGACTAGGAAATTGTCTATTTTTCAATACAGCCCAGGTGTCTCCTCCTCTGGGAAGCCTTCCTGAGACCCCCTGTGTGGGGGTATTCTCTTTCCCGTCATGGCTCTCTCATGTCTCCAACACCGCTCCAGACTGTGAGAGTTTTTTTTTTTTTTTTTTTTTTGAAACAGGATCTTGCTCTGTTGCCCAGGCTGGAGGGCGGTGATGTCATTGTGGCTCATTATAGCCTCTAACTCCTGGGCTCAAGTGATCCTCCCAGCTCAGCCTCCTGAATAGCTGGGACTACAGGCACACACCACCACAGTTGGCAAATTTTTAAATTTTTTTGTAGAGACATGGGTCTCTGTTTATTGCCCAGAGTGGTTTCAAACTTCTGGCCTTAAGCAATCCTCCTGCCTCAGTCTCTGTAAGTGCTGGGATTATAGGCATTAGCCATGGCACCTGGCCTCAGACTGAGTTCTTTTTTTTTTGAGATGGAGTTTCACCCTTGTCACCTAGGCTAGTGTGCAATGGTGAGATCTTGGCTTACTGCAACCTTCACCTCCCTGGTTCAAGTGATTCTCCTGTCTCAGCCTCCTGCATAGCTGGGATTACAGGTTCCTGCCACTATACCCGGCTAATTTTTGTATTTTTAGTAGAGATGAGGTTTCACCATGTTGGCCAGGCTGGTCTCGAACTCCTGACCTCAGGTGATCCGCCCACCTCGGCCTCCCAAAATGCTGGGATTACAGGTGTGAGCCACTGCGCCTGGCCCAGACTGAGTTCTTTAAGGGAAGGCCTTTTGTCTTATTTATCTTGGTAACACAGTAGGTGCTCAAAGTTTGTCTCATGAGAAATAGAAGTAATAAGTGCCTAGGGATGAGACTACTTACCAGGAAATACATAATCTAAGATGGGGAGGCTACTTTTAGAAACCATGGAAACAAAGCTTACATGGGAAACAGACACTGTAGCTCTCACACAGACATTGTGAAGACGGGTTGAGCAGGACATGAAAGGTGCTCAATAAATATAGAGTGAGTGAATGAATGAATGGTGATGGGCTGGGTACAGCTCACTAGGGACTGTCTTCTAAAGGAGGAAATGTTGGTTGGTTCTAAGGGAGGAATGGAGCAAAGCTTATAAGAGTGGGAAAATCAGGCAGTCTAGGTCTCTCACATTTTCCCTTACAGCAATAATGGAGATTTCAATTTTCATTCATGGCTGCCTTTTGTCTTGTTCAGTGCCTCAATTTTCCTGACCTGCAGAGTGGAAACTCTGAGATCTGGTCCACACTTAGTGAGGTTGTTGTAGAGTTGAAATAGGAAGAATGGCTGGCAGTCTGAAGTGGTGACAAGATGTCAGGCTAGTGTCTTAGATGCTATTCTTCCAGCACAGTGATGTCCCAGCAAGCACTGGGCACCATGGCGGGCCAAACTGACAAAGCTCAGTAGCATAGCAGTCCTGTCCTCAGCAAGGTTGTTGGACCAGAGAATATGTCCAAAACACCTCCCGCCCCCTCCTGTGCTCCTCCATGGCCCGTCCAGGTCATCTGAGAGCTGTGATTCCAGCCAGGCTGTCATCTGGGTGGTAGTGAACAGGATGCAGAGGGGTGGAGACAGCTCCATTCTGACCAAGACTAGACCTTGGTGGCCCCTGCCCCTTAGTGCTACATGGAGAGGGGACATTTTCCAAAAGGACTTTAAAAGCATTTTTGATGTTTGAGTATCCCATCTTTGAGGATATTCAGAGCTCCTTCCTTCCTAAGGTTATTTGGGCCCCAAAGGTACAAAATCAGAAACTGATGACATTTCCCTGCCCCTGGGGTCTGTGGCTGATGAACATAAGAAATCTCTATGTCTCCTGTTTGAATGGAAGAGCTTTGCAATGAACTACCCAGGCTGAAAAGTCTTCTTCCTCCATCCGGAGCTTCATCCCTAGGGATCTGGGAAGGAACCATGATGAGTTTTAGCAGGCCTGTAAACCCTCTGAGTCCATGTGGTACTTTGTGTCTATGGTCATTTGTGCACATGTGCGAAAGCCTTGCCCAACAAGCAAAGAGTTTCTGTGGCCAAAGCAACAACAGAGAGTATGAGAACTGCCATTTTAAGCCTAACGGAGCACCTGTATGT
Organism: Macaca nemestrina; assembly: GCF_043159975.1. Taxonomy (NCBI): domain Eukaryota; kingdom Metazoa; phylum Chordata; class Mammalia; order Primates; family Cercopithecidae; genus Macaca; species Macaca nemestrina. The sequence continues at coordinate 44,079,517 of NC_092143.1, forward strand.
GGCAGGTACTGCTGCCCACCAGGAGCTCACAGTTCAGAGGAGGTGATGCCTCTAAGACATGGTTAATGGTATAACGTTGTGGGCTGGAGAAGGCCACCAACAGGAAAGACCTGTGGCCTGGGGATCTGGGGAAGGCAGAGGTAGGAATCTGAAGGATAGGCGGAAGTCATCTATTTGGAGGCAATTACTGTACCAGGTAAGGTAGTGAGCCAAGACCAGGAGGTGAGAATGTATAAGCCACACTGTGGAGAATGGGTTGTGAGATTTAGGCAGCACTCATTTCAACTGCTGGTCTGTAAGGGGCTGTGGGAGGCTTTGTTTAAGCTTCTCTCTCAACATCTCTTCCCTGATCAGTTACAATGAGGCCCCACCAGACTTACTGTTTAAACCAGGCTGTGGGTGGTGGCAGAGCACACACCCAGGCTTTGGAAGCCTCTGTTTCATTCACTGCTTTCACTTGTTTAAGTGACCCCACAAGTTCCCCGTGACCTTCTTCCCTTCCCTTACTTTATTCCTTGCTGTCCCAGAGCATTAAAAGGATTTCAGAATGCCGAATGATTATTGATATCCTAATGAGTCTGTCCAATGGCCATTAGCCTGCAGACTACTTGGATATTTTTAAACTACTAAAATCAAATCTTGCAACATCCATTATGCCCTGGATGGTGCATTGCTGTTGAGGCCCTAACATGCATAAACGCAACTGAGCCTGCATTATGAAACATTTAAGCCCTTAAAAATTGCCCAACCTCTAAAATCTCCTCTTAGGACCCCGTTCTGTCATTGCCTGGGCAGACTCTAATCCCCATTAAGACCTCTTCACCTATTCCCTGCTCAGGGCCTGGGTCTGCTTTAGACAGAAGCAACAGCTTTTAGGCGCATTAAAGGATCAGGCTAGAGCAAAGATGATCTTCTTCTCTCTTCGAGGGGAGGCGGGCTGAGGGGGCAAACCAACCAATCACTTTTGAGGATAAGAACACTATTGAAAATAATTCTGAGTATATCTGTATGTGTTTGAGGTGGGGTTGGGGGCGGGGTGTATTATAGAGCTATTGTGCCCAGGCCCGGGTGGTTGCTTCTGCAGCCCATGAAGAAGCTGGGAGATCTTCATGGAAAGCAGACAGGGTTTAGTCTAAGCACGTTTGACCTCAGTGCTACCTAGGCCCTCTTCCCTTTGGTTAGTGAGCTGTCCACTTTGTAGGGGGAGCCGTTCTACAGTTCCTACCTGGGCCGTAAAATAGCAACACCCACCATTTGGGAAGTATTGGGGAAAGGATCTCAGTGTGTGGGGCTGCTCTAGCTTGTGGCTCTGCTACTTCCTTGATGGGGCAGTCTAACCTGTTCCTCCATGTGGTGAATTTCCAGAGGCAGGCTCTGCTGCTGTCGGGGAGAGGCTATGTGTCTAATTCAGGAGTCAAGTATCGGGAAGCTCAAACCATATTTCCCAAGGCAGCCTTATCAATACAGCTGTTACTTTGGATTCCCTCTGTCTGACTCTTGCGTCTTATTTCTCAGTCAATTCAGAAATTGACGGGACAAGTGGGGTATTTCTTATTGACTTTCTGACCTTGCAATACCTTCCTAGGGCCTAACAACCTCCAGCTGCCTACTGAACAGCCTCTCACGTCTTCCCTTGAGTACTGACTGCATCATGATACAACTCTTCTTATACTTTCAAAAACCCAACCCGTCATCAAGCCCCTTTCCCTGGACACTAAAATCAGAGCTAAGCTGACAAAGTGACTCCACGTTTAGCCCTGTATTGGCTCCACCTCTGATGCTCATGTGGCTTTGAGCAAGCAATTTAATGTTTAATTTATCCAAGCCTCATTTTTTTTTATTCTTTTAGGGTTATAGTGAAGATAATCTACAAAAAGCACCTGGCACATAGTAGCTATTCAATAAATGTCTATATCCTTCCTTTCTCCTCGCTTTACTAACTAGGTGACCTTGAGAAGTGACATAGCCACTCTGAGTCTCAGTTACCATCTCTGTAGTCGGTAATGTTGAGATGAAGCAGTGTTCACTGTACTGGTGATGGTTTTTGAGATGACGGGAGGGCTATCATCATCTGAGAAGTCTGAGCTACAGCAGACAGATGAGGCCAGGGAGTTCATTCAAGGCCACAGGGCCAACAATACTGAGCTTGGGCTCAACCCCAGGTGTCCTGACTGCATTCTGCAATCTCACCTTTGCTTCCCTTCTGACACTAACTGTGAGGTTCAAGACAGGACACCTGGGAAGCCCAGCTCAGATGTGCTTGGCTCAGGACTGAGTTTTGCCCGCTCCTGGCTGGGGCCCAGATTTCCTGTGTGGTACACCTAACTTCAGTTTCTCCCTGCTCTCTGACACTCAGTCCCCTAGACTGAGTGCTCTCTCGCCCTTGCTGCCTAAGTGGTTAGAATTAATCTTTTCCACTGGGACCTCACTCTGTGCCTGATTCTCCCTGCAAGTTCTAGAGCCCTGAGTCCACATGACCTATGATAACTGCTGTTCCTATGACTCCTCCATCCAGAGTTCCGCAGTCTCCGTCTCCTCCTTTCCACCTGTAGAGTCTTTATACTGTGAAAGTCCTGACATAAAACTCTTGGTGTATCTTTGTTCATCTATAGACTTTCCTGTTCCTCTTCATCACTGTAGGGAGAGGAGGACTTCTTTGCTTGCTGATTTGAAATCCTTTTCACGCCTGAAATGCAAACTTTTCTGCCCTTTCTTTTCCTGCTGCAACACTGAGTCATTTGCAGAGGGAGGATAGCAGCCGACGAAGAAAGCAAGCAAGCAGGAGTTGAAAGTCCTGTCATCTTGTCTACAGACACCCCGGATTAGATAACCTGGGATGTGGGTAATTTGAAAGCAACAAATCTGCCTGTTGGAAGTGGGAAGTTGGCAGGGTGGTGTCCCTCTTCCTGTGGCTCTAGAATCCCATAGTTCTGTCCATTGCTACTCTGGACAGATGGGAGGCTGGGTACAGTTGTGTAGTGTCACTCACCATTCTTATCTTAGTCAAGCCTGTCTGTTTGGTACATGCAAAACCCCTTTGATCTACTCGTATCTAGACTAAGGGCAGGGGAGGGATTGGGGGCTAGATAAGGCAAAATCTGTGCTTGGCGGGAAGCAGCCCCCATGTGACCTTAGGGGCAGACACTTTCCAGGGGGCATGGCATGCTCCCTGTCCCAGCTTCCTGCCAAGTTTCTCTTCATCATTTTTCATTGCTCAGGCCTCAAGCTGGAGTTAAGCCGGGGCTGATACTCCCCACCACCTAGCAGTGTGACATCTGTGAATGGATTTCTAATTACACATATAAATCAGCATGATTGGAAATTCTTGAAATTTTATTGGGAAGGAAATTTATAGTGATTAAAACCAATTAATTTGGGCCTCCTATTAATCCATGTGGCAGGGTTGATGCTGCCATGCTGCTGTGCCTCCTGAAAGCCATTGGGTGGGATTGGGCTCAGTCTGGGGGCCACTGGGGGCGCGTGCTCATTTTTCAGGTTACAAATGCTCATCCCATGTTTTAAATTACACCTCTGCCCCTGGCCACATATCTTGTTTTGTGGCTAAAAATAGAGTTCTGGGCTTTCACTAAAGATTCAGAAACACTAAAAGGAATCTTTTTAATCAAAATAAAGAACCCTTTTTAATTACTCAGCCTCTCTCACAGTTGGAGGTAATAATTGTCGAGTGCTCTTAAGTAGGGCTGTTATTAGATTTCCCTGGGGCTCCTCTATTTTCTAGAAGTTTGCAATGCTGGCTGTTGAATGCCAGAGGAGAAGGAGTCAACTCTTGTCTCTTTAAGTCTTTAATGTCAAGGCTTAAAGACCTGGTCACATGGAAACAGGGAGAAAGGGAGTGAGCTATGGCAGATACCAGGTCCATGCGGGGAAGAGCCTCCCAGTGGTTCCACACTGCTGGTGAGATCAAGTTTAGATCCCTCTGTGTTAGTCAGGGTTATCCAAAGAAACACAATGAATAGGATATAGATACATATGTAGGGAGGGATTTATTATAAGGAATTGGTCCATGTGATTATGGAGGCTGAGGAGTCCCACAATGTACTGTATGTAAGTTGGAGACCCAGAAAAGCAGCTCATGTAGTTCCAGTCCAAATCTGAAGGCCTGAAAGCTGGAAGAGCCAGTAGTATAAATCCCCATCTGTGTCTAAAGGCCCAAGAACCAGGAGTGCCAATGTCCAAGGACAAGAGAAGATGGATAATCCAGCTCAAACAGAGAGGGCAAATTCTTCTTTCCTCTGCCTTTTTGTTCCATTCAAGTCCTCAGTGAATTGGATGATAACCACCCACACTGGTGAGGGCAGATCTTCTTGACTCAGTCCACTGATTCAAATGCTGCTTTCTTCTGGAAACACCCTCACAGACACGCCCAGAAACACACCCAGTGTTACCAGCCTCTGGGTATCCCTTAGCCCAGTCAAGTTGACACATAAAATTAACCATCAAACCCTCCATGACTTCACATCTTCCTTATTGAATGTCTCCTTTGCAAGACTCTAACCAACATCACCTCCTGCTCCATCCAGGCCAGGGGCTTTCCTGGCTTTCATGTTTTTGTTTTGTTTTGTTTTGTTTTGTTTTGAGACAGGGTCTCACTCTGTCACCCAGGCTGGAGTGCAGTGGTGTGATCATGGCTCACTGCAGCCTCAACTTCCCAGGCCCAAGTGATTCTTTCTCCTTAGCTTCCTGAGTAGTTGGGACAGGAGCATGCCACCATACCCAGCTAATTTTTGTATTTTTTGTAGAGATGGCATTTCACCATGTTGCCCAGGCTGGTGCAGGTGGAGCTCAAGCGATCCACCTGTCTCAGCCTCCCAAAGTCTTGGGATTACAGGCATGAACTGCCACACCCAGGCTTTCCTGGCATTTATTCCTGGCAACTTACCTTCAGCTCTGTATAGGTGAGAATGGGCCTGGGTCCATGCCCTGGGGTTGCTGTGAGAAAGTATCACGAACCGGGTGATGTAAAACAACACAAATGTGTTGTCTCACAGTTCTGGAGGCCATTAGTCTGAAAGTTGTTGGTAAGGTCATGCTCTTGCTGAAACCTGTATGGGAGAATTCTTTCAGCCTTTTCTGGATTCTGGTGTTTGCTGGCAATCCTTGTCATTCTCTGGTTAATAGATACATCACTCCAATCTCTTCTTTTTTCATCACATGGCCATCTTCTCCAGGTGTGTCTCTGTCTTCTCTTCTGTGGAGGAAAGGCGTCTACTCTAAAAAATCTCACCTTAACTTTATTATATCTGCAAAAACCCTATTTCTAATAAGGTCCCATTCACAGGTACTGGATGTCAGGGTTTGAACATGTCTTTCTTGGAGTATGCAAGTCAACCCATAACAAGGCCCTTTGTTGATAGATCTCTTAAGTTATAGGATTATTTTTGGTTCTCTTGTTGGCAATCCTTTTAACTTTAAATAATGTAGTTAGACATCTATTTCTATTGCTTTCATATTCACAAAGTCTTTTGGCCTGTGTCACACTGTGATTGTGTGACATTTCCTTAATGTGACTGTGTAAGATGCAGATATGAAGGCCCCAACTTTTCTCCCTAGTTCTCTCTCTCTGGTGCTTTTACTTTTGCATCATGTAGCAGAGTGAAACTGAACCCGTTTTCTTTTCCTCCTGGACACACAACTAAGCTGCATTTTCCAGCCTCCCTGCAGCTGGTTAAGGCCATGTAATTGAGTCTGGGCAATGGAACCTAGGATGAGGTACATGTGCCATTTCCTGGTTTGGTTTCTAAAACCTCCTGGGTAGTCTCCCACACATTCTCTTTTCTTGTCTGCAGGAAGAAAGTGGACAATTTGGTGGAGGACTTGGAGACCTAAAAATGACAACATCTTCTGATGGGGAAGGATCCTGGATCCTTGGATCACTACATGGAGCAGAAACACCATCTCACCTCCTCATTTTGATTTCCCTCATTTACTGTGACATGAGAAAGAAATCCACCCTTATGATGATGTCACTGAGAGTTTAGGGTTGTTGAATAGAATGGTTGAGATATCCTGAGTAACACACATTGTCAGGGGTGTCAACATTTCCATCCTGCCCACAGACTCAACCCAGCCTTCCACGTAGCTGAAAGCTATCACTGAAGTGGAAAACAGCATTTACATCATTATGACTGTATACTCTGCTGGGCCAAAGAGGGCCCAGGATTATGTTTCTCTTGGCTGATGTTGAGATCACATGGATTCTCCATCAGTGCATTAAAATTGTGCTGCATGTTATATTACTTCTCATTTGCAGGTTTACTGTCTGGTACAGTTTTCCCTGAAGTTTCTAATTGCTATCTTTCATTTTTATGATAAAACATGGCTTTCTTATATTCTTGACCACTAAAACTATTCTTAATTATACAATCTATGGCAATCTATTTCTCCACCTTACCCCCAGGTTTCCCTCCCAGGAGCTACTCTGGCCTGAAAACTGGTCCTCTCAGTTGCTATTCAGCCATCTTCTGGAGGTGGAGGGTTCCAACCCCTGTTCCCTGGACACCACACTTTTTCCTCTCTAGGTTTATTTCACTGTTTGTGTTTGAATACAACCTCAAGCTACAACTTTTCATTTTTAAGGAACCTCTTTAGAAAGGATATTTGGGAGGCAGGTGATATAGTTGTGATATGTGTCCCTGCTCAAATCTCATGTTGAATTGTAATCCCCAATGCTGGAGGCACGGCCTGGTGGGAGGTGTTTGGGTCATGGGCGTGAATCCCTCATGGCTTAGTGTTGTTTTTTATAGTGAATTCTTGTGAGATCTGGTTATTTAAAAGTGTGTGGCATCTCTCTCTCTCTCTCTCTCGCTCTCTCTCTCTCCTGCCATGTGATGTGCCTGCTTCCCCCTTGCCTTCCACCATGATTAGAAGCTTCCTGAGGGCAGATGTCCACATTATGCTTTTTGTACAGCCTGCAGAACTGTAAGCCAGTTAAACCTCTTTTCTTTATAAATTACCTAGTCTCAGGTGTTTGTCATAATGTAAGAATGGCCTAACACAGTAGGTTTCCCAGTCCTTGCTTGTCTGGAAATGTCTTTATTCTGCCCTCACCATAAATTGATAGATGTTTGAGTATAAAACTTTAGATTTGAAATTATTTATCTTCTGAACATTGTCCACCTTGCTCTAATATCTCTCCACATACAGTGGCATTTGAGTCTATTGCCTTTGTTTTCTCTCTTCTATAAGCTCTCAGAATGTTTTCTTGTCCTGGGTGTTCTGAAATTCCACACATATAAGTAGGTGTCTTTTTTCATTCAGTGTTCTGAGCTGTGGTCTGAACACAGGTATTCTGCTTCAGTTCTGGAAAATTGTCTTGTATTATCTCTCTGATAATTTTCTCTCTTCCACATTCTGTGTTGTGTTTCTCTGAGATACTTATTAGTCAAATATTGGACCTCCTGGATTAGTCCTCTAAGTCTCTTATTATTTTGTTGGTATTTTTTATCTCTGTGTTTCTTTTGGGGAGAGCGAGAATCTACATTCTGAGAAATTTCCTTAGTGTGATTTATTTTGTGGCTGACTTTCTACTTTTTAAAAATACACAAATGACATTATTTACCTTCCTAAGACATCTTTTCTTTCTTTATTTTTTAAAAAAATGTTCTTCCTTTTTTATAGCACTCTGTTCTTGTTAAATAAATACAATGTGCTCTCAAATTCCCCGATCCTTTTTTAAATTGAAAAAGTTAAAAGTTTTCTGAATCATGTTGGTTTTCTCAGGGAACCAGTGTTTTTGCTTTCTTTTCCTTATCCACACTGGTGATCCTTCTTGTTGGCCTGGTGCTTCTGGGCCATCCATTCATATTATAGAGGGAAGATTGGTATGGGATTCCCTTACTAGGCATAGGTCTCTTATTCTCACTCCCAACATCTCTCCCTTGAGTGGGACGTGTGCCTTGGAGCTCCTTAGTATGATGGGTGGCCTGATTGATGGTGGCCTGGTTGATGTGGCCTTACACGTAGTAGGTTCTCAGGATAATTTTACTGAACTAAATCCAACCAACCATTTCACAAGCCCTTGTGAGTGAGGATCCCTCAATCCTGATTCCCTGGCATCCTTTAAATCAGGCTAGTAATTGCTCTGGGCTCTATGCGATGCAGTGCGTTTAGCAAAACAAACGTAGGTTCCGTTTTACACGCAAGTAAATATTTTCCCAAAGCGATTAGCACCCAGACAGCTAATAATTACTGCACATGACACTTTTAAAAGCTGACTATGCATATTTATGGAAAATGATTATTATCACAATATTAGGAGCTCATTAATCCACAGGAGCACATGTGAGAACATTCCAAAGTCAGTGTAACATTTGTGCGCAGTAAATACCCATCTGCTTTGAAAGCTGGTATGGTAAGTGCTTGAGCATTCCACAGGTAGGGAAGCCCTTTGAGTAAGGACTGAAACTGTGCACTCTTGTTTGGTGTATGGCTTTGAACATCCCAGTTCTTTCCAAACACAGCACCTGTGCACACGCATGCGCGCACGCATGCACACACTCAGCAGGCACACTTTAATTTAAAATGCATGAGATGTAACACATCAATCAGGCCACCCATCTCAGATATGTGCACGTGCGTGCACACACACACACAATGGCAGAGCAGTTTTACCCTGTGGTCCTTACAAGCATGCCTGAAACCTTGGTAGTTTCCAGTCAGTTCATTCAATGTTTGTAGAAAGGAGCAGCTACTTTTTTTTGGCATAAAGGTTCTTACTGGACCACCCACTCAGGCGGCAAGATGGAGGTGGTGGGAAATATGGAGAGAAGGGGTGCCAAGTGGTACTCCTTGGTGTTTATATTCTAGGTATAGATTTTCAATCAATCTCCCAGTTTTCAACCCAAATTCTCATTCTTGCTGTCACTGTCAGTCTTCCTAGGCCAGCTAGAATTTGTTCCTTCAGTCTCTTTATAGTATTATTACTTGTAAGTCAACATACCCCATCCACTTTATGTCTTCTAAAAACTTACTGAACTTTCTTACTTGTCATCCCTGCCTCCACTCATCTCATTTCTTCCTTGTTATAGGTTTGTTTCTTTTTATTCTTCTACACTTTAATTTCAGTGAGATTTCAGGTGAGCAGGGAAATAAATATATGTGCTCAGATTGCCATCTTAAATCAGAAGCAAAATATTTTCTTATGTGAATTAACAGAGTAGATGTGTTTCCTGAAAGCAAAAGAGCCTGAGTAATTGCCAAACCTCTTGCTTTACAGATGAGAAAACAGAGGCCCAACTGGCTGAACTGCTGAGGTCACACCTCTGCTTCCCATCTGGAATCCTGGTCTCCTGGGGCAGGGCTACATTGCAAGTGGAGGAAATGATCTGGATAAGAAAAACTTCGAATCAGAAAATAAGTTTGAAGGAAATGTAGAAGGACTATTTTCATCTGTGCTTAGTTCACCTAAATCAATCAATCAATCTATCTAGGTTAAAACACCTTTAATGAGAGGTAGAAAGACACTAATATCTCCCCTGTCTGCTCTTGACATTTTACTATGTTAGGAAGCTCTGGAGCCTACGGCTTGAGGAGAAACTGTGATTCAAGTCAGTCAACAGCAAAGCTCTCACTCTCACCTCCTCAGAACTCCCATTCCAAATGATCCTATGTTACAAGTAAATATTACATCTCATTACAAGATGGAGAGGCAGGGAGGACACCACCTGGAGCTGGCCTCCCAAAGCCTGTGACTCTAGGAACCAGACAATGGCAAAGACACAAGCTCCAGCCCACAGGTAAACAAAATGGGGAGGACAGAGGTCTGGAAAGAGGAAGATGAGGAAAATACAAGGGGTCAGGGAATGAAGGAGGGGGTTATCTAAAACTAGAAGCACACTAAGTGCTAGGAAATCCCCTATGATCCCTGGTGCACCTGTGCACACAATGTCACTATTAGCCCAAAATAATATTTACCAGAATGTTCACATTCACAAGAATTTGATGTCCTTTCCCTTACATCATATCCCTTTCTTAGTCACATTAGTACCCAGCAAGCCCAAGCAAATCCATAAAGGGTTCTGATTCTTTGGGGGACCTGCCATGGTGCAAACCTGTAAAAACCAGGATAATGTGGAATAACTACCCATGCATTTCTGCAGGTATATAAAAGTTTTTGATGTTCTTTAAAGTATTTCATTCTCTTGGCTCAGTTAAACTTCCCCATACAATCTTGCTTATATCATTTCCTTAGTGCGGTTGAACATAAGGTATCTTATCACCATCCTACCCAGACTTCCAATGGATGAGTGTAGACCTGTGTTATTTTAGCCTATTCGTGAAACCCCAAGGTTAGCAAGGCAGGAAGAAGCCCATGGTTTTGCAGAAGTCTGTAAGACAGACTTCCCATTCCAGCCCAAAAGAGCAGGGAAAGCAAAAGTAGGGACAGCCTCCCGTAAAAAGATGATTTTTCTTCCCATTGTCTCCTGTTTTAGTGCATTTCAAAAACTCCCCTTTACCAATCTCAGCCTCCTTTATCCTGTTGCCCTATAACTGGGATACATTTATTCACCCTGAAGTATTAAGGGCTATTGTCTTACCTTCCCTGCTCCCCCAGGGGATAGGCAAGGAAAGCGTAATGTTTCACAGAAATGAGTTGAGGAAGGTGAAAGTTTCAGGCCCCAGTGAGGGAGAGAATATGGATGTAGGTGGCTTCCCAAACCGTGCATGCTGTATCCCGTGCCAGTGGGCAAAGACTGTTCTCTTACATAGTTGAGTCCACTCTTGATTTCCCCCTAATTAGATGGTATCTTTCCTACCTCTGCACCCCTGACCAATTAGTAGCACATCTTTCATCAAACTCTCCTTGAATTCAGTCCTCTGGGTACTTGGCTTGGAAGGGTCCAGGAGGGTGGGAGTCCTGCGTTCTTTATCCATGTGTTCCCTACAGTGTGTGTATGAGAAGAGGAAAGAGCTAACATATTCTGAAGCCCTCACTATGCCAGACTTTGTGCTAGGTACTCTATGTATGTTATTTAAACCTCCTGACAAGGAAGTGGATATTATCCCATTTTCCAGATGAGCGCACTGAGGTTCAGAGTTAACAAGTCATCCAAACTCACAAAGGGCTTAGGATTTAAGTTCATTCTAGCTTCAAAGATAGTGCCTTGCCTTCCCTCACCTTGCCTCCCCCTCTCTCCCCCTCCTTCCCCCCCCTTTCCCCTTCCCCTCCCTCCCCTTCCCTTCCCTTCCGTTCTTCTTTCTTTCTCTCTTTTTTTTTTTTTTTTTTTTTTTTGAGACAGAGTCTCACTCTGTCTCCCAGGCTGGAGTGCAGTGGCACCATGTCGGCTCACTGCAACCTCTGCCTCACGGGTTCAGCAGTTCTCCTGCCTCAGCCTTCTGAGTAGCTGGGATTACAGGTGTGTGCCACCACACCTGGTAATTTTTGTATTATTAGTAGAGATGAGGTTTCACCAAGTTGGTGAGGCTGGTCTCGATTTCCTGGCCTCAAGCAATCCACCCACCTTGGCCTCCCAAATATAATGCTCTTTCTAACATACCTTACACGTAGTAGGTTCTCAGGATAATTTTACTGAACTAAATCCAACCAACCATTTCACAAGCCCTTGTGAGTGAGGATCCCTCAATCCTGATTCCCTGGCATCCTTTAAATCAGGCTAGTAATTGCTCTGGGCTCTCTGCGATGCAGTGCGTTTAGCAAAACAAACGTAGGTTCCGTTTTACATGCAAGTAAATATTTTCCCAAAGCGATTAGCACCCAGACAGCTAATAATTACCGCACATGACACTTTTAAAAGCTGACTATGCATATTTATGGAAAATGATTATTATCACAATATTAGGAGCTCATTAATCCACAAGAGCACATGTGAGAACATTCCAAAGTCAATGTAACATTTGTGCGCAGTAAATACCCATCTGCTTTGAAAGCTGGTGTGGTAAGTGCTTGAGCATTCCACAGGTAGGGAAGCCCTTTGAGTGACGACTGAAACTGTGCACTCTTGTTTGGTGTATGGCTTTGAACATCCCAGTTCTTTCCAAACACAGCACCTGTGCACACGCACGCGTGCCCGCATGCACACACTCACATCTCTCAGTAGGATTTAAGAAGGACTAAAGAGTCTTACCTTTCTCCAAATCTACTTCAACCAGGGCTGAGGTTCCTGCCTTTAGAGGACTTCTTAGGTTAATGGTGAAACCACTGAAGGTGCCATTATAATGAAGGCAGACACTGGGATCTGCTGGCATGCATTCATTTAGTAGTGAGTGGGGGCATTGAGGGCTCAAGATACAGAATGGGAAAGTCTTGAGGGATCTTAACTGGAAGAGAATTCTCCAAGCAGGAGTCCCAGCTGGGCAGGTGGATTCCATAGAGGTCCTTCAGCAAGAGATCTTGTACACACAGGGCAAACGAAGGAGAACGGACAAACCCTGGCCTACAAATCAGAAGGCAGAAGTCCTGTGTTATACAACTAATTTGTTGTGAAACTTTGGACAAGTTGTTTAATCATTCTGGACTCGGTTTTCTCATCTATAGAAACAAAGATTGGATTAGAATGATGTGCATACACTTTTTCTGTTTCAATCTTCTTTTTCTCATCTATAGAAACAAAGATTGGATTAGAATGATGTGTATACACTTTTTCTGTTTCAATCTTCTTTTCTTCCTAAGAAGAAAGGGAGAAGGAGATGATGCTGAAGATAAGTTGGGGGTGCGGCATCAAAAGCCTCCAATATTTCTCAGCTATTCCCAGGAGAACATGAATCCTGTGCATTTCTGGCCTCCCCTCTTCACTCAATGCCAACAGCTTCCCTCACCAGTCTCTGTCTTATTTCTCTTCTCCTCTTCAGAATGCAACTTCTGTAAAAGCAGATCCCACTTTGCACTCACTCCTCAACTCACCCATCACCCTAAAACTGTTCTTCTCAAGGAAGCGGTGGTCTTTTTGTGGATAAACCCAATAGGCCTATTTTCAACACATCTTACTTGGCCTTCTAGTGCTCCCTGGTGTTGTGCACCCCGCGCCCTTCCTGCAAACTTTTCCTCTCTTGGTCTCCACGGGTTCATTTTCTGTTGCTCAGGCCTCTCCTTCTCCGTTTTGACTCCTCTTCCTCTGCTTACCCCTTCGGCACTGGTCCCAGCCGTGGTTCTGAGTCAGCCCTTTCCTCTGCCCTCCACCTGCTCTGCCTGGGAGATCCCATTAACACTCTTAGCTTTTGTTGGCTTTCATGTCCTGGTGACCCTCAAATCTGTATCCTCAGCCCAGATCACTCTCCAGAGCTCCAGATTCATTTATACAATCGATTTCTGGACCTTTCCACAAGCTTCTCAAACTCCACATTACCCAAACAGAATCCATCTCTCCTCCCCATGACTGATGCGGGTCCTGTGAGCCTCCACGTTTAAGCTCTCTATACTCTGTCAATCCCACTTCTCCCCAGCCTACAGCCCCTACCCTAGTCCGGCAGCCAGTGTTCCTCATTCGGTCCTTTGGGTGGGCTCTTTCTTTCCTTCCAGCTTGCAGTATCCCCTCCGCCATGCCGCTTCCCTGCATTGCCCTGGCAGTGTGGGGTTGTTTGATGGTTTGTTTTCAATTTAGAAATCTAATAACAAAGTCACTCCTTGCTGAAAATCTTTCTGTAATGGATTTCTATTTTGTTTTTGCCACCTTGCATCACCTCAGTTTAAACAAGTCATCTCATTTCACTCTCCTGGCCACAGTGGTTGTCCAGGGATGGGTAATTCAAGCCCAGCCCAGCCCAGGGCTTTAGCTTGAATAACCTGAGAAAGGATTTGCTGGGTTTTTTTTTTTTTTTTTTTTGATGGAGTCTTGCTCTGTTGCCCAGGCTGGAGTGCAATGGCGCAATCTCGGCTGACTGCAACCTTTGCCTCCTGGGTTCAAGTGATTCTCCTGCTTCAGCCTCCCAGGTAACTGGGATTACAGGCACAAGCCATTATACCTGGCTAATTTTTGTATTTTTTTTTTTCAGTAGAGACAGGGTTTCGCCATGTTGGCCGGGCTGGTCTTGAACTCCTGATCTCAGGTGATCCACCAGCCTTGGCCTCCCAAAGTGCTGGGATTACAGGCGTAAGCCACTGCACCTGGGATGACTTGCTGGTCTTGAACCTCGGAGGCCTTGAGGCTGGAGCAGCTGTGGCCTCCACGTGGTGCTGAAGGAAAAAATCAGCTCCTGGAGGAGAGCAGAGCTGAGCTTAGAAATGGCAGGGCCAGGTCCTGACACCTTGGTCTGAGGCCCTAATTTTGTCCCTACCTAAAGCCAGCCTGACCACTGCAGTTTTCAATTGTAGGTACATACAATTATCTCTTTGCTAAGCTAACAAAGTTGGGATTTTCTCCATTTGCTATTGATATACATTCAGTGTTCCTCCGTTGCTTTTGAGATAGAGTCCAAATTCCTTGTCAAGGTTTGCAAGACCCTCTGGTGCCTGGCTTTATTTCCCTTCAGCCTCATCTCTCCTTGCTATCTGCCTCACACACTTGATGTTCCAACTAAATGGAACTTCTTTCAGTTCCCTGAACGCACTTCACCGCTTTATTGTAATTGCTTTTAATTGTCCATCTCCTCCGGGAGACTGTTGATGCCACAGAGATAGGGCTGGGTTTATTTTATTCACTGTTGTAGCCCCGGCACCTAGAAGAATGCATGGAATATGGTTGCTGCCTCATAAATATTTGTCAAATCTATCAATGGATATTGGTTTGTACTCGCATGAGATGCTATTTGGTAGATTAATTTGTTCTTGGACTAAATCTCATTTTATGCTCTCATTTGTTCAATAAATATTTATTCAATAGCTACTGTGTCAGAAGCCAACAAAGATTAAAAAAACAGTCTTGGACTTCAATCAGCTTATAGTCAGTAGGAAAAAAAATATAGAAATAATCATATATGACAGCTGTTATTTATTTATTTATTTTTTTAGACGGAGTCTTGCACTGTTTTCCGGACTGCAGTGCAATGCCGCTATCTCGGCTCACTGCAACCTCTGCTTCCTGGGTTCATGTGACTCTCCTGCCTCAGCCTCCCGACAAATATATCTCTTGCTGTAATTGAGATGTGTACAATATATAAGGAAAGCATGGGGAAAAACTCTCTTAAAATTTCCTAGGGATGTTAAGGCTGTTAGGAAAGACTTCAGAGGGGAGGCGATGCTTCAGAGGGGAGGCAATGCTGGAGATAACTGTGGCAATAACAATACTGCCAACAATGGCAATGGCATGGGACAGGCACTGTGTCTCTTTTAATCCTCAAAACCACATGTGAGATTATTATCCTCATCTGCAGATGGGGAATATAAAGATCAAAGAAGTAAAGTGCCATTTGCAATGCCACTCAGCAAGTAGGTGAGATGTATCCAGTCAGAGGTGTTTTGCCAGGCAGAGAAGGTAGGGAGAAAGAGTGTCAAGGAGTGGCAAGATTCCACTCAAAGAAGTGCAGGTCCTGTCTTTACTATTCTGATACTTTGTTCATCATGCATTGTGTTTTGATTAATTTTGATTTTTAAATATACTGCATTAAAATATTACCTATATTGATTACTGAGCTTTTTGGTGTCCCCTAAAATTTTGCGGAGTACCTCACTTGCCTCACCCTGTTCCTGACTTTGAGTGAGAGGTGCTGTGTGTTTGGAAAGCTACAATTTTACATGTGCATTGAGTTAGCCCAGGTGGTAGCGGGAACTGAGTGATGAGTGTAGACAGAGAGGTAGGCAGGGGCCAGGTGGTGGTAGCCTGTGCTCATGTTATGGTATAGAAATATTATCCCATAGGCCAGACATTCTCAACCTTAAACAATGTATGAGCTCTTTTAAAGGAAAAAATAATTCCCGATGACCCCACTCCCCCATGTTTCTTTTATTATTTTTCCATATTCATTGTATATGTTGACAAACATAAATGAAATGTCAGTTGTGTATATGCATAAACTTAACACATTTACAAATAAAAAACAAACAAAATGCAAAACTAACAACATTCAAATTAACAACTTAAATGGATGATGTTGGTTTGTTGAAACTGAGCTACTGCTTTGGCGTGAATAAGGTGTTGACCGCTAGCACAATTTATTTCAAATGCGGCATTTCCCTCTGGCAGGCAGGGTGCCCATCATTGTTCTTCATTTTAACTTCTGCAAAGCCTTCTTTCTTATGTGGGTCTTCATTTGACTGGAAATGAAGCCTTGACATTTTACTCTCACTTCTATTTCTCATTAGTTGCTACAAGTAAAGTGGGTCATCTTGGTTCCAACGTGATGGTGAGTACAAAAGCAAATGTAGGTGTGGAGTTAGAAGCCTTTTAGCCATCCAAATGATCTAAAATATGTAAGTAGAAATTTAAACGTCCTATTGAGAAGACTCAAATTTTGGAGAATCCGTAGGTGGACCACAGTTTGAAAAACACTGCTGTAGACCAAGGGGTAAGGCGGAGAGGGGTGTTGCGAGATTTTGGGCAGATCTGCATGTTGGAATGACTGCTCTTTTCACAGTGTGGGTGGTTAGAGGTATGAATCCAGGTGAGCAACGACAAGGGTAAGCACCTGGGCAATGGAGAGGGGATAGAAATGGGAACAGCCTGAGAGTTGTTAAGGAGGACCTCAACAACTGAATTGTTTTGAATTGTTGATAGGACCTGGGGACTGACGGAACGTGGGGGCTGACAGGGAGGGAGGATGGTGAAAGACTGCCAGGTGTTTGCCTTGAATACTTAGCAGATAATGGTAGCATCATGAGGGGGAATTCCAGAAGAGGGGTGGGTTTGGTGGGGGCTAATGGCTCTAGCCTTGGACATTCTGAACTTAGATGTCCATGGGGTAACTGGGAGAAGCCTCCTGGTAAACTGTAGGATCCAGGAATCAGGAGGAGACATCAGATCTGGAGTGACCAGAGGAATTTGAGTGATCACACGCATAAACCAGATGTTCTTGGTTCCCCAAAGGTCAAAGCATGGGCCTTAGGAGATTGATGAATCCCTGGACATTTATGCAGAAATTTGAGTATGTTTAGTGTATTTTTCTGGGAAGAGGGTCCTCAGCTTTCATCCAATTCTCCAAATGGTGTATGGTCATTTGAGAGGAGGAAGGCTGAATAAAGAGGCCTGGGGAACAGCAGCACATCTGGGGAAGAGCAGCAAGTGGAGCCCTTGCAGATGGCAGGAGGGTGTGAGCAGTGGTTGGGGAGGTAGGCACTAGGAGAACAACAGGAACCTTGCAGAGGAGAGGGCAGACAGGACACAGAGGAGAGGTGAGGGTCAAGAGGAAGGGTGGGCAGGGAGCAGAGGAGAGGCCAGATAGGGTACGGAGGAGAGGGAGGGCGGGGCGCAGAGGAGAGGGAACAGAGGGCGCAGAGGAGATGGCGCACAGAACACAGAGAAGAGGGCAGGCAGAGTGCAGAGGAGAGGCTGGGCAGGGCTCAGAGGAGAGGGCTGGCAGGGCGCATAGAAGAGGGCGGAGAGAGTGCAGAGGAAAGGGCGGAGAGAATGCAGAGGAAAGGGTGGGCAGGATGCAGAGGAGAGGGCAGGCAGGGCACAGAGTAGGGAGTGGGCAGGGTGCAGAGGAGGGGGTGGGCAGGGTGCCAAGGAGAGGGTGGGCAGGGCACAGAGGACAGGGCAGACAGGGCACAGAGGAGAGGGCAGGCAAGGTGCAGAGGAGAGGGCAGACAGGGTGCAGAGGAGGGGGTGGGCAGGGTGCCAAGGAGAGGGTGGGCAGGGCACAGAGGACAGGGCAGACAGGGCACAGAGGAGAGGGCAGGCAGGGTGCAGAGGAAGGGGTGGGCAGGGTGCCAAGGAGAGGGTGGGCAGGGCACTGAGGGGAGGGCAGACGGCACAGAGGAGGAGGTGGGCAGGATGCAGAGGAGAGGCTGGGCAGGGCTCAGAGGAGAGGGCTGGCAGGGCGCATAGAAGAGGGCAGAGAGAGTGCAGAGGAAAGGGTGGGCAGGATGCAGAGGAGAGAGTGGGCAGGGTGCAGAGGAGAGGGCAGGGTGCAGAGGAGGGGCGGACAGGGTGCAGAGGAGGGGGTGGGCAGGGTGCCAAGGAGAGGGTGGGCAGGGCACAGAGGACAAGGCAGACAGGGCACAGAGGAGGAGGTGGGCAGGATGCAGAGGAGAGGGTGGGCAGGGCACAGAGGAGACAGTGAAGAGGAGTGGGCGGACAGTGGTGTCACATGCAGTGGCCCGGTCCAGTGAGTTGGAGATGTGCCATATGGTTTAGCCATAAAGAATCAGTGCCTTTTGCCAGGACAGTTCTGGTGAAGCAGAGGTTGGAGGGGCTGGATGACTGAATGGAGGACGAGGCAGAGAGTACACACAAAACATTGGGAAACTTGATTGGAAAGGGCAGGGGAGATAGGAGCGAGCAGAGGTTAAAATGTTCTAAATGCAGGGGAGCAACCTGAGCATGTTTGTGTCCTAGGGGAACAGCAGAGAGAGAGGCAGAACATATGCATGAGGAGAAGGTACTGAGGCATCTGTCAGACCGGGAGGGGTGGTGTTGTTTTAAAATATAGTGTAATAAAAGAAAATTTGAGGTGTAGTAAGGCCAACAGATCAGGAGGTGATTGTCATTGAGAAGACAATTTGTTACCCAATATTCCCAAGAGGAGAGGGGGCATGGCATGCCACAGAGGCACCAGCGTCGGTCAGGAGGCTGAGGGAAAGAGGGAGTTGGGGGGACTGTGTGCAAGAGCCTTTACTGCAGTTTCTGCAGGAAGAAATAGGTGAGGCAGGGTGTGCAGGCTTAGGATTGGGTAGTTTGAATCTCAGTGGGCTCTGGGACATTGACAGTAACAGGTTTTTCAAAATGTAACAAGCAGGTGTCTTTTGAACACCCACTGCATGCTGGACATTATGTAGCGGGGTTTATGTTTGAATAAGATATAACCTCAGGAATCAAGAACAAAGATTCTCACATTCTATGTCTCACATTAAATCTCTGATAGGTTTAAGATGCACCTGGAGGAGTATTGTTATTTTTGTTTTAATGCAGTCTCCTGGGCTGCATCTCAGGCATTTAGATTCTGAGAGTCTGGGATGGGACCCAGGATTCTGCATTTATCACAAGCATCCAGATAGGAAACATTTTAGACTTTGCTTGTGAGAGTCTCTAAAAGCAGCTATTCCATTCTGCTGTTGTAGCCTGAAAGCAGCCGTAGATGACTATTTGTAAAGGAATGGGTGTGGCTATGCTCCATTAAAACTTTATTTACAAAAATAAGTGCTGGACATTATTCATAGTAGCCAAGATATGACAAAAACCTAAATGTCCATGAATGGCTGAATAAGTAAATAAAATATACAAATATACTTTCAATGCAATATTATCTAGTATTAAAAAAGAAGGCCAGGTGTGGTGACTCACACCTGTAATCCCAGCACTTTGGGAGGCCAAGGCGGGTGGATGACTTAAGGTCAGGAGTTTGAGACCATCCTGGCTAACACGGTGAAACCCCGTCTCTACCAAAAATAAAACTATTAGCTGGGCATGGTGGCGGGCGCCTGTAATCCCAGCTACTCTGGACACCGAGGCAGGAGAATCGCTTGAACCAGGGAGGTGGAGGTTGCAGTGAGCCGAGATTGCACTACTGCACTCCAGCCTGGGTGACAAGAGGGTAACTCCGTCTCAAAAAAAAAAAAAAAAAAAAAGAAAAGAAAAAAAAACCAAGAAGAAAATCATGCCGTATGTGACAACATGGGGGACTCTGGAGGACATTATGCTAAGTGAAATAAGCAGACTAGAAAAACAAATACTGCATAATCCTACTTATGTTAGGTATCTAACATAGCCAAATTCATAGAAGCAGAGGGTAGAATGGTGGTTACCACAGGCTAGGGAAAGAGAAGTGAACAACTGCTGTTCAATGGGTATAAAGTTTCAGTTATGCCAGATGAGTAAGTTCTAGGGATCTGCTGTAGAGCAATGTGCCTCTAGGTAACCAGACTGTTGTGCGCTTAAAAGATTAAGAGGGTAGATATCTTGATAAATGCTCTTACTACAAAAACAAAAACAATAAAGGGGCACAAGGAAACTTTTGGAGGTGCTGGATATGTTTATTACCTTGATTATGGTGATAGTTTCATGGCTGTATGCATGTACCCAAACTCATCAAACTGTATACATTAAATGTGTGCAGTTTTTTTGTATGTCAAATGTACCCCAATAAAGCTTTTTTTTTTTTTTTTTAGTGTGGCTGGAGGGATTTGGCCCCTGGCTGTAGTTCGCCTATTCCCAGTCTACAGTCTGAGTCCTCGGTCTCTAGCTCTGGTTTCTGTGAAGGTTGTCATTCTCCAGTCCCTGAAGGAAGGACTTGCTCTTCTCCCTAAACAGGAATTCGAGGGATGCGAGGTTGCCAGTAACCTACGAGGGTGAGGTGAAGTCCTGTGAAATGTACAGATCACAGACATTATCAAGAGTTCCTGACCAACACTTTGTACATATGAGGCGTGAACTCAACACCATGGATTAGAAAATGGCTATGACAAAGTCAGACTCCTCTGACTAAGAAATCTCTAGTAACAACAATAGCTTCTGCTTATTGAATTACTTGCTGTGCCTTAGACACAGCACCAAATACTTTCCTGCTCTATCTCAGTTCATCCTCTCACCAACCTTATCAGATAGATATTAGTATTATCATCATTCTTAGATGAAAAAACTGGGGCTCAAAGGATGAAATAACTTGCCCAAGACAACTCAGCTAGGAAGCTGTAGAGCTAAGACTCAAACCCAGGAGGACCGACTCCAGAATTCTGCCCCTACCATAGCATAACCATGTAGGATGCAAATCAACTAATGTTATAGTTAAACTACAGGCTACATATAGACTCCAGGGAGGGCTAAATGTACTCACCTCCTGTTGCTTTCGAAACTCATGATGACAAAGATGACTGTGATGGAGGAGTGGTGTCTAAGGCTATTATAAATTATGCTTACCTATGGAAAGTCTTGGTTTGCTGGAATTACCAAGGTCCAATCAGAAAGTGCTTGTTAAAGTAATCAGAGAGGTAGAGATAGAAACAGGAATTTGAAGTTGCCTCTGAATCATTTGGCAAGGGATTGACGTATCATTTTCCAAGAACTTCTGGAGTCTTTGACTTTATACCTCTGCCTTCAACTGAGAGATGCTGCAGCTTTAATCTGAAAGAAAAAAAAATTGATTCTGCCTCTGGGTTTTATTCTGCTGGCCACGCTATCCAGGGGCAACTTCAGATCTACATTTCTGTCTCTGCTTTGCTAAGCCTGATTAAGTTAATGAGTGTTCACTGGTTTTCAAAACTACCTCTAGCTTCTTATAATTCCAAATCAAACTTTGTTTTGGAAATAGTCATTTCTTGTTTCTCTGGGGACTTCTGAAAGGCTTTTTCTTTTTTTCTCCTGTGAGGTTTTAGGGAAATATTTAATTTTTCTTTCCAGATTTATTTGGCTTAGCTAAAGACATGAGAGGCATGGCAAAAATGTCCACTTTTATCTGCCCCTTCCAAAGTACACGGACAGTTTGTTGAATGTTCATACCACCTTTCTGGTTTAAGATGAAGGCTAATGGAGGCAGATATTAGAAACAAGCTTCTAGGGGTCAGGACTTAAGCTCTTTGGAGTTCTACCTTATATCCTTTGAATCTGTGGCAGAAGGCTAAGATGTCTACCTCAAGTTTGAAGTCTTGCTTTTTAAATTACAAAAAGGTGAATCTCATTTTCTCTTCCACGATGCATCTGTTTTCTCTTTGTAGGAAAATGATTTCTCCTGCTGCCTGCCTTTCTGCGTCCATGTTTGAGCAGAGTTTACACTCTGGGAAGACACAGACATACCAGGTGTTTGTGACTCCATGTTACCCCGACATATCTGCCCTGTTTGAAAATTGCAGGAAAGGTAAAAACTTAGTCATACCTAAGTGGGGAAATCCCACAATGACAGATTTCTCACAGCATGAGAAGTTATGGAATAAGTCTGTCCTAGACCATTGGGTAGATCTTTGGAGTGGACATGCCTCTTCTCTCAGAGAGTTTATAGCTGTCTCCTTGGATTCTAGTCCAGGAGTCATTAAGAATGCAGGCCTCGAGATCAGATCTACCTGAAGTTACTTTATGTCCTGCCTCAGCCAGCTACCAGCTGAGTGATCTGTAATATATCTGAGTAGGGAGGTCAGGTAGGCAGTTGCATACGTGATTCTGGCTGGAGCTCAGGGAGGGGTTTGGGTGGGAGAACTATATAAAGGCATTGGTAAATGCCTGGTGTGTAAACCATAGGACTGCAGGAGTACACATGGATAGAGGGATGAATGGGGCCTAGGACTGAGTCTTGGGGTGCACCAGTACTCGACAGAGTGGTAGAAGGAGAGGGCAGTGGGTGAACTATGGCAGGAGCAGCCCAAAAGAGGAGGAGATCCTGGCGGGGGAAGTGCCAAGGAAGCTGGGGACCTTATGCTTCTAGGAGAGGCTCAGTACAAGAGACCGAAAAATGACCTTTGTATCTTGCAATGTGGGAGTTTTTGGTGACACTGACAAGACTGGTTTTGGTGACATGTGCAGCCAGTTGCCCTAGTAGAGTGGACTGTGGAGAGAGTGTGAAGTGGGGACGTGCAGATGATGATGACAAGTCAACTTGTCCCCAAGTTTGCTGGGAAAGGGGACTGACAACACGGGGCTGTGGGTGGAGGGGTGAGATAATGGAAGAGAGTGTTTGATTGTTGGCCAAAATGCCAAAGTTAGCACTAAATGCTAAAAAAGCAGTACTTACTATTATCACCTGCTTTCAGTCCTCAGAAATGCCCTCTGTATGGGAGTTTGCCTTTGAAGGAGCTCCCGGGGATCGGAAGACCCCTACACACGAGAATGAATCACTAGAGGTTAAACTTAGGCGAACTGTGAAGTTTCTCTTTGGAGGCATGGGCTTGTGCTTTTACCCGTCCTACAGACAGGGTTGCCCCTGAGAAATCTGAAAGATTCCTGAAAGCTTCTGGAATCCCCAGGTCATCTGCCCCAGTGTGGAGTCCTGCACTCTCTGGCTCATGATCCTCACTTGAAAGTTAAATTTTCTGATGATCTCTCTGCAAGCTGGGGTTGCAGAAAACCAGAGAGAGAGAGAGAGAGAGAGAGAGAGAGAGAGAGAGAAAGTTGAGGACGCGTGCATGATCTTTTTTAAAGAGCAGAGTAAATCTTACACAAATCTGATAATCGTCTCAGCAACTCTGGGCCTTGCCATTTACATTCTCCAACTTAGTCTCCCTTCAACATCAAGGACAAAAATAACGGCTTGTGAGGACTTAACGGCTTAGGGATGGAAAACTTAAAACTGGTCGGATTCTGCCCAAATCCTATCAGATTTTCTTGCTTCTCATAAACCTTTAATCAGCATCAATGGTATGTGAGTGTGTGGGTGTGTGTGCACTCACATACACACACACTCTGCTCCTCTCCCCTTAGTCAAATGACAAAGCAACAGTGTGAATGGGTGATACACACACCAACAACTGGGATTGTGGCAGAAATGGGGTCCGATATCAGCTGCCACTGGTGTGTCTGAAGGCAGAACGTACCCCTGGGTTGGGGATGAAATAGAGGGTGCTGGGCACCCCGACTCTCATGTGCCAAGGTCCCAAGCTCCCTGCCCACTGCCATTCAAAGCTACCCAGGCCGTAGACAAGCAGAAGCCTGTCTGGGGCCCGGAAGGCTGGGGTGCAGTTCCAGGGAAAGCAGCCTGAAATACCCATCACTAAAAATCTTGCCCCTTCTCTCCTCCCCTCTGCACATCAAAAGTAAGGAGTTCTGAGCTTCTCGGGCTTACTTTGGGGGTTCGTTGGAAGCCTTTGGAGGGTTTCTATTTTTGTCCTCGGGATAAAGGGTTGTGAGCAGGAGGGGTGAAGGGAATGGAGGAGCTTACCCAAATCTGGGAAACTCCACTTCTCCAGTTATCTTACCACTGACCCAGGGAGGTCAAGGACAGACCTTGGGATGCCGCCCCTGGGTCCTCCTGAAGAAGAAAGGGATTTGCAGGAGGTGCAACAGGGGGCAGGTGGTGCTAACATTTCCGTCTCTTTGCCTGGCTGGTTAGTGTTCCAGACATTGTAAAATCTGAATATACCTGGGTTTTCTTGAAGTCTCAACACATGGAATCAAACACACACATGTGCATGCGTGCACGTGCACACACACACACACACTCCCCAACATACACACATACTCCCCACCACCACAAAACACTGTAGAGCAGCATAGGGTTTTATTGAAGTCTTTCCCCTCTCTTCTTTCTTCCCTCTTGCTCCTCTTCTCTTTCCTCCTCCTCTTCCTCATTCTTCCTTCCTCCTCCTTCTCTCCCTATCCCCTTTCTCTCTTTCTTTTTAATAAAATTGAAACTGATTACATCATATACCAGGCAGCAAAACTTCACCAAATCCTCTTATAATAATACCTTATGTTTTTAACATTCTTCCTATGGCTGCTGCCTCCCTTATCTTCCTTGCTGCGTCCTTTCTTTCCTCCTCAGTCCCCCACCCTTCACGCTTCTGGGCTGCCCTCGAAGGACTGTCTCCCCTTTTCTCATACAAAGAAACTTGACTTTTCCAGTTTCCCCCAGTTTCATCTTTGTTTACACAAGCAAAGAAAACCGCTTTAGCAGATACATCCCCTTTAAACTCAAACTCTTTAGAAGGTTAGGGGGTCTGTAGGGTTCAGAAGATCCTGAGGATGGATGAGGGAGGCCTGGCAGTACCTGCGAAAGACTGGTGAGGGCAGCCTCTCTTTGGCTCCAGGTAATCCTGGCTCTTCAATCTTTTTTTAAGAAAAGCCACAAATCTAGATTCTTATGTAAAATCACCTACTTTAAAAATATCAGTAATAAATTTAATCATATAAAAACATCTGAGTGTGACAGATACTACATCTATGGGCCAACTTAGCTTCTGAAAACACCATCTACAGCTGCTCTTGCGTTTGGCTTCTGGCCTCGCTCGTACTAGCTGCAGTGGCTTCCATCTGCTCCCACAGCTGCCACTTGGAATTATATTGTGACAGCAGGGTAGCTTGGGGTGACCTTCAAACCTCAGTTGCCACCAGCTACCCCCTAATTCCATGGGAAGGGTGAGGGGTAGGGGACAGAGGGAGGGTGAAGAGGAGCATCTTCTGAGTCATGTTTCGCAGGGGTGCATGAGAAGCCCAGTGTCTGGTGGAGGAGCTTCAGGCAATTGCTAATAGCAGGTGAGGCTTCCCTGCAGGGTTCTTGATTTTGTTTTATTGTGGTTGTCTGTATTTTATTTATAAAGAGAATTTTAGACGATTCAAATTGTATCTCATGGGTAGATGCTGCCTCCTCTACTGCTGGGAAGTACCAGCCCATCTGAGGGATGAACTTGGTTGGCGGGTTTCCGTACCTGGGCCTGTGCATCTTAATAGGCTGCTCCTGGAGACAAGGCTCTGGGTGAGCCAGTCAGAATGTCCTTATCACTGAGAGGCTGTGTAGTCAGGTCCAGTGAAAGGTTTCATTTCTTTTTTTCTTTTTTCTTTTTTTTTTAGACGGAGTCTTGCTCTGTCGCCCAGGCTGGAGTGCAGTGGCCGGATCTCAGCTCACTGCAAGCTCCGCCTCCCGGGTTCACGCCATTCTCCTGCCTCAGCCTCCCAAGTAGCTGGGACTACAGGCGCCGCCACCACGCCCGGCTAGTTTTTAGTATTGTTTTAGTAGAGATGGGGTTTCACCGTGTTTGCCAGGATGGTCTCGATCTGCTGACCTCGTGATCCGCCCGTCTCGGCCTCCCAAAGTGCTGGGATTACAGGCTTGAGCCACCACGCCCGGCCGAAAGGTTTCATTTCTAGTGCGTCACACACTCACACAGGTCGGGGCCGGGAGTGGGTCCTCTGTGCAGGCCCCATGCCTCGTGCTCTGCCAGTGAAGTCTCATTTAACACTTAGGAGAGGCCCCTGAGGTGGGCACTGTTATTAACCCAAGTTTAGAGATGAGGAGATGGAGGCAGAAAGAAGTCAGTGACTAGAACGGGCCACAGGACTAGTCAGAGGCAGGCGGAGCTGGGATTCAACTTGAGCATTTAGGGAATCCGAACTGAGTGAAGAATGACATCTTGGGCTGGGTTTACGCCAAGGGAGGCACAAAGAGCCTTCTCTCCATAATGAAGCACCCTGTTGCCACAGGCAGCCCTGGGACTCTGACTGCAATGGCCCAGGGAGTGTTTTTGGAGGTCCCTGGAGAGACTATCCTCTGCTTCTCCCTGGAGAGGCGGGGAGAGGCTGGAGTGACCACGCTGCAGGCTCCCATGTCTCCAGCCTCACCGTGGCATCTGACACCCCAACTACACACATCAGCATGGACTTCAGGATTCCCACTTCACCACTGTGGTTGCACATTTAATTCTGGGCTAGGGTGAATTTCTTCAGAGGGGCACACTTATGCCTGGGCTGCAGTGGGTGAAATAGTTAGGACCTAGGACCTTCCCCAGGACACAGCCTGTCTGAATGGAGAGTTGTCCTGAGCCTCACTCTTCCAGGGCCCAGGAGCTGGGTCAGAGCTCTGGAGCTATGGGCAGAGAGTGAGGAATGGCTGCCTTCATGGTGCTTCCTACTTAGGCCCTGATTGACTACTCAATAGATAGGGCTGGTAGGGAGGGGCTGGATCAGGCTTGAAAGCTGCACTTTGTACTGGGGCCTACAGCTGAGTTGTGTTCTCTCAGGCAAATACGTGGTACTAAGATGGGCCTGTCTGAATGCAGCCTGGACAAGGCTTCATGATGATATATCAGGCATCTCTGGGGCTGGGCCACAGCTGCAGGGAGGCTCCTATTGGAACAGTAGGAGCTATCCTAACAGTTTTAGAGCTGTCCATGGTAGCAGCCATCACCTTCCCTGCTCAACTGGTTTAGGGACAAGGCTGGAGTCCCAGGGTAACATTTATGCCACTCTCTGAACCAGGGAGATGTGGATCTCAATGGTTATTGCAAGGACATGAGTACACCAGAAATGACTTTCTTGTCTTGCTGCCTCTGACCTATGCAAGTGAGGGGGGTACTCTAAAATGCCAATCTAATTGTATTGCCCATTGTGTAACGCCCTCAATGGCTTTTGCTGCTCCCAGGGTAACAGCCACACTCCTCAGCATGGAAACTAAGCTCTTCCTGAGCTGACCCTGCTTATTTATCAATTCTTTTCTCTCCCTTCTCTTCCACCAATATCCTAGGCTTTGACCATTCTCTCTTCTCTCCAGATCTCTACATATTTCTATATTATCAGCGATGGCAACTTGCTTAGCTAAAATTTCCCTTCATTCTTGTAGATAGAGGTGGTCAACTACACACTCATGGAAGTTTTTGAGAGGAGCTTCGGTTAAAGTTCTTTAGAAAGGCTCACTCAATTGGGTGCTACATCCTTTTGCCCTTCCCCCTTTCTCCTTCCTCCTGTTTGGAAAGCAGACATAATGGCTAGAATTGCAGCAGTTATTTTGGAGTATAAAGGAAGGGCTGAGAGGATCACAGAAACTGGCTCTGATATTATCAAGTCTCTAAAAATAATGCTTACCCCTTAATACGTGAGGAAAAACTCCTATGTTCTTAAAACTGCTTACTTTGGTCTCTTAAAACTACTTACTTATTGTAATTTCACTATTACAATAAGTGAAATTTCCAACTGATCCAACTTTCAGAAAGTATTTTTTCTACTTGAGTTAATTCACGGTGAATCGTTTACCAAAAAAGTATGATTGCCCAATCAGAGTGATGGGCTTATAGTTAATAATTTGTAATAAATACTGGTTAATTGATTCACAGGAGTTAAGGCTTCTCCTTGGGGCAGAGGATAAGGTATGGAGAAGAGTGAATGATTTAAAGTAGGGCCAAGACAGAAGATATTTTCAGTGGAGGAACGCCGCAATTGTCTTATGCAGGGCAAAAATCTCTTCATTCCATGAACAACCCATAACCAACCAACAAAATATCTGAGATGTGTCTACAATATTGGGCATTATTTTACCAAAAAACTTCATTAAACTATAGATTATTTGTTTATCTATCTATCTATCTATCTATCTATCTATCTATCTATCTATCTACCAACTAATTCATTGCGATTTTAAGGAATTGGCTTACATGATTGTAGAGGCTGGCAGGTCTGAAACATGCAGGGCAGGCCAGCAGTTTGGAAGTTTTGGCAGGAGTCCACTGATGTTGTGGTCTTGAGTTCAAATGCAGTCTGGAGGCAGAATTTCTTCCTGCTCAGAGAACTCAGTCTTTTCTCTTAAAACTTTCAAATGATTGGATGAGGCCCACCCACATTGTGAAGGGTACTATGCTCTACTCAAAGTCTACTGATTTAAATGTTAATCACGTCTGAAAAGCACCCCCACAGCAACATCTAGAATAGTGTTTAACTAAACAAATGGACACCATAGCCTACCCATGCTGACACATAAAATTAACCATCACAGGATCCATAGCTCTCAGGCAGGAAAGATATTATGATAGTGGTTTGTTTGTCATTATCAAAGCCAGGAAATGGACGCAAACACTTTAGAAATATTTTCACACCAAAGAGTAAAATTTTAAAAAGTTTTAAATGCATAGCATGAAAAGTTTACAATTAATAACCTTTTCTCACCCCTTCCTCTTCCTTTTTTTTGTTCTCTACCATTCTATAAACACCCATCCATTTTGAATACAAGGACCTGACAAAGTTTGCCATTGAAAATAATGAATACAAATAAATGACCTAGCCTGGACACTTGTTTTCTGAGAAGGGGGCTCAGAACATAGAGGTAGATAATCAGCTGGAATGAGAATTTTAGTGCCATTGTGCCCAAGCACTTGGACCAGACATCACTGTGTGGAGCTGACACTGCTATTGGCTGATCCAACCCCAGCTTCCCTCTCTCTAGCCAACTGCAAGCCAGAGGTGGCCATAGGCATGGGACATAGAGAGACTGAGCAATGGCTAAAGAGATTGAATGTTCTCTTGAGTTTCCAAAACAGGCTTTGCTTCCCCTTTATAAAGAAACAGATTGGTTCTTCTGGGTCCAACTAAAATGGAGAAAACGCACTGCACCCTATCTCTCCCACAAAAAAGTCATGTATCACTTAACAATGGGATACATTCTGCAAAATGCATTGTTTGGCAATTTCAGCATTGTGTGAACATCATAGAGTGTACTTACACAAAGCTAGATGGTAGAGCCTGCTACACACCTGGGCTATGTGGTATAGTCTATTGCTCCTAGGCTACAAACCTGTGTAGCATTTTACTGTACTGAATACTTTAGGCAAGTGTAACTCAATGATAAGTATTTGTGTATCTAAACATAGAAAAGGTACAGTAAAATAAAGTGTTATAACTTATGGGACCACCTTCATATATGTGGTCCATTGCTGACTTATATGGTGCATGACTGCACAGTGAAAAACTTTGAGCAGAATACACAAAAGAACTACCTGGGGACTCTGAAAAGTAATAAATAGATGGGTAATAATAAAAGTAATAATAGATGGGTTGCAGGGGAGAGGAGGAGGGAATCAAAACTCAAGCAGTGATATGTACTATGGTGAGCTCCCCCTCTTTTCTTTTCTCCCATAGGATCTTGGCTTAGATTCTGGTGCAACACTAATTCCAGAATGGGAAACAGAAAAAGCTCCAAGAAGAACTCTCTCTTTCTGGTTAATGCACTGGAGAAGGAGGCCCCTGCAGGACAAAAAGTGTAAGGAAGCATTTTCCATATATTATTCTTTCTCTTTTCTGGCCCTGCCCCAAGTCTAACCCAAGCCACATTGCTGCACTCCAGTCATCATGGCAGGAATGATGACAGGGATGACCCCACAGCACCAAAAACTCTGGAAGAAAACCTTTCTCTCCGACCAGAGGAACTGGGAAAGGGGTCCTCCAGAGTCCTCCAGAGTCTGAAAAGTATACATGAGAGGGAATGCTCTTTTATTTTTCCTCTTGCCACTTTTAATATGGATCTAGTCAAGATAAGTATGTGATAGCTAAAGCCTTCACTTCCTAGCCAGAGCATGAAAAAAGGAGCTCTTTGGAGGCTGAAAGTAAAGGGGAATCACAGAGAAGAAGAAACTTAAGAACTTTGGGCTGGGCATGGTGGCTCACGCCTGTAATCCCAGCACTTTGGAAGGCCAAGGATCACCTGAGATCAGGAGTTCAAGGCCAGCCTGGTCAACATGATGAAACCCCATCTCTACTAAAACTACAAAAAATTAGCCAGGTGTGGTGGTGGGCACCTGTAGTCCCAGCTACTCAGGAGGCTGAGGCAGAAGAATTGCTGGAACCTAGGAGGTAGAAGTTGCAGTGAGCTGACAACATGCCACTGCACTCCAGCCTGGGCAACAAAAGCAAACCTCCATCTCAAAAAAAAAAAAAAAAAAAAAAAAACCCGAAAAAAAATGAAGAAATCTTTTATTAATAAATCTGTGTGTGAAGCCATGGGATTATACTGAATTTTGCATGTATGAAACTGACCCAAAGCAACAGAGCTTTGAGAACTGACCTGCATTGTAGACCATCACCCAAGTGTAAGACTGGCTCCTAATGGTACGTATGGTAGGTGGGCCAGATAAGCACTACACACACTTAGAAAAGAAGAGTAACATTGCAACCAAAGCCCAAAGAAAGCAGGGTGGGACTTGCATTCAGAACCTAACTGGATTAATTGCCTATTTAAAAAAATTAACAACAACAACAACAATATTCTCCAAAGCATATTAACAGTTTCCAAATTTTCATAGTAAAATATTTGAGAGAGCCGGGATATAATTACTTGAGATACAAAGAACCAGGAATATATCGGTAACTCTCAAGAAAAAAATGAGGCACCACTCCCACGATGACACAGTTGTTGGAATTAGCAAATATTTAAAGCAACTATTTAATTATGCTCAAATGTTATTGAAATGAATGAAAAAATAAAAGTTGTCAGCAAATAAATAGAGACTGCAAAAATGAAACTAATGGAAATTTTATAACTGAAAATACAATAATTGAAATTTCTAAAATTAATTTGGGCCTCTTAATAAGAGAATGGAGATGATAGAAGAAAGATTCAGTGAGCGTGAACAAGATAAAGTCAGAACAACACAAGAAGAGAAAACCAGAGACCAATGTCCCTATGAACAAAGTTGTAAAGGCTCTCAACAAAATATTAGTTAATTGAATCCAGCAATATAGAGAAATGATTCTATATTACAAATAGGTGGGGCTTATGCAGGGAATGAAAGGCTGGTTTGACGTTAGAAAATCAATCAATATAATCCATAATGTAAACAGACTAAAGAAGAAAAACTGCATGATAATATCAACAGATGCAGAAAAAGCATTTGACAATATTCAACATCTGTTTATGATAAAAACTCTCAGCAAACTAATAATAGAAGGGAACTTCTTTAAATGCCTTTCTGAAAAAGGTTAATGATGAATGATGAAGATTAAAGCAATGATAAAAGACTGATTTCCCACAAAGATTAAGAACAAGGAAATGATGTCCATTAACACCAGTCCTCTTCAATATTTTACTGAAAGTTCTAGCTAGTGCAATAAGGCAAGAAAAAGAAACAAAATTCATACAGACCAGAAAAGAAGAAAGAAAATGGTTATTATTTTTAGATGACCTAATTGTCTACATAGAAAATCTCAAGGAATACACAAAAAGTCTCTGAAACTGAGTGAGTTTAACAGGGCCACAGCCAATATGCAAAAATCCCCAAACAAAGAAGCACAGTTTTAGAAAACAGCAATGAACAGTTGGAAACAAAAAAAAAAGTTTAAGTATAATTTATAGTATCTCCAAAAAAAGAAAGAGATAGGTACAAATCTAACAAATTATGTGTAAGATGTTCTCAAAGAATGCTCAAAATGGCAGACTTTGATGAAAGAAAGAAAATACCTAAATTACTGGAGAGATATGCCAAGTTCATGGTTTGGAAAACTCAGTATTGTTTAAAATGTCAATTTCTCCCAAATTAATACATAGGTTTAACACAATTTCAATATAAATACCAGAATAACGTTTTTTGGTAGATATCCCATAGCTGAGTATAAAATTTATGTGGAAAGGCAAAGGAACTAGCATAGCCAAAACAATTTTGAAAAAAAGCAAAGATGAAGGATTTGCAGTATCTAATTTTAAGACTTACGATAGAGCTTCAATAATTATGACAATGTGTTTTTTGTGTCAAAACAGAGACATAGGTCAATAAGACTGAATAGAAAGTATAGAAACACATCCATACAGATATCATCAATAAATTTTTGACACAGGTGTGTAATTCAATGGAAGGTAAATTGTCTTTCCAACAAATGATGGTGGGAAAATTGGACATCCATATGCACAAAACTGAACTTTGACCAATACCTCACACCTTATACAAAAATAAACTCATAATAGATCATATATGAAAATGTAAAATATAAAACTATAAAGTTTTTAGAAAGAAATGGGAGAAAAAAATCTTTGTGACTTTGGGTTAGGCAGCTAGTTCTTAGATACAACACAAAAAGCATAACCCATAAAACAATAAGTTAGTGAATTTATTTTAATAAATGTTTTTTATTTTGCTCTGTGAAAGACATTGTTAAAGGAATGAAAAGCAAAGACTAAGAGAAAATATTTCCAAATCACTTACCTGGCAGAATATATACTGTATTTTCAAAATGTGACAATTAGAAAGAAACAACCTAATTAAAAATAAGCAAAAGTTTTGAACAGACCGTTCACCAAAGAAGATATACAGGTGGGAAATAAGCACATGAAAATATGCTAAACATCACTTATCATTAAATAAATAGAGTAAAGCCACGAGATAGCATTACAAATCTATTTGAATGGCTAAAGTATATTTTAAAAACTCGACAATACCAAGTGTCAGTGTCTTAGTCCATTTTTTGTTGCTTATAACAGAATACCCGAAACTAGGTAATTTATAAAGAAAAGGAATTTATTTTTTACAGCTATGGAGGCTGAGAAGTCCTAGATTGAGGAACTGCATCTGGTGAGCGCCTTTTTGCCTGTGAGGTCTCTCTGCAGAGTCCTGAGGCAGTGCAGGGCATCACATGGTGAGGGGGCTGAGCATGCTAGTTCAGGTCTCTCTTCTTCTTCTTATAAAGTGTTATGGTTAGGCTTTGTGACCCTGGCCAAATCTCATCTTGAACTGTAATCCCCCTAAACCCTGTGTGCCAAGGGAGAGACCAGGTGGAGGTAATTGAATCACGGGAGCAGTTTTCCCCATGCTGTTCTCATGATAGTGAGTGAGTTCTCACAAAATCTGATGGTTTTATAAGGGGCTCTTCCCCCTTTGCTCGGCACTTCTCCTTCCTGCCACCTGTGAAGAAGCTGCCTTGCCTTCTCTTTGCCTTCCACCATGATTGTAAGTTTCCTGAGGCCTCCCCAGCCATGCTGAACTATGTGTCAATTAAACCTCTTTCTTTTATAAATTTCCCAGTTGTGGGCAGTTCTGTACAGCATTATGAATAGGGACTAATACATAAAGTC
Organism: Macaca nemestrina; assembly: GCF_043159975.1. Classification (NCBI taxonomy): domain Eukaryota; kingdom Metazoa; phylum Chordata; class Mammalia; order Primates; family Cercopithecidae; genus Macaca; species Macaca nemestrina. The sequence goes on from NC_092143.1 coordinate 44,112,979, forward strand.
ACAAGTCCCACTCCTGTGATGACTATTTAATATTAACCCATTAATCCACTAATGCATGTATGGTTTAGTCTATTCATGAGGGCGGAGCTCTCATGACCCGATCACCTCTCAATACTGCCACATTGGGGATTAAATTTCAACATGAATTTTGGAGGAGACAAATATGTAAATCACAGCAGCCAGTGAGTAGACAGAACATTTGGAACTCTTATGCCATTGCTGGAGGGAATGTAAAATGGTACAGTCCCTCTGAAAAAACAGTTTGGCACTTGTTAGATGTACTCGAATCATATGACCTACCAATGCCACTCCTAGGTATTATCCTAGAGAAATGAAAACTATTGTTCACACAAACATCTGCATGTGAATGTTACAACATTGCTATTCATAATTGCCCCAACAGGAAACAACCCATGTGTCCTTCAACAGGTGAGTGCATAAATAAACCATGGTACATCCATACAATGAAATACTATTTGGCAATTAACAAACAGGAATGAACCAGTAATATGTGCAACAACCTGAATGAATCTGAGAGGCATTATGCTGAGCGAAAAGAGCCAGATTTCAATTGTTACCTCCTGTTTGATTCCACTTATATGATACTCAGGAAGTGACAAAACTATAGGGCAGGAAAACATATCAGTAGTTGTCAGGACTTAGGGCTGGGGGAAGGTTTAACTACAAAGAACCAGCACAAGGGAATTTTGCGGGGTAAGTGAACTATTTGATTTCGATGGTGTTTGCACAATTCTATGTCTTTGTCAAAGCTCATGGAACTGTTGAATGACAATAAAAGTGCATTTTGCTCTTTGAAAACAAATTATAAAAATTGACCAATTTGGTTGTTATTGTCCTTTGCTTTTGTCCCTTTGCCCTTCCCTCTTTATCCTGGCTGGGATGTGGATGTAATGGTTGGATGTGCAGCTGCCATCTGGTGACTGAAAGGAGAAACTGAGGATAAAGCCAACAGGCTAAGGCTGGTGGAGAGGAAATGCAGAGAGAACCCAAGTCCCCCACTGCATTGCCCTGCATATTCCTCCTGACTAGAGGCTTACCAAGGGTGAAAGGTTATCCATACCACAGGCAGGCAATGAGGGCCTGCACTGTCTGTACAGAATTTAAAATAATAATAGAACTGACTAGAAGTCAGTCTGCTTTTGATTATCACCACCTGCAGGCAGTTCTAAGTAATGTCAGCAATAAGATGCTTCTCCTCACCCAAGTAAATCTTTTATAAGTCTAAGTTCTAAACAATTGCTCCAGTGACTGGAGTTTTAATAGCTTGTGTATAAATTACATCTAGCCACCTACAGCATACATGTAGACTGAACCACATGGCTTGTTTCAAGAATAAACTAAAGAGGCTTCTCCTAGATTCATATTCACTGGGGTATGCTTTTTTGTTTTGCTTTTTGTTTTTTGTATTTTTAGTAGAGACGGGGTTTTGCCATGTTGGTCACACTGGTCTCAAACCCCGAGCCTCTAGTGATTAGCCTTCCTTGGCCTCACAAAGTCCTGGGATTACAGGTGTGAGCCACAGCATCTGGCTGAGGCAGGGTTTTAAAATGATCATTCTAGCCATTCTGTTTCATTTTCTTAAATTTAAACACAAATTTAAAAACTCTGCATGGTCATATTGAATGACAGAATTGAAGTAATTCAGGTTTGGATTCTCCACTTTTACAATCATTGTGCCATCGTTGTTTATTTTGAATCTATAGTTTAAACACAGGGATATGTAGTGCTACAGTGCTTCGTGGCATGGACCACAGCCAAAACAAAATGAGATGATCATGAGCCTTTGTGAAAGTCCTGGGGGTTCTCTGAATTAACCCTCATACTAAATATAATGTGCATTTAAATATATGAAAAAAATGCAAATTTGAAACTTATTGCTAAAAATATTGTTGTTGTAAAGTTTTTAACCAATGATTTCTTGCAGTTGTCATATATGCTAGGTAGGCAATTGCTTCTGATTACTTTATTTTTACTGTTTATTTTTATTTTTGAGACAGAGTCTCAGTCTGTCACCCAGGCTGGAGTTCAGTGGCACGACCTCGGCTCACTGCAATCTCTGCCTCCCGGGTTCAAGCGATTCTCATGCCTTAGCCTCCTGAGTAGCTGAGATTACAGGCATGTGCCACCAGGCCTGGCTGATTTTTTTTTTTTTTTTTTTGTACTTTTAGTAGAGACGGGATTTCACCATGCTGGCCAGGCTGGTCTCAAACTGCTGACCTCAAGTGATCTGCCCACATCCCTCTCCCAAAGTGCTGGGTGTGAGCCACTGCACCTGTCCTGCTTCTGACTTGTTGTGAGACATACGAGAAGACCCATTAAACAGGTATTCTATTAACTTGCTGCTGAACCAAAGCCCATAATGATGCCCCAGTTTCTTGCTTTCATGGATGGGTCTACAGGCTTTGTGGAGTGGGGAGGTAAATACAACACAAAAATAAAATCCCATACATGACTCCACACCATCAAAACTTTGATTTCATTTGAATGCATCCTATAGCACTGCAGGGTATGCATGCTCTGTCTTGTTGAGGCATGGCTGCATGTACTTGTCTTGTATTTAGTTTGCCTTTGCAGATGGCAAACGTTAATGGTAGGAAGGATTTCTATGTAAGGATCTTGATCTTTATGATGATTAATGTTGAAAACAGAATTCTAAAATGGAAAAATTCAGTTTACTTTTTAGGAGAGTTGATTTTTATCTCACAATGCTGGAAACAGAGTGACCTGCCAGAGCTTCCCCTAGAGAACGGGGCAGGTGGTGACATTGAGCTGTGTGGTCCAGTGTCAGGCTAGCTTCTTATGACTTAGGAGGAACTGGGTGGTCCTAGCCGCATCCTCTGCCTCCTCCCTGAGGTTGTTATTGCTGTTAAAGTGAGGCTGTTCTCTTTCCTTTTTTCCTTCTCTTCTTTTCCAGTAATATTCACTGCTCTTCCTCTCCATGTTGGTGACCAGGCTAGTACCAGTACATGACAGCACATCAGAACAGCCTCTGACTTTTCAGAGCCTACATTCTAATGGGAAGAGAGAAATGAAGCAAATATTTCTAAGAATCACTGTATACGTATTAGCTGTGCTGAGGGTTGTGAAGGGAAGTTGTACAGAGCTGGGAGAGATAAAGCTCCTGGCCTAATCTAGGGGTTTGGCGAAGCTTATCATGAGGAGCAGACATCCTCATGTGGCCAGGCAGCTCTTACTGTTCTCCTCCTTCAGAAATTACTGCAGTATCCCCCAGTTTGCCTAGGGGAGTTTAAGTAGACTCTATCCCTTGCAGTCAAGGACAAAGGTTAAAAAACCAAGCAAAAACTCTCCTTACTTCAAATGAATCCAAATCTAATGGAGAAATTCCAGGCACCAGGAAGGGGCATAGTAGGGGATGTTTTTGAGGGGGAAGTGGCCAGTTCATTATTTTTCAGATAATATTGCCACATCTAAGGCTGTCTCTGAGTAATGAGGTGCTGTGAAATTCGCGCAGTAGAGCAGTGGCCCCTTTGGTTGGCAGGAGGGCTGCCCATGGTGGAGGAGAGCCTTCCTGCAGTTTCCTGGCCCAGAAAAAAATGATGGCATTAATTCCAGGCCTGGGGAAGAAAGGAAAGCCCTGGAGCCTAGGCGCAGCCCTCTGGTTTTCCTGGGAGTTTCCCTGTGTTAAAATGCATTGGCTGTGAGTCAACATTTCCCTCGCAGTGGGGGGCTCTGTGCCTGAGTTCCTTGGCCTCATTTCCTTACCAGGACCCGGATGACTGACAGGCAGCCGTGAATGACAACCCCGAAAATAAGGGAGGGGTGTTGGCAGAGGGAAAACAGCCCTGACTTGGCAACAAAGCTCTTTGCTTTGGGGCCTTGTGAATAGCATCCAGCCTCATCTAGAAAGTGCATCTCTGGATGGGTGCAGGAGTGCAGTTTGCAGGTCTCAGGCAAAGTGGAGCTGGTAGAAGAGGCCATGAAAGCAGAGGGAGGCTCACACCATCCATGAGGAAGAGCGAGACTAGCCAATGTGTCCTGGAGGACTTTGAAGTGTGCATTGACAGTTCTCTATCCCTCAGGACAGATGGATAGCCAGGACACCACCTCATAGTCTACTCTGCACATGAGCTTCTGTGAATTTACTCTGATCTCTGGGCTGGGAATTTGAAGAGCTGGGTCCTACTTCCAACTCTATGTCCATCTGCTGTGTGACCCTGAGCTCTCTAAGCCTCAGTCCCTTCACAGAAAAGCAGAGGGTCAGGCCCAAGAAGTCAAAGGTCTCTTCCAGCTCTATTGGGATCTTACTGGAAGTTCTTTCTTCTTATGCATTTTAACTACCATTGACTCACCTTCATCTGTGTCTTTATGATATCACACATGAGGTGGAAAACAAGCCTACTTGCTATGTGGTTGGCAGGCTTCCACGGATGAGTTAGCTCTACATTTTGGGGTAGTTTATGAACATAGATTCAGAATCTTCTTTCTACCCCCTCATATGAAAACCAAAATGTAATTATAACTTAGCGTCACAAGAGCCATCAGCCAGGTGGGCAGAATTTGCTAAACCATGGGGAAATGTAGTTGGGAACAAAGAGTTCTATTCAGATTGGATTCTGTGACAGTTTGCTAAAAGTTTGTGAGATCTCCTCAGTTTCAATATTTTTTGTGACATTTCGAAAATGTCGTTTTTAAACTTTTTATTTTCATAGAGCCCAAATAAACTAAAATGTTGTAAAGATAGTATGGAGGTATACCTTCACCCAATTTTATCCAGTTTTTACCTAATGTTAACATCCTATGTAACTATAGTACATTTATCAAAACTGAGAAATTAACATTTATGCAATACTATTAACTACACTATGATCTTTATTTGGATTTCCCTAATTTTCCCACAAATAATCTTTTTCAGTCCTGAGATCCAACCAGGATACCATTCGTACCTTTAGTTGTCCTATCTCCATAGTGTCCTCTGACCTGTGACAGTTCCTGTCTTTTATTTTTCTCCTCCATGATCTTGACACTTTTGAATAATTCTGGTCAAGTATTTTGAAGAATGTCCCTCAGTTTGGATTTGTCTGATATTTCCTCATGATTAGACTGAGGTTTTGAACTCAGAGGAAGAATGCCACAGAAATGAAGTACTCTTTCATCATATGAGGTCAAGGGTACATGATATCAACATGACTTGTCACTGGTGATATTCACTTTGATCACTTGGTGAAGGTTTTTCCATTGTAAAGTTATTAGTGTCCCTTTTCCTTTGTTAGAAGTGAGTATTAGTATTTTTATGCTCTATATTTGTGCGGGGATATTATTTCCAAGTTCAAGCCCTAGTCAAAAAAGTCCTCCTGTCCCAATTAATATGATTCTCTGAGATTAAAATGTAATGCTTATAAAAGTGCTTTTGGTGGTACTGAGGGGATATCAGCAGGTTAAATAAAAGTGGGTCTCTAGCTGAGGTTTTGGGTAAGTCAGACAGTGGGCTGGGGGCAGCAGGAGGTGAGGAGGAAGCAGCAGGAGGACAGAGTGGGTGATTGATGCAGGACAACTGTACCTGGCTGGGACAGAGGAGCAGGCTTCACAGGGAGCTAGAAGAGTGGCAGGTTAAATGCAACCTGTGGCAAATTAGGGGAAGAGGGAATGCTATGTGAATGGATATTCTCCCACACAATTTCTCACCTAATTCCATGAGGCACTCACTCAGGTTAGGGATGTGGTCTGTGACCATGAAATGGAGGTTGACTGATTGGCCTGCATGGCTCTCAGACGCGTGCCTTTGACCTCTAGGGTCAGCATCATGGCCCTAGATAGATGAGAACCCCATTTGGGCAACCATCAAACTGCAAGGGGTCTGCTTAGGGGGATATGCATGTCTGGCCATGCTTGCCTGGCGTCTAGGAATATCAGCACTTGCCATTGATCAGAAGGTAATTTCACATCCTCAGCAAGCAAGAGGCCTGGGGACATCAAGTTGTCCCAATGCCTGCTGGGTGTGAGTTTGTAGAATAATTTTTGGGGGGCTCATCCTGGTATTGCCCCACTCTGTTAATCAGGGACAAGTCATCAAGCTATTTTTTCAAGGCTTTGGGTCACTTTTGCAGCCTTCTTCAAGTCACAATGACTTTTAACGGGCAACATCTGACAGTGCGGGAGCCCCTTGCAGCCCTGGGTGAAATTATGATAACAAGAGAAAAAAGCTATTACTGCCACCATGCTTTCATTATGCAAATTATATTAAGATAGGCTGTGTGGATCGCCCCTGGCTATGCTATAATCTCCATGCAGTGATTATAATGTGTCAAACTTAGTCATTTTGATTATGACATGTTAATTACATGCCATCCTCATGTAGACATGAATATTACTCCCAGTCAGACAAAACACAAATTGGGGCCATTGTTAGTGGGTTAGTTGTGTGTATATGTCTTAACTTTTTTTTTATTAAATGGATTAAAAGATTTAACAGATATGTAATATTGCAAACTAATTAAATACCAGCCAGGTCCTCTGTGTTCCAGTGGGTGGAGAGAGGGGATGAGACTCACTTGGGCTGCTTGGGTTGCATTTTTGTGCTCTGGGCACTGTTGGCAAAACAGGGTTTCCTGGGAAACAAGAAGCTGGGGTTGCTAGAGATGGAGGTGGGAGGGGGTGTGAGCTGGGGTGGGAGGGAGTGGGTAAAAGATTGGTAGGGTGGGATGTGAGGAGCATCTGAAAGTTCCAGGCCTGATGTAGATTGGGAGAGTGGAGAAGAGTGATAGGGAGCCAGAAGGACCCCTGCCAATCCTGAAGCCCACCTCACCTTTCACAGAGCGGGAGACTCAGGACCCAGAGAGGTGAAGGAACTTGTCTAGGATCACCTAGCTTGTCTGAGAAGGAGCTCTGACACTGCAGTGCATGACATCACTGTGACTTAAGACTGCCATTTCCCTGTGGCAGTGGAAGAGTTGGCCTAAACTTAATGGAAACCCACATGACACTTCCAGGGATCACTGAGAGTGGGCTCATTGATCCATACATTCATGGATCAGTCACGTCCACACCTCTTAACTTGACATTCATGGTCTTCCATAATCAGGCTTGATTCTATCAGTTTTGTGGGGTTGTCTGCTAGTCCTGTCTACCATAACTCTTTTACTTCTATAAGAATGTTCTCTACTGCATTGTCCTCCAAATGCACCTTGAATCTTTATTCCTTTGGGCTTAGACAAAATCTGAAATAATAATAGGACCTGGTATTTATCTAGTATATTTTTATAGGTGTTTATTTACTATGTTCCAGGCACCATCCCCTCAAAATTTATTTGTATTAATTCATTTAGCTTCACAGCAATGTTGCCTAATATGTTTTATTCATATTCTCATATAACAGATGAGAAAACTGAGGGACAGAGAGCTTAATCCAGGCAGTCTGCTTCTGGAACCTGCACTTCTAATTGTTAGAATATGCTGCCTTTCTGGATTGATGTTTTCTTTCAAATGTATTCGTCTTTCAAGACCCATACCACATTGTTTCTTCCCCAGAAAGCTTTCCCTGCCATAGGAGATTGTATTATTATTCTCAGATACTTTCTGTCCTTTCCTGAGGAGAATATCTCCCTGTTCCATCAATGGTTGGCTTGGGCATGTGACTTGCTTTGGTCATAACATGAGTAGAATGACACTCGGTGTGGATCTTATTTAATGAACTGTGAGGGGACATGACAAGTATCACAATACAAGGAGAAGCTTTACCAACTGGTTTTCTCTTTTCTCTCTACCATGACACATAGAAATGTCATAGATAGAGACTGCTCCATCAGCCTGGGTTCAAACAAAAATGATGGAACAGAGCACAACTGGTTCATGTGCAGTGAGCTGGAAATCAATCTGATATAGACTGTTGCTGTTGTGAGCCACAGACAGTTTGGGGTCATTGGTTACTACAGCATAACCTAGCCTATTCTGACTGATACACCTGCTCTTGTATCCCCATAGATCCCTTGCCCTAGCACTCACTCTGTCCCTCCTGGAAGTTCCTGACTTACATGATTTGTTAACTTATCGTATCTTTCTTTTTCTTCCCTACAGTCTTGTCAATGCCTCCAGGGCAAGCTACATGCCTTACACTTGTTTGCTTCCCCACTCCTTCCCCACACTTAGAGCAGTCTAGGCACGTGGTAGGCTCTTAGTATGTGAGTAACTATTGAGTTCTTGATAATTTTTTTTTTTTTTTTAATGAAGGAGGACATTTCACAGAGATCCCATGGGACCAGGCCATGTGTTCTGGTGACCCTTTTCCCACTTCTCCTTATTGCTTTCTTTAATCAATCTTCTCTCAAAACTATCCTCCGTGCTTTCCTCCCTTTGTCCATGTGCTGGAGACCTGGAGGAATAGTGAGGAGTCTTGCCTCACTATAGGTCTTCTCAGAGCTGTGTGTGTGTGTATGTGTGTGTGTGTGTGTGTGTGTGTGTGTGTGAGATCAAAGAGCAAAGAGCTCAGGCACCAATCCCATTCCTAAGTCCCCCATCTTCCTCCATGGCACCCCATCCAGGTCTAGATCCAGCCTTAACACCTTGGGTCCTTGCTGCCTCACCTCCAAACATTGGGGGCTGAGTCAGAGTAGCTCTCCAAGTTCCTTCCGGTCCTAAGATCCCTGAGTCCGGGCTCATGTTTATAGCAGAGTGATAACTAGTGAGGAGAGGGAATGGGGTTGATATGTCTGCCACCTTCCTAGGGTGTAGATTTGAGGAAGAACTCACCATCAGACATGCAAATGCCAGCTCTACACTTTCTTCAATTTTGCACCCTAGGAGCCTCACTCACCTCACCTAGTCACCCTAAATAAAACAGGATAATAGGAAATTGAGTCTGAATTGAGGGATGAAGCTAGGCTCTCCTGTCCAAACTCCTCCCCCAGCACTGTGGCGAGTGACTGGCCACTTACTTCGACTCAACTTGTTTGGTTGACGCTGGTTTAAGAGTCTGCAGCCCCCTATGAGAATGCAAACATTCCAGGACTTACCTGTAGTCACCACCAGCCAGCACCATGGAGTGTTGGCGACCAAGGGTTTTGAGTAATAGGGCACAATCTTAGGCTCCTTAGAGGAGTTCTGTGGGATAAGAGAGATTCTGAAAGGTAGAAGGTATTGCAAAGAACAAATACGATTACTTAGCAATTGTGGGCCAGGCTTGGAGTCCAGGTCATTGGCCACCTCTCTCCAGTATAGATTTCCAAGGGATACATCCGGATCTAGAGAGAGACAACAGAAGGCGGATCTTGCACAGCTACTGGGAGAACTCCTGACCCCAACAGCAGGCCACTTCTGGCCCCTGGGATGGTGATTTCTCAGTGTGCCACAGCCACTGGGAGTTAAGCTTTCTGGGGGCAGGCACTCGCTCCACTCTTTCTGAGCTGTGCCTTCAGTGACTGACTCAGTCTTCTGCACTCAGACCAAGAGGTCTGACCAGAGGGCCCCCTCTGGAGCCCCCACACATCCACTTGTCTTATCAAGTTGAGACAGGGAAAGGAGAAGGAGAGAAAAGTTAATTTAAGGGGAGAAATTATCTCTGTTCTCTGCTAATGGAACCTGTAAATTAGGGCATTTAATTACCAAAGACAATTTGTTCATTTTGGATGCTAATATTTACATTAGCAACTGCTTTGAAAGCATGAAATCTGATGAATTGGCAAAACACTTTTACTCCTTTTCCCCAAATTAATCAAATGAGCTGTGATCAGGCTATTTATAAGTCTAGTTAAGTATATCTCCCTAGTGATTTTTCCTCCCACCTCCTTCACATTTTGTGAGCTCTCACAGCTATTCAGCTTCTCACCTAGATACTTGGTACCAGAGGATCTCAGTGGGAAGGTGCTTGATCTATTTCTATATTTAATGACACATTTCATCATAGTGGAACAGAGCATTGTACCACCTTTGTTGAAATTATATTTCAATGATAATCCCTTCCATTTGTATAACCCCTGGTGACTTCAAAAGTGCTCTTACAGAGAAGAGCTCACCTCCCATGCCTGCTGGCGAAAGCTTCAGACTCAGATGCTGATGGCTGACAGGTTTAGATGGGGTTCTTGCCCTAAAAAAGCCCAGGTCTATAAGAAAACATTAATTTGGGAGAGAAAGATGCCAATGAATGGACCCAGAATGGACACCTAAGACCATCTTCAGAGCAAGGACTCTCCAGAAGCCACCACCTCCTGGTGCTAGCCATTCTGATCTCAGATGAGCCTCTTGCTCTTGCAATTGACCTTGATGGTAATCTGCCCTATTCTGACAACTACCCACACGCACTCAAATTCTCAAGGGATCTCTCTTCCTCCATCTAGTGGCATTGTGGCAGGTGATAGAGATATCAGCCCCATTCCTCCTTCTCACTTGTTATTCCTCTGCTATAAACATCAGCCTGGACTCACGGATTTTAGGGCTGGGAGGAACCTGGAGAGCTCCTCTTACTCAACCCCCTGACATTTGGAGATGAGGCAGTGAAGACCTAAGATGTTAAGACATTTGTTAATTTCCTACATCTGAATGGGGCTGGGGGAAGGAGTCTGAGCTGTGGTGTCTGGCTGGCAGGAATATTACTAGCTCCCTTCACAAAGATAAACCTGTATCCTGTGAGATGAGCATAGGGAAAGGATGTCTATGCAGAGAGGGTGGCTGAGGCTTATTCTATGCTGTGGTCTGAATGTTTATGTTTCCTCAAAATTCGTATGTTGAAATCCTAACCCCCAAGGGGACAGTGTTAGGAAGTGGGGTCTTTGGGAGGCCATTAGGTCATGATGGTAGAGCCCATGAATGAGATTCATGCCCTATAAAAGAGGCCGCAGAGAGCTCATTCACCTCTTCTACCATGTAAGAACACAGCAAAAAGACTACCATCAATGAATCAGGAAATCAACACCACATTTGCTGGCACCTTGGTCTTGGACTTCCCAACCACCGGAATTGTGAGAAATAAATTTCTGTTGTTTATAAGTCAATCACCCATTTTAAAGTATTTTTGTTATTGCAGCCTGAGCAGACTAAGACATTCCGCAAGGTTCACTTCCTCCTGGGAATCTTTCACTATAATTAACTATAATTACTGCTGCCACCATCATGTTTCCCTTTTTATGCTTTGTCCCTAATTTGGTCATAAAAATCTCCTCTTAATTCCAGCTGAGTTCAGCTGAAGTATTCGGATGAGATTTTATCAAAGGTGTGGGGATAGCAACAGGGAAAGAAAGAAACAGGAATGAGATCATTCAAATAAGACTTGGCTCGTTCATCTTCAATAGGGATCTTCTAAAGAGGGTCCTCTGCTGTCCCCTCAGCCACCTCAATGGTACAGAAGCTATCTTTTTTTTTTTTTTTGAGACGGAGTCTCGCTCTGTCGCCCAGCCCAGGCTGGAGTGCAGTGGCGCGATCTCGGCTCACTGCAAGCTCCGCCTCCCGGGTTCACGCCATTCTCCTGCCTCAGCCTCCCGAGTAGCTGGGACTACAGGCGCCCACAACCGCGCCCGGCTAATTTTTTGTAATTTTTAGTAGAGACGGGGTTTCACCGTGGTCTCGATCTCCTGACCTTGTGATCCGCCCGCCTCGGCCTCCCAAAGTGCTGGGATTACAGGCGTGAGCCACCGCGCCCGGCCCAGAAGCTATCTTTAACCTCTGTCATCTGGATTCTCCTTTGAGCACACCTAGATTCCTCTAATTTTACGTCTAGAAGAGAAAGCTCAGCCATGATGTTAGGAGCTTGCCCTCTGCCTTAGAAATGGTCAATCTGTATTAAGTATTAATTCCAACCTCTTTGTAATGTGCCTTTCTGAATTTCAGAGTCTGGAAATCTAAAAGCTACTGACTCCCTGGCAGCTAGGGTTCTGGTTGAGAATGGAATTCTGTCCACTAAATATACTTGTGTGAGATTTGGAAGGTGGGACTAATGCCAGGGCAATTTTCCTGAGGGTTTGCCTAATGGCATGGACACCTTAGGCTGCTGAGCAGAGCTGCAGGTGCAAACACTAAGCTCTGCGGATATTGAAGGGAGCTGCGGCGAAAGCAGCAATGGCCTCCCCAGATTGCATATTACATCACTAAGTCCACTGGGGCCTCCTGATTCCCACCTTTCATGGTTGGTCAGTTGGGCATAGTGCATGCTCAGAATATCATTCCCAGAGATCCAGCCTAAAGGAGGCTCTTTCAGCCCTTTCACTAATTTTCTAAGCACCATTTTCTCATATTAAATCATTTTCTGCATAACACAAATTAAATGATTTGTTTCCTGCATGAAGAACTCTGGCTGATACTCTCATTTGTTTGACTAGCCTGCTTTTCTGTCTCAGGTCACTTGTCTCCTTGTATCTAGTTAAAGAAAATGTCATCTTCAGAAGAGCACCTCTCCCATCTATAGGGTTTGCTTTACTTAATCTGAAATAGCAGCAAAAATCAGCAGTGGGTGGGTTCTTCCATGCAGGGTTTCTGTTCCTTCTTGCCCAACTCTAATTCTTCAGAGATGTGCACACAATGTTAAAGGCCCAGCAGCCTCACTGTGCTAAGAGAGATCTTCTGGGCCCCAGGGTCTTTCCTGTTCAGACAGCTGAGGTCCTAAAAAGGCATCAAGTTTAAAGCTGCCATATGGGCTGGGCCCCCACAGCCTTAATGGGATAAGCCCCCATAAATAATGCCAATGAAAAACAAAGAGGCTAGCTTTGATAAGCTTCCTAGAAGCCTAAGGCCTGAGCAGAATTTTCAGGAAGACAGGAGAAGTAGAGGTTAAAGGGTGTTATCGCTCTGAGATATGAGAGGGCAGAAATGAGCCACTGTGACCATCCAATTCCTTACAGCATGTCTGTACATTTGTGATCCAATTCATATTTTAGTATTCCGAATTATTTACAGATTGTTGTGTAACACAACACTTCAAAATTTAGTGGCTTATAATAACAAGCATTTTTATAGTACACGGTTCCTGATGGTGAGGAATCTATGAACAGCTTAGTTGAGTGGTTCTAGCTCACTCTTTCATGAGGTTGAAGTTAAGGTTATTAGCCAGGGTTGTAGCCATTGTACAGTCATTGACTGGGCTAGAAGATCTTCTAACTTCTAAGTTCACACATGTGGCTGTGGGCAGGAGGCTTCGGCTCCTTACCACATGGGCCTCTCATGCCTGCTGGCTTTCCCCAGAGCAAATAATCTGAGAAACAGAGAGGGAGAGGCGAGAGAGACAGAGAATGTAGTGTTTGTATAACCCAACCTCAAAAATGCCATGCAATCACTTCTGCCATATTCTGTTGGTCATGTAGAGCAAATCTGATATAATATAGGAGAGGACTACACAGGGCGCGAAGACCAGGAGGCGGGATCACTGGGGGCCATCTTGGAGGCTGGCGACATTTATACTGCATCGTTCTTCCCATGCTATTATACACATTTTACACATTGTAGATGCTAGTGGACAGTGCACCTTACCCAGAACTCTCCTGACCCCTAAGCTAACAGTGTGGACTGACCAATAGATCCAAATATAGAATTTGTAGCTTGATGTCTAAAGAAGTTAGAGATATTTTTATTCCTTACAGATTGTAAATTGGGTATTTTAATTGCTTTGGTGATAGAAAATTTATTTTCTAAACCTGAGATAATATTTTAAATACATTATTGAGCCCAGGAAGTGAACTGCTTACTCCTGCCTTGACCATGGTGGGTGCTGAACATGACCTCTCTGTTCTGTGTCCTTGTGTCTTTTTCCACCTGCTCATTAGATCAACTCTGCCCTCTCCTTTAGCTTCTCTGGGAGACAAAGCACAAGCTATCAGCCCATTAAGATAACTTTGGAACCACTTAAGATGGGCTATTTCAAAAGGTACCAAATTCCCTGATCTTATAACTGAACCATTTAACTAGATCATCCTGTAAAGAGAAAATGCGTTAAAAATACCAGTTAATTACTTTTTTTTAATTCCCAAGGCACAAATAAGTCCTAGTTAACTGTCTTTGCACATTTATATATTTAGACATCAGGATGTGACTCTATCGCAGTCACAGCAGCCAGCAGGCACAGGAGTCGAGGACGGCTGGCTCTAAAGTCATGAGCCTGGCTTTCTCAGTCACATAGGGATGTACTCGACAGACTGTATTGCCTCATACCATCAGGTCCTTATGGTGAAAAGCCCTAGGAATAAAATCCTTGAACCAAGGCCTTATTAGCAATTCTTTTTTTGGAGAATATCCATTGTTGGCCAAAGTAATATGGTGTACCTTAAGTATCAATACTGAAAAATGTTAATTAAGCCTCAGTCCTGCCTTGATATGCCAGATGAATAAAATTCAAAAGTGGGTTCAATTTACTCCTTGGAAGCAATTAGCATTAAAAAATCTGGGGACTAAACACTTTAATAAAACCATACAGTCTTTGAGCTAAAAAATTCATCTAGATTCTACAGCAGACAATATAATAAAGGGCCTATATTGGAAAGGCCACTGAAAATCTCTTTGCCTCAAGTCAAGCACGTCAGAACTGGTTTTATGGGCTAGGCTAGCCCCCATTTCACTTTTAAAGTGATATTTCACTTTTTCGAAATCTAGCTATTTAGTGGTCCAAATGCTTGGAACCAAGTAAGTATTGAATGAATGAATGAATGGGAAGTCCCAGTCAAAGTAGGTTTCACCTCTTGATGCCCTGAAATTCAAGCCCTTTGCCAATGGGAGAGATTCTTTGGTGCTATCTCAGATCCAGGTACCTTTACTTCTTGTACCACGTAAGGAAGATTGATTATCTGGTTTCTGGTTAATCAACATACTGGAATTGGTGAAATGAAAACAGAAGTTGCTTACATAGGCAGGCACAGACAGTAGTAAATCATGGCAGGTGAAACCTCAAAGAAGGAAGAGACAGGACACTTACAGAAAGCAGACATCTGCTGAAGGAGTCATGGTCGTCTGTGGTTCTGGAGAGAGGAGCAAACAGCCTTAACCACTTTCTTAACGTTTAAAGGAATTAGTGTGTTACAGCTCAGTACTAATTCATTTACACATTATTTCATTCAAAGAACACTTGGTTGTCACCCAGGTGCCAACAATGAGGAGATGAAACACTGTGTTGGGTGAAATCTAAGGTCTTCTAGCTCTAGGGTTCTGCAAAACTTGAGCATCTACTTGGAAAGCCGATTCATATGGTTTGAATGTGTCCCCTCCAAAATTCATGTTGAAACCTAATCCCTATTGTGGTAATATTAAGGAGTGGGGCCTTTAGGAGGTGATTAGGCCATGAAGGCTCTGCCCTTGTGAATGGATTTGTCCCTTATAAAAGGGTTTGAATGGACAAGTTCCACCCTTCTACCATGTGAGGACACAGGGTTCATCTTCTTTTGACCCTTCTGCCTTCTACCAGGTGAAGATGCCACTGTGAGATGAGGCCCATTGATGGAGCAGGTCTTCACCAGGCATTGAACGTGCTGGCACCTTAATCTTAGACTTCCTGGCCTCAAGGACTGTGAGAAAATAAATCTTGCTCCTGATAAGTTACCTAGTCTCAGATCTTTTGTTACAGCAGTGCAAATGGACTGAGACATCTCTGCTGGGCATTCTACATTCTCTGAGTCTATTTCCAGGTGCCACTAAATAAAAAATCCTAACTCATATTCATACTACTCTGTAAAAAAGGCAAGGAAGCTTAATCTGCTTTAGGAAGATTTTCATCTCCATAGGTTTAACCAAGCGAGTATTGGTGCTCCTCTGGGCCCACAGCCTGGTGGAGCAGCATCTTCTCAGAGAGGCAGGAAATGAAGTATCACCACCTATGTCTGTGGCACATGTCAAGGAGTAAAGGCTGAGGCATCATGTTGCTGTTTTATAACTGCAGCACAGGTAGACAGTGGGACAGGGAGAGACTCCTGGGAAGACTGGTGAGAGCATCCCAGAACTCCACTGGTCCCAAAGTCAAGCACTTGGTTACAGTTTTGGTGAAATAAAGAAAGGGGCAGCACAGCCAGGCACAGTGGCTCATGCCTATAACCCCAGCACTTTGGGAGGCCTAGGCAGGTGGACCACTTGAGCTGCACTAAGTGATGGGCCCAGGCTGGACAATCTAGGGTGCCATGGTCAATGGCAGTGTCAACACACAACATAGAGGAGGAAACCAACAAGCTGAACAATGCCTTGTTTTTCTTCGTTTCACACAAAATGGAAGGTGTTAGTATGGAGAGGACTATTGGAGGCCAAATGTCGTCATTCTGAAGCTGAGGACAGGAGAATTGACAAAGTTCAAGAATGTTTCCTGGGCATATCGGCAGTCATAGGCAGAGCCAGACCCGGGTCTTGGATCTCCTCTTTCTTAGGCCACACTCTTCCCCACTGGCCGTCAGTCTAAGTCTGCCGACAACCACTCTTACCTAGGGCAGGTATGATGATTCTCATTTCCTGGGTTGGTAACTAAGACTTTGAGAGGCTAATGACTCATCTAAGGACACACACATATGATGGATATTTAGTCTTCTAAAGAATAATTTTCTAGTGCTAAATGTGGAATCAAGAGCTGGTTCTTTTCCTCCAATTAAATGAGCCCTTCCATAGAGAACCCAACTCACCTGGGAGTAAAAGCAAGTTTTGATGCCTTTCTTATGAGTCTAGACCCTTTTAGAGGAGAAAGAGGCCATATCAGGTGTAGTTCAGAGCACAGATGCTGGAGCCAGATGGCCACTCATAAGCCACGTATCCTGGGATAAATTAATCTAATTTCTGTGTGCTTTAATTTTTTCAACCAGAGAACAGGACCAGTAATAGAATCTATTCCATGAAGGTGTTGAGAGGATTACATGAGTTAATACATGTAAAATGCTTTAATACAGTGCTTAGCACAGAGTTAAATGTTACCTGTCAAGCTGTCACTTAGCCAAGGGGAGAGTAAGAGTTATTACTTGGCCTTCTCTGAAGGATATGGCAGCCTTTTTGCTTCTCACTGTAGGGTAGAAAAGGAAGCACAAATTCATCTCCATCTGGATGTCCACTGTCTAAAAATCTTCATAAAAGTCACAGAAAATTGAGAAATAAGCAGGACCAGCAAGCTTCTGTTAGTCACTTGAATTCAAATTCAAAACAATTGACTTTACTTTGGCCAATGAATCAAGCCTTTAATGTCTTCCGGTACTGACCTCATAGCTGAGTCCTGCTAACATAGGGTGCATTTATTCTAGTGGCACTGGTCTCATTGGCTACACTAATCGACACTTGACCATGGCAGAGATGAGTGTCAAATGAAGGGAAATGGATTTGAGAGCTCCATCTTGTTTGTTAAAGGCACAAAATCTCCCCTCCAAGATATAAAGCAGATCCCAGGGCCAGGACCTGATTCATGATTCATATCCCATTCAGATGATTTGCTGGATATTCTTTTTTTTTAATTTCTTCACCAAGTTTTACTCCTTTGCAAATCAATCTGCCTACGATCAAATCTGTACTTAGTTCAGCAAATATTTTCTGAGAGCTGCTGTATATCAGACACATTGCTAGACC
Source organism: Macaca nemestrina (assembly GCF_043159975.1). Taxonomy (NCBI): domain Eukaryota; kingdom Metazoa; phylum Chordata; class Mammalia; order Primates; family Cercopithecidae; genus Macaca; species Macaca nemestrina. The sequence goes on from NC_092143.1 coordinate 44,130,445, forward strand.
TTGGTGACTCAGAGATGACTAAGATACACACTTCCTGCCTCCCAAGAGCTTGCAGCCTGCTTGGGAAGGCATACACACAAAGGTCAGGGTGTAAATCCAGAGGAGGGGCACCTAACCAACCAGAGAAACAGAGGAGCTTCTGAGCTTCTGAGACCCCAACTCCTTCCACTTTCCCCTCTACCAACTGCCCCACCTCTCTCTTTCTCTTTTTAGCAAAACCCTTCAGAAGGCTTCTCTACATATGCTGTTTCCAATTTCTCTCCTCCCTTTCTCACTTGAACTTGCCCCTTTAAGCTCTTGCCCTGTCCTCTTCACCGACTGTTCTTGTCAAGTCATCATGTTTCTAGATCTAATTGCCAGTTCTTTTTCCTTATTTGTTTGAACTCCCAATAACATTGGACACAGTTGATCACTCTTTCTCCTAACAACAATTTCTTCATTTGGCTTCCGAGATATCCCATACTCCTATTTTTCCTCCTGCTTCACTGACTGCTGCTTCTTAGCCTCCTCATCTCCTTGACCACTTGATGTTGGCCCCCCACAGCTCAGTCCTTGGGGTACTCCTTTTCTATTATTGTTGGGTGGTCTCATCTAGTCTCAACTACATGCTGATGACTCTAAAAACTTTAACTCTAGTCTGAACTGCTCTCCCAAATTCAAGATTCATATAGTCAACTACTTACTAGACATCTGTACTTGGATGTTTAATAAGCACTTACATCCATGTTCCATACTGAGGCATTGATCTTCTTATCCTCAAACCTGCTTTCCCTGCCATCTTACTATTGATTTAATTAATGGTAACATTATCCTTTCTGGTGCTTAGGTCAAATAACTTTTGAATTACCCTTAATTCTTCTCATTCTTCCATAATTTACATCCAATTCATTGGTATTTACACTTATCTTTACCAGAACATGACTTCTTATCACCTGCACTACCATTACCAACCCATTGTCATCTTTTGCTCAGAATGTCACAATAGCCTCTTCTCCATTGATGTCTCTGCTTCTATCCTTGCCCCTCTGTGATCTATATTGGTATATAGGTATCTGTTTAAGTCCCTGATTTAAGTTCCTTTGGGTAGATACCTAGAAATGGAATTACTGGGTCATTTGGTAACTTTATGTTTAACTTTTTGAGGAGTCACCAAACTTTTTTTCACAACACCTTCCCATTTTACGTTTTCACCAACAGTGCACAAAGGTTCCAGATCTCCAGATTTTTGCCAACATTTGTTATTTTCTGTTTTTGACAGCTGCTCTGCTTCTTGCTCTTCCTTGAAGGGGTCAACCATCCTCTGGTCTTGGTACCCTGCACTCCCTGTTCCCTTTACTTGGAATACTGTCACAAATCTGCATGGTTCACTCTCCCATCCCCTCCAAGTCCTTTCTCAAAGGCCTTCATTAACCACTCTATTAAAACTGTACCTCTTCCCTTCATTAATGTTTATCCACAGCACTGACAGCTTTCTAACTTACTTGATAGCTTGCTATTTCTTTGTTATCTGTCCTTTCACCTTCCCCACTCTGTGATGGCAAAGATTTTTTTTTTCAATCTGTTTTGTCGCTTCTGTACCCCAGTGCCCAGAATAGTGCCTGGTCTTTTAGGGATGGGCACTATTGTCAAAAATAATTATAAAGTGAAAGAATGATGCCTGAGTTGAGACTTAATGGATGTACTGACTAAGGCAGACAGACAATGCAAGGGTAGGAAAGAGGTTTTCTATGCTGAGGGAGCACATGGATCACCATGAATTGGATCTGCTTAATGAAATGGATGAGAGTCTTCTGAAAGCAGAGACCCCATAGTTACCAAATTTATCGTGAGATTGTCTTTGCTTACTGTCAGTTACCATTTTTCTCCCCTACAAGCAATAAGATATGCTTATATGCTGATGAGTGTCCACTAGATTCTGCTGAGTTATAACAATGTGGATGTTGACAGCCATACATACCCTAGCAATCTTGTGAGAGAGGAGAAAGTCTATGATCCACACCTAGAAATAGACATGCAAGATCAGTACCTTCATATTATTGTTGTTATTATTATTTTTGTGTGGTACTTGCAATCCTCATTCTCTGAGTCACCCATCACACATTCTATATTCATCAGTCCTTAATGCAGGAAGTTTTAGCTCAAGGCTCTTAAATGATGCTGCTACCTCCTGCTGCTCCCTAGTCGAGTTAAAGTGAGCTGGAACCCCCTTCCCCATCTCCGTCGGCAAAGGAATTTCCACCAGACCATGATGGTGCCTGTCTGTGGCTAAATCTAACCTGCTCAGCTGCTTCCAAGAAATGTACAGCATCAGAAGGAGGCATATGAAAATACAATGATGTGAGTCAGGGTCAGAGTAAACTGGTGCTGATGCCAAGTGCTAAGTTTTCCTCCTCTCTCCTTATACCCTTTGCTTCCTGCACCACAAAGTAGCAGTCTGAGGACCTGGTCAGACTTCACAGCAGGTGGAAATCAGGAGAGGAAGGGAGAAAACAACTAATATCTCCTGTATGTTTTCTAAATCCAAACCCTGCTGGAGGGGCCCTCTGGGCTCAAAAGCTGCTTTCTGCCTATGCTTTCTGCAGGTAGAGAAGGAGCTCTTCCTACCTCAAAGGTAGCCCTTTGCTCGCTTCTCATACCTCCACAGACGGGGAGAACATGGATCTGAATGAGTTATTTTGCAGCAACCCGCAGCCACCCCTACCTCTGGCCTGACCCATTTCTTCAACTATAATGTGACTCTAATAATCCCTGCTCTGCTCTCCATCTTGCCTAGAGGCTACTAGAGTTCATTAGATTAAAAAAATCTATAAGCTACTTTCAGCACCTTGGAGGTAAGTGCTCTATAAGTACAATGTAATAATAATAATGCTACAATAATTACCTTGATTAATTTATGCATAAGACAGAAAAAAAGATTCTTAATTAAGAAACATTTCAACAGTGTGAACACAGGCCCCATATATTGGAAAGTAATACTACCAGCAGGGATTCTAACTCTGGGGCAGATCAACAAAGATAATGAGTCACCCATCCTCACTCTGAGTGCCCTCTGTGTGTTGTGGGTTATGGGGAGGATGACAATGCTCTGTGGCCAACAGACTGGAAAGGCAGACGATGAAAGAGAGGAGTTTGGTATTGTAATTACATAAAACAGAAACTAAGTTAACTTGATGATACCCTTATTGGACTGCAAGTAATTAAGAACCATGGTAAGCTAGTCAGTGACATCAGTACAATGAATTAGTTTTAAAAAAAGAATTAAAAAGACACAGTCAAAACAAGCAAATATGGAATCACCTGTGGGTGGGTATAGAACTGGAAGCAAACTTTTGTGATCCTCCCTCTCTCTACCATTCAGGTTCTTAAGGACTGCTAGGGAAGAGATGTGTACCTCCAGTGTTATAGGTATATTACAAGGTTACACTGAAATGTGGAGTGGATCAAGATATGTTCTCATCAGCCATAAAGTTCTCCCAGGATGCAGCTCTTCTAAGACAAAGATGTGAAACATTTTTTATAGGGAAATGAAAAAGTGGTTCAGGATAAGGACAACCACCACAAATCCTGTGACTCATCTTCTCTTTGTTTGGCCAACATTTAATCTTCCCAAACAGAGGATTTGGGTGGGCCAATTTGCAACGTTCAGTATGAAGTGCTTGTGCATGGAAGAATATAAGCCAGGTTACCTTAGGGGCACCCTGGTGTCTGGGTCATTTGTGGTTGCTTCAGGTTGTGCACTGGACCTGGATTAGATTTGCTACAGCTAGAGTAGCATGGGTGATTTAACCAACAAAGTGCCCTGTAGGAGATCTAATGCCTCGTTTTGTGGGAAGAAACTGGCTGGTGGGCCACCTTTTTTGAAGATGACCATGAATGTAGTGGGCTAAACTCCCCATTATCCTGTACAATTTACAGACCCATTCTCTACGGAAAGCTGGAGGATCATTAGGAAGTTAAGATAAGAAGTGATATTCCTCTTTTAACAGCTAAGCAGAAGTAGGAAAGTCTATCTACAGTGGGTCAGATATGGCTGGAGCAGGGGAAAAGAAGTGTGTGTGCGTGTGTGTGTGTATGGACGTATGTGTGCATGGTCTGGTAGGTGGGATGGGGAGAAGGTAAGCATAAAGCTCTAAGACTTTAAAGCTGTAGGTCAGCTGGCCTCCAGAGGAGCAACCCCAGTGAATCATTCAACCAGGTCCAGCCTAAAATCTTTGACCTGCAGACTCAAGAGCTAAAGGAATGCTTGTTTTGAGATGGTTTGTCACAGCATGTTTGTGGCAATCGATACAAATATGAAAGGATACCTAAGGATGCCCATGAGTCTGTAAAAGCTGCCAAAGATCACTGCACTACTAGAAAGAGGGAGCCGGTTCTGGCCCAGCTCTAACTTGATAACCTTGGGATGTTACTCTTCTACTTTAGATCCTCTTCTTTGCAGAATGAAAGTATTGGGCTAGCTCTTACTAACTGGGGTTCAAGGATTAATTCTCAGTGGAAGGGAGTAGGAGAGCATCTTTGAAGCCTGTGAAATTGTATGTGTATTTCACAGATGCATGTTTTTCATGGAAGAGCGTTGGTTCATACTTTTCACTCGATCCTTAAAGGAACTATGACCTCAAAAATAAGAATTCCTGGAGGAGAAGCTTTCTGAAGGCTCTCAGGCTCTGACTGTCCATGCTGGGCTTCTGTGTTGATTAAACAGCACAGGAGTTAAGACTGAGCTGCCCCATGAATGGAGGTAGGCAGGGAATGCTTCCTACCCACTGGCCTGTGGTCTGGACTCTGGTCACTGTGGGTAGAGTCTGAGTCTTGGACTATGACCCACATAACACTTTAACTCAGAAGGAGGCCCTGTGACTGGTGGGATATTTTGGAGCTGCCCTGATGAGCTGTGGGTCCTCTCCGTTGTTCTCACTGTTCCCTCTGCCCACCCCTGTCGGACCAGTCCTGGATGGCCTTTTCTCCAGTTGGCCTCTTCTCCCTAGAGCCTTTCCCACCAGTGCAGTTAGTCTGATTTCTTCTTTGAGTCTCTATGCTGCTCTGAGTTCCTACTGAATGTTGTAATGTCTCATAGCCTCAGCTGGATTATAAGCTCTGGAAAGCAGGAGTCATTTCTTCTGCTTCTCAGAGGCCCTCACAGCCCTGAGCACAATACATCAGCTGACCATAGCCTCTGGACAATGCTGGTGCCAAGGCCAGTCCTTGGAACACTCTGAGTGAAGTAAGCAACTTATTTTCAGGATTCCCCTCTCCACTGCCCAGACTTCCACTGACCCTAGCTGTCACTCCAGACTGGCGGCCTTTCCTTTCCTGGATGACCGCTGAGGTCTGTCTTATGCCTTTCTCCTCTTCTAGTGGAAATTTATGTATCTTTCCAGATACTGTTATATGACAAATGAATCGAACTGAATTCTAGCTAAAAGTGAAATTTAGCTAGAAACGAGTTCTAGCTAAAGAGTTAATGGCTAATAACAGCAATGTCTCCCCGGGTATTAATTCTGTGTTTGAACTCAATTTGTTTTAAACATTTTTATCCATAGGAGCAATTTTACGTCATGATTCCGATACAGGCTGGTGGGGATGAAATTTTTAGATCATGTAGTTCATGGCACTCCTCAGATCACACTGCTCATGCCATCTGGCATTCTGGGCTGTTCTACAAGTGGTCTTGGAGAGGTTGACAGGACAGGCACATGGCTTTCTAGCAGGACCACCTCAGGCTATAGTTCATGTTTAGCCCTCACATTTTCTAAGTCACCTATAATAAGCAAGTCTGTTAAAGCTATCTTGACTTCAGAGCTGGTGTGTGTGCGTGCGTGTGCGTGTGCGTGTGTACACATACTAAAACTGCATCACATTTTATGTCTTTAGCTTGCTGTCATGTTTGTTATAATGTAATATAATCAAGTCGTGTAGCCTGAGAAATCTCCCTACATCATTTGCTCCAGGGGCCTGCCTTTGGTCTACAAGTTATTGTTATCACTCTCACCATTTTAAAGATGAATGATGCTCAGCTCCCACCCTTGGTAAGAGAAAGAACTGGGACCAGAACCCAGGACTCCCAACTTTTGTCACAGGGCTCTTCTCTATCACAGATATATTGTATGAAAGTCCAACTCATTCTTTTTCCCTCTCAACTTTAAATTATTAGTAGTTACCATTGTCCATGAATTATAATATAGTGGCCATGTAGGAGCCTATCACTAGGCGGGCACACCCAGGTGTGGATGGTTTTACGCAGTAGGGTGTTGTAATGAGAATTATATACAAGCTGCATCTTTATAACCTGCATTTTATCTACACAACTGAGAGAAGACATCTAAAAAAATCCTTTGATGACAATGACAACCCTGGTATTCTCATGTCTGTACAGTTTGGAGTGATTATAAGAAGCATATCATACCTTAACCCACACGCTTAGTTTCAGGTAGAGTCACCCATGCAGCACGTGCACTAACGCCAGGATGCACACCGCACAGGCGCTAAGAGTCTGTCGGTGTCGGCTCCACCCTTGGCAAAGGGAGCATGGTGACCCAGGAATCAGAACTCCTGGGTTCTCATCGCACCTCTAACACTGATCTGTGATTAATCCCTTCCTGGGCCAGCGAAAGGGCAGCATGGATTACTTTCTAGGTCTTAGTTCTCATTCTGACATCACAGGTCTCTATGCATATTCATACACACAAAATAGCCCTCAGCCACCGGGAAGTCCGACTCTGCCTGAGGAGATTTGCATGGAACAGAAGTCAAAGCCTTAAGCCTCAGAGAGGAAGCTCCAGGGGTGATATTTTCGGTGTTATCTTTGTGAGAAGGATGGGGACAGCGTTTGGGGGTGGAGAGAGCCAGGCCCTGGTGGGGGCACCCTCCAAGGGGGGTGCCGGATCTGCGCGGGGCTTAGGCGCTCTGATTGCGCACATGGGCGTCTGCGCACCTGGGAAACCACAGGCGCCCAGCGCCCACTTCGTGCTCCAGGTATCAACTTAGGCGGTCTGCGGGCTCACTTTTCGTTGGCTACTTAGTTTTAATGCCCCAAACCAATTTTAAATAAAATAAAGGAATCCCCCTAAATATTCTATATGGGGTTTTCGTCTCTTTTTTAAGAGGGACATTTCAAGACTAGTTTCCCATAGGTTTAGCCAAAAGGGAAATTAAACTCCACATTTAAATGGAGATTACGCACAAAGGAATCCATTAGTTTCAATATTTCTCAGCAGGAGGGCGCAGAGTTATTTAAATAAGTTTAGATATTAAACCTAAAGTAGCCATTAAAGCAATGTGGATTTGTCTGTTTTTTTTTCCCCCAGAAATCTCTTTTATTTCCAGCTGACTGAAAAAATCTATTGCTTAACCGATATTTGAATGCATTAAACAAAAAATCCAGGGACTTATTAATATAGCACTTCCTTTGAATTTTTAAGTACCATATTACAGCGTACTTATTATAGCCAAGTGTCATCTTTTGGACAGATTAAACTCTCAACGTTTTCTCTTCCCCGCCCCCGCCCCCGGCACAGCGGCGCTAATATAAAGCCCGACATTAAACCGCATTGGCTATGGAAGAGTCTTTGATTGTCATTGAGATTATTTTAAAAGTTATTTAGGTCCCCCTGTTACATCTCTGCAAACCACTGAGAAAATGTTGCGCTGGGTTTCTCTTTGCGACATTTCTTTGGGGATTCATAAATATTGATTGTACCGTAAAAAATTGATGGAATCTTGAAACAGACTGCAGTTGAGGCAGCTGGGGAATTTACTCAATTTTTCTCAATCGCTGCAGTCTATAAAAAGAGGAGATTTTGCAAATTGTTTCTCACCTTGTCTTTTTAGTATTTAATAGCTCTCAATTCTATAGCCTTCTGAACCATGCACTGGGCATGTTTTCTATCAAAACGGAATCAGGCCTATTCAATGGGAATTAAAAGGTGTGAGCAGGCTATGAAGGGGTTAAACTCTGTTCTGTTCACCCTCTCTTTTCCTCCTCTCTTCCCACTTTCCCTTTTGAGTGTCCTGATGTTTTGGTCATATTAATTCTATACCTGTCCACAGCTGCCCATAGATGTCCAGGAGAACTCCTCTCCTCACTTCCCGATGCCATGATGGGGAGAAGGTCAAAGAAATAAATGACAACATCCATGATTTTTTTTTTTTTTTGACGGAGTCTTGCTCTGTTGCCCAGGCACTGCACTGTCCCTTGGCTCACTGAAACCTCTGCTTCCTGTATTCAAGCAATTCTCCTGCCTCAGCCTCCTGAGTAGCTGGGGCTACAGGTGCACACCACCATGCCTGGCTAATTTTTGTATTTTTAGTAGAGATGGGGTTTCACCATATTGGGCAGGCTGGTCTCGAACTCTTGACCTCGTGATCCTCCCACCTCGGCCTCCCAAAGTGCTAGGATTACAGGCATGAGCCACTGCACCTGGCCCATCCAGGCAACTTTTATACCACAGTCCCAGCAAGGGACACCCTGCTCCCTCTTGTTTATACAACAGAGCCCTACACCATCCTGGCCTCCAAAGCCCTTTGCCCACCATCTGACTCTAAACTATGTCTTTAGCCTTATTTTCACAATTCTCCTTCTGAAACTCTGGTTTCTTCTTATGAACTTTGGCTCATACTTCTGTTGTACTTCTCCTTCTTGTCTGGAAGGTTCTCCCTACTGTCTCTTTCTATGGTAGGCAGAATATCCACCAGCCCCCACTACACAGAGATGTTTATGTTCTAACTGTCAGAACCTGTGAATATGTTAGGCTATATAGCAGAGGAGAATTAAGATTGCTTGTCAGCTGATCTTAAGATAGGGAGATTCTCAGGCATTGTCCCTGTGGGCCCAGTGTGATCACCTGGGTCCTTAAAAGTGGAAAAGGGAATTGGAAGGGAGAATACAAGAGATGGCAGCATGAGAAGGACTTGGCCCAAGGATGGGGCCAACAGCCAGGGAAGGCAGGTGGCCATGAGAAGCTGAAAAGGAAGCTGAAAAAGGCAGGAAACAGGCCCTCCCCTAGAGCCTCCCAAAGGAATGCAGCCCTGCCAGCACCTTGACCTTATCCGGTGAGACCTACGTTAGATATCTGACCTACAAAACTTTAAGGTAATGTATCTGTGTTGTTTGAAGCTACTAAGTTTGTGGTAATCAACCTCAAGGTAATCACACTTAATCACAACTGTTAAGTCCCTTTTGCCATATAAGGTAACATTCACAGGTTCCAGAAATTAGTACTTGGGTATCTTTGGGGGCCATTATTCAGTCCAGCATACCTGGTAACAAGAAGGAGGTGGCCCTGCAAGGTAGGGCCTCAGGCTGAGAGGGAATGAGCCCAGTGTCAACTGACATCAAAATCATTGTTGGATTCAATGTTGGGATTTCTCTGTGGGGGCAAAGAATATGGCATTGATCTTATTGATCTTGAATTGATCATCCATGGAATCAAGTGGAAACTTCTTTTTGCCTTGGTCATCTAATTATTTTTTTCTCTTTATAATGAGATTTTTTTTTCTTTTGTAGTGAGATAACTGAGGTTCAGTGACTTGCCCAAGATTATATATGGCCAGTTTATGTATCACAAGTGGCTGGAAATCACATGAATAGGCTGGAAAAATGATCACATCACTTTGATTCTCTTTGGAGAGGAGTGTTTGTGGCCTCAGGTTCCCTCACAGAAGCCAATCCTTGGTGACAATCACTATCCCATTTCATAAGACATAGAGTATTAAAAGAGCCACTGTATGGGTGACATAGCTTGGGGTTGGGAATGCTCTATGAACTTTCAAACATTGCATGCAATGTACAGGGAGAAGTCCTTTTTTTTTTTTTTTTGAAAGAGAGAGAGAGAGGGTTTAGATTCCTAAAGGAATCCATATCCCAAAAGTCAAGTGTGAGGTCCAGGTCCTCTCTGAGGCTGGTGAAGATAAAGGAAGAGGTGCAAAAGGAGGAGGAGGAAAAGGAGGAGGAAGAGAAATCTTGACCAGTCCATTATAAAGATAACTGGAAAAATTGCTTCATTCATTCATTCAACATGTACTTTAGTTTTTGAGACAGAGTCTCACTCTGTCCCCCAGGCTGGAGTGCAGTGGCGCCATCTAGGCTCACTGCAGCCTCCACCTCCCAGGCTCAAGTGATCCTCCCACCTCAGCTTCTCAAGTAGCTGGGACTGCAGGCGTGCACCACCATGCCCAGCTAACTTTTTGTATTTTTGGTGGAGACAGGATTTCGCCATGTTGCCTAGGCTGCTCTCAAACTCCTATGCTCAAGTGATCCACCTGCTTTGGCCTCCCGAAGTGCTCGGATTACAGGTATGAGCCACTGCACCTGGTCTCAACATGTACTTTCCATGAGCAAGGCTCTAGGGAGTGAGGAGGCTGCAAGTTGGGAGATGAAAGAGAAGACAAGACCTCTGCCTTCAAGAACTGAGGATCTACATTTGCCCTGACCTTGAGTGCTCAGATATTTGCCTCTTGAGAATGCCACAGTCATTATCTCTCTCCTTACTCAAAGCATCATGTTCAGATGTGTGTTAGGTGCAGACCCTTGGTCTGAGGCTGGCCTCTGCCCTCAAGGAGCTTACAGTATGGTAAGGTAATTGGGAACTGTTCATGATAGGATTGAGTGCCAATCATACAAGGGAGTTTGTGAATAATGGCAAGTGGGTGAATGTGTCGAGGAGGGAGGGCTCTGTGCAGGTTCCTTCATAGTAGTGGATAGGGCTTGTAGGATAAATAATGGATGGCTAGAGAGAGGAGAGGTGGTTTAAGAAGATATTCCAGGCAGGAAGAGAAGAATAATAAGCAAAGAAGCATGCTTATGAGAGAGGCCATGAGTTCAGTCTCAGGTAAGAGGTGGAGTTTCAGGTCTCTGGATTTTCCTTAATTGTGGCCTCCCAAACCTGGCTTCGGTATGACCCATCTCTGCCCTCAACCCTTCTTCTGTGTTCCCAGCCCTGACCCTGACCCTGACCTTCACTGTCTCTTTAAGCCAGTACAGCTACATAACTTCTGAGGCCATCCAGAACCAAGGTCATCCACCTGAGCTCCATGTAAAGCTGGGCAGGACAGAGGGCAGGGATCCAGCCCCACTCTGACCCAGGCGGCAGCATCCAGCATTATCTCAAGCATCTGTTCTGCAGAGGAAGTGCAGCAGGGAGCTATGGTGAGGGGATTTACTTGAGAGGAAAAGAGGCCATGAGATCGAGACCTCCCCTCCCCACCCAAATTTCCATCAGGAGTCCTGCTGTATTCTCTGGTCCCAAGCAGCAGCCATTGGTGTGAAGCCCCATTCTCAGACTCCTGCAGGCTGGGAAGTCAGCTGACCTCTCCAAATTCCCTCTCTCTCCAGAATCTGAGCCGCTCCAGTTCCCATTGCCTCAGCAGATCTTCGATGACTTCAAATGAATGATTTCTCTATTTCTTCTGGCCCTGCTAGTGTTTCTTGGCGGGAAGAGTGGTCTGCCTCAAGCTACTGTATCCCACCAGGAAGCAGAAAACCCTTTTCCATCTTTGCCTTTGAAAGATATAGTCATTGTAGGAATTTTGTGTTGGCAGTTATTTTCTTTGAGGACTTTGAATCTATCATTCTCTATCTTCTGGCTTCCATTATTTCTGTTGAGAAGTTGGCTATAAGTCTTACTGCTGCTCTTTGAAGGTAATATTTCTTTTATTCTCTTGCTGCTTTAAAGATTTTCTGTGCTCTGGTACTCCAGTTACAGTAAAGTTAATTTTGTCACCATGTCCCAAGGGGCTCCTGCATGCTTCTCTGTATTTTCCATCCTTTTGTCTTTCCATGCTATCTTCTGACCTATAACCAGGCTCTTGGGCCCTCACCTGCTCAGGTCCTCATGACCCTCAGTTGGATCACTGCTCAGCCCTTCCTCCTGTCTCCCTGCTTCAAAGCCTGCTTCCCTCTAATCCTTTCCCCCATCCTCTAGGCCTAATGAGCTTTCTAACACCAAATCTGACCATGCCATTCCTCTCCTTAAAGTATGGAGCAATTTCCTATTTCCCATGGAGTAAGTAAATTCCCAGCTTCTTAATATGTGACTTAGGACACTACTTAGCTTTGGACTGATCTGTCATTATTTTCTGCCTTTAACCTTAGGCTCTAAAAACTCTTGATGGGATTATAATTCTCTCATGTCCACTCACACACAAACATGCACTCCCCCAAGTTGTTCCCCTCCCAGAAGCCTCTGTTCATGCTGCTGCTTCTGTCTGGGGAGTTCTTCTATCCCCTTTTGTCTGACTAAGCCACATTTATTTCCACCACCTCTGTCATCTTCACCTCCAGGAAGACTCCCCATCTTGTCTCTGCTCCCCACCTCCCTCCTGTGTGCTCCCATAATGACTTCTGCATATGTCTGTCATCACACAGACTCTGTTTAAGTGTCTACAGTCTCCCTTTTAAGATTGCAAGTTCTTTGAGCAACTGTGTCTTATTTATCTTTATACACCCAGGGTTCAATACTTTGTCCGGGACATAGAAGATACTCAATAAATGTTTAAATGATTGAAAATGAATAAGTAAATCTGTATAATTTTTTTTGAGGTGGAGTCTTGCACTGTCACCCAGGCTGGAATGCAGTGGCGTGATCTCGGCTCTCTGCAACCTCTGCCTCCTGGGTTCAAGTGATTCTCCTGTCTCAGACTCCTGAATAGCTGAGATGCAGGTATGCACCATCACATCCTGCTCGTTTTTATAATTTTAGCTAGAGACAGAGTTTTGTCATGTTGGCCAGGCTGGTCTCAACCCCCTGACCTTAGGTGATCCACCTGCCTTAGCCTCCCAAAGTGCTAGAATTACTGCACCCAGACAAAAATTTCTTTAGTTTCATATCCTCATATGAGTCAATCGTGTCAATCCTATTTTAGGTATGAAGAAGAAATAGACTAAATACCCTGTCTCTAATTGCACAGATAGTAAAAGGCAGAGCCCCAAAGATCTCTTAAACTGCGTCTGTCTGATGAAGCCCATGCTGACTTTCCTCTTCCTTCTCTTAACTCTCTGCCTATCAGAGTCCTTTACACATGATCTAGCCTTTGATCATATGTGACCTTCTGTTGTTCTCTAATTGTAACAGAGGCGGAAAAAATCAATGGGCAAAGTGTTTTCTATGACATTTTTCATTAGTTTAGTTCAATACTATAGCCTTATTGATCGGTGGCATAGAAATTGGTCATTAGAAAACACTGTTTTGACTAAATATTATTGCCCAGTTGGTCATCGGGACTGGGTGGAGCCAGGGAGGTTGAAACATACATCTCCCTGGGGAGAGGTTCTGTGGGTGGGGATTGGACACCAGTTGCAGCCAATGAGAAGAAGGCAGTGTCAAGAGCACATGCGGAAGAGCAATAGGCCAGCCTGCACCAGGACAGCCATGGGATGAGGGGAGGGGATGCTGGAGCTGGGTTACATAGCAAATGAGCAATAGGAGTTGCAGGAGGAGGCATTGACAGGAATCCCTCCTTGTAAATAGTATGGCCCTGAATGCTAGCTGGGGTCCAGGCCCCACAGTGGAGCTGTCCTAGGGGCATCTGGACTTCTTAGTGAATGCATTACTGAGAGGACAGCCTGGCTTGAGGTTGAGCATGTGTGGCAGGAAAGGGAAGGGTGCTGTCAAGTGGCTGAGCTAGAGGATCCAGGCAGGATGTGACTGCTCTGGGCAGACACTAACCACAGCAAATCCAAGGGGCAGCAGGTTGTGAAAGCAGGTGAGAAGGCAGGAAAGAAAGAGATGGAAGAAGGCTGAAATCCCAGAGTAGGAGGTCAAGATGAAAGTCAGATGGGGTTGGGAGGCTGGTAGCTGAGGCGGTGCTGATGGCTTTGAACCAGGGGACTAGGCAGTGACTAGGCAGTCAAGCCAGGCACTGATGCCCATTGTAGACCATAAGACCAAGGTGCCAGTAGGTAGAGTGGGCATAAAGGCTCAGAGAGTCGTATGTCGTGAATGGAAATCAGAAGGGGACTGAGTGGGGGTGGGATTAACACTCAGGCTGTGGTCAGACTCCCAGGAATTCCTAGGGAGCAAGGGAGAGGCAGGTGAATGTTGTATTTAGGGTTCAGGTAAAATGGGGGGTCAGGAAGCTCATAAGATGGTTAGATCCAGGGAAGCCACAGAAATCAAACAGGCAAGATAGACAAATGGGCCTGGTAGAGGCACCTAGCCCTTATTAACAAAGACAGCTCTGCCTCATGCCCAGAGCTCCCCAATTACCTCTGGAGGTGCAGAGACCAGGTCCAGGGTGGCTTTTCAAGGTCCTCCTTCCAGATGGCAGCAAGCAATCTGAAGCAAATGGCATCTGGATGAGGGGAAGCAGGACAGATCTCTGGTCCCTGCCTGTGGCTCAGGGATACCCCGGCTCAGTCTCCTTGGAAGTCTATTGCTGGTGTTGAAGTCTATAGTCTTCACTCTGGCTGGCTGGGGGACCCAGGCCATCCTGCAGCCCAGGGATTAGGAAATCTAGTGCTTTGGCAGTAGTATCTCTTGCTGATGAACCATTAGAAGTGTGGCTTCTTGATTACATCTTAGTTGAAGTCATCCTGCACATCTGACCAATTTGCTAATTCCTGGCCTCCACTTGGAAAGCTTCCAGCTCATTTTCATGCTACACTGCGCAGTTCTGCCTTCTTAATGTAGTTTTAAAGTTGTATTAAATAAACAATGGGAATAAAACAAAATTAATTATTGGACACTGCCTGCTATTTAATTTTAAGGCTCCCATTTTGCCAGTATTTCTTCTGAGGACAACAAGGCATGGAATGCCAGGCATCTGGACTGGCCCTTCTTGGGCATTCCTGTGTAGGAGAATGAAGAGGAAAAGGAAGAGAATTAAGAAACCCAAAGAGAAATGTTGGTAGAGAGAATCATGCTCTTTACTATGGAGAAATGACTTTTGATCCAATTTCTTGGGTTCCCCCAATTATCTGGACAGCCAAGCGGGAAGAGGACAAATTGTTCAGGAAAAAAAAATCAGATGAATTGTCAGGCATTCCCTCTTAAGAATCTTTGGGTTGTATGTGCTAAAATTTCTTTCCTAAACAGGCAAGATCTGGGCTCTTACCATTTGCACCCTGTCCTAACTCTTCCCCAGTTCTCAGGTTTATTCTTTGTTTTTTTCATTGATTGAGTGCCTTGAGTGCCTCTCTGTGCTATGCTGGGCATGCCCCCTGGACAGACAGACGCAATCCCTGCTTTCTGGCTTTCCAGACCAAGTTGGATACGCTAGTCAGAGCCCTGGCCCTCATCTTCATAGCACTGATCCTATTTGTGATTTCATGTTTATTTATCTGAGAATTTAATTAATGTCTGCCTCCGCCCACAGAGCTGCAGCTTTATGAGAGTAGAGGCCATTTCTCCTTTTACTCACTGTTGTGCTCCTGGACCCTAGTATGTGGCCTGGAATGTAATGGACACATAGTAATTATTGGATGGGTAGAAGGAAGGTTGAATGAAGTCAGTAGGGAAGAAGGGAAGAAAAGGGTGTTCCTCAGTTGCCCAGTGGGTTGTACCCCTGGGGGGCCTCAGCCTCATTAGAATCCCGAACTTGGCCTCTGGTATTCTATAGGAGCATAGCAAAGCTTTCCCTAGGAGGAGTCTGGAGAGCGCTTGGGCCCCTCTCCCCATGGCCCACCATTTCCAGCATTTGCCTGTATATGCCTGCTTTCCTGTGGACCCTGATCTGACTCACTCCCTGCTCCGTCTTTATTCCACAAGGTTCTAAGCTCCAGGGACCGGCATTGTTCCTCCTCTTACATTTGAAACTCCCACAGGTGCGAATCTCTCTTGTGTATATTGCTCCTTCTGTTCTTCCACTTGGAGAGCCCGCTCTCTCCCCCATCCAAATCCTCCCATCCTCAAAGGCCTGGCTTAAGCTCCATCTCCTCCTTGAAGTTTTCCCAAGACACTCCAGCCAACACTGCTCCTTTTTTTTTTTTTTAATAACTGCACAGAGAGCTTCAACAAGAGCTTTTTACTTCCTCTCACCTTTGATTTTAGGCCAGATGCCTGTCTCTGTTTCCTGAAGTCAGGTGTCTTCCCTGTCTGGAGTGACCAACTCTTCCTAGTTTCCCTGGGACTTTCCCAACATGAGCATTGGAAATCTCACATCTTAAGAACTCTCTTAGCCCTGGGCAAACCAGGACAGCTGGTCACCCTAACCCTTCCTCCAGCCTAGCCTGACTACTCAAAGCTACTATCAACTTGAAAGTCAACTTGAAAAGACTCAAATCAAGAATGACTTTCTCCACAGCGATGTTCCCGGCTGGGTGCAGCACAGGTCCACTCCGCCAAAGCAATCACTGTCCTGCTGTGTTTTTCCACAACTGTGGGTCTCCCTGGGTCATGTGTTCATCATCCCAGTGCCCAGCATAGCATTGGACCCAGCAGGCCCTCAAGAAGGAAGGGTTTATCAAATGAGCAGTAATACAAAGTGTTCTGGCTTGATTAATGTCCCCCAAAAGATGTTGAAGTCTTAACCCCAATACCTATGAATGTAATCTTATTTGGAAATGAAGCCTTTGCAGATGTAATCAAATTAAAATGAGGTCATTTGGGTGACCCCTACTATAATCTGACTGGTTTCTTTGTGAAAAGGGCAAATTTGGACACAGAGAGACACATACAGGGGAAGATACTGTGAAGAGACACAGAGAGAAGACATCCAATCACAAGCCAGGGAACTCCTGAGGACTCCAGGAGTGAAGAGAGAGGTCTGGGTCAGATCCCTCGCTAGTGCCTTCAGAGGGCTATGGCCCTGTTCTCACCATACTTTTGGACTTCTGGCCTCCAGAACTGTGAGACAGTAATGTATGTTGCTTAAGCCCCCCAGTCTTAGGACTTTGTTACAGTAGCCCCAGGAAAAATTCACTAGGCTTCAGCTAGGAAATAGCTATATTCTCCAACCCAACCTATCAGAAGAGTAATCTCATAGGGTAATTAAAATGTCCAGGAAACTACTGTTTAAATACTCGATCCTGCTTCCCCTCCCATAGCCCAGGTGGCTTTGGCAGCCTGGACTGGCCGGTACATGTTGGGGGTTTGTGGTCAGCTGTTCTTTCCTGCCCCCTACCTGGTCCTAGAGGCACTTCCTGATCCCTAGAAGGCTGAAGAGGGGAGGGGAGGTCTTGCCCATCTGGAACCAGGGTAACCTGATTTTGTTGTTTTGTTGTCGGGAAACTGTTTCATATGGACTGTCTCTGACTTGGCCAATGCTCTGAACTTTATTCCTCTCAGGGACATGTTCATGAAGGTCCCAAAGGGAACTCTTGGCTGCACTTCCTGTGAAGGGTGATACATTTGATCAGGTGACCAAGTGGGCCTTGTACATCTTCCCCATTGTGTTAGTGGAAGGGTCTCCACAGCCCCTGCTCCCTACTGGGCTGTCTTATCCCTCTGTGCAGTCCTCTGGGGCATGAATAGAAAAGACCTCAGTGTTTCTCTTTCCTGCAGGACCCACATCTGGCCCAGGAGAAAGCTGCAGACAGGTGATCTTGTCACCTCCCCATTACTCTGGGCCAGAGCCTTCTCACCTCCCCATTACCCTGGCCTCTTGTCTATGATGGTTTGAGCCCTGTGTGCCCCTAACTCCTGGGGACACAGCAGTGTCCTCCTTGGCAAGGGAGCAGCACACCTCCCACCTGCCTGTGGCTGTAGGACTCACAACACAGCCACAGTTCTCACTCTCCAGAAACATCCTTGGCCACTTTAACTTCAACCCCTTTACATCCTGTGGCTTGTGAGGCTGAGTCCTACAGGCAGTCCACATCTCACTCCTAAATGTGCAGTGACAGCTCCTATGCAAGTTGTTTTGCTTTTGACCCAGTAAAGGAGCTAGGGCTGGCGTGTGGAGGGAATTGATGTATTGGATAAGCCTGGAACATCTCGTTGTGCAGGGATGTAAGGTAGAGCTCCAAGAATCTAGGAGGCCTGTGAAGAGATGCAGGGGCCAGCTCAAGGTTCCCAGGGGCCACCTCTGGGACAACATGAACATCAAAACCATAGTAAGATGAATCACTTATAACCCATGCAGTAGAAAAAACTCTTGGTTCTATGCTTAAACTAAGAAAATAGAACAATTCTAGAAATCAGAAGTGTGTCTGTAGTATTTTACTTTTCTGCCAAATGCCTTCTCAGAGAGCAAGTCTCACTTGACCTCATTCTTCCCATTTTTCAGGTGGAGATACGGAAACCTGGAAAGATACAGTGACTTTTCTAGAACTGCTTAGTAGTCTGGTCAATGACAAATCTAGGACCAGACCCCAGGTCTTTTGACCCCAGTCCAGTGTTCACAATGCCCTTAAGCTGGGTGGGGGTGATAGCTGTAAGCGACCTCCACTGCCTAGAGCTCCAGGGTTTGCCTCTGCCCTGGTGGGGTGGCCCCAGCTTCTCCCTTGAGTCTGCCCAGCTCTTTATTCTCCTGGGTAGAGTGAATGCCCTTGGATTAACCCTCAGAGGATCCGACCATTCTCCCAACTCCCGGCCCCGATGCCAAAATCTTGTTAAGCAGCCCTGTCACCTCTACCTTAATAAATAAGAATCTCTTTTCAGTTTCTTTGTCTTCCTCACCTAGGGGCCCACCTCCTGTAACCACACTGTCAATTACACCTCATGTCTAGCAAGGCCAGAGCTAATGAAAAGCAATAGAGAATTCACTGCCTTTTAATGACGGAAACATGGCTTTTTGCAGGGAACAATTTATTGGGCCAATTCCCCCCGTCCATCACCCAGGGGAGCTGCTGCCTTTTTGTACCCTGCATTTGTTACTGTGTCAGGCACTGTGTAAAATTGCCAGCCAAGCACCAAGGTGAAGGCTCTGACTCAATTTACAAGGTGACATCTCTAATCTCCCTCCTCGGATCAGTAAGTGATCCTGGCAATGATATGCATAGAAATTAATTACTCTGTCCCTCCTACTCCCCTTGGGCAGCCAGGAGTGGGGCAACCTCCCTGGCCAGAACATCTGGGCCAACTGTCCACTGACCTTCACCAACCCTAGCTGCTTGTACTGGCAAGAGTATGCAGTGGGGACAGAGGACCATACTGCCCAGAAAAGGCAGGGAAAAAAATGCATGGGAGGCGAGCATCTTATGCTGTTAAGCTCTATTGAAGGTCAAGGGAAAATACCAGGTCCATCACCATTTTTGAGAGAGAGACGGAGGCAGGGGATACAGGAAGAACACCCCAGAAAACTCAGGAGATATCCATTCTGCCGCTAATTTTTTCTGTGACCTTGGACATGGGCCCTCATTACTAAAGCGTTTCACACAGAGTGATTGTTCTGATGTTCTGCAAAAATAGAACTCCTCTCCACATTTGCCCCCGCTCACCACCCCATCTTATCTTCTCTAGATAAAGTACTAAATACTGTCAATCACTGGATTTTAGGCTTGGTTGAGGTGTGTGAGCTTAGGCAAGTCTGTTTAACTTTCTGTACTCTAGAGTCATATGGTTCATGATCTACCCACTTCCAAAGATAGCTATGGGAGTCAAATGAAATAAAGTTCTTTTAAAATATGAGAATATATCATTTAAACTCCAAACCCAGGGTTATCTTGGAGGAAGGATATTAATGGCTCAATTTACTGGGCCATTAGGGAAAATTGTAACTTCCATTAGAGAAAATGACCATTTTGAGGAGCACTGGTCAATAGTTCCTGCCTCAAAGTATTTTCCAAACTTCTTATCACATCTGAAGCCCTGCCATTAGAGATTCATCTATTTGAGTTTTCAGACTTATTAATAATCAGTTACTGCTTACTTACTCAGTTGTAAGTACCATAGAGAGATAATCATGGCAAATTTGCAAAGTAAATACTTATGAAATTGTCATCTTATGAAATTGAGATTCTGAGGGATAAATCAGCTGCTGTAGCCCTCTCTGCAAATAAAGAGGACAGAAGTTTTAAAAATCAACTTCACTGTGATATAATTTGTAAACAGTAAAATGCACACATTTTAGGTGTACAGTATGATTAGTTTTGAAAAATATGTACATCCATGTAACTATCACCATAATCAAGATATTTGCCCATGACTCCAAAGGTTTCCTGGTGTTTCTATCCAATTGATTTTCACTGCATCCCCAAGCAAACCCTGATCTGCTTTATTCACTGTTGATTAGATTTGTCTTACTTAGTATTTCATAAAAGGAAAAGCATTCAATATATTTTCTTTTGTCTGTAGTTTTTTTCACTCAGCATGTAGTTTTTAAAATTCTATCTATGTTTTTGCATGTATCAATTTTTGTGTCTTTTTACTGTTTTGTTCATCTTTTTACCTGTTGATGGACATTTATTTTTTTTTTTGGCAATTTTGAAAAAAGTTACATAAACATTTGTATACAAGTTTTTGTGTGGATGTATGTAGTTTTTGGATAGATTTCTTAGGACTTTTTAAGTCCATGGTCATGTTCTATGCATATAAAGGCACTTTTGCTTATTCATTTCTTATTTGTAACACTTTTATTTCTTTTTCTTGCCTTATTGCTCTAGCTATGACCCCCAATACAATGTTAAATAGGGGTGATAAGAAAGAATATCTTTGCAATGTTTCCAATATTTGGGGAAAAACATACAATATTTTACTATCAAGTATGATGTTAGTTCTAAATTTTTCATAGATACTCTTTATGAGGTTAAGGAATTTCCCTTTTATTTCTAGTTTGCTGAGGAATTTTCTTTAAAAATCATGAATAGGTATTGAATTTTATCAAATGCATTTTCTGGATCTGTTTGGATAAACATATGGTATTCTTTATTCTGCTAATATGATAAATGATAGTGACTCTTTTTTTTTTTTTTTTTTGGAGACGGAGTCTCGCTCTGCTACCCAGGCTGGAGTGCAGAGATGTGTTCTTGGCTCACTGCAGCCTCTGCCTCCTGAGTTCAAGCAATTCTCCCTGCCTCAGCCTCCCAAGTAGCTGGAATTACAGGCACCTGCCACTACACCCGGCAAATTTTTGTATTTTTAGTAGAGATGGGGTTTCATCATATTGGCCAGATTAGTCTTGAACTCCTGACCTGAGGTGATCTGCCCACCTTGGCCTTCCAAATTGCTGGGATTACAGACATGAGCCACCGTGCCCAGCCTGATTTTTGAATATTAAGCCAACGTTATATTTCTGATATAAACCCCACTTGGCCATGGTATATTAGCCTTTTTATATGTTGTTGTATGCAATTTACTAATTATTTGTTAAGGATTTTTGTGACTGTATTCATAAGAGATAGACTGCAGTTTTCTTTTCTTATGTCTTTGGTTTGGTACAAGGGGTATACAAGGGGTAATGTGCCCTCATAAAATGGTTTGAGAAGCATTACTTCCTCTTTATTTTCTGAAGGAGTTTATGAGGGACTGGTATTATTTTTTCTGGTATTTTCTTTGTGGGAAAGTTTTGTTTGTTTATTACTAATTACATTTCTTTAACAGATATAGGACTCTTTAGATTTTTCTCCCTTTTGTTCAGCCAGGTTTTTAATTTGTGTCTTTTAGACAATTTGTACATTTCAACTAAGTTGTTGAATTTATTGGCGTAAAATTTCTTGTAATATTCTCTTATTATTCAATTGACGTCTGTAGTATTGGAGCCAAGATTTTAATCTGGTCTGACTCCAAAGTTATGCCCTTTCTCCTGGGCAGTCCTATTCTTGCTATGAAATGCAGTCTCTGGGAGGGGTCATAGATGAAGTCCTAAGGAAGAAATTCCTTAACAGCAATTTAAAGCCAGATGGGATCCAGGTTTGCTAGAAGGAAGTTCATGTATATGTGCATAAACCTGGGGTTAAAGAGGCCAAGGAGTTGAGCTGAGGAACTCAGGAAAGGCAGGAGCAAGAAGGCAGCCACAATTTGTTTCTTTAAAGAATTGAGTCATAGACTTGAACTGCCTAAGCATGCCACGGTCTTACATGGCATCAAAGGGTGGGTCTGTGGGTTTGGGGGCAGGGGTAAAGTAGAGGAGATGCTGCTTTACTGAACCTATGTATAGTGTTTTGAGTTAGGTTTGCCTATAGCAACATGTCTTGAATGATTGAATTTCTTTCACCGTTTTCTCTACTTATTCTACTGCAAAATTGTCACTTTTTTTCAGTAGATATTGACAACACATAGCTTTAACTTGGCACAAACGCATCATTTACTTACCCAGAAGTCATCCATCTCTCCTTCTTTCAAGCGGGCAGACTTCACCTTCTATCTTAGAGGCAAAGGATGCCAGACATTGGCTTTCCCAGCTTCCTTTGCAGCTGGGAGTGGCCTTGTGACCCATTTGAGTATAAAGAAAAGTCTGACTGGGAAACCTCTGGGCAGAGATTTCCTTTTTTCTTTCTGACGAGCTTTCTAGCAGTCCTGCCCTGGCTTCTTGTCCATTAACTTTCTTATATGAGTATCTCATGCCTTGGACATGCACAGTTCTTTTGGAACTATGAGGAAACAAAGCTGAGTTTGCAAAGCCAGCATGCATCAGATGGCAGAACAGAAGGACAGAAAGAACCTGGGTCCTTGATGATATCATTGAATCTCTGAACCAGCTCTGGAACCATCTACTTCCAGGATTGTTGATATAAGGTAGTAAGTGTCTTTTTTAAAAGTCACTGTTAGATGGGTATTCTGTTATTAGAGACTTAACATCTTAACTGATGAACCCATTAGGTCCATCTCTGTTCAGTGGTCTCACCTGGTACCAAGATTAGAAATATAGGCAATCTAATAACATAGTAGTACTAAAACCCAGGATGGTCCAGAAAATGTTTAATATAATATAAATTTAAGATTATGAGCAAAATGAAAACACAAATTTAATTTTTCCCCTAGAGAACTTTAGAACCCTGTAAGAACATAACAATGGTTCTAGTCCAAAGATCCCAGTAAGGGAAACCATCTCCAGAAGTGTAGGTTTTAAAATTTTGTAAGATTGTGGGACACTCATAACATTCTTCTCTTTGTTTATAATCTCTTGCCACTTTCTCTAGTGGAATTGGCAGTATAACCCTTAAGTCACAAGGGACTTGGCACTTGCAAAAGGGTAGTAAGAAAGAATAATAAGTCTCTCTTGCAAGGCAGCCTTCTTAAGAGAAGATGAGCCCAGAGGGATAGAGGATT
Source organism: Macaca nemestrina (assembly GCF_043159975.1). Classification (NCBI taxonomy): domain Eukaryota; kingdom Metazoa; phylum Chordata; class Mammalia; order Primates; family Cercopithecidae; genus Macaca; species Macaca nemestrina. The sequence continues at coordinate 44,153,526 of NC_092143.1, forward strand.
CATGAGATGAAAAGGGAGAGCTGTTACTATCTAGAGGAGAGAACTCAAGCAGTCAATCAACTTATGAAAAGAAGGTCAGTCTCTCTAGTAATCAGAGTAATCAAGGAAATACAGAGAAATAAAATACATATGATACTGTTTTAAAATTTATTCAAGGTACTATTAGAGAAAGAAATAAATCTGAACACACCAATTGTTGGTGAGGATATGAAGCAATCCTAACTCACATTCTGTGCTGGTGAGAAAGTAAATTGCTAAAACCATTCTGGAGAACAGTGGCAATATCTGGCAAAGTTGAAGATATGCAAACACTTCTACCCAGCAACCCCACTCCTGAGTCTGTGCTCTACATAAGAAGGTTCACAAGAGCACTGTTGTTTGTAATTGCTCACTGTTTGTGAGCAATTGGAAATATTCTTATTATTCATTGGTGGGGGGGATGGATCAATTAACTGCTGTGTGTTCACACAGTGCAATACTACATAGCACTAAACATGAATGAACCAGGGCTTCTCTGGCTGAGTGTGGGGAGTTGCAGAAGATTGTACACAAGGTAACATCATTTATACAAGTTTAAAAGCCTGCTAAACCTGACTGTGTGCCCTTTGTGGGTACATCTATTACCTTAGTTGTATAAAGAGTTACACAAAAATTACAAAACCTAGTTCAGGTAGTAGGTAGTTCCTACCTCTCTGGAGGTGGGAGGCAAATGGCATTGAGAAATGATTCACAGGGGACTGTGGATAAATTTGTCAAGTTGGGTGGTGGTATATGGGCCTTCATGGTCTCTACAGTTTTTTTGTATAAGCATACCATCTGAAAATTTTCATTAATACTGTCTTCAAAGTAATGGGAAGCAGAGAAACAAAGGAGATTTGCATGGGAGAAGCCTTGAGGGTTTGATGGTAGAAAGGTCAGTGGTGAAGGCAGCAGTCTCCGAATCAGAGACCTGCGTCTGAATCCCAGCTCTCCTGCTCACCCACTGTGGTGTGGTTTGAGGGGCAAGTTAATTAACCTCTTGTGAACCTGATTTTCCCAGGTGCAAAATAAGAATAATGATATTTACTATTACATGAACATGGTCAGTTCAGTAGTTAAATAAAATATTTTAAGTTCTTAGCTACCTTAGTCTGTTTGTGTTGCTATAAAGGAATACCCAAGACTGAGTATTTAAAAAGAAAAAAAATTGGCTTATGATTCTGATGGCTGGAAAGTTCAAGATTGGGCATCTGTGTCTGATGAAGGCCTCAGGCTGTACAGGCCATCTCCCGTTTGCCTTCCACCGTGAGTGCACCTATATCTCCCCTTCACCCTCCACCATGAGTGCACGTGGCATCTCCCCTTCACCTTCCACCATGAATGCACCTGCATCTCCCCTTCGCCTCCCACCATGAGTGCACCTGCATCTCCCCTTCACCTCCCACCATGAATGCACCTGCATCTCTCCTTCGCCTCCCACCATGAGTGCACCTGCATCTCCCCTTCACCTCCCACCATGAGTGCACCTGCATCTCCCCTTTGCCTTCCATCATGAGTGCACGTGTCATCTCCCCTTTACCTTCTACTCATGGAGATGGCAAATGCAGAGATCACATAGTGAGAGAAGAAGTAAGACAGGGGAAGTGCCAGATCTTTTTCACAACCAGCTCTTGTGGGAACTAATAGAGTAAGAATTCACTTACCCTCAGGGAGGGTGTTAACCTATTCATGAGGGATCTGCCCCCCATGACCCAAACACTTCCCATTAGGTCCCACCTCTAACAATGGGATCAAATTTCAACAAGAGGTTTGGAGGGGACAAACATCTAAGCCATGGCACAAGCACAGTGCCTGAAACATTTTTAGGGAGACTATGCATTCTGGTTTATCTGGGACAGTCTTGGTTTATATCTTCCAACCCCAAAAGTGTACTGATTGGAAGATAAATAACACACATTGAAAATACTCCATGTAATTAATGTTAATCCCTTTTTTGGTTTTCAAGTCCTTGGGAACAGTAAGCAATAGTCCCTCCTCTCTTTCCAAATGTATTTAATAGCCTATCTATGCAGTGAAAGGTTTACACATTCCTTCATACTGTAAGCTTGGAGTACCTAATCCAGCGGATTGAATAGCAACAGGATTCTTGCTCAAATTTCATTAAGCTCTAGAACTAGGATAATCTGAGGAGTTCAGAATTGTTAAGAGTATAATGGGACAAAAAAATGTTAATGACAAACAGCAAAAGAGTTACTGAAGAAATATGATGAAAACTTGCATTGAGTACTTAGTATGTGCCAGGTATTTTCTGAGTCCTTTCATGTATAGTAACTCATTTAATCGTATAGACAAGGAAACTGAGGTCAAAAAATTAGTAAGTGCTATGAGCCCAGGCAAACTGACCCCAGACTCTATTAATTACCATTTTCTATTGCCAAAGAGTCCTCTATGAGGTAACAGGATTGAGTTTTAAAAACAATCACTTCAAAACACCATGCTCAAATGAATGTTGTCTCTCCAGGAAAGACAACAAAGTCCTTCAAAGTAGCTTGTTGGAAGGCTGTCTGTGGGTTTTTACTATGTGAACTTTGCTGAGCATAACTAGAGTCTTCTTTGGGAATTTCCATCACAATCGTGGCATAAGTCCTCAGATACCTTCATATTTTTTTAACGTTTAAGGTGGATGTAATTTTTCTAAAAGAGTCAAAATTTGCTTAGAAATGTGGGCGCAGTGGCTCATGCCTGTAATCCCAGCACTTTGGGAGGCTGAGGCAGGTGGGTCATGAGGTCAGGAGTTGGTGACCAGCCTGGCCAACATAGTGAAACCCTGTCTCTACTAAAAAATATAAAAATTAGTCAGGCATGGTGGCACGTGCCTGTAGTCCCAGCTACTCGGGAGGCTGGGGCAGGAGAATTGCTTGAACCTGGGAGGTGGAGGTTGTGGTGAGTCAAGATTGTGCCACTGCACTCCAGCCTGGGCAGCAGATCGAGACTCTGTTAAAAAAAAAAAAAAGAAAGAAAAGAAAAAAAAAAAGAAATGCAAATTAAAACCATAATGAGGTCCACTACAAACACACTAGAATGGTTAAATTAAAATCACTTTTATACCAAGTATTGATGAGGATGTGCAGCTACCAAATCACTCATACATTACTGATTGGAAAGCAGAATGCACCAGGCTCTTTGGAAAACGCTTTGACAGTTTCTTATTTAGTTAAGTATACACTTACCATATGACAGAAAAGGAAAATTTAAAAAGCATGTCCACACAAATGCCTGTATGTGTCTATAGTAGCTTTATTGATAATAGCTTCAAACAAAATAACCCAAATGTCCATCAACAGGTGAGAAAATAAATAATTTTTGATATAGTCATACACTGGAGTACTACTCAGCAATAAAAAGGAATGAATGACTTATACATGCAACAACATGGATATGTCTCAAAAGTATTTGCCGAGTGAAAGAAGCCAGACACAGAAAACTTCAAATTATCTCATTTGATCTTTTCCCTCACTGTTGTCATCCTTATTTTAAAGGTGAGGAAACTGAGCATAGAGCAGTTAAGTTTAAGTCACATAGGCAGTAAGTTTTATAGAGTCCAACATTGAAGGGTGTGTTCTTAGTCACTGTGTTACTCTGAAGGCTTTTGCCAACCACAGTCCCTGTGATAAACACTCAGACACTTCCCCAGCCAGCCGTGAGACACTTGGGCCAGTTGCAACAGAAATGGAATCAGCTGTCAGAATGGTGAGACAACACCCCCAAACTGTAGTGCCACTCTGATAAAGCCCATGCCAATTGCTAGGGACCCAGCCTGCCCTGCAACTGTAGGTTGTAGCCAACCTACAACCCAGGTTATACATCTCCACTTTAAAAAAATAAATTAGGCAGGGATCAAGGATTATCTCTTTTAGAATTTGAGTTCCCATTGAAAAGACAATTGGATACAAAAGGGGGCTTGGGTTCTAATCATTGTTGTCCTCCTGCCTCCAAGAAGCTTTCAATTCCAATGCCCCCAGGCCCAGGCCGGGTGCCCCTCCCCATGACACCACAGTGTCCCATGCTTATCTCTATCTCAACTTGTCTTTGACTTAGTGCTTCTTTATGTGTCTATTTTCCTCATGAGAGCATGAGTGGCTTGGTGGCAAAGAGGGATCTTATCCCAGTGCCTGGCGCATCACAAATGTTCAAGAAATGTTTATGAAATAAAAGGAATTAATATCTACTTACTATGTAAATTGGCCATCCAATTAATAAACAGACATTTCTTGATTATTTATGATTGAGCAGTTCAGTGGAGGATACATGTAAGAAACTGTTCTTGTTCATGGAATTTACTCACAAATTTTATTATTAAGAAATAAAAACCAGAATGTGAGGCAAAGCATATAACAGGTACTAAAAGAGTGGCCCCAACAGTAAGTTCTGGGGAAGGAGGGAGGGACCATGCAGGCTCAGGGATCCAGGAGGTTTCTGATCTGGACACGTCTGTGTCCCAGGTACTTAGGGTGGGACTTGGAAGTAATTTGGGGAGTAGTTTTGTCATTTCCATGACTGGAAGAAGTCACCTCTAACTAGAAGAAGGGAAGCTTGTGAGTACCTTCAGTTTCACTGAGCTCCCATAATAGTGGAAATTTCTACTTCAGGACTCTGGTCAGACCACATGGGGAGTTTTATATCTTTGCCCAGGAAGATTTGCAAATGCATGTAGTTTCAAAGTAGAGTGACCATGTATTAGCCAGGGAAGGCCAGGCTGGGGTATCTGCCTGCTCCTGTGGCCACCGATTATCCTCCAGCATTCCTTGTCCTGCATATAAGCCCCTCTGTTTCTCCTGGAGAGATAACCCAAAGTCCCCTCTAGTTACTGAATCTAGAACCAAGGCCAGCACCTTTGGGTGATGGACAGTCCTTGAGACATGTCTGCATATGATTATGTTGGGGCTGATAACAAGTCACCTCTTCTCCCCACTTTTACACACACTCGCAGTGTACAGAGATGAGCAGGACAAGGCAAGCAGTATAGTGACTTCTGTGAGGGGCGAGGAGAATTGGCAGAATATGGCAGTCCCGAGTCTCTGGCAATGATGGAATCCTGCTCAGTTGGCCTGCACAAGGGCCCCTGCCCCTGTCCTGAAGGAATTTCCCTGACTAGACCTTGATGTTTCTCCAAGGGAAGAGCCCTTTGTCCATCGACCTCCATGGCCCCTGACTTTACTTTCTAAGATGCTCCTCCGCATTCATTATCCTCCACATCCCCTCTGCCGTGGGCATGGGGATACGTGCATCCTTTGGGTGCTGTACAACTTTTATAGCTTTTTTTTCTGCTCATGCAAGTATAGAGACCTGGAGTCATTTTAGGATTCATACAGTCAGTGGTCTTTCTAACTGTATAATTATCTCAAAAACGTTTGGCCTGTTTACTTCCGGTTAACCTCTCATGCTCAGAATCACAACTGAACTTCTATGCTGGACAGAGTTCTCAGACCACGCCTCTCTTTCTCAAGCTGGTGGAGGCTACACTGTGGACATCTCAAACAACAGGCTGGAGCAGGATGGCGGAAGACTGATCTCCTGCTAGGTTTGGCTCAGGAGCCATTTACTTTTCGAATGAGGTAAACGCTCTAACTTCTGGGCATGTTCTCTTCCCTTTCATTCCTAGTCTTAAATGCCAGAGCTCATATCTCCTATTACTTATATATATGAAACCCATCTTTCTGGCTCTTGTTCAGATTCTTTTCTTACACCTGAACATTCTGTAAGCTCTTTGTTGGCTTCCATGTTAGGGAATGTGACAGACAGGTCTATCATAGATTTTGCAACTGTTTGACATGGATCTCCTTCTTTCCTGCCTCCAGTGTCTCTCTGATGCTCATCATCAGACCCCTAAGACAATGCCACATACTTTAGATTTTTTGAACCTACGTCAAAATGTCAAGCACAACAGAAGTTTATTTTTGCTTAAGTAACAGTGCAGTTTTGATTTGCTGACCACTGGGCAGCTCTTTTCCACATGGTAATTCAAGTATCCGGCTTCCTTCCCTCTTCAGAGTCTATGAAACCCTTGACCTTGGGTTATAATCTATACCAACTGGTAGCAGAGGGCAGAAGCCATGTTGGAAAGGAAGCATATCTTTTCTCTTAAAAATCTGCAAGTGGAATACATCAACATCCTCTCACATTTCATCAGATAAAACTTCCATATGGCCATACCTAATTACGAAGACTGGAAAATGTAATCAGCCATGTGCCTAAAAAGAAGATAGCGAAGGGGATTTGGGTGAATAGCTGTGATTTCTGCCACAGGAAATTGTTGGGCCATACAGGAAGTTTTGTATTCTGGTCTAGTTGGGTCTTTTTGCAAGGGGACATTGTGTGTACGTGATACAAACAAGAGCATGTCCAGAGACATGTGGGAGTGAGATGAATATTCATTCTGCATTGTCTCTCAAAACAAAACTGGGACCTCAGACATTATAAGCCACTGGCAGACTTAGGCTTAATGTAAGGAAGAACTTTCTAACAGTTACACTGGCTGAACTAGTCCAGGCCAACTCAGAAGATACTAATCTCATTGCCTTCAAGAGTAAAAGATCCCGTTTTGATACCGGGAGGGTGGAAGTTGAGGCAACTCAGCCATCTGTTCATCCATCTCTTCATCGGTCCATCGATCCATCCATCCACTCATTTTTGTTTGCGTGCATTCACCAGTTATTTATTAAGGCCCAGTAACTGTGCAGGGTGTAAGTTGGGGAAGGTGCCTTTAAGGACCACCCATCCCTGAGATCCTATGAGTCTCTGACTCTCAGCCTGTAATGTGGCCCTCAACACTGGGATTCCCTGTCACAATCTTCAAAGTACACAATCTAGAAGTCTATTGTGAGCTGCGTTCTTCTTAAAGAAAGCCGCAATTTAAGGCTCACCTGACTTAGAAAAAGTTTCTGTTAACCAGTATACTTCACCCACTTGGAATAATTGTGGAAAACAGCAATCTGAACAAAATCAGAAAAGCAAATTGTTTTTAAGGGCATTAATGGGACTAAAGATACTATCAAGTGGAGGTCCTCAGGGATCTGATCAAATAAATTTATAAAGTTCTTTGTAGCACTTTACCACAATGGCCAATGCTAATTTATATATGGATGTCCCTGATGGGGGTGAGCACACAGCAGATTCACAAACGGGCTTAGACAGCTCCAGTTCTATCCGTGGGATTTCCCTCATTCAGGAAACCAAGATTCTACAACAGTTTCCTTCTTTCCATGTCCTTGTACACCTGGGAGCGCCATGCATCCCTTCTGACCTGTTTCTCATCTGCAGTGTAGGGGACCGAGGGAAAGGATCTCTAGAGACCTTTCCAGTTTGACCAGTCTATGATTTTATGATTCTTTTTATTCATTCAGCAAATCCTGAAAACTATGGTTTATTCTGGGTCATAGTTTCTAGCTTTGGGGAGGTCTATAATCACATAAGCACATTCTCTTAGAGACAGTCCTCTGAGAATTATGATGTGCATTTCAAGGAAATGCATTGGAAGCAGCCAGTCTTTGGTCAAAGGTTTGCTTTGGGGGCCAGGCCATAGCTGGCAACCTCAGTCAGATTTAATGCCCCAAATGGACCTGCCTTAGACAACTCCTGTCTTTTTCAGCAAATGGCACTGCATGGAGAAGAGCAGAAATGGACGATGCTCACAAGAACTTGAAAGAGGTGCCATGAAAAAGCTGAACACATGGAGAAGAAGAAAGGTTGAGACAGAAAGATGGGCTCTGGTTACTTCTTCTCTACCCCCTAGGAGCCTTCACTCTGGCTGTATAACAATCACACTATTTTTTAATTTGTTCTCCCAACAGATCCACTGTCTGAGAGGAAATCTACAGCCCCATGTCCACTGGAGCATCGCGTGTACATGATTCAATTAACCTTTAAGGTGGCTCGGGAAGTTTGTGCAATAGGAGAGCCATGCCTTAATTGGCAGCCTGACACAGACAATAAAGTTTGATCAGATGAAGAGGGCATCGGAGACATCATTAGCATCTTCTACTGAAGACTACGTGGGATGTAAAAGTTGTTTAATTTCTGCTGGAGAAGTAAGGGAGGAGGAAACCTGGTTCACATTTCCTGCATGTTTTGCTTAGTAAATATTACATTTCCCTACTATAAACATCAAGCAGGCCCAGTATTTTGGTGTGTGTACAGCTTCCAACCTAGCTTTTACTGCTCTGCAATCCACCAAATGATCATTTCTCTGTTATTAAAACTTTGCATTTCATAAGAGCTGTTTTGGAAAAACAAACATAAATAGAGGCAGATGGATTGATTCCTTCTCAAGAGTTTCAAATGGAAGAAATGGATGGGGCAGAGGGGGAAGAGAGACTGTGTGCTGGAGAAAGCCTGGAGGAGGGTGATCGTGTGTGTGTGTGTGTGTGTGTGTGTGTGTGTGTGTGTGGTGTGTGTGCGTGTTTTAACTTTCTCAAGAGTAGCACTTGGGGAGAAGGACTCTGGAAACCATGGAAATGAGTACAAGGTCAATGTCTGGATCCGCTCTTATTATTCAGAAAAGTTGTAAATCTTAGCTCTTCCAGGAAGTCTAGCCCAAATGAGAAGGGAAGAGAAGGGAAACTAACATTTACAGAATGCCTTCTGTGTGCTAGGCACAGCCCAGATGGTCTCCCTGCTTCTCACAGGCAGCCCTAGTAATGAAGTTTTATTATGCTGCTTTTGTAGATGAGGAAATTGAGACAGAGAGTTTGCAAAAGTTGTTGAGCGGGCAAGCCAGTAGGTGACAGGGCATGAATTCCATTTCAACTCTGCCTTTCTCCTCTACCCCATTAGAAGGAAGAGTGATAGACTTCTTCAAATAGAATCTGACAAAAAAGCTTCTCTCTACTAAGTAGATCATCTTCCCATTTTCCTGTAACAGATAAAAAATGCCTACCAGCTGAATTTATTTACTAACTAATGTGCATTTAAAAGAGCTTTGAAATGTGCAATACTAAAAATAAGCAATTAATTTTCACTTATACAAAGACACTTAAAATTAAATAGAGCTAGACCATTGTAGGTATGATTATCACTGCTTTGTTGTGAATTCTTTTGGAATCAACAAATTGTCATCAAACATAGAGCAAATGCTCACTCTGAACAAAATACTGAGGACAGCGGGGGGAAAAAAGAAGTAGAAAAAGCTTCGGTGCTTTCGAGGGAAGGAGACAAGGAAAGAGAACAAAAGGTGGATGCTACGTGTACCCTGTTTACACCATGCACACGCACACAGCCAAACATGCAATGTATACACTCACACACACATATACCACAGAATCACACATTACTCTAGCACTAGGGATATATGCTAAGCCAGATAGACACAATATCTGCACTTATGGAGCTTACAGACTTGAAGGGAAGACATCTCCTGAATAAGTAATTACAAGTTTGAACAGGAGGGAGAAATCAGATCAGGAGGGGCTTATTGAAAAAGGAAGGACTTGGGAACACTTCAGAATCCTGGCTCTGTGTGTCCCTGGGCAACAACTCGGTGACTCCATTTAAGCTTCTAACACCAGGATCAAATTTGATGCTCTCCAAGGCCCTCTTGCAGCTTCATTACACACCGTGACTATGAAAGTCATGGGACGCCACTGTCCCAGACAGAAGGGGGGATGAGACAAACTTTATATGTAGAACTCTCCCCTGAGGGCCACCGTCCTATATTCTTCCCCTGCTTCACCACCCAGCACACTTTCCCTGCTGGACCATGGTCCTGGCACTTTGGACAGCTCCCCTAGCACTCCTCTGACCTCATTGTCATCAGTGCGCCTTGGGTCACTTCTCCCCTTCGGTATCCCCCCCTACCCCGGGCCAGGCCTTTGGTGACCCCTGACACTTGCGCCAACAGGGCAGAAGGCTGAAAGTACTCTCACCTAATCTTTGACCATTTCAGCTGCAGCCTCTGGAGATAGTGCATTAGTGGAAAATACCACTAATGCTTGATGGAAAAGGTGAGAATTTGAAGGCAGAAGGAGAAAGAACAGCATCAATGCAGGTGTCTGGGAATTTGAGGGAAGGGAAGGCATTGAAGCCTGGACTAGAAGGGAGGGGGACCTTTATCCCATTTTCATGTTAGGCCTCCCTGTGTCTAATAGACCCAGGGCAGGAATGGAAAGTTTGAGGGGCGATGTGATGCTTAAGCACGGAAAGCTCCCACCCCACCTTTAGATGCATGTCTCTCCTAATTCCTTAATTTCCAGGTTTCATTCAGGCTGCTTCTCTCCTGATTGAAGATGTAGGAATAGTCTGATGAAGCAGTAACTCAGCCGAAATAATGATGATGGTGATGGTGGTGATAATAACAATGATAATAACTGAGGAAAGAATCATTTATAGAGTTTTTAATTTTCCATTTTCGTTTTCGTTCTGTCTCAGATGAGCATCAGCTAATTGATCTTTCTGGCATCTCTGTGGAGTAGGTAAGAATTAGAATTCCTTCTCAGGAAATACCCAGCTTATTAATAACCAAAGAGGGGGGTGATACACTGTTTAACTAACTGGATTGTCCCATCCAAAGCATCGAACACAGAAGTTCAGCTCTGTTCGTGGAGCTCTCACAATCAACACATGAGCAAGCAAACAAACAAAAAGCTCTTCCGGAATGTTGAGATTGCTCCCAGCTGTTACAACTTCATAGACATTGACATTGGCAGACTAGGATCTTACTAAAGTTTAGCCCTTATTAGTTTTGAGGCCTTGAATATGTCGCTTAGTCTTTCTGGCTTCAATTTCTCCATCAGTGAAATGGGAATATGAATACCTAAGTTGCAGCAATATTGTTTGAATCAATACCAAATATGCAGTTTTGAGTTTTTGACAAGCCTATAAAAAGAACAAAAATAGAACCCAAGGTCTAGAGGAGATTAACAGGTAAAGTACAAGATCCTCAGAAGCCTGGAAAATCTTCAGGGTCTGCCCTACCTAGGAGGTACCTTATTCCAGACTGCCTCACCTCTCCTCTACCCCCATCAAGTCTCAGCTGGACAATGCTCCTTTTCTCAAGAACTGTCTTTTCTTTCAAATAATATGATTAACTAGTCATGGACTAAGCAATGAATGTCTATAAGCAATATAAAATATGATATAGCTCTTCTACATAACCATTTATGTTTAAACACTGATTTTCCAAGCAGTCCAATTTAAAAAAAATTATGTTTTCATAATGTTAGATATTGTTCTATTTGCATGTGTTAATTTTAATTTTACTTATTCTTACTTTACATAAAGTAAAATGCACTCTTCTTGGTGTATAGTTCTGAGGTTTTACAAATGCCTAGAATTAGGTAACCACAACAAAGATACAAAACATGGCTATCACCTCTCCAAAATTTTCCTTTGGAGTCAACTGCTTTCCCACCTCCAGGCCCTGGCAACCTCCAGTCTGTTTTTATAGCCTGGTTTTCTCCAGAATGTCGTATCAGTGGACTTGTAGAATATGCAGTCTTTTGAGTCTATCTTCCCTCACTTGACAGAGTGCATTTGAGATTTATTCATGTTGATTCCTGTATTAATAATGTATTCCTCTTTACTGCTGAGTAGTATCCCATTGTATGGATGTTTCACAATTTGTTTATCCATTCATTACTTAAAGGCTTGCTTTTAGGTTTGGGTATCAATTATGAACAAAGCCATTACAAACATTCACATACATGTTTTTCTGTGAACCAATGTTCCTATTTCTCTTGGATAAATAACTGATTGTTGAGTTGTATGATAAGTGTATGTTTAACTTTATTTTCTTTTAAGCTACCAACCTCTTTAACAGATGGGATATATCATTTTGCATTCTCATAAGCAATGTTTAAGAATTTCAGGAGTTCCACATCTTCACAAGCAATTAGTATTGCAAGTTTCTTTCATTTTAGCATATAATGGGTATGTAGTAGTATCACCTTGTAGAGTTGCCCTTTATCAAGTTAAGAAAGTTCTCTTCTTTTGTCAGATGCTTTTCCTACACCTATTGAGATGATCATGTTTTTTTCTTTCATTTATTAATATGGCAAATTACATTAATTGATTTTCAAATGTTGGCTTAGGCTTGCACTCTAGAGATAAATACTACTTATTCATAATGTATTATTATTATCATTTTTTGAGACAGAGTCTTGCCTGTAGCCCAGGCTGGAGTGCCGTGGTGCGATATTGACTTGCTGCAACCTCCGCCTCCTGGGGTTCAAGTGATTTTCCTGCCTCAGCCTCCAGAGTAGCTGGGATTACAGGTGTGCATCACCACATCCGGCTAATTTTTGTATTTTTAGTAGAAATGGTGTTTCACCATGTTGGCCAGGCTAGTCTTGAACTCCTGAACCCAAGCGATCCACCTGCCGCAACCTCCCACAGTGTTGGAATTACAGGTGTGAGCCATCATGCCCAGCCTTATTGCTGGACTTTGATTTGCCAAATTTTGTTTATAATTTCGGTTCTTTGTAGGCATTGGTCTATAGTTTTCTTGTCTTGTAGTATCTTTGTCTGGTTTTGATATTAGAGTAATGCTGGCCTCTTAGAAATAAAGCAGCCATATACAATAAGTAAGTGAATGGGCATAGCTATATTCCAGTAAAACTTCATTTATGAAAAGAGATGATAGGTTGGAGCCCACAGGCTGTAGTTTGCCAACCACTGGCTTAGACTATTGATTTGAGACCCCTTTTTGTTTCTAAGCATTTACTGATATACATTTTCCTCTAAGCACTGTCTAGCTGCACTTCAAAAATTTTAAAATGTTGTATTTTCATTTTCTCTTGTTTGAAATAATTTCTAACTTTCTTTGACATTTCTGCTTTGACCCATGGGTTACTTTAAAGTGTGTTGTTTAATTTTTAAATATTTGAGGATTTTCCAGATATTTTCCTATGACTAATTTCTGGTTTAATTCCACTATGGTCAAAGAACATACTTTGTAGGATTTCAATACTTTTACATTTGTCAAAATTTATTTTACTATCAAAGGAACCATCTATATCACAGAACATTTCATATACACTTGAAAAGAATGTATATTCTGTTTTTTTAAATGAACTGTTCTATTAATATCAACTAGGTCAAGTTGGTTAACAGAGTTCTTTAGTTCTTCCATATTGTTGATGACTTTCTATTTACTTGCTTGTGGATTACTGAAAGAAATATTAAAGTCTTCAAATATACTTTTGAATTTGTCTGCTTATTTTTAATCTCTGTCAATTTTTGCTTCATGTATTTTGAAGCTCTGCTGTTAGGTGTGTATACATTTAGGATATACATTTTCTTGACAATGGCTCTTTTGTAATTATGTAATATTCCTCTTCATCCTTGGAAATTTTACTATTCTGAAGTCTTTTTGTGTGATTCTAATACAGCCACTCTATCTTTCTTTTGATTAGTATTCATATGGTATAAATTTTCCCATACTTTTATTTTTAAGCTATTTCTATTTTTTGTTTAAATTGCTTTCTTTTGGACAGCATTTAGTTGTGTCTTCATTTTTTATCCAATTCGATGATATCTGTCTTTTAATTCATTTACATTTAATTTAATTATTGAAGTGACTGACTTTAGGTCTACAGTTTAGTATTTGTTCTCTCTCTTTTTGTTTCTTTGTTCCTTTCTTCTGCCTTTTCTACCACCTTTGAAGTGATTTGAATATCTTTGGCATTCCATTTTGGTTTATCTATTGTCTTTTAGACTAGATCTCTTTGCATTCTTTTTGTTTAGTGCTGTCTTGGGGGTTACAATATTGATAACATTTTACAGTCTGTACAGAGTGAACACGTTATAACATCAAATAAAATATAGAACTCTTACAACCACATAGATATTTTCACTCTCTCCACCTTTAATGTATACTTGTCATGTGCTACAGGTGCATATGTTGAAAACCTACCAGGCAATGTTATGCTCTTTGCAATCATACATATTTTAAATAACCTAAGGGAAATTAAATTATTGTATTTACCCAAACATTTTCCATTTCTGTTGCTCTTCATTCATTTCTGAAGTTCTGTGCTTCCCTCTAGTATTATTTCCCTTCAGCCTGAACAACTTTCTTGTTTTAAAGCATTTCTTTTAGAGTAGGACTGCTGATAATGAATTCATTTAACAGATTTCCCTTTGTCTGAAAATGTATTTATTTCACCATCATTCCTGAAGGATGCTTTCAGTGAGAATTCTGAGTTGACAGTTCTTTTCTTTCAGTAACTTTAAATATGTTGTTTCACTGTTTTCTGGCTTCCATGGTTTCTAATGGAAATTTGTACTTATTCAAATTCTGCTTCCCCTACATGTAATATAGCATGATTCTCTGGCTGTTTCCAGAATTTTTGTTCTTTATCTCTGGTTTTCCATAGTTTGATTATGATATGTTGGGTATAGTTGTCTTTGATTTTATCCTGTTTGGGGGTTCACTGAATTTGAATCTATAAATTTAAGTCTTTCATCAAATTTGGGCAGTTTTTAAACATTACTTCTTCAAATAGTCTTTTTCTGCTACAATCTTGTTCTACTCTTTTCTTGTAGGACTCTAATAACACAAATGCCAACATTTTGATAGTGTTCTGGAGGTTCCTGAGGCTTTGTTCATTTTTTTGTCAATTATTTTTCTTTCTGTTCTTCAGATTGGATAATTTCTATTCATTTGTCTTCAAGTTCTCTGATTCCTTCCTCTCTCATCTCTATTTTGCAATTGAACCCACACAGTGGGTTGTTCATTTCAAATATTGTGCTACACAGTCCTAAGATTTTCATTTGGCTTTTTAAAATAGTTTTCTTTATTGAGAACTTTTCTCTTTCTATCCTTTCAAAAGCGTGATTATAATAGCTACTTTCAAGTTTCTGTCAGATAGTTCCAACATTGTGTATCTTGGCATTGGTGTGTATTGACTATCTTTCCCTTGAGAATTGATCACATTTTCCTAGTTTTCCATATGTCAAGTAATTCTGGTCTGGAGTTTTTATGGTGTGACTCTGGGTCATGTTAAAAATCCTCTGGAGAACCTTAAGTTTTCTTGTCTCAGTAGTCAATCAAACCAGTTAGGTTCATTCCACAAGTTCTGTCTCACTTTCTGTGGGAGGAAGTGCTGGTGTCAGTTTGGTTCTCACATCTGCCTTAGGCCTTTCCCATGTGTGAGTTTCTTGGGGGTTAGTCTGGGACTTGGTGTTGGCCTATATTCAGTTCTGATATTCTTTGTTATTGTGCTTTTGTTTTCTTCTGTACCTGTGCAGCTTATGGTGAGGTCCAAGACATGTATCAATTTAGACACAGAATTGGTGGCATTCTTTTATTCAGCTCTCTCTGCTGTTGGAGCTTCCACCATATTCTCCTGCTTCCTCCAAGTGGCCACTTTTCCCAGCCCTCAGGCTAGAGGGACACAGAATGTCTCAGAACTTCATCTGCCCCAAGATTCTACACAGTTCTGTGAAACAAGATGCCCTTGGGGCAAGCAGAGAAAAATGAATGGGATTTTCTTTGTGCTTTTTAGAATACAGGACCATAGTCTCCCTGTTCTCCTTACCAGAAGGATTTTCTTTTGGAATTTTAGATACTCAAGCTGCCATCACCATGCAGTATGGGTCTGAGACAACGGTTGTCCTTAGGGTGAGGGGCCAGGAGAGGAAAAAAGGAAACAAAGGGAATTCTCCCATGTCCTCCAGCTCTGTGGGGCCCTTTTCCTGATCATCTGACCAGAAAAACAGTAGCACCTCTTCCAGAGTTCTGCTGCCTACACTGCAGTGCAGCAGCAATGGGAACACCCACAGATCAAAGTAGTTCATAACATAGGGGAAAAATGGTATCTAACCCCTTTTACAAGTCATTTACCGAGATTTGGTTCCAAGCCTCCTGATGTTGTGTTTCCAGAATTATCAGGTAGTAGTTGCTTTTTGTATTTTGTCCAGTGTTCTTAGCTGCATTTAGTGGGAGAGATTGGGTGTAGCAGACTTCCATCTGGCTAGTGCCAGAAGTGTTCCTATAATGTTTTAATTCAAATGGCTGCTTTTAGTGGTGGAAACACCAGTATAGTAATAGGTTGCAGATATTTTCTACCCCATAATGTTATACTAAGTCTACTCTACCTGTATCCTAAGCAGGCTGTGGAAATAGCCAGATAGTCAGGCCAGGGCATATTAACCTGCTGTTTATGTAGTGTAAACACTTTGGGCTCTTCATCTCTCCCAGAATGGAAGTCTCATCAGTAAAGACAGAAATTAAATGTATGTTAAACCATGAAACATCTATTATGGTTTTAATTTTGTCCCCCACCAAGGATATGTTGAAATCTTAACCCCTAATACCTGTGAATGTCACTTTGTTTGGAAATAGGGTCATTGCAGTTGTCATTAAAGTTATAATCTGGTTATACTGGAGTAGGGTGGGTCCTTAATCCAATATAACTGGTGTCCTGATAAGAAGAGGAAATTCAGACACAGAGAAACAGATGGAAAATGACCATGTGATGATGGAGGCAGAAGCTGGAGTTTTACTGCCACAGCTGAGGAATACCTGGGGCTATCAGAAGCTGGAAGAGGTAAGGAAAAGTCCATCTCTAGAGGCTTTGGAGGGAGCATGGCCCTGCCAACACTTTGGTTTCAGGCTGCTGGCCTCTAGACTGTGAGAGAGTAAATTTCTGTAGTTTTAAGCCACTCAGTTTTTGCTACTTATTATGGCAGCCCTTGGAAACTAACACATCCCATCTGGGGAAAGTGCATTGTGCAAGTGAATAACTGAGCAGAGTAAGCAGCCCCTGGGAATTTCTAAGTGACTTTGGGGCAGCCCTGGAGACTGGCAGAACAGGCAACATTTTCCAGAGAGTAGAGGACAGTGATTGGCAATTGCTCCAAAACAGGGCCTGTGCCTTTGGCTGGTTCCCTACTGTGGCCAAACATTTCTCCCTGGAAAGGGCTGCCCAGCTGGCCTCTTGCACACTAGCACCACCCACCCCACTCTGTTCACATAGGCCCTCTGACTGCTGCCCTGGAGTTGGCTAAGGGATCACAGGGAAGCCACATCAGTTGTTTATGGCTAGACCACAGAATCTAAGGTCTCCCCTGCTCAAAAGTCTGCATGGGATCCCTCTTACCATCCTCATTCCCCTGCTGAATCCTGACTCTTTGCTCAGCACTCAGGGCCTCTAAGACCTGGTCCTACACTCCTGTCCCATCTATCATAGTTCCCCATAGCATTACTCTCATCTCTAACAAGGGATCT
Organism: Macaca nemestrina; assembly: GCF_043159975.1. Classification (NCBI taxonomy): domain Eukaryota; kingdom Metazoa; phylum Chordata; class Mammalia; order Primates; family Cercopithecidae; genus Macaca; species Macaca nemestrina. The sequence continues at coordinate 44,170,729 of NC_092143.1, forward strand.
TGTGGAAGTCCTGAGGGCTGAAGTTCCCCAAACCTAGCTCTCATCTGAGACCCTTGGGAACAGGTTACAAAAACAGATCTCCATAGCCACCACAAGACATTCTAATTCTTAAATGAGAGCAAGGGATCTGTATTCTTAACAAGTTCCCTGAATGATTCAGATGGGACCTCCAGCATTGCCCCTCTTTATAGTAGTTGTCCCATAAACTTGTGGGAGGAGGGGTAGGGCAGCACTCTGAGGAAGGGCACAACCAGGGCAGAAAGAAGTGGTTTTGCAGGACAAGGAAGACTTATGGGATTGGGATGTGAGGAAGAAGCTGCCCATGGGGAGGGGGAAATTCTGGTGAAAGGAAGAAGATGGAAGGCATATTTCTGCAGAAACAACAAGGGCACTGGAGGATGGTCTGCAAGGAGAGGAGGTGGGGCTCATCTGGGACTTGAGGGGAGGCAGGGAGGGTGGGAGAACACTGGAGGCAAAGGTGTAGAACGCCTCCTCTCTCTTGGCTATGGCTTGCATCAGAGGTAGTGGAGGAAATTTTCAACACATAGGTAACACAGAGCTGAATTGGTGGCCAGAGGAACACAAAACGGCCCTGGGGTGGGCATCTTATGGGACCAAATAAAAGGAAAATGCAAACATGCCTGAGGGAGAAGCTGAGGGCTGCAGGAGGATCTGTGAGAAGATGAGGGTGATGGCCTTGGGCCTGGACTGACAAGGGGAACAAATGAGGCAGGGGAGAGATGGGCTGGGAGGGCTCGGGAAGGTCAAAGAGAAAGAAAGTGCTGAAGGTGAGGGTCTGGCTGGGGGAGACCTACGTTCCCTTGCAGAACCTATCACCCTCTTGCTGTGTGATTTTGGAAAAGCCACATAATGCTCCGGCCTAAGTCTTCTCATATTCCAAATGATAACTCAACTGTATAGGTATCCCAAGAGGATAAGATAGGAAAATAGGTTAAAAAGTATTTTTTATTTTATTTTATAAAGGTCTACAGATAAAAAGGTTAATGACTGCCATCTTTATGGTTAGTATTCCAAGAAATCAGATATTATCTTCTAATGAACATGGCTATTCAACCACTCTAGGACAGTGAGAACTCATTGAGCCATCATGTCATAAGAATCAATTCAACATGTAGTCTTCCCAAGGCAGGTTATTTTGTGATAGAATTTAAGGGCATTTATCAGCGCTGAATAGACACTTCTTATAAACCCAGTTGGGAAAAACGTGTTGCAGAAACATTAGAGACTTAGTACTTCTCAATAAATGGCATGGTTTTCAATAATTGACACAATGTTTCTGATTATTGTTTCATAGTACTTTGCATGCTCTCCCCATTACCAACTCGTTTTATGACGATGTTAATATACAGATGTTACTTTAACCTGTTTTTTAATTTATCTCAGCTATCCCAAAGTACATTTCAAGTGATTTGTTTATTTAGTAGCACCTCATTTATTGTGAAAGTATTTTCTTTTATCACTGTGAAAGTGCTAGTGAAATTTACACGTGTCTTCTCTTTCATTTCTAAATTCACCCAGAGTCAAGGAGTATTTGCTGTTCTTCTCCTCAGGGCTAAGATCACATTCCTGTCTTTTGTGATTGAATTGCCTATTGTCATTCTGCACCAACCACATGCTGTAATGTGTCTCTCCTTTGTCTCTTCCTTTTTGTCAAAAGTGTGAATACTGAGACCAGATTGGGTTCACTGTCCGATGAGGGTCACCTCCTCAGCACCCATCAAGCATTTTTCCAGTAAAACTTGACTCTATCTTTTAGTCCGTTTCTACCTCTGAGAATGTTGAAAAATTGTGAAGTTGAATTTACGCTGGATTGCAGGTCTGCATCTGGGATCAGAGTCTTTTTGGTGTATCTATTCCTAAGGGGTCTTAGAGATTGGCTCAGGGAAGGCAGGGTGGGCTTCAGTCTGGACAGTCACTTCTAGCTCTGGTCTTCTCCTCAGCTCCAGGGTGACATTTCCAGTTGTACCTGGGAATCTTCCCATAGCTCTCAGACAGCTTAAGCTCATATATTCCAACATGAAGGCAAAATCTTTCTCCCAAACTGGCTTTTCCTCCAAGACTCCCAATAATCTTGGTGGCTGTCTTGGTCTGTTTTGTGCTGTTATAACTGAATACCATAGACTGGGTAATTTATAATGAACAAAAATTTATAGTCTCACAATTATAGAGGCTGGAAAGTCCAAGATTGAGGGGTCAGCATCTGCTGAGGGCATTCGTGCTGCATCATCTCATGGTGGAGGGCAGAGGTACAACGAACAGCAAGAGGGGCCCAAACTCATCTATTTATAAGGAAGCTACTCCTGCAATAACAAACCTGCTTCTGTGATAACAGCATTAATCCATTTATGAGGGCAGAGCCATCATGGCCTAATCACCTCTCACTAAGCCCCGTGTCCCAGAACTGTTGCACTGGAGAGTAAGTTTCTAATACATAATGTCTTGGGGAACACATTCAAGCTATTGCGATGGCCCTCCAGGCTTTCCCTCATCCTCCACATCTTGTCAGATACCATGCTCTGCAGACCCTTCCCACTCGGCCTCTTGGCTATCTCATCTTTCAAGCCCATTTCTCCTGCCATCTCTGTCCAGGCCTCCTTCTTCCCCCTTGCATGATGATGATAGCCTCCTACTACTCTAGCACCTCTAGTCACCAGCCTTGATCCTTCTAATCCCTCTCACAGGCCAGGGTGCAGTTTTGATGGAACACTAGGCCCCTCTCTTGCTCAGCAGGCTGCAGCAGCCCATTTTTCTTAAAAGAAAGTAACATTCTTTAATCTTCCATTTCAGGCCCCTAAACAGACAGCCTTACCTTCTTTCTCCTCCAGCTTTATACTTTATCAAGATTGGTTCAGTACTTCCACAAGCACAAAAGTTAGTGGCATAGGCCAGTAAGAGCGTATTTGTTGTTCAGGTGACAGTGAGTCAGTGGTAGGGGTGAGGGGGAGATTTTCTGCTCTGCCCAGTCCTCAGAACTCTCGTTCGTTCCACCTGTGGCTTCTTATTCCTCCAGGCTATCAGAGTCTTCTATTCAGCCTCCTGAAGAGGAAATAGAATGTGAATCACTTGGGAGATCAATGGTCCAGTTCTAGAAGTGACAACTTATGCCTTCTGCTATATCCCATTGGTCAGGACCAGCCACATGACCACCCCAACACACTGTCCACTAGAAAGTGTAACCCAAGCCCAGGCTGACTAGGAGAATAAAGACATGGTGAGCAGCGATGCCTTGGCATAATTCCCATGCTTCCCCACTTAGGCTGTTCACCTGCTGTCTTCCATCTGGAGCTTCTGGAGCTTTTCGGTTGCTAAGAAATGAATGCAGTGGATTGACAGAGACTGAGAATAGACCCCTGAAGGCAGAACAGCAAAATGAGACATGGAGAACTGACCTCAGACCTCTGGCAAGACTAGACAGGCTGAAGGTGCTGGGTGCTCAGGCCTACTTTCCTCCTGCCCTCATTTCTAGCTGTCTAAGCAGTTCCCCCCACAGAGTGAATGTCCCACAGGATGCATGGCCTACCATATGAACCAAGGCAGAGCTCTTCAGAATGGCACAGACTCATGTCAGAGCAGCAAAGTGCCCAGTGCATCAGGCACAGTGCTTGATAGATGTCAATGGACTGAATGACATCCAGAGTTTCAAATAACAAAATGACAAAGCCAAGCCAGAAATGGCTCTATAAGCCTGGACCAGGTTGGAAGTATTCAAAGTGAAAAATGTCACTTTGGGGTCCCCACCTCACTCCTACTTTGGCTTCAGAAACCTTTAATGACACGCTTTCTCCAATGACCAGAGTGCTGACCTCATCTTTATCATCTCCTGTTAATCTGGCTGCTCCAAGACAAACTCGTGGTGGTTGCAGGGAGGGGGTGTTCCTCTGCTCTGCCCAATCTTCAGAATCCTGGCTGATTCTCATCTGTATGTTGCTTTCTTCCAAGGTAACTTGTTTGCCTCAAATTCTTCTGGCCTTCCTTTCCCCCTTGGGAAGGAAGAAAAATCATGAAAGCATGTGTGCAGCAGTATTTATTTTTGCAAGTGTTATTTTTGCAACTCAGGTTCAAGCCGCGCCATCCAACTCCTTTTTCTAACCCTCGTCCTTGTTAAGCAATACCTAAGTCATCACGAATGCCTCGTGACTCTTCACATGTGACCTACAGATCCCTAGGGTCTTATGGGTACCCCCAATGTGGTCATAAGGGTCAGAGTCTTCTATTCAGAGCAGTAGGCCAGAGGGTATGTGCTGTTGCTAATAAACGGTGTGTCTTCTTGGAACTTGTATTAGTATCTTCCTTTTCCCACCTCCTCCATGACCCTATGCATTTCCTACTCTTCTCTGCCCTGTTCTGTGTTGTGGTGGGCTGTCTCTTACAGAAGGCATTACCCAGTTCACAGGTGGATTTGGACAATGGGAAGCATCTTCAGGAGATCAAGGGTGAGAGGAGAGAGAGGTTGGGGTATTTCTTCCCTTGCTCCCTCTGTGCCTCAGTGTCATATTTTGGCAGTGGGTACAGCCCTCTACAACTGCAGCCCCATAGGAAGCAGCCTCCACAACTCTGTAGGCTCTCATTAAACCATTTTTGCCTCTTGTCCCTGCAGACCTAAAAGTGGTGGCAATGATTTGTTGATATTGCAAGTCTTTTGTTAGCCTTGGCATTCCTTGGTAATTGCTTTAACCCTGCTCATATTAATGTAAATAGTCTCTTCATTAAATTCCCCTCAAAATCCCAGCTGAGGGTCCCCTCTGTTTACTGCCAGGAACCTGACTAAGACAGTTTAAGATCTCTGGTGATGTAAGATGTAAAGAAATCTGTGTTTCAAATACTGTACTAGATTCATTCCCTGAGAACAGGCTTTGAGAAAGAGTTTTCCTGGGGAGTGCTCTCAGGAGATACCTCTATAAGGAAGTGAAGGCAGCACTGGGGAGGAAAGTGGACCTGCTCTGTAGTTGCAACTGAGCTCTCAGCCAATGCCATAGATAGGTGTGGAGCTGGAATGGCCCTTTAAATTGGTACAAATTAAGGCATGCGGGCTGGACATTTGCAACATAGGTTGACCCTGGGAGGGGGCATAACTTTGGGCAATGTGGCTTCCTGCAGCTAGCTAGGGCAATGTCCAGGAAGAAACACAGATGTTAGCCCTCAGCAGCTGACTTACCCAGCAGCTGGGGGATGGGTAGGAAGGTCCTAAAGGGGAGATCCAGCTGGATCACCCAACATCCATTATAGTTTATTCCTTTTGCTACTTTGTGTACTTGCTTCTTATAGCAAGAGCATCCCATCTGGTCTTGTTTCCTGGGGAAACTTAAGATAAACTTTATGGGACAAAGTGTTACAAAGTGAAACTGGTCTCACAGGTACAACTGATATTCATCATTTCCCTACTCTGTTATCCATTCCAGTTTATCCTCAGCCTTGTCTAGCACCTCTGCTGATATAGGAGGCTTATCTGGTGGGGTGACCCAGACCTTCACCCCTGAGTTGTCTTGTCTGAGTCCTTTGGTTATCGTGCCCTTCTCAGGCCATGGCCACTGCACTTGTCCACTTGCTATCAAAGCTGGGCCAAGAATGATTAACAGATGCTCCAGTGGATCATCTAGGTGCCATATGCATTCTTCTCTATCTCCACTGTGCAACAGCAGCCCTGCCTTCTCTTGATGGTTAGGGTCAATTATCCATTCCAGGATCATGAATCCCTTCCTTCCTTGATGGTCCCTTGGTACTTGGAGTCCTAAGTGACCAGGTGGCAGCCATAGCTTACAATTCAATAGAACACTTGCAGTTTTCTCTGCTGAAAGTATCCTCCTCTAGAAACCAGCACCACTGGGCCACAGAGCCTAGAGTTATGGGGTCAAGAAGCACAAATTCTCCAAGGGGGTCACTAGAATTGGTGGTAAGCAGTTCCACTCCTGCTTCCACCTCTTAATTCCTGGATCATGCATTATACCTGTGGAACACAGAACCATATAATGTTTATTGATTTAGGATATATACACCTGCTGGGAATGGCATTCCATTCTTATAGAAAATCATCTCCAAGCTGGTACCTCAGCTTTATCTCTGGATTCAGGGTCCAGACTGCTGACCACTACACCATGGAACCTCATATCCTCAGCTTCATCTCTAAGAGGCCATTCCATCACTTTATCAGACCAGCGACTTCGGGTGATGCACTATCTGATAGTATTGCTGGATCCCCTGGGCACATGCCCACCACTGCACTTTCTCTATTATAAAGTGGGTCTTTTGCTCAGAGGTGGTGTAATATGGAATCTTAGCTTTGTGGATCAGGCCTTAGGTAGTGGTACTGGTCAAGGCACCATGGGCAGGAATTGTATCAATTCCTGTCAAGGTGATCCCTGTCCCTTCAAGGGTTGAAGAGGTCCAACGTAGTAACTTGCCACTAAGTAGCTGGTTGGTCTCAAGAGATGATGCAGTATCAGGAACGTAGCTTTGGACTTTTAGAACATTCAAGTGGCAGTAGTTAGATCAGCCTTCCTGAGCGGGAGCCCATGCTGCTGGGACTGTAGGTTTCATCTCTGCCACCATGGTTACTCCATTCATGAGCCCATTATGAACTGAGGTGAGAACTGGTATAGTTAATGACAGAGACTGGCTGTTAACTGGCAGTATAATTCTGTGTACATTGCTGTTTAAGACCTCTTCCATGGGGCATGCTCTCAAACGGGCATTCACATGTGATACCAAAACCTTTAGACCTTTACTCTCTCTCATAAATCTATCCACTTCCTCTCCCTAGACATCCTTATCCCTTATATATTTCCAGGATTCTAACAGGCTGTGCATCACTGCCCATGATGTATAATCTTCATCTTATGTTACCTCTTTTCTATAAAAAGTGGATGACCAAGTGCACTCCTGAAGCTCTGTTCGTTGGGAGGATTTCCCAAGCCTCCTGCAGGGCAGTGGCTCTCCTGCACTGTTTGCCTTCTTCTTCCCCCTCTTCTGTTAGCTGGATGCAAGGAATTTGCTGAGACCACTGGTGTGAGGAAGTGCAATAGGGGTACCTGGGGGTTTACTTGGAGGTTTACTTGTGCAGTTTATTTGTGCCCTCTAGTTACACTTAGCTCAATCTCAGTTTATCACTGCCATCTCACTTTGTGCCATTACCTAGCTAGCCCAGCCTTGTGATATGGTGCGTCTGCGCCTGACAGAACCCAGCTCATGATGAGCAGCCAAGCCATTTTGTCACTTGATGTCCTACGGTTTGGTGCTCTGTTACTACCAGAGTCCGGTATCCTGCCAGGAGCTGCTTTTCCAATAATGTGTGATTTGGCTGAAAATGGCATGACCTTGCTCAAAGCCTTGGGGATCTGCGCTATGATTCTCCTTTTAGGGGGTGCTTTAGATACCCCATGCAATCCTTTTCCATCACAGATACCCAGTGCCATAGGGTCTCCTGGCTCATATGGCCCAAGTGGTAGGGCTGCTGTGCAACCTGGATATGCTACAGAGCCTGGGCCCCACTCAAAACTGGCAGGCTTCCTTGTCACATGGCAAAAGAGTAAAATTTGTCATCCTAAGAGTATAATATGCTGCTTTTGGTACCCGAAAAGGTTTACTGATGTGGTGGGCTCCCAAATCTTTGTAGGATGGGGCATATGTCTTACAAAGGCCTCCAACACACTTCCCCTCTTTGCTCATCCAATTTAATGTGATGTTCTGTACAATGTCCAGCGGTCCCAGCTTCTTTCAGAGGATGTTATGACAAAGCGGAGGGGAGGTAATACAGCCTAGGGCAAGGCCATGGACGTATACTGTTCTTCATTTCGTGTGAATGTGAACTTCTTTTGATTTTCCTTCTGATTGAATGGGAAAGGAAAAATCTGCCAGCTCAGTGGCTGCATATCATGTGCCAGAGTCCTTGTTAATCTGTTCTAGCAAAGACACTACCTCCAGCCAGAAACTGTACTTGGATCTCCTATTTGGTAAGGTTTGTGACAGCCCGCTGTCATCTGCCATGCCCCATCTGGCTTTTGTAGGGCCAGACTGGGGAATTCAATGGAGATAAGATGGGAAACTATAACCTCTGCATTCTTTAAGTCTTTGAAGACAGCACTCATCACCATTTCTTCTGCACAGTAGTATGCTTAATCTTTATTACCCTGGGGAAAGGGTGCAGTAGGCAGTTTCGGGAACTTCGACTTGGCCTTCTGCACTAACATAGCTTTTACTCCAAGGACCAGGAAACTGATTCACCTGCTAGAGGGAGAAACATAACACTTGGTCCTTACTCCAAGGACCAAGAAATCTGACAACTGCTAAGTGTGTCCATATCAATGATGCATTCAGGGACTTGAGAAGTGTCTACTAGGTGTGTCTATGGCCAAGACTTCATTTATTTTCTGGGCCAAATCCTTTCTTGAACAAGGTGTCCATGGCCACACTTTGTATCCCTGAATATAAATGCCAACTCAGACTCCTTGAAAGGTATAGGTTTTTCTATTTCTCCAATACACAGTTACATGTGTAAATCACCACAAGTCACTTTGGGAAGCAACTGGGGAAATGACTATATTAATATATTTGTCACAGTGTTTTAGAGTCCTTTCTCATAGAAACCTAGCCTCTCCTTCAGTCAGGAGGTTCTGAGTCTGAAAACTAGTTCAGGTGCAGAAACTGGGCAAGAAATCATAACTTTTTAATTATAGTGACAACCCTCAGCTCCTGATTTTATTTTGATTGTAAAAATTAATCAATCCTCTTAGCTGCCCATTTATCTTGCTTCTTGGGTCACCATAACCATATCTCCCGGCAGCTGGAGCCCCTGGAGCTGTTAGTCCTATCTTGGTGCCTATTGTGATAATTGTGCCATCTTGCTTCTGACAGTTGAGTGCAACCTGGACTCTGTTATTTCAGGATCCTATCATCCTTGTTGCTATCAGGGACTCTAGTTCTGTAACACCATCTCCTAACCATCGCTGGTGGTCTATAGTGGACAACCACCACCGAGTTTCCCTATGATGCTGGTGCCTCTCACCAGGGCACTCTCATTACTTTGGCAAACAGAGTTTCCTCCAGGCCCTCCTGTAAAAAAAAAAAGCTGAATAATGGGTTTCCCAGCCTCATGTAGTATAGCAGACTCTTAGGAGTTGAATTAGTCCCCCTTCCTGAAAGATATGTTGAAGTCCTAACCCTCAATACCTATAAATGTGACCTTATTTGAAAATAGGGTCTTTCGGCCGGGCACGGTGGCTCACTCCTGTAATCCCAGCACTTTGGGAGGCCAAGGTGGCAGATCACAAGGTCAGGAGCAAACCCTCTCTCTACTAAAATTACAAAAAACTTAGTTGGCCATGGTGGCAGGCGACTGTAGTCCCAACTACTCGGGAGCCTGAGGCAGGAAAATGGCGTGAACCCGGGACGTAAAGCTGCTTGCAGTGAGCTGAGATCGCGCCACTGCACTCCAGCCTGCACAACAGAACGAGACTCCGTCTCAAAAAAAAAAAAAAAAAAAAAAAAGAAGAAGAAAATAGAGTCTTTGAAGATGATTATGTTAAGGTGAAATCAGTAGGGTGAGCCCTAATGCATATTACTGGTGTCCTTATTAAAAGGGGAAGTTTGGACACACAGAGAGATACACCCAAAGGGGATATGATGTGAAGACACAGGGAGAACACCATTTGAAGACTGACATTATTCTGCCACAACCCAAGGAACTACTGGAAGCCAGAGAGAGGCCTGAAATATACCCTTCACTCAATCCTTTAGAGGAAGCGTGGCCTTGCCAACACTTTGATTTTCAGCTTCTGGTCTCCAGAATGGTGAGACAATCAATTTCTGTTATCCTAAGCCACCCAGTTTGTGGTACTTTTGTTATGGCAGCCTGAGGAAACTACTACACACTACTTTCTCTTTTGACTCTCATGGTTTCTTCCCCTACCATCTGCCACTGAAATTCTAGCATTTCTCACAAAAAGAATAAAATACCTAGGAATACAGCTAACCAGGGAGGGAAAAGTTCTCTACAATTAGGATTACAAAACACTGTTTAAAGAAATCAGAGATAACACAAACAAATGGAAAAACATCCCATACTCATGGATAGGAAGAATCAATATCATTAAAATGGCCATACTGTCCAAAGTAATGTACAGATTCAATGCTATTCCTATCACACTACCAATGATATCCTTCACAGAACTAGAAAAAACTATTTTAAAATTCATATGGAACCAAAAAGAGACCAAATAGCCAAGACAATCCTAAGGAAAAAGAACAAAACTGGAGCCATCATGTTACTCGAGTTCAAACTATACTACATGGCTACAGTAACCAAAACAGACACATAGACCAATGGAACAGAATAGAGAGCCCAGACATAAGACTGCACACCTATAACCATAGAACTCAAGAAGGACAAGCATTATCTCGTAAGGCACTTGTCTCATTTGAAGCCTGAGCCTGATTTTTAAGCAAGAGGTGGGGTGGATATGGGGGTGGTAAGAATCACTATCTCCCATATCTTCTAAAATGGGGGAGTGGGCCATTTCTGCAGGTCCTACAGATTCAGTAGAATTTGGGAGTTCAAGGTTCTCAGTGGCATCTACCCAGATATCCCTGTTCCAAGTTTCAGGGTCCCCTTTCTTATGTATTGAGGCCCTGACCTGTGGGCAGGAGACATGTTGGGTTGAGCAATCAACCTCTGATGTTCTTCTACTCTTAGGATTCATTCTGTGCCTGCTCCTCTGTTCTGTCTGTGGAAGCTTTTGGATTCCTTGGTTCTGTCCAGAAGGCCCTCTAGTTTTCACATTTTGCTTGAGATTGCTGATTAATCACCCTGAGCCTGCCATTATCTCTCTTTGATAGGTCAATGGTGCTTAGCAACAGCCACCCAATTCCATAGACCTTGTAGTTACGTTTATTCTCCCTCTCAAGCATCAGATGTTACTCTAGCCTATGTATCCCCTTTCCAAGGGGATCTCATAACAATTCACCACTGCCACACACTGTAGCAAAAAATGCACTGTTAAGACATGCACTGCTACCACTATCCAGACTCTACTGATCAGCAGTCATGGGATCCTTGTTGCCAGCCACATATCCAGCCCCCAAACCCCATTTTAGAGTCTAAATCTGAGGATTATAGCTGCTACCCCATCTTAGAGTGGGGAACTAGACTCTGAGACAGAGAGCAATGTGCAGAGGCTGATTGGGGGGTGCTCATGGGAGAAGTGAGAAAGGCAGGATGGGCAGAGGGAGAGGCTGGCCACAATGCAATGCGGTGGCAATGAAGGAAGGTCTCAGATTATGCTAGGAGACAGCCCTTTAGAGTTGTCCCAAGTTGGGGTGAGGGACCTGGGCTCCCATATTAGGCAGTCATTAGCCACAGGCCCTCTCCCAAGAGGAGGCTGATCCCTGGGCAGTTAACCTTAGGCATGGCAGTTCCCTGTAGCCTAGGTTGATACCCAGTGAGTGCCACAGCTGTGAGCACCAGTGGCTGCTATTCCTGACAGTTGGGTAATGGGTATGTTGGGCCTATAAAGAGGATCCAGGTGAAACACCAAAGTGTCCACTACAAACACTTTCATGTTAAAACAAACGTGGATATATGATGAAATAGAGTCCAATATTTGCAGAAAATTTGAAGATAAAACATGAGACTTCATGGACATTTTCTACCTATTACAGCCTCTCTGGGGAAGTCTGCAGACCCTGTGGAATGGGCTAATCTTTCCCTGCTGCTGACAAAAGGCCACTTTGGTGAAATGTGTGAGGAGCACTACCTGCTCCCCCAGAAAGGCTCAGAGATATCCAATGAGACTTCCAAGCCAATGTGAGAACTTGGAGTTCCTCTCCCTAGAGAGTTTGCAACTTAAGGCTCATTTACCAGTATGGAATGAAAGACAGTGCTCCCTGACAAAGGGATTCCAAGCATCATTAAGCAGGTGTGTGAGGATTGCAGGGGAATATAGGGGGTTGAGTGCTCTCCCAGTGCTTCTGAGATCACACCCTCTGCACCACCCAAGCAGAAAGCCAGTCTAGCAGACAAGGCTGAAAGAGGCCCAGGCTACATTCAGGGTTTGAAGCTCTGGGTATTGTTAAAAAATGAAGGCACTTTGTATATGATCAAAGTGGAAATTTGAAAATATTGTGAAATTTGGAAATATTGTGAAAAGCCCAAATTTGAGTTTATGTGAGAATATAAGTTCTAGGGTCAAGCTAAGTCCTGTTCATATTCAAAGAAGGCAAAGATCAAGTCAGTGGCTTCAAGCCCAAATGGGACACAGAGAAGTCCCATTTAAGCACCACCATTTCTATAATTCCTAGAATTACTAGAATTGTTTTCTTCTTGCTGTACATATGTCCAACTCTTTCTCCTTCCCCCTTCCCACAAATAAACAAACAAAAGCTTAGCCCTGTACATTTTTATCATGGGAGGGCTGAATACAAGCCCTATTCCCTAATAAAAACAAAAGCCAGAGGGTTATTTGGTACGAACTTGATCTTGCTGTTGCTGATATCTTCCAAATGTATTTGCTATTTGCTCCCGTGTCCCTGCAAACCCCCGCTGTTCCCAATTGTCCATTGCCTATTAGAAACGGTTCCAGCCAAGGTATTTTTTCCCTATTTATTTGCTCCTTTTTCCCTGGGAACTTTACTATGCATGAGTAACTGGCCTGTGATGCTGCTTTTGTTTGACATTTTGCATTCGTTAAAAACCAGTCATCTGCATATTTTATAAACCCGTAGGGGTCTCTCTCCCCTTGATCAATGCTGGAAGTGCTCATTAACATCTGGGGAAGTTATGGCCCCAGACAGTTGGAATACGTAACCTACCGAGTATGGTTTTAGGGAATTTGTCTTAAAAAAAAAAAAAACACCAAAGCACTTTATATTCATTGCCGGGGTTGTTCACTAATAGAAATGAGCCTGCCTGCCTTTAGTACCTTAGTGTATTCCCTCTCCCCAGCCTAGAATGTATTTTCCCTTCTACTCTGCTTGTCTAAGGCGATTTATCCTCTGGGAAGCCCTTCTTGGTCATCTCAGCCGGCTCAGATTCCCTCTTCCTCTGAAAACCACCGGTTAGTCCGTTTAACCCACCTTCATTGGGCACCTCCTATGTGAAAAGTACAATGCAAGGCATTTCTAGGATTTCATATAAATAAGAAAAGTCATCTGCTCTCAGGTACTAATGAGAAAAAGAGACACACAAATCAACGATCAGGACTAAATGCAGTAAGAATTTGGAGGGCATTGTGCAGAAAGATTAGAGGCAGGAAGGCGACAAGGGCCAACCTCTACCCTCATTGTTAAGAAGGGTTTCGAAGAGGAATCAGTCACATATGTCATGAAAGGACTTGTGGTCATTTAGATGAAAATTGAATTCTGCCCAACTGGTCACCATGTATTCCACATGGACCAGCCACACCAGAATTGCACGAGCTGGTTATTAAAATGCAGTTTCCTGAGATGCACATCAGACCACTGATTCATGGGGTATGCATTTTCTCCATTATAATGGGTAATTTTAATGCACCCTGAAGTTTGAGAAATGCTGTGGCAGGTGAGAGCCATTGAAGGGTTTGCTTTGATGTTTCATTGATATATGTTTATTGTTAATATGTAACGCACGTGATCACGCGTGCACGTGATAAGTCTCTTTCAACTCTAGTTTCTCAGCCCATCAATCTTCCACCTCTTCCTATCCCAGAAGCAACCACAATAATGACTAATTCCTTAGGTGTCTTTCCAAGTAGGCGGGTGTCCAGTCATTTGCCTATTTGATCTCAGATTCACTCCCTGCCTTCCTCTGCTTTTCCCAGGTTCCCTTGGCCACTACCTCCCTGATAAGTTTGGTCAATTGGCGGCATTGGAGAGTAGTGGAGGGCAGGAGGAGCAGAGAAGTCAGGCAATCGGGCTACACTCCTCATCCTCCACCTTTGAGCAGCATCCCTGGTACTCTGTGGCTTTGTGGTCCCAGTTTTTGCTGGGCAAGCTCCAGGCAGGTGGCCTTGGCTCCTGAGCCTTGATACTTTCCTCTCCTTCCTCTGTTCCTCTAAATCTGATGCTCTTGATCTCTAAATCTCCTCACTGCCCTCTCCTTGCTCTTTTAACTCAATCAACACATTCAACGTGAGTTTCCTATAGTACGTTTTCTTTATTAAATTGTCTAGCTTGGAATGTTTTAACTGGATTCTGCCTTTGCTTTTCTCTTTTCCACTTAAAAAAATATCTGGCAGATGGGCACTAAGCTATTTTCAACTGACTTGTCCTCTGAGAACTAGAAAAGCCAAACAAATTTGTTTTTTAAAAAATAACAAAAACCAAAACCTATATATATATATTTATATATACAAATAAATATATATAAATATATACAAATAAATATATATATAAATATATATTTATATATATTTGGAAGGTTTGGAGTGATTTCAAGGTGCTGAGGAATTCCAAAGCCAAGATTTAGAAGATGAGGGAAGACCAGAGAAAGAGACCAAAGTAAGTGAAGCCTGAGGCCAAAAAGCTGACTGAAAAGCCAAGATAAACAACAGACACTAGAAATATACCCAGGGGGTTCAGTTATCAGACTTGGACTTTAAATCACTATGGATAATATGTTCAAAGAATTAAAAGAAAAGATTGATCATTTCAGTAGAGAACTAAAGATCAAATAAAAATTCTAAAACTGAAAAAATATATATTAACTGAAATTAAGAACTCAATGAATTATACATACTGAAGAGAATAACTAGTGAACTAGAAAATAGATTACATGTAAATATCCACATTAAAGCACAGAGAGAAAAAAATCACAGCTATTCACATGCATATATATGTGTATATATACACATATATATATATTCATAATGGACAAATCACTAAACTCTAATGTGCCTCAGTCTCCTAATCTATAAAATGGGAATAATAATAATAATTCATGTTATAAGGTTGTCATAACTCATTTAATAATATCATATTAAATGTCATAACTCATTTAATAATGAGTTAAATATATAGAAATATGCTATTAATATAAAACTATATTTAAATATATAAAGCTTCTAGAATAATGCCTGACATACAGTAGATGCTATGTAAGTATTGCTTTTATCACTAGTATTTTATGTTGGAGATTGTTCCATAGTAAGCATGTAGCACTACCTCATTCTTTTTTATGCTTTGTTCTTTTTAATAGTTATGCAGCATTCTATACTACACATAACCTATGATTATTTAAGCAGTTCTCTGTTTGACATTTAAGATATTTTTAGTGAATGCACTTATATATAATTTTGTGCTTACATATATGTAACTATATCTGGGTTTATGAAATAATTTTATACATATATAATTTCAAACAATATGTTCTTTGAATATATTCATCAAAGAATATATTTAATACAATATTTTAAAAAGACAGATATTTACAGTTTGCAAATCCCAGTACATTCCCATCAATAGCATTTGAGAGTGTTTGTTTCCACAAACTTATCAATTAAGTGTATTATCAAACGTTTTGATGTGGTTAATTCGATAGTTTCTAATTTTAGAAAAATTGGCATTGTTCTTATTGTGAGTTAGGCTTTCTTTTTATATATAAAAACTATCTATATTTTATTTTCTCTTAATGTTCCCATGCCAGTTTTTGTATTGGATAGTTAAGTTTTTCTCTTATTGATCTTAGACACCATTTATATATTTAGGTTATTAGCACCGTGTCATTTATATTGCAAATGTTTTTTCTTAGTTTGTTGTCTTTTGACTTTGTTTATGGCATTATTTTCCTAGTAGAAAATTTTAATTTTAATGTATTCAAATTTATCATTCTTTTCTTTTACGGATTGTTTGTTTTACGTCCTGTTTAGAAAGGCCTTCCTTCCTATATTTAAAAAGTTCTCTCTATGCTTTATTGAATTATTTCAAGTTGAGTAGTGTTAAGATGAGATTAAAGTTAGAGAAATGCTTCCTTCTGGCTATCATTTAAAGAACAGATGGAAGGGGAATAAGACCAGAGACAGGGAACTGGTTCGGAGGCTTTCATACTGATTCAAATGAAGACTATGAAAGGCTGAGCTTAAGCAGGAGGAAAAGCAGAATCCAGAGTGTTTAGAAGATATCATCAAAAGGACTTAGTGATATGAAGGTAAGAGGCAAGGAGACACCTACACCACACCCAGGCTTCTGGCTTGGGCCAGACTGGCTACTTCTTTGGCCCTTGCGTTATTGCATTTCTCTTGACTCCTGTGTTCTGGCTTTCCATGATACCTGACGTCTCTCAATTTGTAGGAGCACCTCAGAGATCTCTCTCATTCTCTGAAAACCTAGGCCAGTGTACACACCAAAGAGGGCAGTGAAACATTTGTTTCTGAGCCACACTAGGGTGTCTTCAGAGGAGGAGGTTATATTTGCTGTTGCCTATGATAAACTGGTGAGTAATGATATGTTCTCCTGACTTCTTGGATGGGCAGGAAGGTGTTCTTAGTCCAGCTTGCAATGTGCTTGGGAAGGGGGCAGGAGGTTCTAGTGCCCTAAGCTCATGACCTGCCTACAGGACTTCTTCACCCAAGTGGCCAACTGGCACATAAAACTTTGTGTTATCACCCCTGCCCTGTAAGTCTCCCCTGAATTAATGGAAACATCATCCGTTCAGGCTCCTAAGCTAGAAATCTCCACCGTCCCTAACCCCTCCTTCTTCCTTATACACCTCACACAACAATCTTCAAATCCTGGCAATTATTCCTCCAAAGTAGCTTCAAACCCTCTATCCATCTCCATGGTTGCTTCCTTAGTTCAGACTTTGTCTCCTCCGTTGTGGACTCTAGTGGCCTCCTAATCAGTCTCCCTGCCTCACTTCTCTCTATTTCCTCTCTATCCCATTGGCTAGAGTGATTGCTCAGAAAATGGAGGTGACAAGGTCACTCATCTGCTTAAATGACATAGTGATTAACAAATAAGTAATGTAGGCCAGGTGCGGTGGCTCATGCCTGTAATCCTAGCACTTTGGGAGGCCAAGGCAAGTGAACCCCTTGAGCCCAGGAGCTCGAGACCAGCCTGGGCAACATGGCAAAATCCCATCTCTACAAAAAGTACAAAAATTAGCCAGGTATGGTGGTGTGGACCTGTGGCCCCAGCTACTTGGGAGGCTAAGGTGGGAGGATCACCTGAGCCCAGGAGGCAAGGTTTTAGTGAGCCATGATTGCACCACTGTACTGCAGCCTGGATGACAGAGTGAGACCCTGTTTCAAAAAAGAAAAAAAAAGAAAAAAAGAAAGAAAGAAAGAAAGAAAGAAAGAAAGAAAGAAAGAAAGAAAGAAAGAAAGAAAGAAAGAAAGAAAGAAAGAAAGGAAGGAAGGAAGGAAGGAGGGAGGGAGGGAGGGAGGGAGGGAGGGAGGGAGGGAAGGAAGGAAGGAAGGAAGGAAGGAAGGAAGGAAGGAAGGAAGGAAGGAAGGAAGGGAAAGACAGAGAAGAATAAGTGATGTACTTGGTATACAAGAACTTTTATAACCTGGTTCTTCCTCTGTCAATACCCCATGTTGCCCCTGAACCCTTCTCTGTCCCCAGACAGAGAATAAGACAGAATAAGTCCTCACACATCTCTGTGTCTTTGACCTTGCTATAGGAGGAAGAATAATGGTTACCCAAAGATGTTCATGTTCTAATCCCTGGAATCTGTGAATCTGCTACTTTTTATGGTAAAGGTGAATTAAGGTTTTTTTTTTTTTTTAAATTTATTTATTATTATTATACTTTAAGTTGTAGGGTACATGTGTATAACGTGCAGGTTTGTTACATATGTATACTTGTGCCATGTTGGTGTGCTGCACCCATCAACTCGTCATTTACATCAGGTATAACTCCCAGTGCAATCCCTGCCCCCTCCCCCCTCCCCATGATAGGCCCCTGTGTGTGATGTTCCCCTTCCTGAGTCCAAGTGATCTCATTGTTCAGTTCCCACCTATGAGTGAGAACATGCGGTGTTTGGTTTTCTGTTCTTGTGATAGTTTGCTAAGAATGATGGTTTCCAGCTGCATCCATGTCCCTACAAAGGACACAAACTCATCCTTTTTGATGGCTGCATAGTATTCCATGGTGTATATGTGCCACATTTTCTTAATCCAATCTGTCACTGATGGACATTTGGGTTGATTCCAAGTCTTTGCTATTGTGAATAGTGCTGCAATAAACATACGTGTGCATGTGTCTTTATAGCAGCATAATTTATAATCCTTTGGGTATATACCCAGTAATGGGATGGCTGGGTCATATGGTACATCTAGTTCTAGATCCTTGAGGAATCGCCATACTGTTTTCCATAATGGTTGGACTAGTTTACAATCCCACCAACAGTGTAAAAGTGTTCCTATTTCTCCACATCCTCTCCAGCACCTGTTGTTTCCTGACTTTTTAATGATTGCCATTCTAACTGGTGGGAGATGGTATCTCATTGTGGTTTTGATTTGCATTTCTCTGATGGCCAGTGATGATGAGCATTTTTTCATGTGTCTGTTGGCTGTATGAATGTCTTCTTTTGAGAAATGTCTGTTCATATCCTTTGCCCACTTTTTGATGGGGTTGTTTGTTTTTTTTCTTGTAAATTTGTTTGAGTTCTTTGTAGGTTCTGGATATTAGCCCTTTGTCAGATGAGTAGATTGCAAACATTTTCTCCCATTCTGTAGGTTGCCTGTTCACTCTGATGGTAGTTTCTTTTGCTGTGCAGAAGCTCTTTAGTTTAATGAGATCCCATTTGTCAATTTTGGCTTTTGCTGCCATTGCTTTTGGTGTTTTAGACATGAAGTCTTTCCCCATGCCTATGTCCTGAATGGTACTACCTAGGTTTTCCTCTAGGATTTTTATGGTATTAGGTCTAACATTTAAGTCTCTAATCCATCTTGAATTAATTTTCGTATAAGGAGTAAGGAAAGGATCCAGTTTCAGCTTTCTACTTATGGCTAGCCAATTTTCCCAGCACCATTTATTAAATAGGGAATCCTTTCCCCATTTCTTGTTTCTCTCAGGTTTGTCAAAGATCAGATGGCTGTAGATGTGTGGTATTAAGCTGATAAGCAACTTCAGCAAAGTCTCAGGATACAAAATTAATGTGCAAAAATCACAAGCATTCTTATACACCAGTAACAGACAAACAGAGAGCCAAATCAGGAATGAACTTCCATTCACAATTGCTTCAAAGAGAATAAAATACCTAGGAATCCAACTTACAAGGGATGTAAAGGACCTTTTCAAGGAGAACTACAAACCACTGCTCAGTGAAATAAAAGAGGACACAAACAAATGGAAGAACATACCATGCTCATGGATAGGAAGAATCAATATCGTGAAAATGGCCATACTGCCCAGGGTAATTTATAGATTCAATGCCATCCCCATCAAGCTACCAATGAGTTTCTTCACAGAATTGGAAAAAACTGCTTTAAAGTTCATATGGAACCAAAAAAGAGCCCGCATCTCCAAGACAATCCTAAGTCAAAAGAACAAAGCTGGAGGCATCACGCTACCTGACTTCAAACTATACTACAAGGCTACAGTAACCAAAACAGCATGGTACTGGTACCAAAACAGAGATATAGACCAATGGAACAGAACAGAGTCCTCAGAATTAAGGTTGTTAATCAGTTGACCAGTTGACCATGCAATAGGGAGATTATCCTGGAGTATTGAAGTGGGCCCAAATGCCATCACAAGGTGCTTAAAGTTGGAGAAGGGAGACAGAAGAGGAGGTAAGAGTGATGCAATATGTGAACGACTCAACTTGGTGTTGTTGGCTTTGAAGATGGGAAGAAGGGGCTGTGAACCAAGGAATGTGGGCAATCTCTAGAAGCCACAAAAAGTAGGGGAATGGATCCTCCTCCAGAGCCTCCAGAAAAGAATTCAGTCCTATTGACACCTTGGCTTAAACTCAGTAAGACCCATGTGAGACTTCTGACCTACAGAACTGTGAGAGAATACATTGCACTGCCTTCAGCCACTAAATTTGTGATAATTTGTTACAGCAGCAATAGAAAACTAACATGTTTGCTATATTCTCTGCCTGGAAAGCTCTTTTTCAAATTGCTTTGCCCAATTTAATGTTGCCCCTTTCAGAAATGTTTGATTCTGCAGCAGGAGTGGCTATGGTCTCCACGGGTTTCCATGTCATATATTTTTTGCTAAACTCTTTGCAGCACCAGACTGCCCTGTAATTTCATTATTCCATGTCTATTTTTGCTACTAACTAGAAACTTGTTTATTAGGGTTGGGATGGACTCCCCTTGATTTATTTTTCTTTCCCCAGGAATTAAGACAAGACCTGGCACTTAATGTGAAAATGACAGATAAGAAAATAGGCCAAGTGAGATTATTACTCACCCAAGGATCCACAACTAGTGAGAAGTGGTGCTAATACCAGAGCCCTGGCCAGCCATCGGTTGACTCAGGGAAAACAAGGTCCTTCATGGAATAAACAGCTTTGCAGTCAGGTCTTCCTGCATTTCTCTCGTATCTTCCTGGTCCCAGAGCCCATTTTTGTTTGGCCAACTGGAGAAATATCTCAGCTCTAAAATATTAGTCCATGCCTGTTTGTTGCTTAGGTGTTTAGACCAAATTGCAAGCCCTGAGCTTGTGAGTCCATTGGCAAATATATGTTAAGCATCCATCTGTACTCAGCACAGGTTTAGTCTCTGAAAGGGAGAGAAATAAAGTCTTGGCCTTTAGTGACAGACTTTGTTCTCCAGCTAGAGAGACGTAGTATAATCAGATGAAAAGCATGTGGCATAGCAGGAGGTAAATGACATTACAGGTCTATAAGATGGAGGTCGGAGTCAAACAAATGTCCCAATCACATGAGATTAGAGTCCAGGGGAGGGGCTTCTGAGGGCTGGGGCCCTCTAAGAGCTGGGCCTAGCTGAATTTTCCTGAGGGCTCAGTGGGGATTGCCATTGCTAGAGATGTTGAGCACTATGGATTTTATTTGGGCTATGGCTGGGGAGACAAGGTGTCTGATTCTGCAGCCAAGTGCATTCACTCAATCCAAAAAAATTACAGGAGCCCCTACCATGTCTAGGAAAGGGCAGTGGATATAAAATGGGAGCACAAAGCTGAAGGGCACGGAATAGCCACTCTTGTGGCACTCACATTTGTAATCCAATCTGGTTATCATAGAAATCAAATTCTACCCTAGGTGTTTGATGAGTAAATGTCTATGGCTGGTTGAAGGGTGAGATTACTCCCAGCCAGGATGTGGAATAAGAGACTTCCTAACTTGGCCTTGAAGGACAGTCATGCTAGTGAGGACTAAGGTCTGATATTTTTATCTTGCCCAACTTTCTATCTAAGGGGTCTAGGGAGTCATGCCCTACAAACTATAAATGCTCATCAGATGGGTTTTATTTGACCCTATATGTCATAACTTACTTTTCAATCTGACTGGCATAACATTATAAGACAAGAAAAACAAATCAAAATATTTAACCCCCAAATATATTTCCTTGCCATACTTTGAAGTTGCCCTGCAAAGCCTCTTGATGGAAAAAGCCACATTCTATAGAGAATTCCTTTTCCTCTTTGTTTTCCTTCCTTCCTTTCCAGATCCAGGAGATAATCAACTAAGAGCCAGGCACCCTTTTAGGTCTGATAAGAAACATTTTACAACCTGCTCTCTCTCTCTGAAGTCTGCTATCTGAGAGCTTCCTCTGCACAATAAAACTTGGTCACCACAGTCTTAACCTGAACATTTCCTGTCTATTGATCCCAGGTCTTCAGATAAACTCAACCAATTGTCAACCAGAAAATGTTTAAATTTACCTATAGCCTGGAAGCCCCCCTCCCCCCAGCTTTGAGTTGTCCCAACTTTCTGAACCAAACCAATGCATTTCTTAAATGTATTTGATTGATGTCTCATGCCTCCCTAAAATATATAAAATCAAGCTGTACCACGACCACCTTGGGCACATGTTCTCTTTCCTGGAATTTTATACCATTTGTCCTGAGGGCTGTGTCATGGGCCATGGTCACTCATATTTGGCTTAGAAGAAATCTCTAAAAATACTTTACAGAGTTGGCTCTTTTAGTCAACACTAGTGACAGGCAGAGAAGGGGAGGAGCAGCTTGCAGTTTTCCTCTGCAGTTTGGTTTGAGAACTCAGCACTTTAAGGTGTATATATTTTAATAGGGATTTATTTTCTGCATTGTTAAAGCTTAATGGTTCCATCAAATCATACTGACACAAAGGCAAGGCAGAGCAGTTCACCAAACAGCAGATTTTGCCCTGAGCAAAGGCACTTCTCCATGTGTGGAGCAGTCCCCCACTGTTTCCTGTAAGAGACTGTGCCAGGCTTCGGAAATCAAACAGGAGCCCTTCAACAAAGCACTTCCTTTCCAGCAAAAGAATAGCTAAGAGCTGGGTTGCCCCAGGACAACACCTGCAGGAATATTATGCTAATGGAAGCTCTGGGAAGCCAGCTTGGCTCCACTCAAGGTGAGCACTCAAGGCCAAGACGGATCTTAATTACCTTTGTATTTCTCACCCAATATGCAGTAAGCCAAATATGTGCTTACTTACTTTCTTACTTGTGGGATGGAATGAACAGATTGATTAAATAAAAAGATGGATTAATGCCTTTCTGTGTATTGCTACTGAGTGACTGGAGTATCATAGGCTTCCCGAATGCTCAGTTCATCTTTTACTGGTGGAAGTGTGGCTGTGGTCGTCCTCACCACATGATATGTGGATGCATGTGCAGGTCACTTGTTTGTGAGTCTCATGGGGAATTCTTAGGAGGACATGGAATACTAGAATGCTAGAGTGGTCTGAAGCTCGGGGTTCCTAAATTCAACTCCCTCAGTTTGTGAATGGGAACGCCAAGGTCAAGGAACGTGCCCAAGGTGGCATGTGGTTCCTCTCCCAGAAGTTGATTTCTCAGAGGGCTACTGCCTGCCTTCAGGTCTGGTGTTTGTTGAGGTGCAACCTCTGCATTGTCTGTTTTGGTCAAAGGTCAGGTGGTTTGACGCTCTTTCCAGTGAGGGCAGTAGACAGGCATCAGTTTAATGATAAGTTATAAAACAAAACAATATGAACAGATTAACTTGAGAGCTCAAGTATCGTCATTGTGAAATAACATCAGCAGGAGTGTGAGGACTTACAAGTCCAAGCTCCCCTCACCTATAGCAGTGACTCCGGAAGTCCTGCCTTCCCAGTCCTGAGGCTATAGGAAGGGGGAAGCCACCAGGATCTCTCTACAGAACTCTCAGTAGGAACAGTCTCATTTCCAAGCCTCCTCTGATCTCACCCTGGAGGGTTAGGGGCATAGGGAGAGAAAAAGGAGGCAGCTTTTCTGTTCTGAAGGATCCTCCAGCGCTTCCCCAGTCCAGGCGATGAGGTCCTGGCCCAGTTCCAATTTGGGTAATTGCATTTTCCCTATGCAAATTGCCCCCTTGCATTTGCATAGAGGAGCTGGTGGAGGCCCAGAGGCCTTGGCAGCCTCCGTGGGCTCATGCCAAGCCCAGGTTCATTCGCCTTCTTGGCTGCTCTGAGGGAGGCCTAGTTCCCAGCTGGCATCACGAGCTACTTGCCCATCACAGCCCTAACATTTGTGGTCGTCCTGTTCATTTAGGTAGGTTTTTAATCTGTTTAAGATCTTTTGATCAGGGTGAGATGGCATCAAAGAAAGACCAGAGCATCTCCAAGGAGACCCAACCCATGGCCACACGCTAAGTCTCCCACCTGGAATGGATTCCTTCCTGTCACTCCACCTCTGCTGCTTCCTCTCTAAACTGTAGGGTAGACTAAATCAGTGGTTTCCACATCCTTTTTTAGCAACACTTCCATGTTTTTTTCAATAAATGCTTTTTGTTTTGTTTTAGAAAGCCGCAGCTCTTCTTAGACAGTGATGCCTAAGTCCCTGGCAACCCCCTAGGGACCTCTACAGCTGTCCCCTGGCTATGTGAGAACTTAGTAGTAGAATTTGAAGGCCAAATTCCTGTTCAAATTGTAGTTCCTCCATTTATCAGCTGTGTGTTCTTGCAAAGGCTAATTAACCTGTCTGTCCCTCAGTTTCCTCATCTGTGAAATCGGTATATATCTATATCAAAGGGTTACAGTGGGGATTAAATAAATTCATACATCTAAAGTGACTTAGGACAGTAATAATGGCTAGCACTAGCTCTATGCCAGACACTGTTCTATGTACTTTGTCTATAATCACTCATTTAAGCCTCACCACAACCCGAAAAGATAGGTGTAATTGCTATCCCCATTTAACAGAGGAGGAAACAGAACAGAGAAGTTAAGTAACTTTCTAACAGTCACACAGCTAACAGGGGACAGAGCCACACTTAATTCCAGGCAATCTGGTGCCAGAGCTCAGGATGTCAATTATAACACTGGCCTGCCCTGCACCATCCTGTAATAATCACTCAGAATAATTAAAAGTCCTTTAACAGCATCAGCTTCCTGGAATTTTATACCATTTACATGAGATTGTAAAGGTAAAGTTCTCAGTGTGGTATCTGTCATAGGCAGGTGAATTAAAGAATTTAATCCTGTTCCCCCTTCTCATCTGTGCTCATCTTAGTCTCCATGAGTGTTCACCCCTGTCAAAGACAATCATGCCATACCTTTTCCAAAAAATACACCTTGATAACCTAAAAGACGTTATCTTAAAGATATATTTGCCTGGGAGCCATTTTTCCCTCCACCTATCTCTCTCAATTCTCCCCAACTCCATCTGGAAAATTTGAAAGATCATATTATGTTGGAATCACCGATTTTCCAGTCTGTGCCCCACAAATACTGTGTTTGTTTAGAGCACAGCCCCCGCTGCTGGGGCCTTGAAACCCGACATGCACAGGGTGCACCCTGTGGCCAGGCACAGGCCACCATCTTGTCAATTCAGGAGCTGCAGAGGAGGAGCTCTTACTGCACAGGTGCCCGAGGTGGAGTGAACAGGGCACCACGCCCATTAGAATGAGGCCCTGCCTCCCGCTTCCATCTCAGCTTTCTTCATTTGCCGTGGTCCTGCCCTCCTTCTGTGAGTCCCACTGTGTCCCTGGATTTGGCCCTGTACTTCTTGGGCCTGGGGTGCCCTGGCCTGACTCCAGTGACTGTTGGCTCCCTCAGGCCAAGTTCACAGCCCTGACTCCCTGACCCAGTGCTCCCCAACTCCACCCTGAATCAGGAAGCCCCCAGGGAGCCAGAAGGCCTTGGCAGGGGATGTGGCAGCACCAGCCTAGGGTCTGGCCCACAGGGGCTGCTCCAAAATCAGAGCATGGCCAGGAATTCCTACCGTGTGACTGTGCCCCACTGTCCTGCCCATGCCTGCTCAGCCTCACAAATGGCCCGTTTCCTCCCATTAGTAATGGGATAAAATAATTGGGGAGATGACTCCTGCTCTCCTTGCAGAGGCTTTTGCATCCTAGCAGCAAGGCTACTCCAATGTCGCCCATGTGTGGCTCGTGTGTATGTGGTGTGTCATTGTGCACGCGCGTGCCTATGCTTTCTGCATGAGCCAGCCACTCAGAATCTGTTTATTTCCCTTTTATGATCACTCTCTCTCTCTCTGTGAAGCACCAGGACAGGCCTGGCATTCCAGGAATGGCTTGCAAGTGGTCCTCCAAGCCTCAAAGCCAGCCTCTGCTGTCCCCATGCAGTGTGCATAATGGGTCCTCCCAGGAACAATTTGCATAAAGGATAAATAAGAGAAACACAATGTGAAGTTTATTCATTTTTAAATCCTGCAGCGTTTGTGATTGAAGGCCCAAGCTCAGATGTTTGCCGGATGCGTCCCATTAAGACTCGGGGCTTTGTCTAATGTCTGCTCTGTTCCTGCAGGGGGGTGTAATGTGCACTCCTTCTCCACACTGGAGTGCTGTTTCCAGAGCCTCCTGCTCGACAAGGGACGGGGAACTGCGGGTTGTGTTCCCTTCCACCAGGCCCCCTCGCTTTAATTTGCTGTAACAGAGCCAGCACATTAAATACAAAACATATTGATGTTCTTGAGAACCCTGGAGGGTCTTTACCCTTCCTTGTCAGAGGAGCCTGGCATGCCGGGAGGGAGAGGAGATGGTATTTGGCACACACGCAGAGTGGCGCCTCTGGCGGGTCACAACCAATTGTCTGCCAAGAGCAAAGGGGCAGAGGTGCCATCATGCATGCCTCAGAGCATGTAGACAGGGAGCGTACCCTTGAGTCCTGGGCCCTTATGGACACAACAGTAGTTTAGGGACTAATAACAAGGAATGGGAAAAGAAAGGGAAGGGAGGAGGGAGGAAGAGAGGGAGGGAGGCAGAATGTCTCCCAGCAATAATGCTTGACTGAGCCTGGCCACTCCTAGGTCAATGTCAGTCAGCAAGTTCCCAAGATGGTGCAAGAGTTAGAGGAAGCTAGATGGGATTCTAACTTTTGGCATCTCTCTATTTTAAATGCCCTGGGATCCAGGAATTTGGCAGGGTAGATCTGGCTGTCATTTTGTGCATATTTGCTACAACAAGTGATGCAAGAAAAATAGAGGCATCTCCTCCAGCCGATTCGCCACTTTCTTAACAGTGTGTCTCCCAGGGTTGGAGAAGACAGAACCAGAGAGTAAACAAAGCTGTCGGCACACTCTAGGACAGGGCATGGCTGAAGATCCAGACCTCCTGACACACTAACTTCACACTCTTTTCTCAAGGTGGCAGAGAGCCCCCAGGACTCTGGGGTGAGAATTTTTCCTCTTTTCCCTGAAATGACTAACTATTGATCAATTAGTTTAACCTTCTCTTGACAAATGTACCCTTTTAATAGTAGCTACCATAGATGTGGGAGCTGTTCTGTGCTTTTGTTCATATATTGTTTCTAATCCACACATCTCTAGGAATGTTATTATCATGAATCTAAGATTCAGAGAATTTAAATAAGTTTTAGAAAGTCATAGGGCTAATAACTGACTGGACTCTAATTCAAACCCAGTCCTGGGTTCAGTGGTGGTGATTATGTTGTCATTGATGGTGGTAGTGAAAGTGGTGCTGGTGATGGTTGTGGTGACAGTGGTTGTGGTGGTGGTGATAGGGTGGTTGTGGTGATGGTGGTGGTGATGGTGGTGGTGACAGTGATGGTGATAGTGGTGGTCATGGCAGTGGTGATGGTGATGGTGATGGTGGTGGTGATGGGAGTGGTGATGGTGATGGTGGTGGTGGTGGTGATGGTGGTGGTGATGGTGAGGTGGCAGTGGTGATGGCAGTGGTGAGAGTGGTGGTGATGGTGGTGGTGAGGGTGTTTGTGGTGGTGGTAGTGATGGTGAGGGTGATGATGAGGGTAGTGCTGATGGTGATGGTGGTGGTGGTAATTGTGGTGGTGATGGTGGTAGTGGTGGTGTAGTAGTTGTGATGGTGGTGGTGGTGAGGGTGGTGGTACTGGTGGTGGTGGTGGCCGTAGTGATGGTGATGATGGTGTTGAGGGGGTGGTGGTAATAATTGTGGTGATGGTGATGGTGGTGGTGGTGGTGGTGATGGTGATGGTAACTGTGGTAATAGTGGTGATGGCAGTGGTGGTGGTGGTTGTAGTGGTGGTGATGGTGGTAGTGATGGTGTGGTGATTGTGGTGGTGGTAGTGGTGGTAATGATTTGGTAATAGTGATGGGGGGCTGGTGATGGTGGTTTTGGTGCTTGTGCCAGTAATGATAGTGGTTGCGGTGATTATCTGAATGCTTCTGGAGAAAACAATAAGAACTTTAAAGTAGTTTGTTGTAAAATTCTGAGGCTGTTAGCTTTAGCCCTTGCAACTGGCCTCTAAGGGGAGAGCAGAGAACTCAGCATGCACTGGAAGGGAGTCAGGAGACCTGAGCTCGTCTTGGAATCCATGTGAACTGGGAGGCTGGGCATTTGGGATGTGGCCATCTGCAGCGCCACTCAGGAGCTCTCAGACCTTTGTGAGCAAGGTCTGGCCAAGCAGGTGGCATCTTTCACTGAGGGACTTGGGAAGTGATAGGTGAGACTCTACCTCCTGAGTCTGGCCTTACCCAGGACCCAAGTGTTGTCTCTCTGCTAAGGCTTCCTGGAAATCCACTGTTAGCTTCTCATTTTAGGTGCTTAAGCATTTCATTTTCTGTTTGAAATGTTAATTTTCTACTTTTAAAAATTCTTTAGGGGGATTGACGATACTGGGAGGCTCCTAGCAAATTCTCTGTTCCTGATGAAAGTCTGTGTCGATTCTGATTACGAAAAGCCCCTAACTGGAGCAATCCTGATCCATATCTCTCAGAAGGGGCAGCATATTAAGTCCTGCCCTCCTTTACATGGATGGATTCCTCACATCTGGTGAGGTTAGGAAGATGGGACACATAGAGGCGCTGGGGACAGGGAGGAGAAATGAGGTGAAGACAGGGCAGGAGAGGAGTAGGTCCTGTAAACATGTCACCTGCCAAGGTGAGCCAACTGGGAGTCTGCTGGACTACACACACACTATGTCCAGGATGAAGCCTCCTGGCCCATTTCACCTGCTTTGCTTTCCTTAACCTGCTGCCTTAACTAGCCAAGGTCTTTGGTATCAGACCCACTTCCAGAAGAGCAGACAGACCACTCCCCAGAAACCAACGATACGTAATAATAATCACAATCTTGTCACACACCACAAACAGGGGCTTTGTATTGCACTCTACAGTTCACAGGCACTTTCTTATCAACGCTTTGATTCAATTAATTTAATTTTTGCAAGAGTCCCAAAAATAAGGTATTATTATATTTTTTATTTTGCATATTTGGAAATTGAGACTCTGGGCTTGCCCAAGGTGATGCAGGTAGTAAAGCCAGAATTAGACACTAAGTGGTATATTCATTTATTCACCAGTGAATTAATGCTCACCTGCTCTGTCCCAGGCACTATGGTAGGCACTGAATAATACCAAAAGCAAGAAAAGATGTGACCTAGGCCCATGGTCTTTCTGGTCTGGGGATGCCTAAGGATTCTATTCTTTTTTAAAATGTCACTGTACTTCATAACAGCAAAAAGTAACAAGTGAAAGTGTGGCAGCAGGTAATGAAATAGGATTATTTAGCTCAGACCCAAGAACACTAGAATGTTATCAGTCTGGGGCTATTCAGTATGTGGATAAATAGCTTCGAATACCTCAATATAATTTTTTTCTGACCCAGCACATTAATGCACACTCAAATTGATGATAATTGCAGTAAAAAAAGGTTAAATTTTGCTTGGCAAATGTTATTTGTCTGACAAAGGAATATGTAATAAATTTTGAAAACACTTTTATCAATGATTATTGAAAAATATATCAGAGTTGAAATATCAGCCCTTGAGCAAACTCATTTGTGTACCTGAGGCATTGCTGTGTGATTGGGGCCCAGCCCCATATATAGTCCAGGCACCTTCACTCTGGAAAATGATGTAGTTGGGCTGGCTGGTATATTCAGTTGTCCCCACATCATCCTTCCATGAGCCAACCCTGCCAGGACCTCCAGACCTCCAGAGCCAGGGGCTGAAGGCACACAAATCATGTAGGAAGAGTTGGCTCTAAAGCTCCCTTCCTCCTGCCTCTGGGCCTCCACACCATAAGTCAACCTGGGACATGGAAGAAGTGCAAAGATGCCTCCTGTTGAAGGGGTCAAAGTGAGACCGTTTATCTTCCCTCGGTAAAAAGGTGTTTTTAACTCTCTATCAAGGGTAACTCATCAATCCTTGTATGAGACGAGAGCTTCATTAAAAATACAATTTCAATTAATTTTGTGTGTATGCTTTTCTGACTCAGAACTGGGTTGGTTTTGGCTTTTCATGGGCAAGGTGATGTGGGAATGGTCACTCCCTGAGAGTCTATACATTGCTGGCCCCTCACCCAGGGTGAGCCGTTAAATTGAGTGTGTGTGTGCTTCCATCCCGAGGACTGGCAAGGGGGATTGCAAAGTTGATTGAAATATTAACATGAAAGCACTTACAAAGATGAGCATCTATGTCTTTCCAGGCACATTCCAAGTGATTTTCTGAAATCTTGTCATTGACTCCCTCAGGCCCCTGAAACCATTTTCCTCATTGACAGCTGTAGGGATGGGAATAGGAGAGTTGTGTATAGACTTGGGATGTGCTGGCTGAGAGTCATGAAAGGTTCCATTGACCCTGACCAAGAGTCTTCTTTTCACACAACTTGCTAATTCTAGACATGAAATTCCTGGATTCCCTCATGAAGCGTGGGCAAGAATTTAGCCAATGATGACTCAAGTTGACATTTCCCAGGAACTCTGCACCCTCAAATGAGCTTCTGGGAGAGGGAAACACATCAAAGCAGAGGCGAGGGATGGGAGTGAGTGGCACCAGACTGCTACAAAGCCTTTTCTGAGACATATTGATGACTTGGTGTAGCACCTCTCAAATGCCTTGGCCAGGGTGAGAGCTCCATCACAGCAGGTATTTCAGAAGAGGTGTAATGACCCACCACTTATGTACAGTGAGATTTTCTATGCTATATGGGCCATTGAATACATGACCTTGAAGACTTCATGACCCTCGTAATACATCACAAAATGCATATATATATGTATCTGAGAGATAGAAAATTAGATAGAGATTGAGTCAATACTTAAAGCCCACTGGACACTTAATGTCCATTATTTAAGAACAGACATTTGAAGATATCAGTTTCCATCCTGCTTTCCAAAAGTCAGGGCACCTGACTTCTAATCTCTGTTCTATCTTTAATAATAATCACATAACCTTAAACAAATTTCTTCACCCCTGGATCCTTGGCTTGCTAATCTTTAAAATGGAGACAACAATGGCACCTTTAGTGTTTGCTAGATTGCTGGGCTCATGGTCCTCTTGAGGTTAGGGACAAAGGCCTCTTGCTTCCCCACTTCTCCAGATTCTCACAGTGATGAAGGAACAGTGTGGATTCTTGATAGTGAGCTGAAATATGGTCATGAATGGGAGTGTGCTGAAGAGAGGGGAACAATGAGAAAAGCTTCTATAGCAAGATGCTTCTATAGGAAGGAAAAGCTTCTATAGGAAGATGGATCAACTGTCAGGTCCTTCTAGATTTAAAGACCTACAATGCTCCAGCACTTTGGGAGGCCGAGATGGGCGGATCACGAGGTCAGGAGATCGAGACCATCCTGCCTAACACGGTGAAACCCCGTCTCTACTAAAAATATAAAAAACTAGCCGGGTGTGGTGGCGGGCACCTGTAGTCCCAGCTACTCGGGAGGCTGAGGCAGGAGAATGGCGTAAACCCGGGAGGCGGAGCTTGCAGTGAGCTGAGATCCGGCCACTGCACTCCAGACTGCGTGACAGAGCGAGACTCCGTGTCAAAAAAAAAAAAAAAAAAAAAAAAAAAAAAGACCTACAATGGTGCATTGGAAGGGGAGTATGGGGGTGCGTATTGCCATAAGACTAAGTTTATTTGCCTCATCATTGCCACCCTCAACTGTTACTGAGTAACCTTTGTTGAATCCTTGTGCTTCTTGGGACAAGACTTTGTGCTTTATCTACCTTCCAGAATGAATTTAAGAATCAAATGAAACTGTGTACACAACACTTTTCAAATGCAGACATTAACACTTGATTAATACTTTGAATTTAATCTCTGGGGTAGTTTTTTGGTTGACTGCAAAAGATTTACCAGTCTCCAAAACCATTTTCTTCAGCTGCTTTTTCTACACCCAGCAAGTTACACAGTCTGTATTAGCTATATCAGTGGTTCTCAAACTTGAATGTGCATCAGATTCTGGAGAGCTTGTTGAAAACAGATTGCTGGTCCCCATCCTCAGAGTTTCTGATTCAGTAGGTTGAGTGTGGGTCCCAGGAATTTGGATTTCTAAGTTTCCAGGTGATGGTGCTGCTGGTGGTGGTTCTAGGGCTATACTCTGAGAACGACTGGTCGAATTCTTTGATGCATTTAATATTTACATAGACTTTTCATGTCTTGATTACTTCCAAGATATCTCATAGTATGTCTGTGAGATGAGCAGAAGTCAGGCAGTCTTAGGGATATTCTATAAATATACAGACTATGGCCCAAAGACTGGAAGTGATGATGGCTGGAGGGCCTCACAGTGAATCAATAGTCAAGTGGTAACAAAACCAGGATTTTTCTGGACATCCATTTCAGTGTCTTTCCCATTGGGGTGGACTGCCCCCTACTGGTCAGTCAATTGTGGTCACTAACTACCCCTCTAACCACCCCCAAACTTAGGCTGGTGACAGGCTGCAAGGCTGCCCTTGCAATTCAGTGTCATGAATGTCTTCTGGTGCCTGGTGCTTGCGAGGCATCTGTTTCTTTTGGTGGAAGGTGTGAATTGAGGAACGAATTTTCACTTTCTCAGATTCTTCAGTTGGAAACTATCCCATCTGTCCCTCTGCAATCAGTAAGCACTGTGCTGGCGGCACTCTGCAGGGAAGATAGTGCCACCACTCACATGGCTTTTCCAG
This sequence comes from Macaca nemestrina, assembly GCF_043159975.1. Taxonomy (NCBI): domain Eukaryota; kingdom Metazoa; phylum Chordata; class Mammalia; order Primates; family Cercopithecidae; genus Macaca; species Macaca nemestrina. Next base: position 44,203,112 of record NC_092143.1, read on the forward strand.
ACCAAACTGGAATCAGGCTCCTTTGAGTCCTTTTCTCCACTAAGCTTTATTCTTGGCCTGCAGAGCCAGCTTTAGCAAAGAATCCTGCTAAGCCAGTTTATCAAGAATCTACTCTTGATATCCAATCAAACTCGTCTTCCTCCATCCTCGATCTCTAATCAAGTTCCTCTTCCCCCTCACCCCTGACATTCAACCAAGTCCCTCTTAGCAATTTTTCATACTCCCTCACCCTGCCCTCTGGCTGTAAATCTCCATTGGTCCCTGTGTATGGGGAGTTGAGTTCAGTCTCTCTCCTATTGCAATAGTCTTGAATAAAATGTTTTGCTGCCTTTAACACATGTCCAGTGAGTTATTATTATTTTCAACACTAAGAATATACTTGAGGCTCCTCTTTCTGTGCCCAACCTGGGTACCAAGGGGTGGGTATATTGGTGTCCTCAAAATTGCCCTGAAAACTGAATGATTTGTCACCCCAGCTATGAAGTCTCAGCCCTTGAGTTGATAGGGAATTTATTCACACCCTTCTAAAACTGCTTTTGCCAACATCCACATCTGGAGGCCCTGCTGGCCCTGGGTAAGAGGCCAGCAATGTTTCAACCTTCTGCCCATTTACCCTTTCTCACACTCTAGGAAAACCCTCATTCTTTTCCACCTGCTGAGGGGTCTTGTGGTTCCCAGGTGAGGCCAGAGGCGGACTGGCGGTGCCCAGAGCCTGGACGAGGTGAGTCGGGATAGTGCTGAGCCCTTCTAAGCTGCCCAACCAAGACAGGTAGGAGGTATCAGGAATGGAAACCAACCAGTGAGCGCTAAAAACCCAACAACAAGCACTTAGTCCTGCCAAGCCGCAGAGAAAGGCTCAGTCTTTGGGCAGTATTTTTTTTCTTCCTCCCTGCTCCGTTTCCAGATTCACAGCAATCTTCTCTGGGCTGAGCAGGTTTGTCTGCTGCCGTTACTATGGCTGCTGCTGCTCTTGAATGCCTGTGTGTGTGTGTGTGTGTGTGCGCGCGCGCGCGTGCGCGCGCGCACACGCGGGCGAGAGCGTGTGTATGAGAGCGTGTGTGCGTGTTTTCTCCAGAGTGACTGGTTTGTGCTGTCATCAGCCGTTGTTTTGGTAAATGGCGAGTTAAACAGATATATCCAAGCGTAAAATCTAAAAAATGTTCCCTCTGGGCGCCTGGGGGGTGTTGTTTGAAATCAACTACATATCAATTGAGCGGCGGCGAGCGGATCCGATGATAAATTCCAGTCCACAGACGCCTTATAAATTACATTTTTTTGTTCGCGATCTTGCCTCATCTCAGCTCCCCAGAGGCCCTTAGACTGAGAACTATGATTGTGTTGGAGAAACGTTTGCTCAGCTTGAGTGAGGCCATTAGCATTGCATGTGCCAGTCCGTCCCTGCGCTCCCCCCACCTCCCCCTGGCCCCCCCACCCGCCCCTTTAACAAAATACAATATGTGCCTGGTAATTTTTCTGTTCATTATCTCATTGTTTTCTGTAAGTACAAGGTTAGATTGAATTACTGCGGGCTCCGCCGTCTATTTGTAATTCTCCTTCCATGCCGAGCTGCTAATGAATGGGCAATTTAGTCAATTCTTTGTAACGGCTTCTTCTGTGCGTCAGCCACTTAATTACTCTGAGCCTTTCTCACTGCTGCTTTATTGCACGGAAAGTCGGGGCTGCTTTGAGGGCTTGGCACAGGGATCTCCAGCTTCCAAAAAGGAAAAAAAAAAAAAAAAGGAAAAATTGTCAGAGGCAACCAGAATTCTGTATTCTTGCTGCTTCCTGCGGTGGCTGGAGAAACATTTTGTGCCCTCAGCCCACACATCCCCTGTTCCGTCTGCACACAGGGTTTATCTTCCTCCTTCTTTGCTGACAGTTGGCTTAATCCTGGCTGTGGCAGTCACTGTCGGGTGGCAGAAAGGCGCAGGCTCCTGCACAGAGAACAGCATCCTAGGGGAAGGTCCTGGTGTTTTAAAGCATTATTATTATTAGCCTGATTAGTATGCCACCTTTCCCCCTTGTCAGTATCTCCAAATCATAGCCAGAGGTCCCATTCTGTGACATCCAATGTTTCCTCTTTGCCTTGATATAGAGCACCTCACCTTTGTGACACAGGGAGCTGGATGGGGTGTTTATTATCTCCATTTAACAAAGGGAAACAGCAAGTCCAGGCAGGTGAAGGGACTTACTCGGGTCGATGAACCAGGAATGGCAGAACCAGGACTTGCATCCAGATAACACAAGATTCCTGTCCTCTTCCCATGCCATCCTTCTGCCCAAGGGAAGACTTAAGAATATTGTCCTGTCACTGAACTCAAGTGTGCCAAGGTGGAAATAGAGTAAGTTGGCTTTAAAGGGAATGAGACAACTCTGGAAAGGGAGGAGACTTTCCAGTAGTGACTGAGGGGCTAAAAACCCCCAAGGAACTGGGAACTCATTAAATAGAACATCCGTTTTCAATGTGGCACCTTTGGATACATCTGTCATGCTACCAGGATATTTCTATGTGGCCCAGAGTTATTATAGATGCACGTACAATTTATCGTCCAAACTGGGACATGTCTGAAAGTGAAATGAGGCAGGATCATGCTGGAGCCACAGGAGTGAACTGAGACTGTCCGGAGCAAGCTGGGTCGTATGGTCACCAGACCCAGGTAATGAGAATGTGTAAATGCTGTGTGGATAGCGTGTCTTCAGACCCGACTTACTCTGATGATAATACTTAGAGGGAGTCCCATCAGCTGGATCCACCCCGAGTTTACAGACATTCCCTGTGTTGTGCATTGCAGTGATGTATATGAACTACAGGGCATCTTTACCCAAATCCAGAAAGTGATGGACTCCACAAACACTGAGTGAGCACCCACCTAGGTAATAGAGACATAAGAATGAGAAGACAAGGTTTCTGGCATTTTGATCCGACTGCTCTAGCAGAAGGAAGGTAAATGGTTCTCTAAATGTCACTAATCTCTCCAGATAGCCTCCTGAATGTGCCGGGCCCTTGCTTAAAAAGCTATTGTCTTCCTCTGGGTTCTGGCTCACTCCTCTTCATCCTTTGGATGTCCCTGTAAATGTTGCCTCCTTCAGGAAGCCTTCCCTGATCTCCAAGATTATATTAGGACCCCTTTTATTCTATTTCATGGCATCGTATACTTTTTAATCTTCATTACTTACCACAACTATAACTACATTATTTATGTAGTTGTGTGTTCAACGCCTTTCTTTCCCCTCCCCCATTCAACCTTGACCTGTCTGTAAAAGTACAGAGCCTGGCACATAGATCTAAAAAAGTCTGTTAAACTGAACACAGCCAGCCACTTTTCTGGGTCAAGCTCTAGTTGCTTCCTCTGCCAAAAGCCTTCCTGGGTTGCTGCAGCCTGTTCGCCTGTTCTAATCTCTCTTTTCTGAGCTCCGTGTAGCTCACACAATCTGAAAGCATCACAACACTCTCGATTCTATCCTGGTTGCACCTGTTTTCTACATCAAACTTCAGCATTCTGAAATCAGTTTAATGGGCTGAGACCAAGAAGAGGAGGAGGAGTGGAGAGGAGAGGAATAGAAGCAAATGGTGGAAAATACTGGAATGCATCACACTTGGTAAAGTGAAGGATTGTGTCACGAAGCTCATTTCAGTTATGTCTGTGTACACACATACACATGCACACACACATGCACACATATACATGTGTGGTTGGTCACAGTGTGAGAAGTGTGTCTTAAACTGAGGCACAGTCCAGAAAGGTTTGCCAACCCTGCCCAAGAGTGGCATTTGTGTGAGTTTGCTGGGAGGAACTAAGTGAGCCTCTGACGCAGTGGTTGCTCACCCCTACCAGACTTTCCTTGCCCAAAGATCTAGGTGGAATCAGGTATTGTACCTGCCGCTCACCTGTGTACACCTCCAGAGAAAGTGAGGGCTTTAGGTGCCAAGGTTCCCCAGGTGGCCTCTCATGCCTGTTTCTCTGGTGCTTGCCCGTGCCTTGGGTTTCCAGGGCCAATGGAGCTGCCACATCCTCTCCTGTGAGCTTCTTCAGTAGTGCAGGGTCTCTGCTCCACCTCTGGCAGGGTCTCTCCTCCAGCAGGCAGCAGGTCCCCCACCTCTCTGTTTGGTTTCTGGTGTTCTTCTGTGGGCCAGACAAGCCATTTTCTCTTTCCTCCTCTCTCCTGTCTGCCACAGGGGAGTGCTTACTGACATATTAAGGCTTGCTGTTATTTTGCCACCCTGAGCCTCAGTTTTCTCATCTGTCACTGCATCCTCATAGGATGTTGGAGGTAATTCAGTAGCAGAAAGCACATGTGAAGGGACTGGCACAAAGAAAGCACTCAGCAAGCCCTCCCTGCCTCCACCCCTGCTTCCTTCTCTCCCTTCCACCGCAGCAGGGCTGGGGCAGGAAGTGGGCTGAGAGGTTAATGTGGTGCAGGGCTGGGGTTGCTCTAATGCTTTCTGCCATCACAGTCTAGTTCTGTGTGTGCTCAGTGTCCTCCTAGGACAGGACTATGGGCTTTGCATGGAGGTGGTGGACTCTGAACACTGCTGGAGGAAATAACATAGGATCTTCACTTTTAATACACATGGGTTCAATTTCTATTTCACAGGAAGTGGCACCAGGGGCTCTCCCAAGTCAAGGGGCTTTCATATCCGGCCCTTGAGTGTCTATCAGCTAAGCAGGCTCCATGACCATGGAAATGGAAGGTTGAGCACAAACCCCTGTCCTCTTGGAGCTTTCATCCTACAGGTAACAATGGTGATAGAGCACTCCTGTGTGCCGGCCTTTGTTCTAAGCCCTATTTATAAAGTAACTCATTTCATCCTCACAACAAGTCTGTAAGGTGGGTGTTACTTAATCTTAACTCATTTCAACCTCATGACAACTCTACAAGGTGAGTGTATTAGTCTGTTTTGTCTCACTATAAAGAAATACCTGAGGCTGGGTAATTTTTTTTTTTTTTTTTTTTTTTTTTTTTTTTTTTTGTTGAGATGGAGTTTTGCTCTTGTTGCCCAGGCTGGAGTGCAATGGCGGATCTCAGCTCATTGCAACCTCTGCCTCCTGGGTTCAAGTGATTCTTCTGCCTCAGCCTCCTGAGTAGCTGGGATTATAGGTGCCGCCGCCATGCGAGGCTGGGTAATTTATAAAGAAAAGAGGTTTGATTGGCTCATGGTTCTGCAGGCTGTACAGGAAGCATGGTGCCAGCATCTGCTTGGCTTCTGGTGAGGCCTCAGGAAGCTTACAATTGTGGCAGAAGGTGAAGGGAGAGCCAGTGCATTAAATGGTAAGAAATGGAGCAGGAGAGCAGAGAGGGAGGCCCCAGACTCTTAACCAGATCTCTCGTGAGCTAACTGAGCAAGAACTCACTCATCACCAAGGGAATGGCGCTAAGCCGTTTATGAGGGATTCACCCCCATGATCCAAACACCTCCCCCCAGGCCCACCTCCGACATTGGAGGTCACATTTCAACATGAAATTTGGAGGGGATAAACATCCCAACGGTATCAGTGAGTGTTGGTGAATGCCTGTTTTACACATTAGGAAAGTTGTAGTTCAGAACTCCTGTAACTTTCCCAGGGGTACCTAGGGAATAAGGCAGTAAAACTCAGGTTCAAACCTGGGCAGCCTGGCTCCAACACAGAGCCCAAAGGGAAGGCACGGATTCCTTCAATCACCTTTCAGACAGAATGCAACACTTCAATGCAAGTTGTTTTGGAAAACACCCTGGTAAAAAGCGTGTATCCTGGTTTTTAAAAAGTTCATTCCCTTTGATGCAATATTGGGACTTTAAGAAGTTGAATCAAGACCACATATTATAGAGGAAAAGAGAGAAAACTTATCTGCCAGCAAAAAGGTGCTCAGGTCTCATTCTGAACACCAGTCAGCCTGAGGTGGCCCTTCTCCCAGGCCCCACTCACCTTGGATATGTTTCCTATGTAACAATAAGTATATGGTCTGTCTGTCTGCCTCCCCACTAGATACTCTGATTAATGAGGGTGGGGACTCTGTTTTATCAACCACTGAATCCTTACACTTAACAAGAGACCAGCATACATTGAACCCTTAATAATTATCTATAGAAAGAAAAAGTGATAATGGCTAAGTCTACATGGTGTTGCTTGTAAAATTCTTTTTTTTTTTTTTTCGTTTGAGACGGAGTCTCACTCTATCACCAGGATGGAGTGCACTGGTGCGATCTCAGCTCATTGCAATCTCTGCTGCCCAGGTTCAAGCTATTCTCCTGCCTCAGCCTCCTGAGTAACTGGGACTACAAGTGCGCACCACCACACCCAGCCAATTTTTGTATTTTTAGTAGAGACAGGTTGTTGGCCAGGATGGTCTCGATCTCTTGACCTCGTGATCTACCCGCCTCAGCCTCCCAAAATGCTGGGATTACAGGCGTGAGCCACTGTGACTGGCGCCTGTAAAATTCTTTTACCTTTGCTGCATGTTTACAATTTTTCAAAGTAAAATGTTGGGGGAAAAATAGAGTAAACAAAGGAAATATATAAGCATATTATAATAATTTAAAATATGTTTATGCATGTGACAAAATGGCAGGAAACAAACTAAGATGATATCTACAAAAATGTATGTGGAAAAAATGGTAGAAGAAAATATTAGGTTTTGCGAGTTTGCCATTACTTTTAATTAGAGTCCCAATATTGCGTCAAAGGGAATAAACTTTTAATTTGCCATTAAAAGTAATGGCAAAACCACAGTTGCTTTTGCACCAACCTATTATATAGAATTTTAGTAAGAGTTTGGGATGGCACTGTGCATGATTTTAACATTTCACTTTTCTTGTATTTTCTATATCCTTTGCAATGGACATGTTTAACTTTCATAATGAAATCAGTTTCTTTTTGTCTGCTGTGAGTCCTTAGCCCGGGTTTCTGTAACAAAACAATAGGTCCCATTTTTAGCAAACCCATTGCATGAAAACCTGGACAGACTTGGACTCCGTGGCAGAAGTCTGTGCTTTACAGCAGGATTTCCAGCCGTGCTGCTTTCCGAGGCCAGTCCTCTGAAGACATGACAGGGTAAACCAGTCCCCATGGCTGATGTCAGGTGGTGGCAGCCCCAGCCTCCTTGGCTTAGAAGAAGTTGGCCCCTCACCAAGAGGGAGTCAGCCTTCCCCTCTTTGTCTCCCAGGTTTGGAGGCTGCAGAGGCCCTGTGGCCATCAGCTGCCTCTCACACAAGGGCACAGTGCCCTGAGCAAACAGGTGATGGATAGTCCAGCTCTTTCCCCACAGAGGCCAACTCTCACATCCCCTGGGAGAGATGCATGCCAAGAGACCCCATCCAAGCTGACCTGGCCCATCAACAATGCCACACACCTCTGCCTCTGCCTCTGCCCACACCTCAAACCACCCTCATCTCCCCAGCTTGGCCACGACGATGGAGTCTGCTGAAGACCGCCAGAGCAGTGATTTTCTGTGACTACTCCCATGCAGCCACCACTCTCAAGTACCCTGCCTACCAGCCTCTCCATACTGCCCATATCCCTAGTACCCAGCCATGGGCCTCAGACATGTAGCAATGAACGAGACCAATGCTGATGTCCTGCCAGGAGGGACTTTGCAACGCTACTGGAAGCTTCTGAACTGCTGTTTCTGACCCAACTCTCACCAGCAGTGCTCTTGAGCAAGTTTTAAAATCTCCATGGGTGGCAACTCCCATCTTTCAAAAGGAACTAACATTTATTAAGCACCTATAATCAGTCAGAGGCTATGCTGTGAGCCCAGTTAATTCTCACCTGATATTTTGGGGTCTAATTATGATCTTCATTTTCCCAGTGAGGTAACTGAGGCTCAGGGAGGTTAAATAACTTTAATAAGGTCAAAACTCCTAAGTGACTAAACCCAGATTTGAGCAAAAGTTCTAAAACTATAATTGTCAAACAAATGAAAGGAATTACGAACGTTTTGAACCTCCAGGCACTCTCTTTGACAATACAATTGGAGAGCTAGTTGTCAGTGGTTCACATCTTACTGGGAATTAATAAGAAGGATTTCTTCCCTGACCACTATCCAGTATGCAGTTATCACAGGAGGGAACTTAGCAGTCATTTACATTATAATATGAGTTAATCAGAAGGCTTTCCACTTGACAGCTGTCCAGGACGGTGACTAGGAACAAAACACACTTCCACTAACTTCTCTTTGTGACTAAGGAGTGGATTTCTGCATGTGATTTCAGATCATTGAGAGAACCGGGAGTGTTGACTTCCCACCCAGTGGGACTAGGAACTGGGAAACTGCCTGGAATCCAACCTCTAAATCCAGTGTGGAGCAGAGAAAGCAGCTGTGGCTCCCAGGCCAGGATCTCTGGGCTGTGTGACCTTGGGCAGGCCTTTCTTCCACCCTGAACTCCAGTGTCCTCTCAAATGAAACCTGGGGGTTCCTCCAGTGTCAATTCTATGGTTTCATATGTTAGTGCTGGTATTGGGCTCATCTCAAGTTAAGGGTTTCCACCATGCCCTTAAGAAGAATTTCAGATGTAGGATGGCATTGCAGGGCAGAAGGGTAGGTCATCTCCTCACTCTGCACTTAGGGATGACCCTGAAGGCGAGATTCAAAAGTGCTGTCACTCACTCATTACTGACCTTGGTTACAGCCTGTCCCTCCTTGCTCTGAAATTAGCTATCTCCCTGTCTCCTGCATGAGACCCTGGGCTTTTGAAAGCAGAGGCTGCATTTTGTCACCTCCAAACCCTCAGCTTCTTTCATCATGCCTGGCACCATGATGCTGCAGTTGCTCATTGCAGGTTTGGTGAATAAATGAACAAAATAATGGAATTTGTGCCTATAGAATTAATTTCATAAGGCTTTATCTTACTGAGGAGATACCATTCTGGAAGCCAGAAGACACAACTTACATTTGACCCCGGCTCTCATTTTCTACCCCTTCCCTTCAACCACTTACAAGAAGCAACTCCCGCTTAATAGACAGAAAAGCTGAGACCCAGATAGGACACATGACTTGGAATTTTACTTATGCAAAGCAGGAAGGGACCAGAGATTCTCTATCATCTTTTAGATTCCTTAATATTATACATGAGGAAATTGAGGCCCAAGAAGTGAGGCAATGATGACAGGAGGTCCCACAGCTCAGCAGTGGTAGGGTGGAGACAAGATTCCAGCTCCCAAATCATAGTCTAGAGCCACTTAACACAGAGCTCAGGCAGCCCTGGTATACAGCTCCAGGTTCCCATGGCAACTACGTGGAACAAACCATCTTCTTTGGGTAGCATTGATTAATTCTTTATATTGCTTTTCTCTTTCTTTGAGGGGAAGTATACCCTTCACTCTCCCTAGACAGACTCATTTATGAAAGGAAGAGATTAGGATGCCTTCCAGAAACAGGTATCCAGACAGTAAATGAAGATCCTGGCTGATATAGGCCTGAGAAGGTCTCAGGATTTGCCAGTGCCTCTAAGTAGAATTAATGACAGGGAAAAAACCATTCTGTGATCTGTTTGGAATTCCTTGGCTTATCATTGACACCCATTTCTGCACATCTCTTTCTGAGTAGTAACAGCCCTTAACCAAATGAAAATATGTGACAGGGCCCTGGCAGTTCATGCTTTCCAGGAGGTTTTTACTGTATTTATTTCATTTGATTCTGTGGTGTAGACAGGGCAGGTATTGCCATTTTACACATGAGGAAACTGAGGCCCAAAGAGGTGAAGTTCACAGCACTAGTGTAGAATTCCTCAGCAGATGAAATTGCCCTTGTCTGAAAAGAGGCCAAAGAGTGAGATCCCTGGATACCTCAGTGAGGGCTCAGCCACACAGAGATGGAAAGGGGGCCTGTGAGGGGGCAGACAACAAACAACTCACTGAACTGAGATCCCCACATGTTGTTGTAAATTCCATGGAGGAAACACATGGAGGAACACCTTCAGGATGGCTGGGAATGTAATTCTAAGAGGCCAGCATTTCATTTAAAAACCAAATGGTAGGGAAGGGGCAGTACAGGACGAGAGAGAAAGAGAGACACTGCTTGGTGGAAGCAGCAAGCCCTAAAGTACCAGCGCCCTGAGAGGATGTGGTTCATATCCCCAGGGAAGAGGAAGGAACCCAGTGAGGGACCAGTGTGGAGTAAGGAGGGGAGGAGAGGATCTGGGGGTGAGACTGGATGAGTAGACAGGGGCCAGAGTATTTCAGGCCTTCTAGGCCAGGTAAGATGTACGCATACTATCAAATGCACATTTACTCCCTTATATGCAAACATATGGGCATCTGCACACCCAACCACACATATGCACATACATGTGTGCCTGACATGTTCACATGTGAGCACTAACTCACATACATAAACTTACCTGAAAATGCATGTACACACAGAAGCACAACTCTCTTACACACATTATCATCTGCACTTAAACACACCTGCTCACCTATCCACACTGATTGCACCCACATGCACATTCATATCCACACAAAAGCACACACACACATTCTCTCCTGCGCATGCATCCTTTGTTTCGTAGATGCACACTTTTCTACGTGCATACACACTTGCCCACTCACACATAGGTACTCACACGTGCATGTATACAGCCTACAACAAGCCCAGCTCAGACAAGCTCTCAGCCACAGATAAACTTCTCTGCTGGTTGGTTATAATCTTTCATTGGAACTGACACGTTGATAGCCCCAGTTTTTCTAGGAAGTGACCTTCATGCAGGCTATTGATTTCTAGTGACTATCAGGCACCTGCCACTGGAGTGACAGGCCCGGTCAGAGGTCAGCCCTTAAATAAAGCTTCTGGATTACTAAGCACCAGCCACTCCAATGAAAATGGAAATTGGCATTCCTGGCTCCCTTTTATGTGGAGTGTTTCCGCTGATGGGGTTTCAGCTCCGGGTGACCACCTGTCCCCCCCTCCCAGACCCAGGGTGCTGTGGGTGCCCACAGGTGTCTGTTTTACCAGGGAGCTGGACCGAAGGCTGTAGGCGGTGACAGCTACCACGGCCTAAAGCTTCCTGGATTCTGCCTTCTAGCAACATCTGGGGCTGTCCCTATAAGCTTGACATTCAAGTAACAGGCAATTGCTACAGGTTCCAAGACCCACAGGTGACCGGCTTTGTGGTCTTGGGCAGGTGGTGTCATCCCTCTGGGCTTTGGTTACTTCCACCATTTCTGCCTCATCCACACATGCTTGTTCATCTCCTTCCATTTCACAAGGCTGGGATCCAAATAAATGAAGAGGAAGTGTACGAAGTTGTATACGAAACAGCACAAGAAGATGATGCTACTAGCATCATCTTAAAACATTTTAAAAATATCACAATTATGAATTATAAAATTCTACTTAATTAAATCACATGTTTATTTGATGATTCAGGTAGCCCGTCTGGTTGCTGCAGCATCTTGGGGTCTCGTGGCAAGCAGAGGTTATGGGATGGGAAAGGGCTGAAGTAGGCTTTGCCTTTTGCCTCTCCTGACGGGAGCACAGATAGAGTTCCCACTGCTTCACCTGGTATTCGGGACTTGTGACAGCCTTCCAGCTGATCACAATCAAATCTAACAGCCAAACACCAACCCTGAAACATACTCCCATTAGTACCTATGCCCCCGACCAACACCGTCTACTCTCGTGGCTTCGCCCTGAATGCACCTTCTCTCCCCTCTATCTGTGTAAGCACACCACCTCCAGCCTAGCCTACAATCCTCATCCCCCTTGCAGCCTGCCCAGATGACATAGCTCATACAATCCAGGAATCCACGAATAGTCCTTTCTCCTCTTTGGCTTTGGGAAGTGCATTCAGCCTTCCTTCTAAATACAGCTGGCAATAATTTTCACCTCAAATATAGATTTACCACAACAAAAAACCTTGTCTTGAATAATGTGGATTGGAAAAAGCAGAAAAGGCTGCCAGCTGCCAGCTTCCTAGTATTCCTCCAGTGCAAACATCTGTGCCTTCCTGACTCTCCCTGTACATCTAATGACCTTTCTGGCCTATGTGTTCCTTTGGAACACGGGTCATAAAATGAAGTTTGCATGTCCTGAAGGGAAGATAAGCAGAAATTAGAAATGTCATCAAATTAATTATTTGGCAAAGGAAGTGATTTGTTTAACAACATCAGGGAGGCAAGAGTTGCTGGTGGACCCTGAAACTCAGATAAATCACCCATATTGAAGGGAAGAAGCCCAAGCAATCTAGGTGAGTCCGTCAGCCAGACCCTTAGCCACAACTTGCACCAGAGCAGAACCAACTGGGGATCTCTTGGCCTGCAAGACAGCAAGTGGGGATGCAATTCAGGGAAAGGGGTCAAGAAGAATTCAGGGTCGTACAATTTATATGTGTGGTTGGACCGCTTTCCTGGCTTATATATAACTTAATGCCTACTCCAGATTCTACAAAACAAATCTGGGGACAGGCACTCTGGGAATAGGCTTGTTTTACTTAATAAGCACAGAAGATATTCACAAATTTGCCACTTACTTCTAGAGAGGGTTTAAGGCAAGTTATAATTAAAGACTTACATGCAATTGTTAAAATAGCAGTAGCAACCACTTGACCACTTTCCTATATTTTAAAATTCAAATATTTCACTTGTATAGAGATGGAATCTCCTAGCTTATAGACTGATTTAAAGGGCTCTACAATACCCCACCCATCGAGCCCTACACCAACCTAGTAAAGTGACTGAAATGTCATAGAGTGCACTGGTTTGATTTTTCTCCCTAGGGATCTTTTACAATGTAAGCATCCCTGGGAGGGGTTCTAACTTTCTCCCACCACCCTGGGTCCTGTGGGTCAGATGTTGTTATGGTGCAAAGGGGTTGCTCCAGGGCACAGAAAGGGGAGCTCTGGGGAAGATGGGCTGTGGGGAAAAAGAGGCCGTGAGTAACAGTGGAAACAGCGGGAGGACACGAAATGAGCCTCCTCTGCCGCAGGTCCAGTATGCAATCATAGAACATTCAGGGCCCCACATGCCATGTTTGCCAAGCCCTTACACTGAGAACAAGGACACAAGGCCGCAGCAATGTGCAGGAGACTTCAAAAACAAAAACAAAACAAAACAACAACAACAACAAAAAAAAAAAAAACTGGATTTTAAACCTAGCTTAGCTCTCACTTCTCAGGCCTCAAGAAAATCACTTTCCCTCTCTAAACTTCAGTTTCCTCATCTGCAAAGTGGGGTCAGGAATTCCAACGATACAATAAATGGTTGTAATGATTAGGCAACATGGTGTTCATAAAATATTTGCCATCTGTTTATGCTGTCCCAGAAATGGTTATTGTTCGGGGGACATGCATGCCTGCCATGGTCATAGCTCAGTAACTCACTGCCCAATTTGTCTTACCTTTAGAGCTGCCCAGCAGTTCTCAAAGGGGGTGATGTTTCTCCTCCCCCAGGGGACAATTCAGCAATGTCTGACATCATTTTTGGTTGTCACATCTGGGACAGGGGTGCCACTGGCATCTAGAGGGAGGAGGCAAGGGATGCTGCTCAACATCTTACCATACATAGGACAGCCTCAGGCAACAAAGAATTATCTGGCCCCGAATGGCAGTAGTGCCAAGAGTGAGAAACTCTAAATACAGTCCCTCTCTTTAAGAGATTATTTTCCAGTTTTGTCTTCCCCTTAGTAGATTAGCACAACAGTTCTGAAACCCTTTCATGTCCTGAGTGCCACAAAGACTCGGGGGCTGCATGAGGAGCTGCTGCCTGCCTCTCCTCACCCTGAGGCCACTCAGCCAGATGGCAGAGGGGTCAGTGGCAACCAAACATCTAATGACGTGTGACAAGTCTGGCCAGACAGCAGGCCCAGGATGGGCCCCTTCGAGGCCACTCATTGGGCAAGGGAGACTCATAAATAACAGCACAGTGACAGCCCAAGTCTTGCTCAGTGGGAGGGACGAAGCTCTGCCTGGCTCCCAGCCCCTGGGGCAGGCCTTTACGGGACAGGGCTCCAGCGGGAGGGACTGAGACAGGGCTGAGGATCCCATGCACAGTGAATGTGCTGGTGAGACATCAAGGAGCCTGTCATTGGAGTGTCTGTCCTGATGGTGACTGCCTTGGCCACATTAGCTCTATTCCTGATGGTGAACTATTTCTAATTTCCGACCTGGTGCAATTTTGGGCTTCAAAGCATTTGCCCAGCAAAGCATGTGTGATAAGAGGCAGAGTGGTAAGGCGGCAAGCTCGTTGAAAATCCAAATTTCAGTCCCAAGCCCCGCTCATTTTGCTATTTGCACTTGAGCCTCCAGCTCCTCATCTGTTAAATGGGGATGCTTGAGTAGCAAAAGTGCTAATTCATGAGACATTATGTGTGAAGCAATAAATTAGTGGAAGGAATGATGATGATGATAATGATTATGATTATGATTTTTCAATCATTTGGGAAAGAAGAATTTATACTGGGAAAAAAAGCATACCTTCTGATGCTCTAAAAATATTAATCAGTCTTTAGGTTTTTAGGCAGTTCCAAATAGGCTCTTTGCAATAATAATAGTAATAATGATACCCATATTAAACAGCACTTTTATTTTCACATTTATTTTTCTCAAGCCTCATGTGGCTTAAAATGGGACCTGTTTCCAGTGATGCATATTCTTCTAAAATAAAAGTGGAAAAAATTGAAATGAGCTGCTGGTATACAGACCTGCTTTGCTTTTTTGTTTATTGAAGTCCTGGTTCAGATGGCACGCTAGGGCAGGAGGGCCACTGAACTGAGGTCGGTGCTTCTAAGCATAGCATTCAGCTGATTTGGGTCTCAGTTTTGTCACAAAACAGGGATAATAATTTCTTCTCAACTATCTCAGGGCTGCTGTATTAGTGTGACCATGCATGTGGATGCTTCATGATAAAGTTAAAGCATCATCCCACAAGAAAGTCTTACTACCATGATCATTATCTTCATTATTATTGTTGATTATTCTTCATAACAATGTTTGCAAGATGGAGTTACTCCAAAGCACCATTTCTGTGAACAGTTTTTAGATACTTTCACAAAAGTCTCTGCATGCATATGATGAAGAAACTGACCCTTTAAGCACTCCTTCTGAAATCTAGGCTGTTTCTGAAATCTAAACAACTCCCCACCCCCTTCTTTTTATTTCTGGCTGGAAAGCTGGGCTCAAGAAAGGGACCTCCCTCCTGGCCCTTGCCTTGTAACTCTTCTATGGAAATGGCTCTGTTGGCCTAAGACCTCGGATGCCAGTTTTCAGCCAGGAGCACATTTTTGCAGGGAGGGTTATAAATCAAAGCCTGGGTTCTAATGAAACCACTGACACAACTTTAACTGTAACAAAGCGCACCCAGGCACCACTCGAGAGAAATCAGAGGCACAGAGCAAGTATTCCAGGCACCAGGGCACCTGGGGGGCCTTCCCCCTCCCTTTTGTCTCTCCTTCCCCTTTTCTTCCTCCTCTCTTCCACGTTGCTGCTTTTTCCCTGTATAATTCCTATAGCATCTCTAACTACTGGCTTATTCTGCAGCATCTTTGGGATTCAGCCTCATGGCCAAGTTGCAGACCCTGCCATCACAGCTCCCCTAGGGAGACCCCTTTCCTGGCCCTCTCAGGGGGCAACGGGGCAGAGCCTGCACTGCTGTAGGCATCAGAGGATGGTGAAGGGCAAAGCCCTGGATTCAGGCAGGACACTGTCCTAGTCCTGGCTCAGACACTTACTGATTGATTATGCATTCTTCTTGGTGAGAGTTGTAACCACTCTAAGACTCAGTATTTATATCTGTAAAATGGGGATAACAACAGCACCTCCCTCAAAAGGCTATTGAGTTGATTAAATGAGACAGATAAGGACCGGGAGGAGGGGGGAACAAAGGGACAGCTGTGGCTTCAGCTGCTGAGGACCTTTCTGGTCACTTCTAGGAGCCAGCCCCTATCCAGACTGGTTTTTGTTTGTTTGTCTGTTGAGACAGAGTCTAGCTCACGCCATCTCGGCTCACTGCAACCTCTGCCTCCCGGGTTCAAGTGATTCTCCTGCTTCAGCCTCCTGAGTAGCTGGGGTTACAGTCATGTGCCACCATGCCTGGCTAATTCATTAATTTTTTTTTATTTTTAGTAGAGATGGGATTTCACTATGTTGGCTAGGCTGGTCTTGAACTCCTGATCTCCAGTGATCCGTCTGCCTCAGCCTCCCAAAGTGCTGGGATTACAGGCGTGTGCCACCGCGCCCAGTCTGACTGGTTTTATACAGAACCATAGACAGTTACTCCCACAATTTGATTTCAGAAGACTGAAAAGGGCACATCTATTTCAATTATCTATTACTATTGATGTCATCGATTCACTGCTATCAAGTTATCTGAATTAAAAGTTATTCAAGGCCTGAAACAATGCTAGGTGCATGCAATGTGCTCTCTCATTAGCTCAGCCTTAAGTGAGGGAATTAGAATTAAGAGCCTGAGGAATAGGCAGGGCTCAGTGGCTTATGCCTGTAATCCCAACACTTTGGGAGGCTGAGGTGGGCAGATCACTTGGGTCCAGGAATTCGAGACAAGCCTGGCCAACATGGCAAAACCATGTCTCTACTAAAAATACAAAAATTAGCCAGGCTTGATGGTGTGCACCTGTAGTCCCAGCTACTCAGGAGGCTGAGGCAGGAGAATCACCTTAACCTGGGTAGCGGAGGTTGCAGTGAGCCAAGATGGCACCATTGCACTCCAGCCTGGGTGATAGAGACTGTCACAAAAAAAAAAACAAAACAAACAAAAAAAAGCTTGAGGAATACCCAAGCTTTTCTGAGTCCACGACAGCAGGGCTGTCCTGCAGGTGGATGAAGTTTCTGAGCCTCATCCGGTTTGAGCTAATGCTCCGAAAGTTCTCCCTGAATCACCCAGCTCCTCCTCCTCTCCCTCCTTTGAGTTCCTGAAGCATTTACTATTTTCACCATGTTTTCGGCACTGGACAGGGTCTCCTCAATTAGACTGTAAGTTTCCTGACATCACAGAATGTGCTCAGAATTTCTTGAAATTTCCTGCCGGACCTTGTTTCATCAGCTTAGTCTAATTATGATGATCCAAGTGTTTCTAGTAACAGAGGTTTCACTGTTACTAAAACTCACTAATAACAGGTGTTTTGTTTGTTTGTTTGTTTGTTTGTTTTTTGAGACAGAGTCTCACTCTGTCTCCCAGGCTGGAGTGCAGTGGTGCGATCACAGCTCACTGCAACCTCTGCCTCCTGCATTCAAGCGATTCTCCTGCCTCTCCTGTCTCCCTGCCTCCTGAGTAGCTGAGATTACAGGGCCGCGCCACCACACCCAGCTAATTTTTGTCTTTTTAGTAGAGTTGGGGTTTCGCATGTTAGCCAGGCTGGTCTTGAACTCCTGACCTCAAGTGATCCACCCCCGTCAGCCTCCCACGGTGCTGGGATTACAGGCATGAACCACCACACCTGGCCTCTAATAACAGAGGTTTCTTACTCACGTGGATGAGATGCCCATGGAATCTCAGCGGTTCATCTGCACTTTGACACTTCTGCTCACATTTCATGGCCAGACAGGTCACATGGTTGACAGGGACAAGGATGTATAATCCTCCCACATAAGGCAGACTAACGGGGGGCAGTGGGGTGGCAGTAAATATTTTGAGCAATAATACAACCTATCGCAGACCTAGAATATTATTTTCTACAAAACTGTTACTCAGTAAATATTCAATGGGAATGATGAGAAAAATATCCTAAGACAGAAATATTTGAACACACTTCTCTGGTCTACACTAACCAATGAAATGTTGGGGTACTGATTCTCATGGCCAAGTGATAAGCTGAAACCAAATCAGCCCTCTGGCTGGAGTGTGGTTGAGGTAGATGAGACAGGCCCAAGGTCACCTAGGAAAATGCTGCTGTAAGGAGCTAGGACTCGGCACACTCACTCCGCCTCTGAGAGGCAGGATGGCATCTGAAGAGGAGCTGGCGTTCCAGGATGGAAGATTTCAGCTTAATAGATGAAGACATTTCCAAGACCAAGAGACTCCCATATCTGCAGTCCCTACTCTGGGTGGCATGCAGGCAGGGGCTGCTGTCTTTGAGGATGCCATGCAGGGGATTCCGGCAGTCAAGAGAAAATTGGTCTAGAGACCCCGGACTGACTCTTCTAGCTTTAAAAGTTTGTCCCAAACCTCAGAGGAATCTGCACTTCAATTGTGAGGCCAATACTCACTCTCCAGAACACGCAGAAGTAAGGTGAGATGAAACGTGTCAAAGACCCCAAATAACATGCTGTGAAGGACCAGGGAAAGGGGACAGGCCACCCGGCTTCCTGGGACTTAAGTGGGTCCCAAAGGCCAGGCTTCGTAGGGGTTACAGGTCGGATCGGAGGATAGGAATTCGAATGTGCAAGACAAAAGCGTGGGTTAGTGCAGGGACACCTCAGGTGGTGCCCCTTCCCTTCTCTTCCCCCTCCCTCCAGTGCACAGGGTCCCAGGAAGTGAAAGAAATACAATCTGCACATGACTCAAAGGAGCTGCCGCTGCTGCCACCACCGCCTTTCAGAGGCTTTCTCCAATTCAGGTTTGCATCTTATTTTCCTGCGGAGTTTTTTTTCCTTCCCTTTGCCATTCTGGCTTTTGTTGATATAACCTCAATTTCTTACTGTCTTTCAAAGCCTTTATTCCCCAAATTGAGGGAAGGAATTTTTAATGTCACGCTAGGTCTCTCACCAGGCCAGTTGTCTTTTTCCAAATCAGTCAGGTGCTCAGGGTAGCTAAGGATAGAAAGAGGCTTGGCAGAGAGAGGGAGAGAGTCAATAGCAAGGAGGAAAACAGCAACTGCAACTGATGAAGGTCCCCGAGGTGATTTGCAAATCTGCTGAAATCCTGAACAAGCTTTGATTTAACCCAAGCTTGAAATGGCTTTTATTTACTGTCTATTGTGGAATAAATGACATCTCATAAACAGGCTTTATCCATTACCCCAGAATGGAGAGCATGCTGTTAGGGACATTTTATCCTCTTGATATCAAAGGAGATATGCCGGGGTGTGTTATTACAAATAGAAAAATCAATGCTGAGACACACACATCTGAAATTTCATTTTCGTCCAACCACATTTTCAAAGCTTAAAAAAAAAAAAAAAAAAGGCAATCGCTAATAAAAATGACTTCAGAACCGGAGGATTTACCAAGCCTGAGCAAAGGATCGGCTGGGACCAAGCCCAGACAGTGAATAAATCTGACTCTGCCCTGGGGCCATTTCCTGCTCTGCCTCCCAGACAACCCAGCCTGCCCAGGGCTGCCCAAAGCAGAACCTTCTCTCCCCCACTCCCAGCGTCCTTGGTCTCTACTCTAGGCCATGCCCAAACACTGTTTATGCCCTCCAGATACCACCTTGCTAGCTGTACTCAGTCCTCCCATCCCAACCACACACTACATTTGGCAGCAGACCACATGGAAAATGCCAGAAATGTCCAGAGGCCATTGCTATTTCTCCCAGGTCCCTCCCACCTGAAGGGCAGGGGCTCCTGAATCTTTCAGGTATGTGTGTAAGTGAAAAGGCCCCCATGGAGTGAGGAAGGAAGTTTAGCCATTCTCCAAGCAAAGGCTCAGTCCTGCCTCTCACTGACCTGAATGCCATTTCTGCCAACCACAACCCCTCTTTCCGAAATAAGTATGGGAGAGAAATACTTTTAGCTTTTCACAAAATTTTTTTGAAGACACCATCCCAAGGCTCCATCACATTGTGTGATCTTGTATTGGGGTGAATTTCTGGTTTAGAACCTTGTTTTTGCACGAGGCTGTAAGCTCAAGGAGGCCTGATGTTGTTCTCTTTACGTTTCTAGTGCTGAGCACAGTGTGTGGCACAGAGTAGCTGCCCAATAAATGCTAGTTGAATCCAAGAGATGTGCAGGCTGGTTGCAGAGACAAGAATGGCTGGCTAGACACCATGGAGGTGCTAGAAGCCAATCTCAGCTATCTGAAATGAAATACTCCAGTTCTTGCCTTGAGGCCTGAACTACATGGAGTTTGCTGGTTTCACGCAGTCAGTCACATTTGACACAGGAATGGCTTACTGAGTTAGTTGAGGAAAATGGACCAGTAGAATTTGCTTGGTTTTAAGACCTCATGCAAGAAATCCTGACCTGCCTCCCTCTCAGAAAAAAAAAAAAAAAAAAAAAAAAAAGGTATTGGTAAGATGTGAATACGAATAGAGAGCTGGGCACAAATGTGTGCCCATTCCTAGAGAAAGAACTTGGCATTTCAGAACAGGCAGAGCATCAAGTTTCATTTAATCTAATGCAGTCTCTTTAGAGGTGGGGAAACTGAGGCCCAGAAAGGGGTGGCTGATTCATCAAAAGTCACACAGAAAACTGTGGCCATGTGTGGACCAGTGTTTGAAATCCCTGATCCCATTCCTGACCCCCTTGCTGTGCCTGAAAATAATCCAGAGAGAGAACATAAGCATGAGGGAACCAACATAGCAATAATTGCAAAGGCAACCGCAGTGTTGGTCTCCTTGATCATGGTGGTGGTTTTATTTAAATAATCACATAACGATGAATGTGTTGAAAAGCATCCACACTGTGCAAACGGTATTTTTGCTGTTTTAAAGAGGCACCGCTCTTGTTTTCTCTACAACCTTTACTTGTTTGAAGGCCACTGATCAGAACTGGGACATGCTGACTACTGACGCATTTTGGGAAGAAAATTCCCTGAAAGGTGTGCCCCCTGCTCCCACAGAGACATGCTGTCTATTTCTTCCTCGAGTGTTGCATAAAGCTTTGAGAGAATAGCCTAAGCCAGCCAACACAAAGGCGATTCCGCCCAAGATAGGCGGCAGTATTTAAATAAGGTTTCAATAGGAAGGAACGGTCTCTTTGGACTAGGTCTGTGATGTAGTTATCAGGAGGAGAAATTTGTAGAACCCATTACCTGCCACTCCTTCCCCCAGGAAATCCCTTGTTTGCGGAGCATGAATCTCTCCGGCTTTGGCTGGCTTTTACACTCTGGATTGTCCTGGGTAAACATCTGTCTCACACCGTGTTTATAAAAAAGAGGCATTTGTGCCTTTGATTGCTTCAAGGTTTCTGCAGCACACGTGCGTTCTTTCTCTCCTCCTGCCTTCCCCTACCCAGCTCACCCGCTCCTCCTAAGCAAACAATCCCCCATGTTGATTTTGGCCCCTTTTGGTATCATAGTGCTTTGCTTTGTCCAGAACAAGGAAAATGCACACCACAACTCACCTGCTCCACCTTGAGATGGAGGGTTTTTCATAACAAAGGTAGTATATCTTAACTGGATTATTATTATCATTTATCACACAAAACTTTTCAAACACTTCCTCTAAGCAGAGCATTGAGGTAGATGTGATACACCACACAGAGACCCAATTCCTGTCCCAAGTAGCTCCTGGTCTTATTGAAGAGTCAGCTTGCAAACATTCAACATGAGGGCTCTACCTGCATAAGGACCATAGGGCTTTGATGGGGCAGGGAATTTGTCACTGTTCTTATTGTGTTAGTGAAACTGAGCCTCTCATCTTCAGTCCTGAGGTGGTTCAAACCCATACATGGGCCAGGCCTCTCAATTGTCTGCTCCTGGAAAGAATATGGCAAACAGTTTCCTTTTATTCTCACACCTCTCTTTGTAGGACTTCCTTGCATGGCTGAGTCAGGCCACTGGTAAGTATCACTCCAGTAGAAACTCCACGAACTAGAACTCAACAATATTCCTGGTGGTTAGGAATATATATATATATATATATATATATATATATATATATATATATATATATATTTCCATCACTTCAATTTAGATCAGAAATGAATTACAAGAAAATAATGTCATCAAAAAGTAAGAATTTCTTTTTAAAAGAAGACGTAAACAATGTTTGGCTTCAATGTAGTTGAAGCTCCTTCACCTCCAGTTATAGATTAGACAGTGAGCACTGCTGTCTTCAGAGAAATGGCTAGAAGCTCCATCGTTAGCCAAGAAAGACGTGTAATGTCGAGCAGCAGGGACTTCCTGTCAAGGGAAGTGGACCCAGATATTTGAAAACTGTTTCCTAACAACCTGAAAGGGCTTTCTGCTTGACCTTCCACTCCTAGGAAGCTCAGTCCCCAGTTCCACTCACTTATCTTGGAAATTCTAGTGTGAAGTGTGTCATGATTCAGACGATTCACGCGGCTGACAACTGAGCTCACCTTGAGTTCAGTGCTTGATGGGAGACCCAGGTTCAGTCCAGGCCCTGACATACCTGGCTGGTGACTTCATATCAGTCACTCAGCCTCTCTGGCCTCCATTGTAACTGATTTCTAATGGCCTTTCCACAACTAAGGACAATGATTCCATAAAGTAATTGGGCCATGCTAGATTGCAGCTACTTTTTATATCTGCTGATTTTTCTCTCGGAGGTATGTGCTCATGAGAATCTCTGCTGTACCCTCTGGGGCCTGGTGTCAGCTAAGTGGCTGACCTTATACTTGTCATTTGAGGATACACTAATACCTTGCTGCAGAAATACAACTGAGCACCTGGGAGTGGAGTGAGCTGGCCAGCAATTAAAAGACAGCTCCAGCTTTACCCATAATGCCCTCATTACTTTATTTAATGAGAAACAAACAGGACAACTTGTTAACAATGATCAATGCTCTACTATTGTACACAGGTGTTTGTTAGGGATTCTTGGTACTTTCTGAATTTTTATAATTTCTTAAAATAAAAATTATGATTTAATAAGGGCAGGGCAAATTCAGATGGCAATTGCCTCTGATAAGGGATGGAGAGAGGTGTGGTCAGAGAGGGGAACACAATCCTTCAAATGTGATGGGTTTTTCTGTTGCTTTAACTGGATGGTGGAAGGTGATCATTTCACTATATTTTAAATTGCACTTTATGTTATATATACTTCTTGTATTTATATATTTCATTATAAAACGATGTTAGAATGACAAGGTAGAAACATTGATCTTAGTTTGGTAAGTGTCTCCCCTTGAATAATGAAAGGACCCATATGGTGTTCAATAGAAATATAATTGGAGCCATGTGTGTAATTTTAAATTTTCTTCATAGCCCCATGTTAAAAGGCAAAACAAAACAAATGAGATTTATTTTAATACTGTATTTTATTTAACCCAATATATCCAACTTATTGTCATTTCAACATGTAATCAACATTTCAAAATTATTATTTTACTTTTTTTGCACCGAGTCTGGGAAACTCCATATGTATTTTACCTTTGCTGCACATCTCAATTCTGACTAGCCAGTGAACTAGGGCAGGCAAACCCCTGGGCTCCAGACTCCCTTTCCTGGCAGGCCCCGTGGGCTGAGAACACTGGGCTCTCTCACTGTGCCACTTATGAAAGATAGCCCCAGAAAAACCTCACATTATCCCCATCTGGGCCCTCCTTTCTGCTCTGAGATGGGGACCCTAACTCACAGGGAGGAGCCACCCACCCCAACAGCAAAGGGCCAAGGAAGAAGAATGTAGAGCTGCCATTGTCTCCAAATTCCAGGCAGCATATGCTTTCTGCAGGCAGAGGAACAGCCTTTGCTCATGGGATCCTTTGCCGTGTCCACCAAGGGAGACCCACAGGTCAGTTTGCTTTTAGAGGGATGAGGTGTTAACAGTCTGGGAGAAAATGACAAGCAATAAGAAACAGTGTTTGTGGCAGAAAGAGCCAGCTCCATAAACCCCCTTGCTGGCTCTTTGGTTCAGAAGTGGCCTCATAAAACACTGGTGGATGGTGATTGATGTCCCTGGACCTGCTGGTCAACCAAGGTCCTGGGCAGCAGGGGGTCCTAGCCAGGGAGCAGAGGTGGAGCTCAAATCCCACCCAGGAAGGGGCTTGCTCCTTTGTCACGCTGACAAATCCACATCCCTGGAAGCAAAATCAAGTCCAGGAGAGGCTGGGTTATTCTGGGCAGGGTCAGAAAAATATTCTTAATCAGATTTGAAATACATCATTCCTAGAGGAGGACTGGGACTCTTTGGACCCTGGAGAGGCACATATCTCAGGGGACTCAGGGGCACTCAGGGACTCAGGGGCAGTATCTGGGCACCTCCCTCCCCCTGCTCCAGAGACTACCCCACCCTAGCTATTTACAAGAGGTGATGTTTGCACAGGAGATTTGTGCCTTAAACCAAAACCACAGTGAAACCAGATGACAAAAGTGCTATTTGGGGTTTCTAAGACTGGACACTTTTCCTTTCTCCATATATATGTATGAAACGGGACATGTAGGATATATATAGGATATATATGAACAGGATATATTTATCCTATTAGAAAGAAAGGTCAGGCTACATTTGCGACAAGCAAAGTTTCCCAGTCCACACAAGCATGAAGCCCTGCTTGGAGGCTGGTGGAAAAGATGCAATTTACCTTTGGGTGCTGAGGCTGGGATTCCCATTTAAAAGTCTAAGCCGGCTGATTATTTATTGATGTCTCTCTCTCCATAGCTGTCTGACTTTTACTGGTTGGAAGAAGCTCCTTTGTGCCTAAAGCATTTTTTGAATTAAGTTCTTTTCAGTCATTTCCCCTCAGGTGTTAACCAATGAGACCGTACTTTGACAAAAGTCCGCTTCCCCCCCTCACTGCCCTCCTTATTTTATGTCATGAAATGAAATTAAGTATCAGGAGAGAGGCCATCAAACAACTGGGCCTGACGTGGTTATTTGCCATGTATTTTTTATTTACAGAAAGAGTGAGAATAATGCATTGGAACCATTCATATTTTACAGTGAATCTACCTCCAAATCCTACCGGGACAAAAACCCAGGCAATTTAATGAATAAACAGGGCTCGTTCTCTATGTCTCTGTCTAATGCTCTTGCCACTAGCCCAGAAGTGGTCCTTGAAGCTGCACGTTTTCCTCAATTCCCTGAGGTCAGGATGGTCCGACCTCCCTACCTCAGTGGGATCATCTGTGAAATGCAATGATAGTGAAACGGAACGATACTCACCACAGAGCAGGGAACCGAGGTCTCTTCTGGTGGTAACAGTCATGGTTCCATGAGCTAAAACCTTCCTTTCAAAGAAACTTTTCTCTTCTGGGATGGGGGTGCCCAGATCCTGACCCCGAGCCCGGAAATGTGCCTCCCCAGGGTCCAAAGAGTCCCAGTCCTCCTCTAGGAGTGATGTATTTCAAATCTGATTAAGAATATTTTTCAAAGATTTTCCTACAAGTAACCTCAGCTAGAGCAGCCCAGTTGACTATTTTGGCAAGAACCACCCTCTCCTTCACATCTACCCTCACTTCTACCCCACCTAGGGAGAAACAGCTGCCAAATGCATATTCTGGAAGTGAGAGACTGATGAATGGGGAGCTCTTGGAAAGCCTGGCCAGGCAGAACTGGGAGCCAGCGAGGACCTTCCTTGAGGGTCTTGGCGCCCCCTGAACTGAAGGCTGGCACGGAAGCCTACCTGGAACAGCACTGAGAGGCAACCCCACAGAGTATACCCCAGCCAGGGGATCTGCTCCAGCCAGGCCACCCCAGGCAAGTTTGTGCAAGACTTATTACTGAGGATGGATTTAGGGTGACAGTGGAGAGGTGTCTGTTGCTGATAAGCATGAACTGATGGCATATTCTCATCCAGCCAGTCCTGTCCTGGACCCTTTGGTAGGTTTTGGAGTCTGGCAAAGTGGGTTCAAATCCCAGTCCCTTGGGATGCTATTTAATCCCTCTGAGCCTTACTTTCCTCATCTGAAAAATGGGATAAAATAAATTACTCAAGCAGTTGTGAAGATTACAAAGATAACATATGCGGAAAGCCAATGTCTGGTAACCAATAAGAGCCAGTATGACCTTTTTAGTTTAATAAAACAGACCCTGCTCTAAAAAAGCTGTTGGCACTAAATCACATTCTCAGAAAAATTAATAACAACAGAAGCATGTGATTCAAAGTCACCCAAGGAAGTATTTCGTGTAAGTTTTTGAAATTGAGTCGCACTGAGTCGTTCCCGTCTTAGCATGGCCACCCTCCAGATTCCCTGGGACCTTCCCTAACTTTAGCACGTGGTCACCCTAGCCCCACCCTCTGCAGGATGCTTTGCCCTCTGCCATCAGTCTGGCACACTGCCACACCCCAAGGCCCTGTCTCCCTGGCTTCCTCCACTTCCCCTGCCTCTCTTCTGCCCAGCTCCCACCATTCAGATGGGTCCTTCTGGATCAATAGTGTACATGCTAGGTAGGGCCTATCTTTCTGGCAGTGAGGAGGGTTGATCCTACATCACCCCATTCTCTGGTAGGACTGTCTCCCCAGACAAGCAGAGATAGGCTTCTGCAGCAGGATTTCTGTATGGAAAGGCCTAAAAGTCACTGAACAGGAGACACTACTTTTCATTCAGTTGTGCTGAAGAAACAGAGGTAACCCTTACAGAACTTTCCATCTAGCAGAGGAGACAGAGGCTGTCAACAATCACACACAGGCCGGGCACGGTGGCTCAAGCCTGTAATCCCAGCACTTTGGGAGGCCGAGACGGGCGGATCACGAGATCAGGAGATCGAGACCATCCTGGCTAACCCGGTGAAACCCCGTCTCTACTAAAAAATACAAAAAACTAGCCAGGCGAGGTGGCGGATGCCTGTAGCCCCAGCTACTCGGGAGGCTGAGGCAGGAGAATGGCGTAAACCCGGGAGGCGGAGCTTGCAGTGAGCTGAGATCCGGCCACTGCACTCCAGCCTGGGCGGCAGAGGGAGACTCCGTCTCAAAAAAAGAAAAACAAAAAACAAAACAAAAAAACACAATCACACACAAATCACATAGCTACGGCCCATGACAAGAGCTGCGAGGGGTGGGCACACCGTGGAACAGGTGTAAAGGGAAGCACAGTGACTTCCCTCCCTACTATGTGTCAGCGGCTGGGTGTTGATGGGGGCTGGGACAGATCACAGGGAGGACCCACAACAGCTGAAGAAGGAGAAGGACTGGGCATTTCAGGGAGAGGATTTTAAAATCCAGTTTCTGGTCTGGCCAATCTTTTGCTGGACTTTGTAGTAAAACCAACAAAAAAATTTTATTAAAACCTGAAACTGGTTCAAATCCCAACACCCCAGGCAAGCTCCTTCACTTCTCTGTGCCTTTATCTTCTCATCTGAAAAATGGAGACACAGGTGACTGGTCATCTCCTGCCCCAATTTCTCTATGACGAAACAGCCTGACTCTGGGACACAGCTGGTCATAGCTAGAGCCTGGAAGGTCCAGGAACAGAGGTACTATGGCCTCAGAGCCCTGGGACTGTCTGCCAAGCCTGAGCCTGGAGGCCACATTCTCTCAGGGGTCCATCCTCACATGCACAGCCCTTTCCCCATCCAGGGGGTTTTCCTCTCTCTCTCTATCTCTTTCTCTCTCTCTCTCTCTCTCTCTGTGTGTGTGTGTGTGTGTGTGTGTGTGTGTGTCTGTCTGGCTGGCTGTCTGTGTATGTGTATGGATGTTTGCCAAAGTTACTGAGGTCAGTGCTCCTGGTAAAAAGTATAGAATCAACTCCAACCGGGGATGGTGTTATGACCATTTTTTTGTGGGCAGGGAACATGAAATATAATACCCTCTATTTGTAGAGCACTTTTAGTTGCTCTTTAAGGCAAACATCTTTTCCTTAGAATCCTCTGAAAAGTCCTCGATGATTTCCTCTTGCTGAAGCAATTTGTCCCTTCTTGGAACACTCCCCACGCTGCAGTGCATGCTGCTCTTAGGACACATAACACGTTCTCCCTTGTGTTATGACTGTTTGTGCTCTTGTCCAACTAGACTTGCAGATCAAGCAATATTATTCCTTTTATATCCCTGCACAATCCCTAAAATTGGGTTAGAACATCCTAAGAATCAAATAAACACTTGTTGGATGAATGAATGATGTGTGCCGGAATGAATGCACAACATAATTGCAAGAGGCTTTTCCCAGAGCCCTTTAACCCCTCTGCTTAGCCCAGAACTCTTTCTACTACACAGACTTTTGACCCTAACCTCTCTCCCATCCCCTGTCCACTTCCCAATCCTAACAGGTCCCCAGTCTTTACATCTTATTTGGCTGCTTCTATGGTTGAACAATAGCAATATTGTTATTGAAATAACTTAGATGAGTTCAGTCACCTTGAATCAGTGACACTATTAATAGTGACAGGTTCCAGGGCCCACCTTATGTGCTGGGTATGGCCATTTGGTTGCCAAAATGGAAGGTTAATAGGTAGACACCCGCCCAGTTTGACCCTGTTACTGACACTACACACATTCTGAATCTCTTTAAGCCCCGTGAGATTAGTGCCTCTACTGAAAGACTGAGGGATGTGTGACTACACTTAGAAAAATACAACCAATAATTGAATTGGTGGCTCCATTGGAATATTAAACAATGATTGTAATGGTGCATACCCAAAAGCAGCCATCCACATCCACTGAGACACTAGGACACATATTTTGTGCGCTCCCAGGGAGTTGGATCAGCTGAGGAAGTCTCCTGCCCACTAATGAGGATGCTGAACACAGGAGTCCACTGTGCCCTGAGCTCCAGGAAGGGAGAAAAACAGAAAACGCTCTGGGCTGACAATTCTTTATGCCCTTCACCCACAGGTGAAGTCTATGGACAACCAGGAGAATCAAATGAAGCCAGAGGTTCATTCCCCCAGGGGCTCTCAAGCCTTGTTTATCCACGGCGTAGGACTCCCTGCTGCACCACAGCCCCATGCACGTAAATCTTACAAATAAGTTGCTGATCACAGTGAAGGTGGACTGAGAATGAGAATGGGTTCATGAAAATGCAGCTTCACCATTGATAAATTCAACTGAAATTAATACACATTTTGAAAATATGGCCCAGCAAAGTACCACTGCCTCTGATAGGGATGAGGGGCACAGGGTGGTGGTAGTACAGAGTTAGGCACACCGGTCTCTGTCTGCAGGAGGCTCACATTCAGGGGAAATGCAACCAAACATGAGACATTTTTTCCTGATGGTAGGTCATAAGCATCATAGCTATATAGGAGAGCATAGCCGAAACCCTCTAGTCACCTTAAAGAATCAAAGTGTCTGTGTGTGCCCTGAACGTAGCAACAGGGGGCTCCTGGGACCACATGGTTCACAGGAAACAGCCTGAACTTTGGAGACAGACCCACTCGGTTTCAAATACCAGCCTCACCACTGACTACGGAATGTCCTTGGTCAGATTGCTTACTCTGTGTTCTCCCATCTATTAAATGCCTTCTTTATTAGATTTAATAATATAATAATTTAATAATAATTTATATATTAAAAATTTAAATATCGAATAATTTAAATTTTTATATATTATAAAAGATAATAATTTAACAATAAACATCAAATAATGAACATCAAATGCCTAGTAAAGTAACTGATATTTAGATGATACTCAGTGAATCTCTTTATCTGCTTAAGGTTTTCTTATTCACCTTCATATCCTCTGTATCTACAACTGGGCTCGGCAATATTGCATGCATGGATGGATGGATCATGCATGGACGGATGGATGCATGGATGGATGGATGGGTTGATGGGTGGCTAGATGGACAGATAAACAGACAGATGGATTTCCACTATTGGGACACTCTTTTGCATCCCCATTTTACAATTAGGAAGCAAAAAGAAGTCAAACACTCTTGTAAGGTGGTGGTGTCCTTATTGTCTCAGGAACTTGTCACGTCATCCCAGTCTCTGTCTTCCTGTAGGTTAGTCTATGTTACCTAGAAGTTCTGCCTCTTTCCCTCCTGTCTATCCAAAATCCTTCAAGATTCAATTCAAGTCCCGCTTCCCCTGCAAAGCCTCCTCTGACCAGATCAGCTTACTCTTCTCTCTCCTTTTCCTGAACTTGCCGATAGTGAATCTCTGTCACATCGTTTGACTTTTGGTTGATAACTATGTTATGTATGCATCTTATTTCCCCAGTCTGATAGCAGAGAATGGGTTCTAGGCTTCCCTTACATCCCCAAGCATGAAGCTAGGTACATGTGCCTACCGTGCAAAGAATGCAGAAAATACGTTTTACTCCTAATGACAAATATTAGTTGCTAATGTTATTTCTAATAATAAAAGTTGACATTTATTGAGTGGTGCCAGGCACTGCACTGAGCAGTTTAAATACATTATCTCATGTAAGCCTTATAATAACCTTAGAAGACAGACATGATTATCTCCACTTTACAGATAAGAAAACTGAGTTTGAGAAAAGTTGCAATGCTTTTAAAACATAGACCCCAAATTCTTTAATGCTCCTCTCATTGACAGGTGGGGCTCTACATCCTCTCCCTTCAAATCCGGGTGGGCTTCTGACTGCATCTACTAATAGAGTATGGCAAAAAGTGATGCTCTGTGACTTCTGAGGCTGGGTCGTGGAAGACCAGGCAACTTCTACTTTGTTCACTGGAACCCAAGTACTTGGAGAACTGAGCCTCTGTGTAAGAAGTTCCACTGCTCTGAGGTTGCCACGTTGTAAGGAAGCCCAAATCCCATGGAGAAGCCACAGACAGATGCTCTAGTCACAGATCATAGTCTTTGAGTCATTCTAGTCCAGGAGCCAGACATGTGAAGGAAAGAGCTTAGATGATTCCAGCCCCAGTCTTCAAGATATTCCCAGCTTTCAAGTCTTCCAGTGAGGCCTCAGACGTATGGAGTAGAGACAAACCATCCCTACCACACCCTTTTCAAATTCCTAACTCGTAAAATTCATGAGCATAATATAGTAGTTATTTCAAGCTGCTAAATTTTGAGGTGATTTGCTGTGCATCAATAATAACTAGAAGTTCATTTGACTTGCCCAAGGTTACCCAGCTAGTAAGTGGCAAAGCTGGGATTCAATCTCAGGTGGTCTGACTTCAGAGCTCATCTTCTGGAACTGCATAACAAGCTTCCCAATACATGCTTGGGTTAAGCTGGCATGCAGTGTCCCATGTGGCTGATCTCAGATTCTGGAAAGTGGAAGACGGGCCCTGAAGAAATAAGGCTGGGGCAGGGGCCCAGGTGGGTCTCTGGAGAGTAGGAAGGTGGCATGCAACAGGTGTGACATGAGGCTCTGACTCAAATACAAGATTTTGTAAGTCCTAGGCAGCAAAAGGCAACAAGAGGGCACCTGATGGGGAAAGAAAGTAAAAGTATCAATGCAGTTTGTGCATGAGGTGCAGGCATGGAGTGGAGAATGGTAACAGGGAGCTGGTGATTCCTTGGGACTCATGAATTTGATGTAAGAGAGAAGGCTGGGCCAGACAGCTCCATGACAAAAAGCTGAGGGAAAAGGATGTTTGAATGCAGACAACAGAGATGACCCCCTCTGTCCTCTGCCCATCAGGACCCTCCACAGAATCTGGCTGCTTCTTTGCGTGTGGACTGAGCTTTCTCCAGCCTTACATGAAGGCCCAGGCAGAGCCCCACTGCAGTCCTGCAGATCTCCTATTCACTGACAACTCCCTTTCTCTGACCAGTCTCCTTCCAACTTAGGGATAGCATCATCCATTTATTCTTTCCTTCGTTCAATATTTAGGACCTGCTTCCTATAGGGTAGGCTCTGTTCTAGACGCTGGGGACAGAGACCAAAGTAAAAATAATGAGCTCTTTCCATTGAGTTACCAGGCAACAAGGTAAGGGCTGTGATGGAGGTGTTTTGTGGACCTGGAAACAGGGATTCCCCACCCCTGTGAAGCTGATGACTTGACACCCTCTTCTAGCTACTGGTATTTTCATTTTCCAAGTACTTTCAATTTGATGATGCCTGTAGCCTTTTCTTTTCTTTGGGCTCTTAGAATGACACTATGCAGAATTTCTGTAAAGTTGTCTTCAGTCAAAAGCTTAAAATAGTAGCTCCACTCTCTTGGGTAGTGATGGAAAATCAGGGAGTCATTTGCTCACACACAAACACTATGACCCCTGGATCATAACCCACAGCCATGTGTTTCTACAGTCAAAAATGGTACACATACAATAAAACTTCACATTTTACATATTGCTGTATAATTTTAAGGCTCTTCCATAGTCATCATCATTAGCTGATCCTGACTTCCCCAAATGAAAGGTGGAATAGGTGCTGTTTCCTGAGTGACTTAGTCCATTCAGGCTGCTGTAACAGAATACCATAGATTGAGTGGCTTCTAAACAATGGGAATTTATTGCTCATACTTCTGGAGGCTGGGTAGTCCAGATCAAGGTGTTGGCAGATTGAGTGCCTGGTGACCTGCTTCCTGGTTCACAGATGGTTGTATCTTTTTGTGTCTTCACATGGTGGAAAGGGTGAGGGAGCTCCCTGGAGTCTCTTTTATAACACTAACCCCATTCGTGAGGGCTCTACCCTCCCAAAGCCTCCAGCTCCAAATTCCATCACCTTGGGGCTTAGATTTCAACATGGGAATTTTGGAGGGACATAAACATTCAGTCCATAGCACTGGGTTTACAGCTTGTGAAACTGCATGCGGCAGTTAAGCAACCGACTCAAGGTTCACACACTGGGCAGTGGTGGAAACACGGTTGGGATCTGGCTGGAGACAGGACGTCCTGAGTTTCTGCTGCACACACAGCCCTTCTGAACAGAATGATGACTCCTTCCCCAGGCTGCTGCGCTTTGTGCCTCTGGATCAGCTATCCCAGGCCGACAGATCTGCCAACTGTTCTTTCCATAGCGCAAGGCTGCTGCTGGAGGAAGCTAGTTTCCTGACAAGGGTCTTTGTGAAGTTCACTGGTCAGTAA
This sequence comes from Macaca nemestrina, assembly GCF_043159975.1. NCBI lineage: Eukaryota > Metazoa > Chordata > Mammalia > Primates > Cercopithecidae > Macaca > Macaca nemestrina. The sequence continues at coordinate 44,235,704 of NC_092143.1, forward strand.
CACACCTGGTAAAATGCCAAAGCCTGGGCACCAACATGAGATCAGAAGGGAACCTAGGGGAACTTTGCTGGGGTTACCCGAATAAGGGCAATCCTATGCCTTCATGTATCTTGAACGTAAGTGAACATGAACAAGAGGCAGACAGAAGCGGGGTGAAGGGCACGGACTCTAAGCCTGGCTGCTGGATTAAAAGCCTGCTTTGCCACCTACCAGCTGTAAGGCCTTGGGCAATCACTTAAATCTCACCTGTTTCCTTATTTGTGAAATGGGTTGTGACAACATCCACCTCATAGAATTGTTATGAGGATTAAGCGAGTTAATACTTATTAAATGCTGAGGGCAGTTCTTGGCATGTGGTAAGTTATTTATAAATAACTTAAATTTGTTAAATAATGATGGACCCTCTAAGGCAGTGATCTCCAACCTTTTGGCACCAGGAGCCAGTTTCATGGAAGTTTTTCCGCGGACAGCGGGTGGGGGATGGTTTTAGGATGAAGCTGTTCCACCTCAGATCATCAGGCATTAGATTCTCGTAAGGATGACACAACCTAGACCTCTGGCATGCGCAGTTCTCATAGGACTCCCGTGAGAATCTGTTGCCACCACCAATCTGTCAGGAAGCAGAGCTCAGGCTGTAATGCTCTCTTGCCCACCCCTCACCTCCTGCTGTGTGGCCCAGTTCCTAACAGGCCACAGACCAGTACCAGTCCATGACCCAGGGGTTGGGGACTCCTGCTCTCGGGGCCAGGCACTGTTCTAGTACCATGGCAAATGGAGGGCCAGGACATGCCACTGACCCCAGGGAGCCTACAACCTGCCCACTGCCTGCATCCATGTGAGATCATGGCCATATCCTCCACTGGACTCTCCATGTCAAATATTTACTGTGACATCTCCTTTAACAACAAATTATTTAACAACTGGTGGTATGAATGAGAGTTAAATAACCTTAATGTCAGGGATTAGGAGGATGGGAGTCAGGAAGGATAGGATGAGGTCCCTACCTATGGATGTCAGCAATGAAACCCAGACTGAGCACTGTTAGTCTCTGTCTCTATCCCTTCCAGCAGGACAGCCACTAGGCACCTGGGGCTATTAAGTACTTGGAATATGGCCAGTCCAAACTGAAATGTGCCGTAAGACTAGAACCAAAACAGAAAGCATGCCAAATATCTAATTAGTACATTTTCATATTTATTCTATGTTGAAATGATAGTATTTTCAATACATTGGGTTAAATAAAATATACTATTAAAATTAAGTTCACTTGCTTCTTTTTACTTTTTAAAATATGGCTACTAGAAAAGTTTAAATTGCATCTGTAGTTGTGTTTGCGGCTCACTTTATTAGCCAAGTGCTGAATGACATGGGTCCCAGCAGACGAGTGAGCTGGGAAAGGAAATATTCAACTTCCCTTAGGAAGACACTCACAGAGAAGGTGAGAGTTTGATGCAGGTTCCAGGGAGATGCTCTTTACTGTGTATCCAGTGCCTGACCAAGGTTCCATTCTTACTGGGTGCTCATCTTTGATTTGTTGAATTATTGCCAAAATGTGACCTGGCTGTGTGGTGGGAGAGAGGACAGGAAAGCAAGCAGGCCTAGGAGCAGATGCTCTGAATTTAAATTACATCCCTTACACACCTGAAGATGCTAAAAGTAGAATAGCCAGCTGGAGCCCATTTCTCGCCAGGCGCAGGCAATGGCCGTCCATCTGGGGCTTTCTGTTTTTTTGTTTTGTTTTGTTTTTGTTTTTGTTTTGTTTTGTTTTTTGAGATGGAGTCTCGCTCTGCCGCCCAGGCTGGAGTGCAATGGCCGGATCTCAGCTCACTGCAAGCTCCACCTCCCGGGTTCACGCCATTCTCCTGCCTCAGCCTCCCAAGTAGTTGGGACTACAGGCGCCCGCCACCTCGCCCGGCTAATTTTTTGTATTTTTTAGTAGAGACGGGATTTCACCGTGTTAGCCAGGATGGTCTCGATCTCCTGACCTCGTGATCCGCCCGTCTCGGCCTCCCAAAGTGCTGGGATTACAGGCTTGAGCCACCGCGCCCGGCCCATCTGGGGCTTTCTATTATGTTGAGTTGGCCTCCACTGAATCAAATTCTTTGAAGGACTCTGCTGATGCCAGCCTTGGTGCTTCCATTTTAAAGTGCTGTGTGAAGAAAGATTTGGACTTCATTGCCTCCTTTTCTTGGTGGCTGAATTGAGCCAGTTCCCACCTTCCCTGGACCACATCCCTACACCATCCGTGGGAGAAAGTTTAGGAAAAGTTGAGCTTCTGCAAATGGCTCTAAGGGAGGGAGGGGGAGGATTCAGTAAGACCAGGCTGGTGGCCGACCTCAGAAAGCCAAGACTAATTCTGCAGTCTAGTCACTCCGTCAAACATTTAGTGTATCCGGGTGATTGTTCCCTGGTAGGCTGAGACGGTCTATCTGCTGGGCCTTTTGTCATGTTAACTGCAGCCGATCAATGGATTGAGGTCAGGACTTCTGATGTAGGTGCAAGCTTAGAGGGAAAAAAGTCTCAAAGATTCATTTTTTCTCGTCTGGTAACACTCCGGTCACTTATTTTTTCTCAGTTAGCCTCTGCCGCTCTAAAGTGGATATTGATCAGTGCTTTAATGCAAACCTGTCAAATTAATTTTGCAGACCTGGGATATGACTGGCCTAAAATTGCTTCTGCATCTGTTCTCTGCAGCAAGCCTATGAATTTTAATCACGGCCAGAATGGGTTGGTGGCTTTTTTTGTTAGAAACTTGAATAGGAAAGGTTTAAACTGTAAATGCCAGGGAATGATGCTGTTTTGTTCTTTTCAGAAACTCATGTGGTGGAGGTCAAAGAAATTATTATGTCGGGTGTATTCTTGGCAGATGCTGTGGGAAGCTTTGCGGGCTGGCTTTCTCCAGAGCTGCGCCCGGGGAGTGGTGGTGCCTCCATAAACACATGCAGTTGCAGAGCCACAGCTCTGGGGACTGGCGGGCACTGGGATGCCTGCACAGTTTGCCATCCTGGCCTGTAGCGCTATCCCTGTCTACTGTTTTTTGTTATCCAAGACAGCTTTACCTCCTGGGGGTGAAGGAGGCTTAGATTGCACTTTGGTTTGAAGATTTGGGTTCCAGACCTGGCTCTGCCTCACCCTCCCATGTCCTATGGGCAAGGTGGATATCTTTCTGAGACTCAGGTAATCATAGAAAATATTTAATGTCAAGAAACATCCTAAGGCCAGGCTCCTCCAGACAGGGCCATGCCATGTCAGCTCCCTACGCCCAGGAGTCCTGCAAGGGCAGGGCGGTCCTCAGTCACTGCCAATGGAGTTCTCACTGTGTCCCCTGCAGCTGCTGCCCTGAGTCCTCGTGGGAGGCTCCCCACCCCTCCACACCTCAGATCCTGGGCATGGAGCCAGAGATGACACCCCCACTGTCATATCCACTGCTGGCCACCACTACCACTGCCACCAGAGTGCCTTCCTGCTGCTTGCACTCCCTGGGCATTTTCCCCAACTGGACTACTGAGGCCAGATGGCCCTTTTGCAGGGAAGGGTGTTCCTGGCATCCCCACTTCTCTGGAAGAGGGTGGCACATCTGCCCCAACCACCCAGGGGCTCTGTCCCTCCCCTCTGGTGGCAGCTCCCCTCCCCACAGACAGTCATGGCAAGTTCACTCGGCACAGAATCAACCAACTACAACCCTAACCGTATTTGCCCTTCACTGAACATCATTATCATCTATTTATTGAGTAGCTATTATGTGCCAGGCTCTGTTCTCAGTGCTTTTCATACATTATCTAACTTAATGCTCGCAAAAAAGATGCAAGGGAGGTGCTGTTATCACTCCTGTTGCTGGGAAGGCGACTGAGGCACAGAGGTAAGATGATCTCACCGACTTGCACAGCTCACTCGTGGCGATGCTAGGTTTGAACTCAGGCCACCTGGCTCTAGCAACCACCTTGTGATCTGCACTGTCTGTCTGTCTGCCATATTCGGGGAAGCACACGACGTGGTGACACCTTATCTGGGTCCCTGATTGTTGTATCTGTGTTATTTTTACTTCCCCAATAAAACTCCAAACTTGAGGATGTCACTCCTCCTATTTCTTAATACTCAAATAGATAAATGAAGGTGAAGAACCACATGATCACAGAGAACAGGCCAGGGAAGTGTTTGGGGACAGCTTTGAAGGCAACTCTGATGAATTCAGCTCTACAAAGTAAGGGGGAGAAATGGGTGAGGGATAGAGAGAAAAGAGAAGTGAAACAGAGGAGAGATAGGAGAAGAGAAAGGGGAAGGGAAGGGGAAGGGAGGATAGGGGAGGGGAGCGGAGGGGAGGGGAGCAGAGGGGAGGGGAGGGAATCATTTCATTTCACATGGATATATCTTGTCTCTCCAACTGTGAGGTCCCAGCAGTGGGAGGTTGAGAGGCGAAACCCCGCCTTCCCCCTGGAGTAACGAACTGGAGGGGCTGGAAGACATGGAACTCAGAGCCAGCCGACACTCCCAGGTCAGAGAACAGGGCATTGAGAGGCCCCTCAGGAACCCATGGGAACTCACATGAGGGCCCATGGGAGAGCAGCAGCTGGAAGGTTGTGGCTGAGGCATTATTGGCCTACCAGGGGTCAATAGAGAAACAACAGAGCCAATAGAGAGAGGACTCCCCAGCACCTGTAGCACCCAAGGGACACTTGTCTCCCTGGGACCTTCCTGGAGGAGCTGGACACTGAGGAGGGAAGGGACCTGGGTTTTCTCAGAGCCTGGCCAGGCTCCTCCTCCCCAATCCCATACCCCTATCATCCTTGCCCCAGACAACCCTCAAGAGAGTTGGGGTCCCTCTCAGACTGCACTGGGGAGAAGCAAAGAGATGTTGTTCAAACTGAACTTGAAGTTATACTTTGAACTGAACAGGATTGTCCTTACGGAAAGTGATCAGAAAGTTATGGAATGTAAGTTGTCATTGAAGAATGGAGGTAGGAGATCTAGCATAGTAGGTTTGTAATCATGCTCCCTCCTTTTCAGTGAGCACAGCTACCCCCCAGCCCAGAAACAGAGCTGCCTGTCTCACATATGGCTTTTAAACCTGAGAAAGGATCCTGATTGCACAGGTTTGGGGCAATATTCCTTCCCTCTCTGTGGACTGGGCACTGCGGGGGAAGTTCTGTAGGTAGGGGAGCTCAGCCCATCCCCAGAGGGTGGGGGAGTAGGGTAGGGGAAGGGGTTCTCTTATTAGAGAAGACAGCAGCAGGGAGCTTGGGGGTAGTCACCTGCATGGAGGGAGTCAATCCCAGTGTGAGTGTTTTGTGGCTGTGCACAGCTTTGTGCTGAGTTCCTCCATTCATCTGAAAGAAGTCAATGCCACTCCTGCCGGAACGGGGTCTCCAATCCTACCTCATCGCCTCCCGCATGTGAGTTGGGTCTCCCATGTCTGAGAACAGGCTCCTGTGAGGCCCCTGCCTCCTTCCCCAGCATCCTCCTCTATGCCAAGCAGAAAGCCGAGGAGGTGGGAGGTGCTCAGTGAATGCCTCGTGAATGAGTGTCTGCCTGAGTGAATGAATGACTCTATGAATGAAAGGAAAGGAAATGAAGAGCAATTAGACGCACACATACCCAGAGCTCACCTAACCACACAGCTTCCTGCCCTCCGCTCATCTGCTAAAAGCTTTGTGCCCATAATATCAGGTTTGGGCTCCTCAGTCCCTGAGGGGAGGGGCAAGGGGCTGCTGCTCTGTGGTCTGCAGGAGAAGGCACCAGGCTAGGGATCAGGGGAGTTGTCCTGCTGTTAATTACCTGTGTGACCTTGGGCAAGCCACTTAACCTGCCTTTGCTTCAGTTTCATGTCCATCAAATGGGGCTAATGCTCTCTGTGTGTTTACCCCACAACAGAGATGAGGGAAACAGACAAGATGAGAAAGTTAACAGCACTTAGACAAATCTAAAAGAAAAACAGTGAGGGAGAAGAAAGGCATTCTTATGACTCAGGGCCTCCATCGGGGGTGCATTTGATTACAGAGCTGGATGTTAGGGTGGTGTGTGGGGAAGGCAGGAAGGCCCTCCGCACCAAGGAACTTGCGCTTTCAACGAAAATCCCCCAACATTCAGATGGGGTCCTGTCATGTGCCCAGCCCTGAGAGGAGAGAATTTCAAAATGAAAGAATCCTGCCTGCCCTTAAGAAAAGATACACACCTGTAAACAATTGGATCTGCAAAAAGGGATCAGTTGTGTGTCACAGAAAATCAGTCAGTCCATAGATATTTGTTGAGCAACTACTACGTACTGGGTGCTATTTTAGAAATTCAGGGTAAGAGGTGGACAGAGTCCTGCCCAAAGAGCTACACACCAGGGAGTGAATGAACACATAAACAAGCAGTCAGTAAATGAATGGGATGGTATCAGAGCCTGGTAAATGCTGTTAAAAAATATGAATAGGGTAATGCTATAAAAAGCAGCTGAGGTGGAGTAGGAGGTTGCTTTAGTGGAATGATCATGAAAAGGGCCTGGGAGGTGATGACATTAGAGCCGAGGCACACAGATGACAGCCAGAGGACAGTGGAGGGAGGGCCCAGAAACAGGCGGTGTGCCTTGAGCACAGGGAACACAGGATAAGGTGGGCTGGGCCCGGCAACATCCACCTTTACTGGCTATGAGGAGGAGGGCAAGGCAGTGGGAACCCACTGGAGGCTTAAGTAGGGGTGGACATGATCTGAGAGAGAGAGAATGACCAAGCAAATATGGCACAGTGATGGCAATGGATGGATACGGGTGATGAAGGCAGGAGAATTCTTGTATTTCTCTTGCAGGTTTTCTACTTGTTTGAAATTATTTCAAAATAAGAAGATGAAAAACAAAAGACCACTTAGGTATCTGGTGGATAGTTGATTACAGGGGTTGGGGGCGGAAGGACGCGTGAGGAGGCTCTTGCAGGAGTCTAGGTGACTTGGACTAGGGGGAAGATGGAAGAGAGAAGTCATTTCCAGGTCATATTTAAGGAAGTTGTGTTTTTTTTGTATTGCTCCTACAACAAGTAACCACAAACGTGGTGGTTATCAACAACACAAATTTGTCATCTTATGGTTCTGTAGGCTAGAAATCCAACACAAGTGTCACTGGGCTAAAATCAAGATGTTGAGCTGTGCTCCTTTCTGGGGTCCCCAGGAGAGAATCCATTTTCTTGCCTTTCCAGCTTCCAGAGGCCTCTTCCCAGCTCTTGCACAGAACCTCCTGCTTACAGAACCAGAAAGGGTATTGACTCCTTCTCACGCTGTCATCTCTCTGACCACAGCCTAGAAAGGTCCTTGCTTTAAAGGACTCATGTGACAGTATTGGGCCCACCCAAACAATCCAGAATAATCTTTCCATCTCAAGATCCACAAATCTTAATCACATCTGCAGAGACCCTTTCGCCATGTAAAGGAAGATATTCACAGGTTCATGGAGATCGAAGTGTGGACATCTTTAGGGGCCACAATTCTGCCTACCAAAAGGTGGAACCATTAGAGTGAATTGGACTGGATTTGGGTGTGAGGGAAAGAAATGAACCAAGGATGACTGCGGGGTTTCTCAACTGAGCTACTGAGTGAAGGATGGAGCCATCGTTCCAGAGAGCAAGCCCCTTAGGAAGAACGGGCTGGTGGGGTAGGGAGAGTCAGGGAATCAATTGCTCTGCTGGAAGTGTGCTAAGTTTGGGCTGGCACAGTGCAGAGTAATTGGGAGGGCCTCATGCTGGTGCCAAGGGGAAGAGAGGAGCATAAGCAAAGATGGGGCCTGAGAGTGGCCACTCATGGGGGTCACCGTGCATGCCTCCTCAGTGCATAAGCACGTACTGAGTCCCTGATAGTCACCGGGCCTGGAGATAGGAATACCTCCATAAATAAAAGACGTTCTGGAAGGAAATGGAAGGCCAGATGCACACATGGTTGAACAGACAGGTTGGGGTCTGGTTTACAAGGCCTTGGTTGCTAGGTCATCAGGTGTGGGCATGAGGCAGGAACAAGGGGCGGCTCCTGCAGGGCCTTAAGGAGACGAATGGCACAACACAGGAAAAAGGACATGACAACACATACAGTCTTTAAACAGGCACCAAACTGGCTGAGTGTGGGCACATGCAGACAAGCTGCAGGCACAGGGCAAGGCCACTCTAGCCCAGCCAGGGAATCCTGGCTTGGGCCTGTCCCTTCCTGCTGCTCCTGGTTTGAAGGGATGTACCTGGCACCGCAGGGTGAGGGATGTGTGGAAGGAAGGGGAGAGGCATCTCTTCCTCTTTCTGAACTGCCGCTCTTAAATCAAACAATTCAATCCAGGTGGAAGAGGCTTGGCAGCTGGGAGGGAAGAAGAAGGAGAAGCAGACGATAAAAAAAAAATCAATAACGCTTCCCCATAAAATAAATTGAGATTTGTGGAATTCACTTCCACTTGACATCAAAGATGCCGATTTGGTGAATTCGTTTAAGGCCAAATTGAAAACGTATCGTTTTAATCCGGGTCCCCAGGCTGCCCCAGGCTCCGTGGCAAGAGCCCTGGGGACTGGGTTTACTGCAGCTCCCGATGCTCATTTGGGGCAGATTGATCTCCATGGCTTTGGAGAAGCAGTGCTGTGGGTGGCAGGAGAGGCACCCCCTTCTCAGGCCAAGGTCCCTCCAGCTAGGATGCCACCAGGAACCACTGAAGTGGCCATGCTTGGCTGCCCGAGAAGTGGCTTTAAGAGGCAGACACAACGCTGGCTAGCCAGAACCTCAGGCATCATGCAGCTCTTTTGACCTCATCAGGCTTTCCTGTTTCCTCCTGTAACCTAGTGTGCAATAAACTATAAGACACGTCATAGAGTGGACCCACTGTGGTTCTGGATCCCCCTCCCCCAGGGCATGAGTATGAAGTGAATGGTGGTGTGGAAGGTGAGGGAAGAGGGCCACTAAATATTAAGCAAACAAGGCAAACACATGACAAATGAGCACCCCGAGGGTTTCCTTGGCCTGGGCCTCAAAGAAAAGAGGACAGGTCTGAAAAGTATTGGGTGAGGCTCCGGAACACATCTTCACTAAAGTTAAGATCCAGTCCTGCGTGAGGGGCTTTCCTCGTCCACTACGTGGACACAACAGCAGCAGAGTCTGCAGGCTGGTGGGTTAAGATGATGCCAGCCCTAGACTTTGAAGAAGCCATATCTGACTAGACAGGAATGGCCAGGCTTGGGGTGGTGTGGCTAGGACAGCTCAGAAGTGTAGGCAGACAGTGTGGTCCAAAGTGCAGAGTGCTGGTCACTAACAAGTATCCTGGGTGAGCATGTCTGGGCTGCATGAATTCAGGCAACTGAACCTCTCTGTGCCTCTGAGTTTTTATCTATAAAGGGTGGGGGTGGGGGGTGGGCACGGTGGCTCACACCTGCAATCCCAGCACTTTGGGAGGCCTATGGGGGAGGATTGCTTGAGCCCAGGAGTTCAAGACCAGCCTAGGCAACATGGCAGAACCCTGTCTCTACAAAAACATTTATATATTAATAATAAAAATAATAATATAAAGTGAAAAAGGGTAATAATGGCCTTACCACAGAGGATTACCTCAGACTCTTCTTTTTTGTTTTTTTGGACAGAGTCTCACTCCATCACCTAGGCTGGAGTGCTGTGGCTCAATCTTGTCTCACTGCAACCTCTGCCTCCTGGATTCAAGCAATTCTCCTGCCTCAGATTCTTGAGTAGCTGGGACTACAGGCGTGCACCCCCACGCCAGGCTAATTTTTGTATATTTAGTAGACATGGGGTTTCACCATATTGGCCAGGTTAGTCTCGAACTCCTGACCTCAAGTAATCCGCCCACCTCCCCTCCCAAAGTGCTGGAATTACAGGCGTGAGCCACCACACCCAGCCTACCTAGGACCCTTCTATGAGAAAACATAAAGCACTCAGAATGATGCTTGGCAGATTGTTAACACTCCATACATTTTACTATTTTGATGACTACAGTGACCAGTGGGGGCCTTTGGTCACACCATTGAGCTCTTACCCAGTGTCCGCTCTGTAAAGTGAATGAGTGGCTGTGTGGTCCACAGCCTGGGCTTGCCTGAGTCTTTGCTTCTGTGGATCCTTTTTCTCACCCATGTGACTGCACAGTCAAGCAAGGGCTGTTCACCCCAGGGCTTCTAGTCTCAGCAGTTTCCAGCCCTAAACCCTTCGGACCTTGGACAGAGACGTTTGAGCATCGGCAAGAGCCCCAAGAGAGTCAGCACAGAGGAAAGGTGGCAAGGGCTAAAGCAAGACCAAATCCATGGCCAAATCCATCCCAGAGCCAACTTGGACTTGCTGGGACCAGGCTTTGGGCTTCGGGACTTGAGCTTGATTTGGCCTCCTCAAATTGAATGCTCACTTTAGCCTAGATTTGCAAAGCAATTTGTTAATGCTTCTGTGCAGGGTCTGTTTTCTCTAGGGTTTTAAAGAAAAAACTCATTTCAATGTAAAATTCATAGCACCAAATTGAAATGTATTCTGAGCAGAGTGAGCGGTTCAAAATTTCCAGACCCTGGCGATCAGCAGCACGTCACATTGTAATTACACCTTTCTTTGTGTGTCAGCTGCAGGCCTGGCGAGGAAAATAGAAGGTAATGCTGACCCTTTTGAGCAGAGAAAGAACTTTTGTGACTGTTCCCTTTCAGAGAGAGCTCTCCCAAGATGATAGGAGAGAGGGACACCTGAATCAATCTATCAAGGGGAACAAAACCATTAGTATCTTTAGCCTCCCCAGCCAAGACAGATTCTGCTCAATAGTTGCTGGAGTTTGGCTCTTATTTCTTCACATGCATTAGGCAAAATAATAATAACAATAAAGCATCTTCTTTCTAGCAAATCTTGGTTCATTTTGCTCAAAGAGAATCCCTAGCATCTCCTTCCTCAACACACACACATGCACACACACATATGCATGTACATGTACAAGCACATGTACACATCACACATGTGGACACAAAACACTGCTCACACACATACATATATGCATGTATGCATTCATACTAATACATGTCACACACAAACATACATGAGCACTATACACACACACACACCACATTTCATAAGCTTAGTGACAGACATACACACACTTCTCTCTATTAAAAACAATACTAGCAGACCCATAATTGGATCATAGTTCTAAAAATAGGGAAATCTGGATGAGGCCTGGTTTAGATGATACTAGGGAATTCTTGTTAATTTTCTTAGGGATAATGATGATCTCACGATTAAGTAGGAGAATGTCTTCATTCTCAGGAGATATAGGTTGAAGCTATATAGTGTCAACATATCTGCAACTTGTTTTCAAATGATTACCAGAAAGAGAGTCCCCTTGGGACCTTGGACAGACACATTTGAGCATCGGCAAGAGCCCCAAGAGAGTCGCCCAGAGAGAGAGAGAAGCCCAGAGAGAGGAAGTAAATATGGTAACCTGTTAACAATTGTTGGAACTGGGTGTCTGGGTGCAGGGCAGAGGCGTATTCCTTGTACTATTCTTTTTAATAGTTTATGTGTTTGAAATTTTTGTCCTAATTAAAAATTAAGCAAATCAAAATCCATGAGAACATATTCAAATTGTATGCAGTTGTCAATTTCTTTGAACTCTTCCCTTTGTATCCCTTCTGTGTATGCTAATTGCACAAGGACTTCAAATTTTGATAACCCACACACACATCTAATTTTGTAAGCAAGCATTATGGTTTTTTATAGTGTCTGGAAAACAGAGAAGCTCTGAAAGGGCAGGAAAGAAGGAAAGCAAAAGGTTTTCTTAGGTCAGGTGAAAATTTGCAGTTCTCTTACTTTAATCTTAATCAGGTCTTTAGTCTTTAATAATATTTACTATAGGGGTCATAGCTCTAATAACTTAAACTAATGAGCTTCTCTAATTAATATTAGTAGATTACCAATTAGATCTATAGAGTATGAACTCAACTTTGTAGGTAAAAGGAAGGTACATGAATGTCACTTGGCAGTTGAGGCAAAGATGGTATGTGGGCCAATTTTCTGGAAGTTGGAGGCTGTGGGCCCTTTGCCTTCTATTTAGAGGCAACTGTCAGCTACAGTTTATGGGAAAACAATTAAAATCCACACAACGAAATCGCCATGGCTTCCTCATTAGAATCCTCATGATAATGTATCCCCACTCCCTTCTCAGCCCTTAACAACAATAACAGCTAACAATTATAGAGGGCTCCCTGTGTGCCAGAATGAATAACTTATTTAACCCTATGGAGTATTTACAATTATTATCCCCACTTCACAGGTGAGAGAACTGAGGCCAGGTGAGCAGCAGAAAGTAAAGACAGGCTGTGTGTCCAGGCAGTCTGAACCCAGAGTCTGTGTTTTTAAGAATTCTGGATTTTCTTTTGGGGGGCAGAGCAAGATGGCCGAATAGGAACAGCTCCAGTCTCCAGCTCCCAGCGCAAGCAACACAGAAGACAGGTGATTTCTGCATTTTCACCTGAGGTACTGGGTTCATCTCACTAGGGAGTGCTGGACAATTGGTGCTGGTCAGCTGCTGCAGCCCGACCGCAAGAGCTGAAGCAGGGCGAGGCATCGCCTCACCTGGGAAGTGCAAGGGGGAAGGGAATCCCCTTTCCTAGCCAGGGGAACTGAGACACAACACATGGAAAATCGGGTAATTCCCACCCCAATACTGCGCTTTACCAAGGGTCTTAGCAAACGGGCACACCAGGACATTATATCCCATACCTGGCCAGGAGGGTCCCACGCCCATGGAGCCTCCCTCACTGCTAGCACAGCAGTCTGCGATCTAACAGCAAGGCAGCAGCGAGGCTGGGGGAGGGGTGCCTGCCATTGCTGAGGCTTAAGTGGTAAACAAAGCCGCTGGGAAGCTTGAACTGGGTGGAGCTCACAGCAACTCAAGGAGGCCTGCCTGTCTCTATAGACTCCACCTCTGGGGACAGGGCACAGCTAAACAACACCACCACCAACAACAACAAAAAAAGCAGCAGAAACCTCTGCAGATGCAAACGACTCTGTCTGACAGCTTTGAAGAGAGCAGTGCATCTCCCAACACGGAAGTTGAGATCTGAGAACGGACAGACTGCCTGCTTAAGTGGGTCCCTGACCCCCGAGTAGCCTAACTGGGAGACATCCCCCACTAGGGGCAGACTGACACCCCACACCTCACACGGTGGAGTACACCCCTGAGAGGAAGCTTCCAAAGCAAGAATCAGACAGGTACACTCGCTGTTCAGCAATATTTTATCTTCTGCAGCCTCTGCTGCTGATACCCAGGCAAACAGGGTCTGGAGTGGACCTCAAGCAATATCCAACAGACCTACAGCTGAGGGTCCTGACTGTTAGAAGGAAAACTAACAAACAGGAAGGACACCCACACCAAAACCCCATCAGAACGTCACCATCATCAAAGACCAGAGGCAGATAAAACCACAAAGATGGGGAAAAAGCAGGTCAGAAAAGCTGGAAATTCAAAAAATAAGAGTGCATCTCTCCCTCGAAAGGAACACAGCTCGTCACCAGCAACGGATCAAAGCTGGACAGAGCATAACTTTGACGAGATGAGAGAAGAAGCCTTCAGTCCATCAAATTTCTCAGAGCTAAAGGAGGAATTACGTACCCAGCGCAAAGAAACTAAAAATCTTGAAAAAAAAGTGGAAGAATTGATAACTAGAATAATTAATGCAGAGAAGGTCATAAACAAACTGACAGAGATGAAAACCATGACACGAGAAATACGTGACAAATACACAAGCTTCAGTAACCGACTCGATCAACTGGAAGAAAGAGTATCAGCGATTGAGGATCAAACGAATGAAATGAAGAAAGAAGAGAAATCTAAAGAAAAAAGAAGAAAAAGAAATGAACAAAGCCTGCAAGAAGTATGGGATTATGTAAAAAGACCAAATCTATGTCTGATTGGGGTGCCTGAAAGTGAGGGGAAAAATGGAACCAAGTTGGAAAACACTCTGCAGGATATCATCCAGGAGAACTTCCCCAACCTAGTAAGGCAGGCCAACATTCAAATTCAGGAAATACAGAGAATGCCATAAAGATACTCCTCGAGAAGAGCAACTCCAAGACACATAATTGCCAGATTCACCAAAGTTGAAATGAAGGAAAAAATCTTAAGGGCAGCCAGAGAGAAAGGTCGGGTTACCCACAAAGGGAAGCCCATCAGACTAACAGCAGATCTCTCGGCAGAAACTCTACAAGCCAGAAGAGAGTGGGGGCCAATATTCAACATTCTTAAAGAAAAGAATTTTAAACCCAGAATTTCATATCCAGCCAAACTAAGTTTCATAAGTGAAGGAGAAATAAAATCCTTTACAGATAAGCAAATGCTTAGAGATTTTGTCACCACCAGGCCTGCCTTACAAGAGACCCTGAAGGAAGCACTAAACATGGAAAGGAACAATCAGTACCAGCCATTGCAAAAACATGCCAAAATGTAAAGACCATCGAGGCTAGGAAGAAACTGCATCAACTAACGAGCAAAATAACCAGTTAATATCATAATGGCAGGATCAAGTTCACACATAACAATATTAACCTTAAATGTAAATGGACTAAATGCTCCAATTAAAAGACACAGACCGGCAAACGGGATAGTCAAGACCCATCAGTTTGCTGTATTCAGGAGACCCATCTCACATGCAGAGACATACGTAGGCTCAAAATAAAGGGATGGAGGAAGATCTACCAAGCAAATAGAGAACAAAAAAAAGCAGGGGTTGCAATACTAGTCTCTGATAAATCAGACTTTAAACCATCAAAGATCAAAAGAGACAAAGGAGGCCATTACATAATGGTAAAGGGATCAATTCAACAGGAAGAGTTAACTATCCTAAATATATATGTACCCAATACAGGAGCACCCAGATTCATAAAGCAAGTCCTTAGAGACTTACAAAGAGACTTAGACTCCCATACAATAATAATGGGAGACTTCAACACCCCACTGTCAACATTAGACAGATCAACGAGACAGAAAGTTAACAAGGATATCCAGGAATTGAACTCATCTCTGCAGCAAGCAGACCTAATAGACATCTACAGAACTCTCCACCCCAAATCAACAGAATATACATTCTTCTCAGCACCACATCACACTTATTCCAAAATTGACCACGTAATTGGAAGTAAAGCACTCCTCAGCAAATGTACAAAAACAGAAATTATAACAAACTGTCTCTCAGACCACAGTGCAATCAAACTAGAACTCAGGACTAAGAAACTCAATCAAAACCGCTCAACTACATGGAAACTGATAACCTGCTCCTGAATGACTACTGGGTACATAACGAAATGAAGGCAGAAATAAAGATGTTCTTTGAAACCAATGAGAACAAAGATACAACATACCAGAATCTCTGGGACACATTTAAAGCAGTGTGTAGAGGGAAATTTATAGCACTAAATGCCCACAAGAGAAAGCAGGAAAGATCTAAAATTGACACTCTAACATCGCAATTAAAAGAACTAGAGAAGCAAGAGCAAACACATTCAAAAGCTAGCAGAAGGCAAGTAATAACTAAGATCAGAGCAGAACTGAAGGAGATAGAGACACAAAAAACCCTCCAAAAAATCAATGAATCCAGGAGTTGGTTTTTGGAAAAGATCAACAAAATTGATAGACCACTAGCAAGACTAATAAAGAAGAAAATAGAGAAGAATCAAATAGATGCAATAAAAAATGATAAAGGGGATATCACCACCAACCCCACAGAAATACAAACTACCATCAGAGAATACTATAAACACCTCTATGCAAGTAAACTAGAAAATCTAGAAGAAATGGATAATTTCCTGGACACTTACACTCTCCCAAGACTAAACCAGGAAGAAGCTGAATCCCTGAATAGACCAATAGCAGGCTCTGAAATTGAGGCAATAATTAATAGCCTACCAACCAAGAAAAGTCCAGGACCAGATGGATTCACAGCTGAATTCTACTAGAGGTACAAGGAGGAGCTGGTACCATTCCTTCTGAAATTATTCCAATCAATAGAAAAAGAGGGAATCCTCCCTAACTCATTTTATGAAGCCAACATCATCCTGATACCAAAGCCTGGCAGAGACACACACACAAAAAGAATTTTAGACCAATATCCCTGATGAACATCGATGCAAAAATCCTCAATAAAATACTGGCAAACCGGATCCAGCAGCACATCAAAAAGCTTATCCACCATGATCAAGTGGGCTTCATCTCTGGGATGCAAGGCTGGTTCAACATTCGCAAATCAATAAACGTAATCCAGCATATAAACAGAACCAAAGACAAAAACCTCATGATTATCTCAATAGATGCAGATAAGGCCTTTGACAAAATTAAACAGCCCTTCATGCTAAAAACGCTCAATAAATTCGGTATTGATGGAATGTACCTCAAAATAATAAGAGCTATTTATGACAAACCCACAGCCAATATCATACTGAATGGGCAAAAACTGGAAGCATTCCCTTTGAAAACTGGCACAAGACAGGGATGCCCTCTCTCACCACTCCTATTCAACATAGTGTTGGAAGTCGTGGCTAGGGCAATCAGGCAAGAGAAAGAAATAAAAGGCATTCAGTTAGGAAAAGAAGAAGTCAAATTGTCCCTGTTTGCAGATGACATGATTGTATATTTAGAAAACCCCATTGTCTCAGCCCAAAATCTCCTTAATCTGATAAGAAACTTCAGCAAAGTCTCAGGATACAAAATTAATGTGCAAAAATCACAAGCATTCTTATACACCAGTAACAGACAAACGGAGAGCCAAATCATGAATGAACTTCCATTCACAATTGCTTCAAAGAGAATAAAATACCTAGGAATCCAACTTACAATTCCTTTACAACCTAGGGATGTAAAGGACCTCTTCAAGGAGAACTACAAACCACTGCTCAGTGAAATAAAAGAGGACACAAACAAATGGAAGAACATACCATGCTCATGGATTAGGAAGAATCAATATCGTGAAAATGGCCATACTGCCCAAGGTAATTTACAGATTCAGTGCCATCCTCATCAAGCTACCAATTACTTTCTTCACAGAATTGGAAAAAACTGCTTTAAAGTTCAAATGGAACCAAAAAAGAGCCTGCATTGCCAAGACAATCCTAAGTCAAAAGAACAAAGCTGGAGGCATCACACTACCTGACTTCAAACTATACTACAAGGCTACAGTAACCAAAACAGCATGGTACTGGTACCAAAACAGAGATATAGACCAATGGAACAGAACAGAGTCCTCAGAAATAATACCACACATCTACAGCTATCTGATCTTTGACAAACCTGAGAAAAACAAGAAATGGGGAAAGGATTCCCTATTTAATAAATGGTGCTGGGAAAATTGGCTAGCCATAAGTAGAAAGCTGAAACTGGATCCTTTCCTTACTCCTTATACGAAAATTAATTCAAGATGGATTAGAGACATAAATGTTAGACCTAATACCATAAAAACCCTAGAAGAAAAACTAGGTAATACTGTTCAGGACATAGGCATGGGCAAGGACTTCATGTCTAAAACACCAAAAGCAACCGCAACAAAAGCCAAAATTGACAAATGGGATCTAATTAAACTAAAGAGCTTCTGCACAGGAAAAGAAACTACCATCAGAGTGAACAGGCAACCTACAGAATGGGAGAAAATTGTTGCAATCTACTCATCTGACAAAGGGCTAATATCCAGAACCTACAAAGAACTCAAACAAATTTACAAGATAAAAACAAACAACCCCATTGAAAAGTGGGCAAAGGACATGAACAGACAGTTCTCAAAAGAAGACATTCATACAGCCAACAGACACATGAAAAAATGCTCATCATCACTGGCCATCAGGGAAATGCAAATCAAAACCACAATGAGATACCATCTCATGCCAGTTAGAATGGCAATCATTAAAAAGTCAGGAAACAACAGGTGCTGGAGAGGATGTGGAGAAATAGGAACACTTTTACACTGTTGGTGGGATTGTAGACTAGTGCAACCATTGTGGAAAACAGTATGGCAATTCCTCAAGGATCTAGAACTAGAAGTACCATATGACCCAGTCATCCCATTACTGGGTATATACCCAAAGGATTATAAATCATGCTGCTATAAAGACACATGTACACGTATGTTTCTTGCGGCACTATTCACAATAGCAAAGACTTGGAATCAACCCAAATATCCATCAGTGACAGATTGGATTAAGAAAATGTGGCACATATACACCATGGAATACTATGCAGCTGTAAAAAAGGATGAGTTTGTGTCCTTTGTAGGGACATGGATGCAGCTGGAAACCATCATTCTCAGCAAACTATCGCAAGAATAGAAAACCAAACACCACATGTTCTCACTCATAGGTGGGAACTGAACAATGAGATCATTTGGACTCGGGAAGTGGAACATCACACACCGGGGCCTATCATGGGGAGGGGGGAAGGGGGAGGGATTGCACTGGGAGTTATACCTGATGTAAATGACGAGTTGATGGGTGCTGTCGAGTTGATAGGTGCAGCACACCAACATGGCACAAGTATACATATGTAACAAACCTGCACGTTATGCACATGTACCCTAGAACTTAAAGTATAATAATAATAATAAAATAAATAAATAAATAAATAAATAAATATTTTCTTTAAAAAAAAAAAAAGAATTCTGATAAACTACCAGTACCCATCAGACTCAATGCCCCTGCCAAAAATGTCCCTCTGAGGCTAGCCACATCCCTCCAGCAGGCCCCCAAGGACAGATTTTTGGTCACAGCATCTTAAAATATTTTCTGGAACCAGTCTTTCTATAGTAACGCCTCCATTAACTGAGTGAGAAACCATGCCAATAATACCTTGCTTTGTATGAACCTCTGGGTTAAAATAATGGCTGCTTGTTGCCTGGTGGCCAGGCCTTTCTCCACTGATCCTAATCCATCATTCAGGTTTCTCCTGTTTGCATCCACCCAATGCACACCTGTGCTACAGACACAGAATATTCTGTTTCTGTGCAAAGCAGCTCCCCATGGGGTTACTCGTGCTATTTCCTCCACTTAGAAGGAATGTCCTATTCCCTGCCCCCAAAAAGAAGTCAGAACACGTGCTCTTGGACAGGTCAAATCAGATCACCTCCCCTGCTGTGCCTGGCAGGGAGAATTCCATGTTCCTGCTCTGTGGGTTGGTGGAACAGCGTTGCTGGTACTTTCCAGCATTTCATCCATACTCCCTGACTTCTCTGGGCGCATGTCTATTTTGTTCAGGTGGCCACTCCTCCCCCTGGGACTTAGAGGTAAGTCTTGGTTGGTCTAAGCTAGTTCTGCTTATTACATTCTCTTCAGTTAGAAGCTGGTTCAGGGATGCATGTAGGACCCTACATGCCCATATTAGGCCAACAAGCCATGCTTGGGGACTTCTGAAGCAGGTTTCCTCACTGATAAACAGAGGTCCCACCTGGCAGGCAGTGATGTGCCTGCTTCTTTTCCTGGACGTTGCTGGGAAGTGATGCCTGGAGCTGCTGTAGCCAGCCTGCAGCCAGCTTGAGGATCAAAACCCTGGCACATGGGTGAGGGGCAGGGGGCCAAGAAAGAGGACAAAAGTGGGTTCACACTGTGCCTGGAGCTGCCTGGCCTCAGGACTTCCTATTATGGGAGATTATAAATTCCCACTTTGAGTTATGTTTACTGTTACTTGCAACCAAAAGCACCCTGGTTGATAAAATCTACTTACTTAGTACTTTGCACTTTGGATTACAGGCAGCTGTAATCCAAAGTGTAGGGTCCTTCTTCCTGCTTTTGTTCTGTTTAGGCTGATTTTGTTCCCTGAGGACAGATATCTTGTTTCATTCATCCTGTACTTTCACATCCAGCTCAGTGACTGACTAATATATAGTAAAAAGTAATTTGTTAACCAGGACGTTGATGGATCCCAGTGTTTCCTGGCGAGCTTCCTCTTAGATATTATCCAAAGGGATTTATCCACCTCACATCCTTTTTGGAATAAGATAGAGTATAAATATGCAAGTGGGATGGAAAGAAGGAAAGAAAGATGGAAGGGAGGAAGGAAGGAAGGAGGGAAATAAGGAAGGGAGGGAGAGAGGGAGGGTTAAATGTATTTATTAAGAATATTGTTACTTCTAGAAAGGGTTCCCGTGACAACCCCCATGGGAGAGGCCCTCATCTCCAAGGGCAGTGTGAGATTAAGGTGTGGGAATAGCAGTGTTTTACAACCTTTTCTTCATTCATACTCTCCTTTGATACTTTGACATTCTCATGTGTCCCCAAGAGAATTTTATAAGATCCCTGGGGGAGAAGGGCATCTTCTCTATCTTGGGAATTTCTGTCTTCAGCAATTTGCCATCATTCAGAAAGATTTTTCTCAAGCATTAATTTCTGTAGTTTACATTTTTAGAAATTAGGTTTTAGCTGGCGTGGTGGCTCATGCCTGTTGGGAGGCCAAGGTGGGTGGATCACCTGAGGTCAGGAGTTCGAGACCAGCCTGACCAACATGGAGAAACCCCATTTCTACTAAAAATACAAAAATTAGCTGGTGATGGTGGCAGGCACCTGTAATCCCAGCTACTCAAGAGGCTGGGGGGACGGAGGCTGCAGTGAGCCGAGATCACACCACTTCACTCCGGCCTGGGCAAAAGAGCAAAACTCTGTCTCAGAAAAAGAAATTAGGTTTTAAGAATATCCCCCAAATAAAATAAAATTATTTTATTTATGTTTTATTTTATTTATGATTGTTTTCAAACATATATGTTTTATTTATGATTGTTTTATTTATGGTTATTTTATTTATTTATGGTTGTTTTCAAACCTTTCCTCCACCCCCAAGCCCCTAGAGATTCTAATGTGGCCCTCCACCTGGAGACCACTGGTCCAAAGCCACATACGGTCACATGCAAGGACCAGGCAAGGACAAACCCCTGGCACTGGGCTTGTATTGCTACATCAGCATTTGACTTAATTGCATACTTTGTTAACTGGTGATTATAAATAGTGAAATACCACACTGTGCCTGCTTTTTTTTTTAATCTTTGGGGCCAAGGTTAATTGTGTTTGTGAGTTGTTTCAAATTTGCCCTTTGGTAGTTGAGAGGTACTCGTAATGTCCTCAGCCCTTAATTAAATGAATCAAATGTTAGGATTGAGAACTAAAACTTCAGACAGTTTTATAGTCTGCCAAAAGCTGAGTGTCTTGCCAGTTCACAAATTATATGGAAGGCTTCTTTCAGGCAGGAAATATTGTTGGGCAAATCTGGAAAACAGGAAGACAAAAAAATCCCAGACCAAGAGCTCAGACAGAGGTGTACCTGCAGGGCAAAGAGGCAAACCCCAGATGGCCACAGGTTCTCCAAACAGATCACTGTCCTTGCCATGGGGCACAGTTCAGAACTTTGTGGGGTCCTGTTTTTAGCCTCTCCTCTTTCAATCCACCCTGCTAGTTGGCAAACCCTCCAAAAATACTGTTCACCACATCACTGCCTGCTTAGAAATCTTTAGTTCACCATTCTACAAAGTTGACTGGACACCTTCTGCTAAATACACCCAGCACTGTGCAAGGTGCTTTGGGGATGCAAAGATGAAAAGATAGTGTTTTCCCCTTGAAAGGGGAAATGAGGCATGAACAGTAACAGCATGTATGTATGTTCTGCTGTACAGCACCAGTGTACGTGGCTGTCATTATCAGAGATATACCCTAATGCACCGTAATGCACGCACACACAGAAAAGACATAAAGTACCGTAACAGAGGCCCCACGCTTGCCAGGGGAGATAAGAAAAATGAGCCTCACTGTGCCTCAGTTTCTATATCTGCAAAATGAAGATAATGTTAGAATCCTCCTCAAAGAGCTATAGGGACGATTATATTAAGTGAATAAATACATGTAAAGTGCTTTGAATGATGCCTGGAACTCAGGAAGTGCTATGCAAATTTTTGCTACTATTATTACTACTTACAGCTAACACAAAAAGTAGGGTGGGGTTTGTGGCCAAGTAGGTGTTTTAAAAAACTAATAGAAGTCATTAGGCTGAGACTGTACTAATGCCGTGGATTCCTAGGTAAGCGAAACAAAGCCCAACTCAATGTAAACAGTAAAACAAAACTTAAGCTTAACCAATTAGAAACCACCAAACTAACCTCTAACTAGAAGCTTTCCACATTAACCTATCAAGTATATTTTCTTTCTCTTGCTTCTGTGAACACCTTATAAATGTTTCCCTTCCTGTCCCCTGGGTGAAGCCCAATCATCTGGAGTCTGGTGCTGCCCAATTCATGAATCACTGTCTGCTCAAATAAACTCATTACAATTTCAGTGTGCCTAAGTTTATCTTTTAAAATAGGGAATAAGAAACCTAACAGAGTGTTTGGACACTGTAGCCCAGCCTTCAATGTTCAGACCTCTGAGTTCACCCTTCTTGGTCACCACTTCCAGGTTGGGACCTGGTCACAGCCAACGAGTTTAGAGGGCAAGGTCTCCACCTTGCCCTCTAAACTCACCAGGTGCACTCCCTTTTCTGCTCATGCTCTCCTCTCTCCAGCCTACACATCCAAAACCCACAGACAGTGGGGGATCTCCCAGGGCTGGAAGTTCTGGAGTGGCTGCACCCTGCCCACATGCTGTGAAAGTGCATATATCACACCATGGGCATCTGGGGCCAGAAGTTCCCATTGCCCTGAATTAGTTCAGTGTCTAGATCATCTCATCTTCCCAGGGAGCTGCCCTTAGGAGGCTAGGCATATAAGCAGATAAGGGACACAGTTCCTTTTTCATTATGCAGATGCCTGTGCAAGACATATCCCAAAATAACAGCCCACCTTACCAGGCATCCATGTGTGCAGCAGCTACACTGGAGGTGTAGAGAGACAGGCAGGTTGCATGTGGCAAACTTTTTTTTTTTGAGACAAAGTCCCACTCCAGTTGCTCAGGCTAGAGTGCAGTGGTGTGATCTCAGCTCACTGCAGCCTTGACCTCCTAGGCTCAGGTGATTCTCCCATCTCAGCCTCCTGAGTAGCTGGAACTATAGACAGTCTTGCATCTAATTCCCCATTCTTCACCACCCCTCCAGAAGGAGTTGTCACTGGCCACTTCAAGACTCTGGCCCCTCTCCCTACACTCTCCTCCTCCCTCCATGTTGCCTTCCAAGTTTCTCTCTCTCTGGTATTCCTACTTCTCTAGGTCCTAGTCCTAAACCTAGTTTGCATGTCCAAATGCATTAAGACACTTAGTGAAACCAAAGGACCTTTCCTTAAGCAGGGTCCATTCTCCTTGGGAGGCAATGATGGCCATGAATAGCAATATTGTCCTCCTTTATATATTTGAATCTCTTCCTCCTTCAAGGTGAATCCTCAGGCTACTTGAGGTGGCAGGTGGGCATCATTCCCTTAGTCTCCCCATTTACCCCTTTTCTCAGGGACTACCCCTTCCTTCAGTCTGAGTTTGGGGAGTCTGTTAAGTTGTCCTGACCCAGTAGGAAGGCCCTGGCCCAGCCTGCCCCAGCCCGCCCCAGCACATGACTCGCAGCCTCTCCTGTCCAGTTGGCAAGAACTTTCTCTCCCATTGCTGACTTCTTTTCACCCTTCCTCTCTCCATCATTCATTCTCATACCTGGACCCTTGTCCTGGGCATTCACCTGTGCTTTAATCTAACTCTGTGGATGCGAGTGACTCTTGTCCCTCCTGGTTGGCCGTGTACTCCTCTGGTACCTCTGATGAGAGATGTGACCTACACCTGGCCAATCCAATGCCTCTAACAGCCAGGACTTGGGCTCTAGAGGGGCTAAACCATGGGTCGTTCTCAGTGGCTGTGGCAGAGCCAAGGGTTCAGCAGAGGGTGGTGATGACCACACAGGTCACAGGGTTCCAAGCAGACTGTCCTGCTGGCTTGATTTTTGCTGAGCTGTGCCACCTTTTGTTCCCTAACCATTTCCGCACCCCCCACTTCAAGCCTTTTTAGCTACCTGTTGTCTTTCCAGAACATTCCTTTCTCTTTTAGTCAATCAGAGTTGTTGCAGGAAAGAACCCAGACTTTCTCACTGCTGGCAGCCAATAGATGCCCCGTAAACACTGGGGGGCTGGCCACCAGGCTGTCTGACCCAAGGCAAGGAGAGCTGCCAGGATCAGGCTTTTTCATTGACCCCTGTGTGCAGGCCTGGTCCAGAAGAGGGGCCCTGTGGTCTCACAGTGGATGAATATTAAGTAGGACTAGGCAGACCCATTACCAAAGGGATCTCTTTAGGCATAAACAACCTTAAGCTGACTTTGAAATAAAGATAGTGATGCCTGTTTAAGGGTAAAGGGCTGCACCAGGTGCATTTCTCAACACTAATATCCAGGGCTTGATGCTACAGCCAGAGGAGAAGGGCCATTTCCTCACCAAGAAGACTAAACCTGAGCATGTACAGAAGCTTCTCTGTGCCATCTGCTGTACTCCTTGCTCTTCCCATAGACACCCTTGCTTTACCTTGCTCCCTTCACTGGTAACACCACCTCTTTACATCCAACTCAGCCATCAAGCCCAGTTCAAATACCACCTCTGCCAGGCAGCCACCCCTGATCAGCCCCACCCCATCTGAATCTCCCTCCTTGTTCCTTTACTCAAATCACCTGGGTGGGTGGGCAAGTGTTACATAAGTGTGTGGCTTCCTTCCTCTATCGTCATCTCCTCAAGGGCAGAGTCTGTGCTTGCTCTGATTCCTCTGCGTACCACCAGTTCTCAGTGCAGGGAATAGGTGCTCAATGAGAATGAATGAATGAACTCTTTTCATCCAAATGAATGTATATGAATGCAGCACCTGCCTCAGGGCACACCTAGATTCTCCCACTGGGTTGTCAGCTCGGTGGAAGTGGACTTTTTCTGCTGGGATATGCTGCAGAGTAATCATTTGAAGAAGAGATAGACAACTCGTGATTAAACACATACATCCTTTCTGATCAAGTGGATAAGAGCTAAAGCTTTGGGCAGAATTGGCAGAGGATCAGATACTATTCAACATAAAGAACTTCGTGGCAATTAAACATGACTTACAATAGATCAGGCTTCCTTGTGATCTGTGCACTCCCTGTTTGGGGGATTCTTCCAGCAATGACTGTCAGGGATGCAGTGTTTCCCACATATGGGTCTTGTTTGTGGAGGACCTGCTCCAGAATTCTCCAGAAAACTTGTTTATAATACAGCTCTCTGAACACCAACCCAGAAATATGACTCAATAGGAAGAGGTGAGCCTGGATATCCGAGTAGTTTGCACAATGCTCCCCAGCAGATTCCCTAGCACAGTCAAGTCTTGGAAGCCCCATCTCGGGGGGTCTCCACCTGGAGTG
The DNA here is from genome assembly GCF_043159975.1 of Macaca nemestrina. Taxonomy (NCBI): domain Eukaryota; kingdom Metazoa; phylum Chordata; class Mammalia; order Primates; family Cercopithecidae; genus Macaca; species Macaca nemestrina. The sequence continues at coordinate 44,260,957 of NC_092143.1, forward strand.
GGATATGGGACCAGGTGATGCCCAAGAACCCCTGCAGCTCAGAAGGAGTGTTCCTCCAGGTTGGATTAGGATACCATCCTGATCCTGATCTTCCCTTCAGCTTTTAGTTGGTTTTGTTTTTGTGGTTTTTTCCCAATAGGGTTATTTACCTACCTGTTGCTTTCTTTAAGACAAATTCAGAAAGCATGATGCTATGGGCTAAATGTTTGTATTTCCCCAAAATCCATATGTTGAAGTCCTAACCCCTAAGGTGATGGTGTTTTGGAGACAGGACCTTAGGGAGGTGGTGATTACGTTTAGATGAGGTAATGAGAGTTGAGCCCTGTGATGGAATTAGTGCCCTTTAAGAAAAGGAAGATACCAGAACTCACTCACACTCTCTCTCTCTCTCTCTCTCCCCCTCCCACCCCAACCTCTCTGCCATGTGGAGAAACAACAAGAATGGGGACATCTTCAAACCAAGAAGAGGGCACTCACCAGACACTGTATCTTGATCTTGGACTTCCAGCCTCCAGAACTACGAGAAATAAATGTCTGTTGTTTAAGCCACCCAATCTATGGTATTTTGTTATAGCAGCCCCAATTGACTGAGACACATGCTCAGCACCAAAGAATACTCTCTAAGATGTCTGAGAGCAGGAGGCAATTGCACGTTGGCAATGATTCTGATAGAGTTACTCTAACTGTATTCAGAGAGCTTCATGATATCAGCGGCCTGGGCCATGAGGGGTCTCCCCATTCCTTCCTTCTTTAACAAGGTACTGCAGCATCACAGTCATTTGGGGCTCTTGGCCCTTGTAAATGGTCACATTCTGTTTCAAAGTGACCTCATGATTGAATCTAAGGAATAAGTCAGTGCAATGGTCACTGATGCACCTGCTGAAGCCTGTTGGACACGAAACTGTCTGGTAAGTGGTTAAATGGCAGTCAAATACATTTTTGTGTACCCATCACTGCACTGCAGACAAGTTGGTGTATGGCTGTCATTTGCACAGGACTATGCAGCAACTGATTTTACTCTTCATCTGGACCATCCCAGAGCAGCACTCAGGGCCCAGGGCTCAGGAGAGGTTGTATGCAGGCAGGCAGGCAGGCAGGCTTGCTTAGGTCTGAGGCAGCCCAAACAAACTCCCACCCCTTCTTTCCCAGGTTTGGAACTTTGAGAAGGAGACTTGAAACCTTGAAACACAAGCGAATTCTTATTCTCTTTTCCTGCATATCTGGAAAGTTGGTTGAGGTAGGGGTGTGGTGCAAATAAACTTTCTATAGCTTGAATCAGGGTCAGCTCAGAACAAAACCACAACACACAACAAATACAAAAACCTTGTCTTGACTTCTGTTCCACGTCCCTTCTCAGGGTCCCACTTTTCCCTGTCTCCTCCCCGTCTCCTCTACCCCAGTGCTACCCCCTGAGACCTTGCTTTCAGCTGCCCGATAAGCAGATCTCTGCTGATAGAATGTGCTGTGGTTTGCCCCCCATATGCTGAGATGCACAGCCAGCCATGAAAGAGCCCTCAGGAAGAGTGGACTCGAGTCTTGGGGTTCCAGCTCTCCTGACACTCCTTAAGTCACCCTGGCTGGGTGGTCACAAGTACTCCCAACTCATGCAGTCCCTGGCATTGGCTTTGCCTGCTATAGAGTTGTTTTTTTCTTCTTCTGACAGTGCAATATTGCATATAATAACAATTACCAATGACCTCCACTGGGTTGTCCAATCTCATTATTGCCGATGCATTTGGTACCTGCCACTGCCAATTTGCCTCAGCTGAGGTTTTATTCAGTGGGATATGATAGAGCTGTACAGCAATCTTTTTCCATTTAAATAGTTTAATTGAGGAAAGCTATCAGATGTTTCCAAATTTAATGTATACAACAATTTGCTTTTTCCTATCTCTTTTCAGAGTTGAGTTGGAAGAAAATGACATCTGATTCTTATAGAAGGAAAGCAATTACATTTTGGCGTCTGCCTTCCCCAGCTTGCATATGTTTTTAAACATAAAAAGAAATTCTTAATATGTAATTGTCAGGTAATAAAAAAGGAAAAATATTTTACTTTGCGTTTATGAAGTAATTTTTCAAAAGCATAAGGGAATTACATGTTAATGTTTTATGTTTATGATTGCACTCTAATACTGCACTATTTCTTCAAGTTTGGAATCTTTTTTCCCCCTCTCTAAAGATACAAGCTGAGATGATCAGGCCTAGCTTAAACCCTGCCTCCCTGCCAGAGCTGTGCTTGTGTACGCAGAGCTTCCTTCTCAGAGCTCCCTCCTCATAGCTCCTGATCTCTGCACATGATTTAGCACCTGTATTCTACACTGAATTATTACAATGTGAGACTGAATGGCCTTCCTATCTACATTATAAGCTACTTGAGAATGGAAAGAATTCATTTTGGATTTGTGTGTTCTTCACAATCCTCAGCAAAGGGCTGAGCTCAAAATAGTGGATGCTCAACAAACACTTGTTGAACAAATTTATTCACTGAATTGCCAAATAACTAATCATCGAAGAATGAGAATGCTGTTATTTTAGCATCCAGTACATGATTGAGAAGAGGTCCATTGAATGGAATGGGATGGATGGATAGGTGGATTTGTGGGTGGGTGGATAAACCCCACACAACTCATCTGAGATTGCTCTGATATTTTGACCAGTTGTATTAGATCTTATAGTTCCTCAAGCTTCTTCTTAGCTGCAAGACTTATTGGCACCATAAATAATAAGGTCATGGGTTTTAAAGCATTTTCCAGAAAGGATTGAGGCGTTACTCACAGAGTCATAGGGTATGAGGAGGACCTGGGTCTTACTATCTCCATTTCTCAGGAAAGAAATTGCTGGCCTCCAAGTTCATTACAGTATTTACTGAGATTTTATTATTACAAACGTCAACCTAACACTGCCCAGCAATTCTATTTCTCTTTAAATATACTTACCTTCTCCTTTATATCCCATATAGCCCATATATTTATATCTCAAATATCCCGTATCCCTTCTCAGTTGTTGAACTCATCTTATACACAAAGGAGAAAAGAGAAGCAGATGATGGGAATTCCCTTGTCCTTCCTCCACCTAATCTTCAGTCTGACCTACACCTGTGCCATCTTCTCTCTTTCCTCCTGTCTTAGTGGAAGAACTGCCTCCCCCATTAATGCTGTCCCTCTACTCATGTGCTGGATTCAATGTCCTGTCTTCTGCTCAGGCCTCTGTTTCTGTGTAGTCTGCTGGTCATTAACGTCTCCTCTGTCCTGGATCATCCGCATCAACACATTGATACACCAAGAGCTCTAGTTTTGTCCCTAAAAACAAAACAAACAAAACTCCATTTCCTTTCTTCCTTTCCCCTTCCTTCCTTCCTTCCTTCCTTCCTTCCTTCCTTCCTTCCTTCCTTCCTTCCTTCCTTCCTTCCTTCCTTCCTTCCTTCCTTCCTTCCTTCCTTCCTTCCTTCCTTCCTTCCTTCCTTCCTTCCTTCCTTCCTTCCTTCCTTGATGGAGTTTCGCTCTTGTTGCACAGGCTGGAGTGCAGTGGTGTGATCTCGACTCACCACAACCTCTGCCTCCCAGGTTCAAGTGATTCTCCTGCTTCAACCTCCTGAGTAGCTGGGATTACAGGCATGTGCCACCATGCCTGGCTAATTTTGTATTTTTAGTAGAAACGGAGTTTCCCCATGTTGGTCAGGTTGTCTGAAACTCCTGACCTCAGGTGATCCACCCACCTTGACCTCCTAAAGTGCTGGGATTACAAGCGTGAGCCACCACGCCTGGCCAGAAAACACTGTTTTCTTAATGTTGCCTTCCTCTCCAGCCTCCACCTGATATTTCTGTTTTCTTTCTAGAAAAGCTTCTGAACTATCTACGTGGACCATGGCCACTTCCCTACCCACTGTGTTTTCCACTGTGCACCCCAGTAGGCTTCTGTCCTCACATTGCCTTAAAACTGCTCTTATGGAACATCGATGCGAAAATCCTCAATAAAATACTGGCAAACCGAATCCAGCAACACATCAAAAAGCTTATCCACCATGATCAAGTCAGCTTCATCTCTGGGATGCAAGGCCGGTTCAACATATGCAAATCAATAAACATAATCCATCACATAAACAGAACCAATGACAAAAACCACATGATTATCTCAATAGATACAGAAAAGGCCTTCGACAAAATTCAACAGCCCGTCATGCTAAAAACTCTCAATAAACTAGGTATTGATGAAACATATCTCAAAATAATAAGAGCTATTTATGACAAACCCACAGCCAGTATCATACTGAATGGGCAAAAACTGGAAGCATTCCCTTTGAAAACTGGCACAAGACAGGGATGCCCTCTCTCACCACTCCTATTCAACACAGTGTTGGAAGTTCTGGCCAGGGCAATCAGGCAAGAGAAAGAAATAAAGGGTATTCAAGTAGGAAAGAAGGAAGTCAAATTGTCCCTGTTTGCAGCTGACATGATTGTATTTCTAGAAAACCCCATCGTCTCAGCCCAAAATCTCCTTAAGCTGATAAGCAACTTCAGCAAAGTCTCAGGATACAAAATCAATGTGCAAAAATCACAAGCATTCCTATACACCATTAACAGACAAACAGAGAGCCAAATCATGAGTGAACTCCCATTCACAATTGTTACAAAGAGAATAAAATACCTAGGAATCCAACTTACAAGGGATGTGAAGGACCTCTTCAAGGAGAACTACAAACCACTGCTCAAGGAAATAAAAGAGGACACAAATAAATGGAAGAATATTCCATGCTCATGAATAGGAAAAATCAATATTGTGAAAATGGCCATGGTGCCCAAAGTAATTTATAGATTCAATGCCATCCCCATCAAGCTACCAATGACTTTCTTCACAGAATTGGAAAAAACGACTTTAAAGTTCATATGGAACCGAAAAACAGCCTGCATTGCCAATACAATCCTAAGAAAAAGAATAAAGCTGGAGGCATCACACTACCTGACTTCAAACTATACTACAAGGCTCCAGTAACCAAAACAGCATGGTACTGGTACCAAAACAGAGAGAGAGACCAATGGAACAGAACAGAGGCCTCAGAAATAACACCACACATCTACAACCAGCTGATCTTTGACAAACCTGACAAAAACAAGAAATGGGGAAAGGATTCCCTATTTAATAAATGGTGCTGGGAAGACTGGTTAGCCATATGTAGAAAGCTGAAACTGGATCCCTTCCTTACACCTATACAAAAATTAATTCAAAATGGATTAAAGACTTAAATATTCAACCTAAAACCATAAAAACCCTAGAAGAAAACCTAGTCAATACCATTCAGGACATAGACATTGGCAAGGACTTCATGACTAAAACACCAAAAGCAATGGCAACAAAAGCCAAAATAGACAAATCGGATCTAATTAAACTAAAGAGCTTCTGCATGGCAAAAGAAACTACCATCAGAGTGAACAGGCAATCTACAGAATGGGAGAAAATTTTTGCCATCTACCCATCTGACAAAGAGCTAATATCCAGAATTTACAAAGAACTTAAACAAATTTACAAGAAAAAAACAAACAACCCCATCAAAAAGTGGGCAAAGGATATGAACAGACACTTCTCAAAAGAAGACATTTGTGCAGCCAACAGATACATGAAAAAATGCTTGTCATCACTGGCCATCAGAGAAATGCAAATCAAAACCACAATGAGATACCATCTCATGCCAGTTAGAATGGCAATCATTAAAATGTCAGGAAACAACAGATGCTGGAGAGGATGTGGAGAAATAGGAATGCTTTTATACTGTTTGTGGGAGTGTAAATTAGTTCAACCATTGTGGAAGACAGTGTGGCGATTCCTTAAGGATGTAGAACTAGAATTACCATTTGACCCCACAATCCCATTACTGAGTGTACACCCAAAGAATTATAAGTCATGCTACTATAAAGCCACATGCACATGTATGTTTATTGTGACACTATTCACAATAGCAAAGACTTGGAATTAACCTAAATGTCCATCAATGATAGACTGGTTTAAGAAAATGTGGCACATATGCACCATGGAATACTATGCAGCCCTAAAAAGGATGAGTTCATGTCCTTTGCAGGGACATGGATGAAGCTGGAAACCTTCATTCTCAGGAAACTATCACAAGGACAGAAAACCAAACACTGCATGTTCTCACTCATAGGTGGGAACTGAACAATGAGATCACTTGGACACAGGGCGGAGAACATCACACACTGGGGCCTGTCAGTGAGTGGGGGGCTGGGGGAGGGATAGCATTAGAAGAAATACTTAATGTAAATAATGAGTTGATGGGTGCAGCAAACCAACATGGCACATGTATACCTATATATCAAACCTGCACATTGTGCACATGTACCCTAGAACTTAAAGTATTAAAAAAAAAAAAAAACTGTTCTTGTCCAGGTCCCCAGTTTTACCTTCCTGCTGCCAAGTCTTATAGGGAATTTTTGGTTTTTATCCCGCCCTCTTAGCTAGAATTTAGCACAGGACATACTCTCAATCTGTTACATATGCATTTATTTATCTATCTGTTGCCTGTCTCCCACCCTGAAGTGTAAACTTCCTGTGGGTGGGATCTTTGTGTGTTTAAATTACTGGTGTATCCCTGGTGCCCACTCTGGCACCTGCCACATGGTAGATGTTGGATAGGATAGATGTTGACATTGCCCAATGCACTTCCCTCCAACAATCCCAAATCTACCCCGCATCACTAAGATACACAGTCATAGAATTTCAGATTTGAGGGAAACTTTTGATATGATTAGATCAGTATTGTTGTTCTAAAGGTGATGTTACCAACCTGATGTTCCACTGCTGGAAGCTTCTGGAAGAGCTAGCACTTGAGCCAAGTTCTCTTGGTTTTCTGCTGAGGCTCTTTCCATAACCTGTGACCCTATGCTTGTGTGGCTTAGCCTGGGTGCTATAGAGTCCACTCATGGCAGGAGCAGAGGTCTGGGAGTGTGACCTCTCAAGATCAAACTGGATTCAATGACCCAGCAGGGAGGAAAACTGTGCACATGGCAATTTATGATCTTTTTTAAAAAACTAATTTTGTGAAAGACTATCTAGCTTTAGTTCAACTAGTCAAATGAACATATTTATGTTTCCGAAATATGTCTGACTCTATTTTTGTATATAAATTGTTTTATGATTTTTTGGATCATATTAAACAACACATGTGTATTGTAAATAATTCAAGAAAGTAAAGCAAAAAAAAAAAAAAAAAAAGAAAGTAAAAGGTACCTGAAATCTCATCACCTAAGGTAAATGCCATTAAAATTATTTTTATTGGTTTAGTGAAGTATAACACAAATATGGAAGGTTGCATAAATCATACATGTGCAGCCCAAAGAATTATTAAAAAATGAATACCCAAGTATCTACCGCCCAGGACAAGAAAGAGAATGTGAGCAGCTCCCTACGAGTCCTCCTGCCACCTCCCAGTGCCTCTGCCAGTCCTCCTCAGTTGTTATTACTGTCTGGCTTTGTGACTGTTTGTGTGTGTCTGTGTGTGTGTGTGTGTGTGTGTGTGACAGAGTCTCGCTTGGTCACCCAGGCTACAGTGCAATGGCACAATCTCGGCTCACTGCAACCTCCGCCTACTAGGTTCAAGTGATTCTCCTGCCTCAGCCTCCCGAGTAGCTGAGATTAAAGGCTTGTGCCACCGTGCCCAGCTAATTTTTTGTATTTTTAGTAGAGTTCGGGATTCACCATATTGGCCAGGCTGGTCTCAAACTCCTGACCTCATGATCCACCCGCCTCGGCCTCCCAAAATGCTAGGATTACAGGCGTGAGCCACTGCGCCCGGCCTGTCCTGGCTTTAACGCCATAAATTAGTTTTACTTGCTCACCTTTATATAAACGAAATAATTCAGATTGTTTCTTCATGTTTAGCTATTTTTTTTGCTAAAGATTATATGGAGATTCATTCATGTTGAGGTATATAGCTGTCATTTGTTCATTTTCACTTCCATAAATATGTCATTGTAGGGCTATATTATTATTTATTTATCCATTCTACTATTGTTGGGCATTTGTGTTTTTGGTTTGGGATTATTACAAGTTGCTTCTACGAACATTCTTGTACACGATTTTTACTTCACGTGTGCCCAAACTCTAAGTGAACATCTAGTAATAGAATTGCTCCTTCATCATGTATACGTACATTAAACATTTAATCAGGCAGTAGTAGATTTCCAAAGTGATTACATCAATTTATATTACCACCAGCAGTTTTTGAGCACTCTTTCCTTTCTGCATCCTTACCTACAGTTCTTCATTTTAGCCATTCAGAGGGGATGTATATCTCATGAAATTTTTAAATTACTAATACAATTGAGCACATTTTCATATGTTTATTGGCCATTAGTATATCCTCTTTTGCAAAATTCTTGTTCAGCTCTCTTGCCATTTTTCTATTAGGTTGTTGGTCTTTGCTTACTGATTCCTAGTTCTTTGTGCATTCTGGGTGTGAATTCTTTGTTACTTTTTACATATTGCAAATTTCTTCTTTTGGTGGTTTCTTTCGATGAACTGAGGTTCTTAATTTTAATGTAGCCCAACGTATTAATTTTTTTCCTTTATGATTAGTGGGTTTTGTATCAGATTTAAGAAATATTTTCCTATTCTATGTTTGAGAAAAAAATTCTCCTATATTATCTTCTAGAAGCTTTATTGATCCACCTTTAACATTGACAGCCAAAATCCACTTGGAATTCATTTTTCTGTATGGTGTGAGGTAGGAGTAAAATTTCATTTTTCTACATTCAGATATTCAATAGACTTAATATCATTTATTGAAAAGAAGCCCTTCCCTTCAGTTCGCCTTTGTCATAAATAAAGTTTCCACATGCCTGTTTCTGGACACTGATTCAACCACTTTGTGGTATTCATCTGTCTTTGCACCAATGTTGTATTGTCTTAGTTTTTGTAGCTTCATAAGTCTTAAGTACTGGCTGGGTGAGGTGGGTCATGCCTGTAATCCCAGCACTTTGGGAGGCTGAGGCCAGTGGATCGTTTGAGCTCAGGGGTTCAAAACCAGCCTGGCCACCATGACAGAACCTTGTCTCTACAAAAAAAAAAAATTAGCTGGGTGTGGTGGCATGCACCTGTGCATGTGGTCCCAGGTACTTGGGAAGTTGAGGTGGGAGGATCACTGGAGTCCAGCAAGCTGAGGCTGCAGTGAGCCATGATCATACCACTACACTCCAGCCTGGGTGACTGAGCAAGACACTGTCTCAAATAAATAAATAAATAAATAAACAAATAAATAAATATACAAATACTTTTTAAGTCTTCATATTCAATAGTGCAAGATACCCTCCTGCCCTCCTCTATGCATCTGTTTTTCTTTTTCAAGAATGTCTTAGCCATTCTTTGCCCTTTGCATTTTTAATACGTTTTATAATTAGCTTGTCAATTTACACATATGCATGTATACATTTGGATGCACATAAAAACCTGCTGAGATTTTTACTAGGATTGTATTGAACCTACAGATTAATTTGGGGATAACTGGTAGAGATCAATATTCAATCCATGAATACATCATTAATATTTAGTGAATATTCTTTCAAATTTCTCTCTCCATGTATAGTTATACACATATACATATACTTTTACATAAATTCATATTGATTTTATCTTTTTTAACCTCTCTGATTCCCTGAACACACACACACCATACCTCACCCCCATCATTCCTCTCTCGTGTTTGCTGGCATCACTTGTTTTGAAACTTTCCATAATATTTTTATGCTAATATAGTCATTTTCATACATAAATATATGTATGTACTTTATGGAAGGTCATCACTACAAAATGGGTTATATATATATACCTTTCTCTGCATTTGGCTTTTCTCACTTAAAAATATATCATAATACCCCTCAAAGTTAACAGGAAGTTATATCTAATGCAGTCTTTTTAAGAGCTGTGCAATATTTCATGGTATAAATGTCCCACCATTTATTCAATTATTCCTCTGTCGATGGGATTTATTTTGTTTCCAAATTTGTGCAGTTTTAAACAACGCTGATGTGAACATCCTTGGCCTTGAACAGATACTTTCTTACTGGAATTCTGTTTTTAAAGAACAAATTCCTAGGAGTGAGATTGCTAGGTTGAAGGGTCTATGTAACTCCCATTTACCATAATCATTGAGCAATTGCTTTCTAAAAACATATAATGACTTACATTTCCCCTAATCATATATAAGAGAAAACTTTTCCCCAACATTTCTGTCAGTGAGAGGGATTATCACTCTTTTTAACTACCAAATTTGTGGTGGAAATGATGTCTCATTGTTACTTTGATTTGTATTTATCTGACTACTAGAGAAGCCAAACATCTTTTCATATATGTATTGACATTTGAATTTGATCCTCTCTAAACCCTTTGTTCATATCCTTTGCTCATTTTCCTGTTTATTGTTTGCCATTTTAAATTAATTTGTTTGAATCTTTTGGTATATCTCAGATATTAACATTTTATCAATCATCTGCATTGAAACTATGTTCCTCAAGCTATTATTTTCCTATCTTTATTGCATCCTTCACCATTCTAATATTATATTAACTTTTACATAATTGAATACACCTATCATTTTCTTTATACATTCTAAGTTTTCTGACTTGGCAAAAACCATTTCTTTCCCTCAACTATACCCTTGGGAGATCTATCTATCTATCTATCTATCTATCTATCTATCTATCTATCAATTTCATATGTGTGTATGTGTGTGGGTGATTTTCTTATAATAAGTTTATGGTTTTATTTACTTTACATTTAAACACTTACTCCAGATGGATTTTTAAAAATTTGATATGAGGTAGGGAACTCAACTCTATTTTCTTCTAAATGGATTATTAATACATTTATTAAACAGACCATCTTTGTCCACTGAGATCTTTCTGGGTTTTCCTTTCTATTCCTATGTCAGTCCCATGCCTTATAAATTATATTTTTATATTTAGTAAGAAATCAAGTTACCCTCCCCAAACTGTTCTTTAAAAGTTTTTCTTGGCTTTTCTCAGACATTTATATCAATTTTTAGATAATTTAATACTGTAAAAATCCATTTGAATTCCAATTATAATTTCATTATATTTATGTATAGTATTAGTAATTAACAATTTTGTATTTAGTAATTTTGGGGGAAATTGAAATATTATGATATAAATTCCCCCATCCAAGAAAGTGGTATGTTTGTGACTTGTACAGAGACTGTTTTATTTCTTTCAAAATTATGTAAATATTTTTATATTGGTTGAATTCTATGTTTAAATTTCCATTTGTGTTGCCTTTACCATCCAAGGAGTTAGGCTCAGACAAATATCATAGACTAAACTTGCTGACTAAGACAGAAGACCTTAATTAAATCAGCAATCTGTAAAAATAAAAACAAGCCCACTGGCAATTTTTTAGGGCCAGTATGTCCTACTGACTTTGTAGTCAAATAGATTCAGTTCAAATTTTGTTTACTGAATAAGCCCCAGCCACTTCATCTGTGGTAGCCATAATAATACCTACCTCACTGGGTAGAAGCAAGAATTAAGAAAGATACGGTTTGCAGAGCAGATGACAGAGTTTTGGTGCATAGTAGGTGGTCACTAAGTGTGGTCACTAAGTGCTTAGGGAAGGTTTCTTTCCCTCTCTGTCTCTCTCTCTCTCTCTTTTTTGTTAACTGTTTGATCATTTAAAAGAGGAAAAAAATCTCCATTCATTGCATATAACACACTTGGATATATGCAATATCTATGCAATATATATCATCTATTCATATAAACCTCCGTTCATTGCATATAACACACTTGGAAAACTGCACATGGCCTTTGGTCTTCCAACCTGGGCTCACAGTCATGCACCCCCAACCTGTATCCAAGAGGTCTCCTATCTCCCGGGCTCTATCTCCCTCCACTTTGGGACCTGGGGCCTCCTAGGGACTGTGATCAGCAAAGTTTCTCACTGCAGCTGCATCTTGGGCTCTGAGTTATATGGATATAATTTTGTGTGACATTTTTGCTATTTTTTAACATCTTATTGTCCCCACTTTGGTTCTTTTGAGGACCCTGAGACTCAGAAAGGCAACAACAATGGTTCTCAACTCTAAAAGACCTTAAACCCCTTTGAAAAAATCAACACAATTTCTTAGTATAATTATAAACAGAAATAAAATGAAAGCAATTAATAATAAAATAGTGTGCATTTCTGTATGTAAATTCAAGTATATTTACACTAGAAGACAGTGAGTCTCATACCTACTCAGAATAAGTAAGTTCGTATTTAAGACACACACAGGTGTGTGTAGCATGTATATATGTATATGTAAGTATACATATTTATCCACATATGTCTATGTATGTGTATATATATGTATATAGATGGGTAGATAGGCAGATAATGTTAGGGCTCAGAACATAATATCCCCAAAATATAGCACCTTGGCAATTAAGAAAAATCACTGAAACAAAGTCATTCCCTGACCTTCTCCCACCTTTTTGTGTGAAAGTTGGCAATAAAGGAATTCTCTGTCTACCTCCTCTGAAAATAGGTCTTAAGACATACATGTGACAGGTGTCTGGCCCACACCTAGAGGAAAGGAATGCTGCACGGAGAGGCCAAGAAGAATCTGAACAAATAGGCTGAGTTCCTCTCAGTTATACCATTAAATTATACCCCTTTTTGTCCAATAACATTTCTACATGACTGTCCGTTCTTCTTCAAACCTAAGCATAAGAATATACAGTTTTCCCTGGGTCTTTGGGTCTTCATTTCTGAACGCTCGTGTGCTATCTAAAACTCTGGTTAAATAAATTTATTATGCTTTTCTCTTGTTAATGCATTTTTTTGTATGAGGTGTCAGCCATGGACCTTGTGAGGAAAGGTTAATACCTTTTTCCCCATACAATGGATCCATCGATCAATCGATCGATCGATCGATCGATCGATAGATAGATAGATGACAGACACAGAGAAATGCGTTATATCGCCATTGCTCAAGTAATTGCAATGTGCCTAAATGGTAAACATCTCTTAACGAGATGAACTGGAAAAAGAGCCCTGTCTCCTTTGATTTACGTGGTAGTTGCCTTCTTGGAAACACCAGAGTATATTATAACGGTACAAAAATACTTTGATTTATATGTGAAACAGAGACTCAGCTCAGATAATTGTAAGCAGGTTGTTCATCTCTGCAGCCCTGCTAGTCGTGCTGGGCAAATGAGGGCTTGTCCGGCACGGGGCAGGATGTCCCTGATCCCAGGCTTATCCCCACCCAACGCGCAGTAGCACTCCCAGCTGTAGTGCCAATCAACAAGCCCCCCACGAAATGTCCAAAATGCCCCCTAGGGGGCAGTGCCAGCCCCGCTGCGAGCTTCCAAGCAGCCGGTGACCCAGCGGGGCCGCCTTCCAGGGGGCCGCCCCGACGCCCACCCTGGTGGGGCAGCTGGCGCGGCCAAGAGCGCGGGCGGCTAGAAGATGGATGCGGTGTGCGCGCAGCTCTGGTACCCAGCCAGGATTTCCCCCCCCCGACCTCCGCAGCCCGTGTGTTGGCGCAGAGAGCAACAAGCTCCCACGCTTACGGGGGAGGTCAGGGGAAAGTGATTTCAATTAGAAGGGGATCACTGGGGTCTCAAGCCAGCACAGACAAGTTGTGCAACACCAGCGCCGCGGAAACCCGCGTCATTTATCCTTCCCGGAGCCAGTCAGCCTGGGCTGTGCAGGAAGCCCCTGTGCCCCCCCCACCCCCATCTCCCTTCTCTTTCTCGCTTTTGAAAGAAAAGGGAAAGAACAGGGAAACAGAAAGAGTGACCTGCCGCTAAATTTCTCATCTCTGGCGGCTGAGGACAAAGACGACTACACGGAGAAGAGAAGGCACCCGAGGATCGAGGATCCGAGGATCGCCAGAGATTCCGCCTCTTGCCCCAGGCCCAGACAGGTCTGGAGGGTTTCAAGGTTGGAAGCAGAGAAAGGAAAATGAGGGTAGGCAGGCTAGCAGCCTGGGAGCCTTCTGCTCCTCCTTTTCTTTTTATCTGAATTCTTCCCATCCTTAGAGCCCATCTCCAGGCCTCCTCCTCCATGCAGTGGCCCTGGCTTTGCCTTCTCTGGGTATTCAGAGCATTGTTCAGTCCTGCCCTGCCTTGGTCTCCCAGTGGTTCTTGAGTGTGGTCTGTTTCTCCAACCACTGGTTTTGGCTACTGGTTCGTTTGGCCACTGGTTAGTTGGCTGCATTTTGGCTTTGCTCCTTTCTAATTTCATGCTAATTTCTGGGTACCAAAGACAGACACTGGCAAAGTGGGGCATGTACAACAGAAGTGAAGAGGGCAGGGGTATGGGGAAGCAGGATGGCCTGATGAACAGGTGAAAGGCCCGGGAGGCTGCTGCAGAAGAGAAGAGGCAGGGAGGCCAGGAAAGCTGGCAGCAGGTCCTTGAAGCCTGCTCATGTCGCTGGGATAGCAACACCTCCAATGCAGGACTGTGGCGAGAGCCAAATGACCCTCTGGGGGCAGCTGTTCCAGCAGTGAGTAGCATGTGATAGGTGTTTGGAAAATGGCAGCTAATCCATTCACATTTGTATCGGCACACGGTAAGCAGGCCAGTTTTCGAAGTCTGAACTAGGCTGATGAGTGGCAATTATGAGGCTTTGCCTTATAAGTTTGTTTGATCCTGAAAAGTCCTCCACCTCTGACAGGGGGTTTCTGGAAATTCACAAGAGCCTTGGCAACCCTGGAAAGGAAGGAATAGACTCAAGTGGACAAGTAACTATTTTTTAAATGGAGGATTCACAGAGGTGTAAAACACAGTCCTTGGCCTCAAGGATTTGCAATTAAGTTAAAGAGAAGCCTTGTGAAAAAATGCTATAAAATTCTAATTTTGTGTGTGTGTGTGTGAGTGTGCATGCGGGTGCATGGGGGTGTGTGTGTGTGTGAGACACTGGCATCCAGAGGACCAGACTCTAGGCTGGCCCTGCTGCTAAAATATAAGACCTCAGTAAAGCCATTTAACCTCTGGCAAATGGGGCCTCAATATCTTTCCAACTCACCTCACCCGGGTATTGTGAGGATCAACTGAGATAATGGATGTGGAAATACTTTGAAAGAGAAGAACGTGCCTCAGATGCCATGAAGAGTATGATTTCGGCAAAGACTTCCCTCTGACAGGATGGATGGTTCGCAAACTTAAGTAAAACAATCTCACCAGTTATATGCCCTCTACTGCTATTCAAGTTTCCACCCAGCTGTTTTAATTGTTTTAAAATTATGTGTGCACCACAGAGAACAGTGGGTAGTGGAGATCTAAACTATGCCTGATTTTTTTTTCTTTCACTTAGGAGAATGAATTCAGGGCTTGTCCACCCATGTTGCCTGGAGCAGTGTTCTACACTCATCCCTTTAAGGGAAAGCCCTTTAAGTGTGCCCCTCCTTTGCCTCTGAGCACTACCCCTCTGCTGCAAGCCACAAGCAACATTCATCCTCAGCCTGGGTTTCCCAAGCTCAGTGCCTTCTTCAGTGCCCATACCTATCCAACTCCAGACACCCAGCTCTGGAACTACCTCCCACCTGCCCTCCCCCGCCCACTGCCCAGCTCAGAAAATTACCCCATGTCCTATTTTATAGAAACTATTAATATCTTCTTTACAGAGAAATGACAAGTGAATTTATACTCAGACAGAAAGAAGGTAACAGTTTATTATCTTGCTCCTTCTGTGATTTTGAAAGTTCTAATGCATAGTAGGGATTTCAGTAGTGAAACTCACATGATAGGTGAGTCAGAAGACAACATTCACAAAGCACCAAACTCAGGAAAGCATAAAGGTGGCACCATAACTACTATTTGCGTGTATTGTGCCCATTGGAACTAAGCTATCTGATGGTTTTGTTGAGATGCTCCAGCTATTCTCTGACCTTCACTATCAGTGAATGACACAGTTGTGTAGTATGTGTGTGTGTTGGATACAAAGACTTTCAATAAGGATGAGGCTGGCAAATTATAAACACACACACACACACACACACACGTATGCCAAGGCCCAGAGTTAAAAAGAAGGTTGGTCTGTGGTATCACACATTTTTACAATAACCAAAATCTAATGAACAGATTCTATCCATAGCTCAGACACAAGTCGCCCATTCAAGAATTATTCTTTCATTTATCCTCCTTCTCCAAGGTCAACAATTTAAAGTTCTTCTTCTTGTAAACATTAGTAAATGAAAGTGGGTTTATATTTCTGATACAAAAGCCAGCTCAGCAAAACCGTGATATGTTTGTATCTCTGATTAAAGTAGGCTGCTTTGGTGCAGTACGCTTTGTAAACAGAGGTGTATACAGAAGCATAAATATATTCCATTTCACACTCATTGAGTTTTTAAAAGAAATTATCTAATTAAAATCAACCATGATGAGTAATGCAAATTAATATAATCATAAATCTAAAACTATGCATTCCCTAGCATAGCATAATTCCTCTTATACTCTCATATATGTGTGCAAGGAGTCATGTAGAAGGTGTTCACTGCAACAGTATTATTGCAGAAGAAACTATGCTGTTTTCATGTGACAGAATGCCACATCGCAGGTAAAACGAACACTATTTCACCAACACACAATTCCATACAAAATAAATAAACAAAAACAAACTTGCGGAGCAGTATGTTCAATATGACACCATTTACATTCATTTAAACATACACACAGACACTGCTAGTATTTGTTTGTAGGCACACAGTCGATTGTAAAAGCATATTAAATGGACTGCAAGGTTATACACCAAATCCATGATAATAGTAGCCTGGTCATGGGACACAGAAGGGATTTGCGAGGCAGGAAGTGGGGAGAGAAAAAAAGGGAAGTCAATTCCACCCAAACAACTGCATTTCTTTTACTCAACACAATGATGGAGATTTGACACAATATTAATAACTGTCACTTCTGGGTGGTGGATACACCAGCCACTGTTGTATTATTCTCTTTATATTTCCATATTTTTAATTTCAGAAAATAAAAAAAGCAGATGAACACAAATAAATAATTAACTAGAAGCACATATGCCATTTGCTCATCTACCTATCCAATTACCACATATCCTTTAAGGATTAATCAAATCCTATCTTGCTCATAAACCCCATCCTGCTAACCTACCCACAGAAATTTCTCCTCTGAATGCCTAAAATGCTGTCATTTGGCCCCTAGATTATACTGGGTTTGGCACCTGGTCATTCTTTCCCTCATGACATTTTTTCTGTTGTTAGTGTCTTTGAGTCTTATCTCCTGGAGGTATGAACATCCTTTTTCTCTCTCCTCTGAGCACAGGCAAGGCTCAGAGGACATTCTCCAGAAACACTAAGGACCTTTGCATGTGGAGGGATGCCTTTTCATGTAAATTTCAAGAACTCCGCTTGAGAGTAGCATCGATCAACAGAGAAATTTGAGAATGATCAAATCTTTTAAGAGTGTGATAATGCATTTGTATATTTATCAATCACATACACCCATAAGTATGTGAAAAATGCTGTCTTCCTGTGAAAAGACATTTTTCCTTTCAGGCTCCTGATAATGCTGGGTAACCAAATGGATCACCAACCCTCTTGCAGCCAATGCTCATATCCCTTACTTCAGGTCTCCTACTGGTGCTGCCCCCAACCCGGGTCACCTGCCCCATCACCTTGGCACCTGCATCGTGGACCTTTTTCCAATTACTGTCCACAATACATACTTGACTTTGTCCCAGCTTCCGCTTTGACTCACCTCTCTGCAAAAGTGTCTCCACGCTCCCTTCCCAGGGACCCATCTCCTCCACCTAAACCCAGCTCAGTCTCCTCCTTCATCAAACCTTCCCTGTGACCATCTCCTATTTCCGTGGCCCATTACCTGTACCTGTTAGGGCTCCAAAACTTTCCACCACCTCCTATAGTTATGGGGCTAGATATTCCATTTCTTTGAGGATATGAACTCCTTGAAGACAAAAGTTCCTGGAAGATGGCGGTTGGATAACCAGGAAGCCTAGAGTTTTCAGCTGCAGCCCATGCCAACTGTGACCCATAAAAAACTGCACATTGAGACGCAGAGTCACATTCTAGTGTCCCCTGCCAAGCAGAAATGGGTTCTCCCCAAAATACCAGAGAGCACAGCCCCATTTATCAAAGAAAATCTTAAACTGAGCCTTCCTGCCTCTCACTGGCATGGCCCACACAGTGGAGGGCTCTGGACTAATCTTTACTGCTGTTATCTGATTTTAGATCCTCAGCTCCCCAGAGGATGCTGGGAGTTAATTTCTTTCCTGTTGAGCTGGTACCTGTGCCTCTAGACTTTGGCAAACTACTGGAGAGTCCTTGGAGGGTAGCTAGTTGACTCCCTCAGTCTTCCATAATCTTGATCCTAGCTGAAATGCCAACCCTGAGCCAGAAGTCTGGGGGCCTAGGCTCTTTCCTCTCTGGGCACTCCATCTGTAAAATGCGCTGGTAACACTTTGCCAAGCCCCTTCGGAAGTTCCCTAGGTCCCTTTCACTCAAGATGGCAATTTGTAAAACAAACCAAAACAACAACAACAAAAACCCCGAAAAACAAACGAACAGAAAACACCCAACGAAACTGGCCACCAAAGATCATAAGAAAATTCCAAAATGGAATTTTCCTCATTCAGGCTGTGGGATTATGGGTGATTTTTCAAATTGGGGCTGCTCTATTATCTTTTCTATTTAAAAGGGAGTGAAATGGTTCGCGGAGGTGCCACCTTCAGATGTGCAGTTCCCAACCACTTGGAAATCCGGCTGGCTCCCATTAACCTCCATTGTGGGCGCCTCCCTCTCCCCGCGCAGTAGAGAGGCCCCTGTCACTGGTAGGTGCATTTTGATCCCATCCTGGGGGCAGCAGCCAACCAGGCCCTACGACCCGAAAAAACCAGCATCTTCCCCTCGGCAGGCTAACCGCCAGCGCCTCCGCTCCCTGCTATCCTGGGCTCCGCGCGGTTGGGGGCCGGTCGGCGGCCCTGGGACCCTCACCTCCAAGAACGCTGGGCCGCGGCAGCCAAGGGGGCGGGGGACCGGGAGGGGTCGGGGCTCCACCGCGCCATCGAGAACATTAAGCCTTTGCACTCCCACCCCCCACAACATTGCTGATCAAAAAAAGGAGGCAAACAAAGGCGGGTGAATGGGAATCAAATTGAGTTGGGGCAGCGGACAGATGGGGCCTGCCAGGCGCCCACAGCCCGTCCTATTCATTAAAAAAAAAAAAAAGAAGAAGAAGATAATCCACCTCCTCCCCGCGGCTTTACAAGAGGTGGGATGTACAGGATGGGGGTTGGGCGCTGGACCAGGGGTCCCAGATGTTTTCCAAACCACAGGATCCCAGCCCGCCCTTGGTAACCTCGCCCCGCAGGTTAATTGTCTCGCTTGTGCTTGGGACTTCTGCTTTTGTATATTAGGTTTTCTTAAACGGGGCATCTCTGTACTGAAAGGCTGAGGGGAGGGGAGGGGCGGCGACTGTGGGTAGCTACAGGCACGTGTGTGGCCCGAGGTTACATGCAAACAGATTTGCAACGTAAGTAACATGTTGGTAGCTTTCCTGTAAAAAGAATGTTCCTTCCACGATCTCATTTATTCCCAGCAACAAACAAGCAAAATGCATAGGCTTGGTTAGCTGTACCAGTTTACAGATGAGGAAAATTAAGTGACTGCTTGGAGTCACATGGTTACTTGGTCACAGACTCTGGCAAAGCATTGACTAGTACACATGCAAATGCACTTTGTGTCACACATGTCAACACATGCACCAACAGTTATCTGCTCATGCCTCGGCATACCCACCACTAGGCACATGGGCTACATATAGTGCCATGTATGTCCATGCAGAGAGAATCCTTCCCATTTGTGGCATGTTTCACTGGTAACACACATCTTTACCTACACTCTCTTCTTGTACACATGCTCACATGTGCTGGGCACACGCTGACCTTTGCTCTGCACCTATGCCCCATTCTTCAAGGGGCCAAACCAAATGAACCCTGAGATACTGTCTTAATCTCCATAATATTTCTCAGACTCGGATTACAAATTTGTTCTTAGAAAGTTGTCTGCCAGGCAGGAGAAGGCTTCCCCATTAATGGGGAGGAGGGATCAAGAGAGCAGCCTGAGAAATCAGGTGTCAAGCTGACCTTTTGGAGAGAGCTAAGTACTCATTCTTACTATTGATTCCTTTCAAGGAAGACAGGAGGCACTTTATCTCCCAGCTGTTGGCTAAGGGCAGGGCCAGTAACATGGGGAAGCAAACATAACCATCTTCTGTGCCTCAAGAACACACAGGCAAAGAGCCCTAGACCCATATCTTTTCAACATAAGTCACGGGACTTGCAATTGGACTATTGGAGATTTATTCCTGTAGGATAAGCATTGTCTTCCATAATCTTTACAAATGGAAAATCTTGCTTCATCCTACCTGGGAAATACATTAAATCTTATGCATACTAGTTCTTGACTTTAGTTGCTGAATGTATTTTAAATAGGGATTCCCAAACTCCACACCCAGAGATAATCATGCATTCATTTATTCATTCATTGAACAAACTAAATACCCACTTTCCACATGCCAGATGCTAATCTAGATATTAGGGATATGGCAGAAAATTATATAGACAAGGTCCCTGCCTCCTGGGAGCTTATATTCTAGTAAGGGGGATAGAGACAATAAGTGAACATATGAATAAACATAAAAAATGCCAGATAATCACAAGTGATATGCAGAGACTTAGGAAGATGCAAAAGACAATTTTAGTTTGATGGCCAGGGAAGGCATTTCAGAGAATATAACTCTAAAGAAAAGCCCACCATGTGAAAGTCTGGAAGAATGGTCAAAGACCCAGGTCAAAAATTGTTTGGCCTAAGTGGAAGACGAAGTCAAAGATGGAGGCAGGGGCTGGTTCAGGTCGCCCATTGAAAACCACAGTAAGGAGTGTGGATTTTATTCTAAGAGTTAAGGGACACCATGTTGTTAAGCAGAGAAGTGACTTGATCTGATTTGCAGCTGTGGGAAAATGGATTGGAGGGGCAAGAGGAAGCAGGAAGTCCAGTCTGAGGGCATTGAGGTGGAGGTGGAGGCTGAGAGTAGACTAGCGCTGGATGAACTTGGAGTTAGAGCCCAGAGGCCTTGCTGTGGGTCAGGATGTGGGGATGAGGGAGAGTGAGGAATTAAACACAACTTCTAGGTTTTTGGTGTGAACCACGGAGTGGACAGTAATGTTATATATTGAGATGAGGAGGACTGGGGAGCAGCTTAAGGGAGAAAATCAAGGGTTCTCCTTTGGCCCATGTAAAATTCAAGATGACCGCTAGCTACTCATCTAGAAAGCAGGGGCTGGGCACAGTGACTCATGCCTGTTATCCCAGCACTTTGGGAGGCTGAGGCGGGCAGATCACGAGATCAGGAGTTCAAGACCAACCTGGCCAACATGGTGAAAGCCCATGTCTACTAAAAATACAAAAATTAGCTGGGCATGGTGGCATGTGCCTGTAATCCTAGCTACTCGAGAGGCTGAGGGAGGGAGAATTGCTTGAACTCGGACCCGGGAGGTGGAGGTTGCAGAGAGCTGAGGTTGTGCCACTGCACTACAGCCTGGGCTACAGAGTGAGACTCCGAAAGAAAGAAAGAGAGAGAGAAAGAGAGAGAGAAAGAAAGAAAGAAGGAAAGGAAGGAAGGAAGGAAGGAAGGAAGGAAGGAAGGAAGGAAGGAAGGAAGGAAGGAAGGAAGGAAGGAAGGAAGAGACATTCAGATGCAAGAGCGCAAGAGTCTGAGGTGAATTCTCCCACTGCAGATATAGATTCAGTAGCCATTGAGTACAGTAGGTACTTAAAGCCATCAAACTGAGTGAGAGAAAGTGGATAAAGAAGAGAAGAGGGCCAAGGACTGAGTCCCAAAGTACCCTAATCTTTGGAGTCAGTGTGAAAGAGGAGGAGGAGTTAGCATAGCAAGGTGACAGGGGAGACAGCAAGAAGACCTGGAGAGTGTGATATTTGGGAAGCCAAGAGAAACAGATGTTTAAAGAAGGAAGAAGTGATTATATTTTAAATGCCACTGAAAAGTCAGGAAAGGTAAGAACAGAGCAAGGACTTTGGGTTTGGACAGTGAAAGTAAATTGTGACTCTGGCAAGAATAGTCTCAGTGGTGAGGTGGGACTGAAGAGAGAATATGGGGTGGGGAGGTGGAGACACAGGCTTCAACGACTCCTACAAAGTTTTCCTACGAAGAAAGGAAGGCAGGATACAGCTACAGAGAAGTGGTGGTCAAGAGAGAATTTGGTGTCCTTCATTTGAAGATAAGGAAAGAAAACCCCTAAAACCAGAGAGACCCATGCTGCTCTAGAGCTGGGAGATATTGTCTACTCTTGCTCACTCATATCAAAGGTGAGCAGTTGAGGTCCAGAGACTCGCAGTCACTGCTGGAGGGCAGAGACTGGTCTGCCTCCGAGACTAGACCACAGAATTCCTGCTCCTCAAATGGACCTTGGAGAGGGTGGGCCGGCTCATGAGGCTCTCAGATGAGTCGCGAGGGCAGCCTGCCCCTTATGCACTGGTGTCACACTCCTGTTTTTCTGCCCTGGTACACCTGCCCTTTCTCAGAAGCCTTTGTGGGTTCTGTAGGGGAGAAAAAATACATCTTTTCACCCATCGCTAGGTTTATGACTGAGGCCTCTATAACAAAACACAGAGTAAAAGCATACATATTTATTTAATGTAAATTTTACATGGCATGGGAGCCTTCAGAAATGAAGACCCAAAGAAACAAGGAAACCCTGTGTATTTTTATACAGTCATGCATCACTCAAGGATGGGGCTATGTTCCAAGAAATGCACTGTCAGGTGATTTCATCGTTGTGCAAACATCATAGAGTGTAGTTACACAAACCTGGATGTTACAGCCTACTCCACACCTAGAATATAGGGTAGGCCTATTGCTCGCAGGCTACAACCCTGTACAGCAAGTTGCTTTGCTAAATACTGTAGACAATTGTAACACACTGGTAAGCATCTGTGTGTCTAAACATAGAAAAGGCACAGTAAAAATATAGTAGATTTTAAATGGTACACCTCTCTAGGGCTGCTCCATTATAATCTTACAGGGTCACTATTGTATATGTGGTTCATCATTGATTGAAAAGTCATTACTCAGCCCATGACTGTACTTAGGTTTGATGAACAGCAGCCAGTCGTGTAGAAGTGTGATTGGATGAAGGGGGTATGATCTTATGGTAATAAACTAGAAGGAATTTAGCAAGGCCTACTTGTTCAGCTTCTTCTCTGCATCCTTGTGTCTTCGGATATTAGGATATTTCTTTTCTTTAGATACAGGAAGAGTGGCCTCTCAGATGGGGGTCTTATGACCTACTTTGGAGGAGGCATTTCTTTTATGGCCTGCCTTAAGGAAGAAGGTTAGAAAGGCCTTCCTGCCTCTGCAGTTTTCTCAAATCCTGAGGTGTCATATTTTGAGGTAGTGTGTCCTGAACCCCATCAACTCCCTGTCAGGGCCTGAGCAGACAGGCCTCTGATGTTAACACTTTGGTATTTTAGTTCATATCTTGCCCTTCCCTTCTTGGGGGTCCTCCAGGGTGCTATAATCAATGGCTGGTTACCTAGGACCAGAAAGAGTGTCTCCAGGTGAGAAGAGACAGATGGCTCACTACCCTTGGCTATATGGGCTGACATGGCCTTGTGGAGTCACCCTGGCCCTGAATCATGAATGATCATATGGCAAGAGCCCTGGATGGGATTGAAGAGATCTGAATTGTAGTCCTGGCTCTGTTGGTACTCAGCCATGTGGCCTAAGTCTCTTTCCTCTCTGATCCTAAATTTCTCCTTTGTATAAATAAAGGAGACCAGACTGCTTGTTTTCACTGCTTCCCTCCAGCTGGGTGGTTTTAGAATAAAAGGGTACCGTCCTGTAAGTTCCTAAGGAAGGAAAGCCTCCATCACAGCCCCCAAGACCAGGTAACCTGCACCTATGTCTCTGAATGGACCAGTTCCTCCATGATGCCACTGCTGCTGCTCACTGGAAATCCTTGTGTTATACTCCTGGATGATTATTCCCAAGTTCATGTGTTCTACTTCTCTCCCTTTGGAGCCTGTTTATCTTTCCAGTGTTTCCCCCTCTTTCTTTTTTTTCTTTTTTTTTTTTTTTTTTGAGACGGAGTCTCGCTCTGTCACCCAGGCTGGAGTGCAGTGGCACCATCTCGGCTCACTGCAACCTCTGCCTCCCAGGTTCAAGCGATTATCCTGCCTCAGCCTCCCAAGTAGTTGGGACTACAGGCACCTGCCACCATGCCCAGGTAATTTTTGTATTTTTAGTAGAGACAGGGTTTCACCACATTGGCCAGGCTGGTCTCGAACTCCTGACCTTGTGATTCGCCCGCCTCAGCCTCCCAAAGTGCTGGGATTACAGGCGTGAGCCACCGTGCCCTGCCTGTTTCCCCTCTTTATAAGCAAAGCCACTTTCTAGCCCAGGGATTCACTTCCTTCTACTTGTGCTCCTGAGGTCTAGAAAACCCTTGTCTTCTCTCTGGGCCTCTTGCTATCATGGACCAATGGATTGGAGACCAAGACCCAAGATTATATGGTCGTTTAATTTCTCAAAAGTATTACCTGAACGCAGTGGGCAGGCTCTTTCTTCTACTCTGTCAGAACCTGCAATTGTTATTTTACTTGTTTTTGCTTTAGCTTTTTTTTTTTTAATAGGGGAGAGCAAAGGTCTTTTCCATTTCTCCTCCTAAAGCAAACCAAATAATATAATCAATTTAGCTGGCGCAGGACTGATCCCAAGCGTTAAAGCAGGTATTTGTGGCTGATATGACGGGGGAATAAAGTGCTTGTGAAAACCAACTGATTAGTTCAGCAGTTGGGAATGAATCTGCGTCCGTGTTCATCGATCTCTCCTAATCTTTGTCAACACCTGTTTGTCCCACTTCTATGCCACTGCTGGGCAGCACTGGGCCCTGAGACAGGCAATGGAATGGGCACTGGGAGGAGGGGAGGTCTCTGAGGTGTTGGGCCAAGGGGCTGTTTCCCACTTAAAGGGACAGGCCCAGTCAAAACCTGGGTGCAGTAGGCAAACCACCTTAGAGGAGAAATTCTATGGCCCAGGAGCGACTCCATGTTCCCCCAAATGCCTCTCCATCTGTTCCCCAACAGTGCCTACAAAGCAGGGACTCTCATCCAATATGCTGCCTTGGGCAACATGATGCCTTGGGCTGAATGAAGTGCTTTGCAAGAGCCTGTAAAATTATTTTTGCAAACTTGAAAAAAAAAGGGGGGGCTCTAAAATAAGAAAATTGCAAAATCAAAATTAATTAAACTTTAATCAAATGTTTGCAGAGTGTATTGTTTTCCAACTATTCAACCACAACTCAACTCAGATAGTTAAATATAAATGAGATTCCATGTATTCATGTACCAATGAGTTCATTTGCAATCTTCGATATGATGTGGGATGCAGTCATCCAAAGTAAGGAGGCACTATGCCAGGGAGGAAAATACACTGGTTTAAACTGAGCCCCTCCCTGCAGCGTTACTCCACATCTGGGACCCTCAGGTTACCAGCGACATGTCAAGGAGCAGGTTGAGGAACCCCTGGAGCCCCTGAGAAAGAGCTATGGAAGGAAGATACACCAATAGAAATTGCACCTACTTTATGGTTTTCACCACTTAACATTTAGACACATCTACCATGTCCAAGTGACTGTGTTGACCCATTGGGGCATACTCTTTCCACTTAAAGACTTTATAATCAAAGAGAAAAAAATGGGTGCCCAAATATTTGCAATATAGGCACAGCCAGTGATGTGTGCCTGTGAATGGCCTGAAATACAGAGGAACAGTTTGCTTTAGGCAACAGAGATTAGGAGGTCAGCCAAAGCTAGTCTAAACTCGCCAACCAGTGGCAGCCTGGACAATGCCCATCCCATGACCTCTCTATTGTTCCCAGGGAAGTCCAATGGCTAGAAAACTCTGAAGTTGATGCTGATTCTTTAGTACACAGGCTGTCAGATCTTTAGATACACTTTGCGCCAAAGACCCCAAGCAACTACCCTAGTTCCTTTCTTGTCTTTTATATTCATTCTTTTTTTGATTGGTATGATTCATTTATCATAAAAATCACCCCTTTAAAGTGTAGAATTCACTGGTTTTTAGTATGTTCAAGTGGTGCAACTATCACTGCCATCTGATTTCAGAATATTTCCATCACTCCAAAACGAAACCCTGTACCCACAGAATTATTCCTTTTGCCACTCACCTCAGTTCCTGGCAACCACTTGTCTACTTTTTGTCTCTATACATTTACCTATTTTGAATATTTTATATAAATGCAATCACATAATATGTGGTCTTTGTGAGCAGCGTCTTCCACTTTGCATAATGTTTTCAAGGTTCATCCATGTTGCAGCATGTGTCAGAACCATATTCCCTTTTTATTGCCAAATAATATTCCTTTGTGTGCATATACTAAATTTCATTTATCCACTCATCAATTGATAGAGTTTGGGTTGTTTCTAATTTTTAGCTATTATAAATAATGCTGCTGTAAACATTCATGTATAAGTTTTGTGTGGACATATGTTTTCAGTTCTCTTTGAGTGGAATTGCTAGGTCATATTGTAACTCTACATTTAATCTTTGAAGAACTGTCCAACTTTTCCAAAGTGTCTGTGCTATTTTACATTCCCACCAGCAATGTACGAGGATTCCCAATTTCTCCACATTTTCACCAATAATTGTTATTATCCATTGCTTTTATTAGAGCTATTTAGTGGATGTGAAGTTAGACCTCATTGTAGTTTGACTTGCATTTTCCTAATGACTAATGATACTCATCTTGTCATGTTTATTTACTATTTGTATATCTTCTTTGGATAAATGTCTATTCAGATCCTTTGTCCACTTTAAAATTTGATTATTTATACTTTTATTGTTGTGTTGTAAGAGTTCTTTAAATATATTATGGAATCAAATTCCTTATGAAATACATAATCTGTCAATATTTTCTTTCATTCTGTGGGTTGTATTTTTACTTTCATGATGGTGTCCTTTGAAGCACAAAGTTTTCAATTTTAATGAAGTCCAATGTATCTATTTTTTCTTTCGTTGTTGGACTTTTGGAGTTATAGCTAAAAAGCCATTGACTAATACAGGGTCTTAAAGATTTACACCTATATTTCCTTCTAAGAATTTTATGTTAATAGTTAGCTCTAACATTTAGGCCTTTCATCCCTTTTGAGCTGATTTTTGCCTATGATGTGAGGTAGGGGACTAAATTCATTCTTTCGCTTGTTGAGCAGTGGTTTGTAGTTCTCCTTGAAGAGGTCCTTCACATCCCTTGTAAGTTGGATTCCTAGGTATTTTATTCTCTCTGAAGCAGTTGTGAATGGGAGTTCACTCATGACTTGGCTCTCTGTTTGTCTGTTACTGGTGTATAAGAATGCTTGTGATTTTTGCACATTGATTTTGTATCCTGAGACTTTGCTGAAGTTGCTTACCAGCTTAAAGAGATTTTGGGCTGAGACGATGGGGTTTTCTAGATATACAATCATGTCATCTGCAAACAGGGACAATTTGACTTCCTCTTCTCCAAATTGAATACACTTTATTTCTTTTTCCTGCCTGATTGCCAATTAGGGGTGGCAAGATAATTCAGTGGGGAAAGAATAGCCTTTTAAAAAATGGTGCTGAATGGCCTGACACAGTGGTACACACCTGTAATCCCAGCACTTTGGGATGTTGAAGCAGGCAGATCGCTTGAGCCCAAGAGTTCAAGACAAGCCTGCGCAACATGGTGAAATTCCATCTCTATTAAAAATACAAAAAATTAGCCAAGCATGATGGCACACGCCTATGGTCTCAACTACTTGGGAGGCTGAGGTGGGAGGATCACCTGAGCTCCAGAAGCAGAGCTTGCAGTGAGCTGATATCATGCCACTGCACTCCAGCCTGGGTGACAGGAGTGAGACCCCGTCTCAAAATTAAATAAATAAATTAATTAAAGTAAAAATTAAAAATAGTGCTGGGACAACTGGTTAGCCATATGTAGAAAGCTGAAACTGGATCCCTTCCTTACACCTTATGCAAAAATTAATTCAAGATGGATTAAAGACTTAAATGTTAGACCTAAAACCATGAAAACCCTAGAAGAAAACCTAGGCAATACCATTCAGGACATAGGCATGGGCAAGGACTTCATGTCTAAAACACCAAAAGCAATGGCAACAAAAGCCAATATTGACAAATGGGATCTAATTAAACTAAGGAGCTTCTGCACAGCAAAAGAAACTACCATCAGAGTAAACAGGCAACCTACAGAATGGAGAAAATTTTTGCAATCTACTCATCTGACAAAGGGCTAAATCCAGAATCTACAAAGAACTCAATCAAATTTACAAGAAAAAAGCAACCCCATCAACAAGTGGGCAAAGGATATGAACAGACGCTTCTCAAAAGAAGACATTTATGCAGCCAACAGACACATGAAAAAATGCTCATCATCACTGGCCATCAGAGAAATGCAAATCAAAACCACAATGAGATACCAGCTCACACCAGTTAGAATGGCGATCATTAAAAAGTCAGGAAACAACAGGTGCTGGAGAGGATGTGGAGAAATAGGAACACTTTTACACTGTTGGTGGGACTGTAAACTAGTTCAACCATTGTGGAAGACAGTGTGGTGATTCCTCAGGGATCTAGAACTAGAAATACCACTTGACCAGCCATCTCATTACTGGGTACATACCCAAAGGATTATAAATCACGCTGCTGTAAAGACACGTGCACACATATGTTTATTGTGGCACTATTCACAATAGCAAAGACTTGGCACCAACCCAAATGTCCAACAATGATAGACTGGATTAAGAAAATGTGGCACATATACACCATGGAATACTATGCAGCCATAAAAAGTGATGAGTTCACGTCCTTTGTAGGGATATGGATGAAGTTGGAAACTATCATTCTCCGCAAACCATCGCAAGGACAAAACAACCACCACATGGTCTCACTCATAGGTGGGAATTGAACAATGAGAACACTTGGACACAGGAAGGGGAACATCACACACTGGGGCCTGTTGTCGGGTGGGGGGAGGGGAGAGGAATAGCATTAGGAGATATACCTAATGTAAATGACGAGTTAATGGAGGCAGCACACCAACAAGGCACATGTATACATATGTAACAAACCTGAACGTTGTGCACATGTACCCTAGAACTTAAACTACAATAAATATATATATATATAAAAGAAAATCAATTGAACATAAATGTAAAGGCTGATTTCTGAACTCTCAATTTTATTCCATTGATACATGCAGCAATGGGCTAGTATTACAGTCTTGATTATCGTAGCTTGTAATATGTTTTGAAATTAGAAAGTATGGGTTCTCCAACTTTGTTCTTTTTCATGAATGTTTTGGTTATTCTGGGTCCCTTGCATTTCCATATAAGTTTTAGAATCAGCTTGTTGATTCATGCAAAAATATAGCTAGTATTTGGATGGAGACTGTGCTGTATCTGTAGATAAATTTGGAGAATACTGACATCTTAAAAAGAAGTCTCCTGATCCATGAATATTGGATCTTCCCATTGATTCAGATCTTCTTTAATTTTCTACATTTGTCTTTCACTTTTTTTGGTTAAATTTATTCCTGGGTATTTTATTCTTTTTGGTGCTATTGCAAATGGAATTGTTTTCTTAGTATCATTTTTTGACTGTTTATTGTCAGTGTGTAGAAACAGAATTTATTTTTATATATTGATTTTGTATTCTACAACTTTACTGAACTCTTTTATTAGTTCTCGTAGGGGTTTTTGTGGTTTCTTTTATCTATGTACAAGATGATATCATATGCAAACAAAGATAATTTTAATTATTTCTTTTTAATCTGATACCTTTTACTTCTTTTCCTTGCCTAATTGCACTAGCTAGAACCTCTAGTATAATGTGGAATAGAATTGGCAAGAGTGGATATTTTTACTGTATTCCTGATCTTAGAGGAAGACCTTTCAGTTTTTTACCATTAAATAGGACGTTAACTGTGAGTGTTTTGTAGACGCTGTTTATCAGGTTGAGGAAGTTCTAAGTATATTGCGTGTTTCTATCATGAAAGGGTATTGATTTTTTTGGTCAAATGCATCTTCTATTTCTATTGAGATAAGCATGTAGGTTTGGTCCTTTATTCTATCAATATGGTATACAACATTGATATATTTTCATATGTTAAACCAACCTTGCATATCTGAGATAAATTCCACTTTTAAGTCTTTTTTTCCCAATGAAATGCATACAGTTCCTTTACTACTTATTACCTAATTTGAGAGCTAGAGTCAGGTCAGGTGAAAAGTAGAGCTCTTTAAAAAATCCAAAGAGAGGTAGAGCCAATGGGAGAGTAGCCTCCTGGGTCTGAGATTTTATTTTGCAAAGGATTTTCACATGGCTAGCTTCTGGTCAGTGGCTCTTTGAATAGAAGTATTATACATATTTAGACAAATGTTCCCCTACTCATGGATTATTCCTCCCTTATAACAGCAACAGATATACAGATTATATATACATTAATAATATATTTATATAATTTGTTTTTCAAAATTATGCCAGAAAATCTGAAAAATGGAGAAAAGAATCACCCATAATAATCTTACTGTTTCACCAGAACTATGGATAGCTTTCTGGGGTATGATGGCCAGGTTAGGAGGTGTAGCTTATATACAGAAAAACATCACCTTTTTTGAGGAATACAGTTCTATGAATTTTAATAAATTCACACAGTCATGTAGCCAACACCACAATCAAGAGACAGAACAGCCTCGTCAATCAAAAATGTTTTCTTTTTGTTCCTTTGCAGTCAATCTCCTTTCTCCACATAAAGCTCCTGACAACCCCTTATCTGTCCTCTGTCTCTATAATTTTGCATTTTCCAAAATGTCATATAAATATTTAGAATAATGTAGTATGTAGCCTCTTATGTCTGGTTTCTTTCACTTAGCATAATGCTTTTGGAGTTTATCTATGATGCATGTATCAGTAGTTCATTCCTTTTTATTGCTGACTAATATTCCACTGTATGGATGTACCACCGTTTGATTATCCACTCCTCAGTGGATGAACATTGAGTTGTTTTCATTTTTTTGGCAATTATGATTAAGGTGCTATAAGCAGCTTTACACATACACATACAGTCTTTTGGCATACATGTGAATATTCTCTTTGATAACATTCTCTTTCATGTCTCTTGGGTAAATACTCAGGAGTGAGATTGCTAGGTCATATGGTAAGTTTATGTTTAGCTTGATAGGAAACTGCCAGTTGCTTTCTGAAGTGGCTGCACCACTTCGTCGTAGTAGCATCATCCCACCAGCAATGCATGGGGGATCCAGTTGCTCACAAACTTGTGAGTACTTGGTGGGGTCAGTTTGTTTCTTTGTTTTTAAAAATTGCATTCATTCTGGTAGATGCACAGTGATCTCAAAGTATTTTTGATGTGTTTCTATTTTTTCATATGTGCATGTTTTTCACTGGAAATCCAAGTTTACATCCAATTTTGTATACTATGTCTTCATCTAATAGTAAATGGAGCCCTTTCCACATGGCCATCATTTTAAGATTGACTAATATTCCACTGAATGGATGTGAGACAAGCACTTCTTGTTGGTGTTGGGTTGTTTCTGATTTTTGTTGCTATAAACCACACTGCAATAAAAACATTGACATGTTAGTTTTTTGTTTTTTATTTTTTATCTTTTAGAATAGCTCCATAGGTTAGAGTTCCAGAAGTGGGATTCCTGGGTCAAAGGGTATGAACATTTTTTATGACTGTGGATTGCTTTCTGAAAGGGTATTATCTTTTTATGAGATCACCAGGAATATTCAATAAATATTCGGGACACTCTTGTTAATATTAGCAATTTTCATTAAAAAAGATTTTTTTAAAAATACACAAAACGATTATTTCTTTAAATTTACACTTTTTAAATTTACATTTATTTGGTGTCCAGTAAAGCTGAACATTTTTCAATATTTTTGTTTGCTGGTTGTGTTTTCTATAAATTATGTTGATGTTCTTAGCTTATTATTATTGGAACTTCACATTTTCTTGTAAATTAGTATAATCATTTTAAATAACAAAGATTTTAACTCTTTGTCATAGTAGCTACTAACATTTTTTCAAACTCTTGGTTGCCTTTTTTTTTTTTAACATACAGAAGTGTTTTGTTCTTCTATATAGTCAAATCTGTCACTCTTTTCCTCTGAGGGTTTTTATATTGCTTCTAAGCTTAGAAAAATCATTTTTGTCCCTCTCCTGAGGCTTGATAAATGGTCAATTTAATTTTCTTCTAGATTTTCTTGAGGTTTAAAAATAATTATCCCTGTATTATATATAGTTTATATAGATATATAATGGGATATAAGATCCTAAGAAATATATTTTTCAGCATGATATCATAATTTTTTTTTTTTTTTGAGATGGAGTTTCACTCTTGCTGCCCAGGCTAGAGTGCAATGGCCATCTCGGCTCACTGCAACCTCTGCCTCCCAGGTTCAAGCGATTCTCCTTCCTCAGCTTCCCAAGTAGATGGAATTACAGGCACCCGCCACCACGCCCAGCTAATTTTTGTATTTTTAGTAGAGATGGGGTTTCACCATGTTGGCCAGACTGGTCTCGAACTGTTGACCTCAGGTGATCCGCCTGCCTTGGCCTCTGAAAGTGCTGGGATCACAGGCGTGAGCCACTGTGCCTAGCCCATGATATCATAATTTAAGTAAAATAGTCTATAAAGGCACTAAAAGATTGAACCTAAATTCATCTTAATGTGATGACATGTTAATTTTGTGTTGTTTTCTCTCTCTCAGATATCAGGTGTGCATTTAACAAGGCTTATTAATAAACAATGGCTGAACTCTAAATGTTGACACAGGGGAGGGATATGCAGGAGGCTTATGGGATAACCACAAACCAGGAGGCTAAACAGGTCCCCATTCCAAATCAGGGGCCAAGGATCACATCTTCCCCTCTCCCGAAGTGTCTGTCTATTCCATTTGGCCACATTTTCAAAGCTCCTATCCTCCCCAGTGTGGACAATTGCAGGCCTACATCAGCATCTTCTCAGGGAACAGAAAGTTGCTCCTCCTGCACCCAGCTGGAATTCACTTTGGGAACCCTAGTGTTCAGGTTCCCAGTCTGTTAAACCAACCCATAAGGCTGTAGGGGCGGCCTCCCTGACCTGTTTGGCTCCATAGTACACCAATATCTAATCCAGTTTTTGATGATGTCAGAAACAGATTATAATTCTCCTGCCTCACATTAATCTAGCGGCGGTAAGCCTTTCCAAATACTGTGCAATTTTATAACTGACTATGTCCTTCTTCCAGTCTTTAGCAAGATATTGGCAAATTAAACAAATTGTTTAAAACAAACAAACAAACGAAAAGCCCATTCCTCAGACAGAGGCCTTCTGAATGATGAGGAGCCTGGCCATTGCCCCCATTTTGAACAGATAGAAAAAAGGTTTCATTTTTCCCAGTTATGCAGGGGCGAAGCCATCCAGCAGAAAATCCACTTGGAAGCCCCAGAGAGCATGGGAGTGAGAGACAGCAGCTCACTGAGCTGAAGCTTCTCTCACCCAGGTCCCAATCATTACGAACACTGGCGCGGCCTCGATCCATGGCTGATGCCCTCATCTCCTCCCTGAGGGTTGAGGCATGGGCTACCAGCACAGTAGTGGAAGACGCTGGGCTCCTCTGTCTAAATGAGGCAGACTGTCCTCAGGGTCTGTCAGAACACTCCGTGTTTAGTTAAAAACTCTCTCCAAAAGAAAGAGCGTGAAGACGGAGAGCTTGAAGTGGATCCCGAGTAATTAAGTGTATAAATTAATTCTTCCCCT
This sequence comes from Macaca nemestrina, assembly GCF_043159975.1. Lineage (NCBI taxonomy): Eukaryota > Metazoa > Chordata > Mammalia > Primates > Cercopithecidae > Macaca > Macaca nemestrina. Next base: position 44,294,855 of record NC_092143.1, read on the forward strand.
AAGAAATGTTCCTCTTCTATTATTAGATTTGACTCTCGGAGGAGCTACATCCAAGTAGTTTTTCCAGTTGTGTGTGTGTGTGTGTGTGTGTGTGTGTGTGTGTGTACATGAGTGTACATTTCTGGGCTTTGCTGCCTGAAGCCTACAATTAAAATAAGTGACATCAATGTGTCTTTAAAAGAGAGATCTGTGGAAAACTAACAGATTGTCTGTCAGCGGAAGAAAAAAAAATGAAATATGACTGCCTCCGCCAGTGAATGGATGAATAGGAAAGTACTTGTCCATCCAAGTACCCAAAGGGATAAAACCCAATGATAGCCTTCTCAACTGCTTAGCGCATAATGCATGTGCTGTTTGGATGCTAGTAATGTGTTTTTTACTTCTTCCTATCTAGAAGGAATGAATCAAATATGAGCAGAGCTGGGACATGATTTTCAACCCATTGCTTTTGATTAAGTGCCCGAACAGGCAGGTCCTGGGACTTGCAGTAATACTAATGGGGCATAAAGTGCTATAAAAAGGACGGGCCCTACTTTTGTCCAAATGCCATTATCCTGGAATCAGAGACCCTGGCTATAATATGTCCACGGTTAACCTTTTTTTCTGACAGGAAATTTTCTCCATCCACTCACACCATCAATTATGCTGCATTTGGCCAGAGTGGTGAGTGATCACTTTATTTCAAACAAAAGAGGCACACATGCCAGGCTCCCAAATCTGGAACGTTGACTGCCGAGGGCACTGGCCAAGAGAGGGGCTGGCAAGAGGACAGTGTCGACTTTGCAGGCTGTCAGGGCTTGGACAAAATTGTTCTTTTGTTTTAGGCTGGCTTTTCCATGTAATCACTCATTTGCTTATTTTGGAAGGAGAGACAAAGTAACTGAAAACAAACTAATTATTATTTTGATCCTAAAAATAGTTAACTGATTGAAACTTTGGCTACCCAAGCAGAGCCAATAGCTAATCATTAACCTGGTGAATATGACTGGCAGAGAGAATCACAATTGTTGGGATCTACAACAAGCAAGGAGAAGAGCAAAGAGAACTAGGTTTACCTTTTGGGCTGATCCACCCAGGAGAAGGCTATCTGTTCGCTGTCCTCAGGGAGCCAGGCCCATGACTCTTGTCCCAGCCCTGCTCCAAGGACACCATTCTCCCAGAGCTCCCCTAGCTGCCGCTGCACCACTCCAAACATTGCGATACATTTTTTGCAATCAGCAAGTTGCAGATTGTCCAACTGTTCTGTCATTTATTGTAAATGGTTGCAAAAAGAAAAAAAAAAAAAAAAAAAGAAAAGAAAAAGGAAAAGGAAAAGAAAAAAATTCCACAACGCTATAACATAGTCCTGAGTGTAAATCAAACATTCCCTGTCATGTTGATAGCTTGTGTTAGTCTAATGTATTTTATATTACTCAAAAGCTTTGAAACCCTGCAGCTTTCTTCATATAGGCCATTATGCGGTTATCATTAAATTGTCTTGCAAAGAACATTATCGGTAATTATAGCAGACACTAAAATCAAATGATCAGAGTGGGACCTTTCACACCAAGAGGAACCATTAGAAGTTAATCAAATAAAAGGATGAGAATAATTATGTTAGGATTAAGCAGTAATATGCCAGAAGTTATATAGTTTGCTGACTATATATCTTTACTCCCAGCTTCCTGAATTTCCTTTTCGTTGATGTGTTTTTATATAATACTTTGGCACAGAATGTAAACGACAATATTTTTGTCATGGCACAATCGGGCTTGAAGGTTCATAGGCGGTTCATATCTAAATGCCGTCAGAGGCATGGAGGTAATGATGAAGATAAAAATAATAGTAATAAAAAAGTGCAAAGCTGGAAAAAAAATCCATCGGTCAATCGAGCGTGGCAAAATGATAAAAATGGTTGCAACAGGCACAGGTGCAAGGAAAGTCGTTATTGGCTGGTTGCTCTGTCTTGGAGCATAAGGATTTCTCCTGCAGGCCTTGCTGCAAACCAGCATTAAAAAGCTAGCATCTTGCAGGCTTTCAAGCTGCCCCTGCCAGAGCAGATATGTAGGATTATTGGTGAGATGGGGACACTCACAGTGCCAGGCAGGAGGGGTGCTTGGTTCTCTCAGGCTGAGAGGGCCACTCCTGTCCCTCTCCAATCCCCCAAAACACACACCTCTGGCACCTTGCAGATGCCCATGTGTACATTGCAATGGATTGGCAGGAACACGTGGCCTAGAGGACTGAGGGTGGTGACTCTAGTGGAAAAGAGGGTGACTCTCCCAAGGCGTGACTCATCTTATCTTCCAAATTACACCTGAGCCACGGCTGGGTGCTGTGGCTCACACCTGTAATCTCAGCACTTTGGGAGGCCAAGGAGGGTAGATCACCTGAAGTCAGAAGTTTGAGACCAATCTGGCCAACATGGTGAAAACGCATCTATACAAAAAATACAAAAAAAGTAGCCAGGTGTGGTGGTGCATGCCTGTAATCGCAGCTACTCAGGAGGCTGAGGCAGGAGAATTGCTTGAACCCAGGAGGTGGAGGTTGCAGGTTGCAGTGAGCCTAGATCGCGCCACTACACTCCAGCCTGGGCAACAAGAGCAAAACTCTGTCTCAAACAACAACCACCACCACCGAAAAAAAAAAAACAACCCTGAGCCACAGGACAAACGATGCCATTGTAAGAAGCTGGGAGGAGACAGAGTCACTATAGTATGACCTTTTAAAAAAATAAAAATGTACCCCCCACTTTTTCCCTTTTCCCTTATAAATAAAGACCAGTCCATACAAGGTTTGCCTTTGTGTCCCAGATTTGTGCTGGGGACTGGGGTACATGGACAAATAAGAACATAAAACTTTTTTCTTGAAATGTTGCTCTTATGGTGTACAAATATAAACAGCAAAATAACTTAAATGGTAGTACCCAGGCTAAACATTTCTTTATTTTTCATGGTTTTATAATTTTGGAGACTCTATGATATTTAAAAATAAAGGCATTGCTCTATTTCACTGAGGTCAAAACTGAGGCCCATCAGAAGTGAGGGAAGTTGAGGGGTATAGGTCAGAACAGGCCTCTTTTGAATGTCCAGATGGCCTCTTCTGCTACTCTCACAGTGGCCCTGCTGGGACATCGATTCCCATTGTCTTTTTTCCCTGGACTAACATGTTACCATCCATACCTCATAGGGAAACAAAGAAGCGATGAGGACAAGGGTATGGAAAGGCTTTGAAAGGTTAAAAATAGGCTGGCAGACCACAACTGGGGCTGCTTTTCCCCTGGTGAAAATTGTCTTTTATTGCTTCATGTTTTCAGATGGTAAAGGCTTGCCTCCATTTGGGGATTTGGAAGGGGTTCCTCAGGGAGAGAAGGCAGAGCCTGCCCTAAGTGATAAAGCAGAAGATAAACCTTGGGAGATGAACGGCTGGTAAACCCTAAACAGGCAGGGTTTGGGCTCAAAATATGTTAATTATTATCTGCTTGTCCAGAGAGCTCTAAACAAAAGGCCTCTCAGACCAGAAATAGGAACATGAGAGAGACATTGAAAGCAGAAGAGGCAGCTATCTGTTAGAGCTGGTTAAGAGCCGCAGGTCACATAGATAGGCCTGGGGAAGATGGCACACTCCCTCTCCCCCATCAGACCACATGGTTCCTAGAAAGACCAGGTCCAGAAGCCCATTTATGCCCATGGGTCCAAAAAGCCAAGTTTCACCTACAGGTAGAAGCAGTCCTAACAACTAGCTTGTTAATATACTTTAAATACAACTAAACCAACAACCAACCAACCAACCAACCAACCAACAAAAAAACAGCCCGGATAATGGGGGATATCTTTTTCAGGGATTATAATTATGGGGCCAGAGGAAGAGTCTTGGGGGGACTGCACAAATATTAAGTTGGACAGCAGGGTTCAGAAAAGACTAAGAATCTCTCTAGCCCTAGCAGCTATTCCAAACTGATTCCACCACTAGCCTCAATCTGAGCATTGAATCTACTCAGAACTGAGAGGGCAGATCTGCGAGGCAAGAACCTGAGAATTCATAGGCCCAGGAAGAGAGTGGTCGGGAGGAGGCAATGAAAAGCCTGGCCTGGCCCCTCTGAACAGATCCAAACAGATGAGGGACAACTTCAGCTAGGACATGTCATTTGAATTTTGTTGTTTGTTTTCGTGTTGTTGTTGTTGTTGCTGTTGTGCTATTTTGTTGTTTTCTTGGTGACTCGCAATTAAATTCCCATTTCTGTGTTTGTTGAAGAGGATGCAAAGATGGTGACTGGGAAAATAGCAACCACTTCTTGAAAGAAAGAAAAGAAACCCCAGAGAGGAAGTGAAGCCCACAGTGGGGCAGGATTGGGAGATGGGAACAAATAAGCTAGTTTCCTGGAACCTAGGAGACAAGAGAATCCTGCTTTAGGACTGGTTTTACATAAAGATTTGTGCCTTGGAACTTGGTTGGGAAAAACCAGTGTTTTCCCTCTCTGCATTGTTACTGAGTTCCTGTAACTGAAACCAGAGGAGAGGGAGGTAAAGATCAACCATAGTATCTTACAAAACTCAATAAATGTTTGTGGATTGATTGATGTGGGCATGTCCTTAAGATATTAGGAGAGAACATCTCAACTTCCATGTCACGATTTGGAAACTCTCCTTCTACTTGGCAGATGGGATGAACACAGTTGATATTCTCTCTATACACCTAATTTTATACTTACACAGTATTTTACAAAAAAAAGTTTCTGTTCCATTATTTCATCTGTGATTTCCAATAACCATGTTGGATAGAAACAGTGACATTTTTATACCATTTTATTGATGAAGAAAGCAAACTCAGTGAGGTAGGGGGTCTTTCTCAAGGTGACAGCTAATTGCAACAAAACAGGGACTGAATTCAGCCCTTCTAATCTGACTCTGACCACCAGCTCTGTCTTCAGTGTGCACACTCCTTTGGGGACAGTCCAAACAGGGACCAGCTTTGGGCATGTCATTAATTTGTGGAGTCTTTTCAAACGTAAAGCAGTCTCAAGCCTTTTTCTGATAATGAACGCATAGGTGTGGATGTGTGTGCCTTTGACCACCGAAGACAGAAGCAATCTTAGGAGACATTTGGCTAGCCACACACCTCTGGCTATTTCCCAGGACTAATAGTGAGGTGACACGTAAGTCTGGTTGAGCCGTGAACATGTCACTCCCTCCTTGTGTTGTTTTCAAGGACAGACTGGATGAGTCTCAGAATAACTGCCCCGTTATTCAGCAGGCTTTAGAGGCAAGCAAGGTCTCCAGCAAATATGGTCAAGCAGTGTCAGCCATGAGGGAGGGAAGGAGCCAGAGGAATCCTTTCGCACCCCCTCCCCACCCTCAGTCTATAGAGCTCTTAAATTAGCTCTGAAAACCCAGGTGTCAGCCATCCCCACCCCCGCCCGAAGCAAGCCAGACGAGCCATTAAAAACGCCAAGTAGAAATGAATGTCTAAATCACCCTGTCTCTCTGAAGGTAGAGTCTTGCCTAATCACACGTCAAATCGTATTTTTTCTTCTGCAGATGGATGTCTTCTTTCAAAGTCTGATGGTCACAGAGACAAAGATATCGCTTCAGCCTTAAGTAACTATTGAAGTTTTGCCCCGATAGATTATTTGCTAGGAGTAACTAATGTAAAAAATGCCCTGTCAGACAACAGCTTGCTTTCATTTTTTTAAAGGGTAATATTTGGTTTCATCTTGCAACTACTTGGGAAAATTTAGCACTGAGTCAGAAAGGTTGGCCAACAAGTAGCACTTCATAAATTGCTGGAGCCCTAATCAATACATATTGTCATCCACTCTAGTCCTTCAGGCAGATTTCTCTCTGCCCTGAGTCGTTGGTGTATTTTATGAGGTTGTTACAGGCTAGGCTTGCATGGCCTGAGCCTAATGAACCTGTCACCGCTGCTATTGATTGACATGCCAGTGTAAGTGAGACAGGCGATTCCGATTGACTTCCTAATTACTGCTGCTGGGCTGCCTTGCCAACTGCTCAGGCCAGAGGTTAATAGTTTTGATGTTCAGCCGCTCCTCGCTGTGGAGGCCGGAGTGAAACTGGCTCCTCAGAAGTCAATACCTGAATCAAGTTCTCAAGGCTACTGCCGTGCCTGATCAATTAAGGCCTTCGCGTTCCTACTGGTGGTGGCTGACAAGAGGCTGATGAGTGGAGTTCAAAAGCAAATGGTTTAAGGGAGTTTAGGAGGCTCTGAAAGCACTACTCCATGGTCAAGGATTGGCAATTAAGAAGAATGGAATTGTAGGGGAGGAACACTGCACTAGGGTGTTGGCCATTGGTTTTGCTTTGGTTTTGGTTTTCTATCCTGACAATTGAAAATTGTTTCTTTTATTCCTCCAATGTTCAGAATTCTGCCACGTGCCACGGACTCTGAAGAGTGTCTTAGACTGTTTGGGCTTCTATAACAAAATATTCTAAACTAGGTAGCTTATAAGCAAGAGAAATCTATTCCTCACAGCTCTAGAGGCTGGGAAGTCCAAGATTAAGGTACTGTCAGATTCTCTTTCCGGTGAGAGCTTGCTTTCATTCATAGATGGTGCCTTCTAGCTGTGTCCTCATATAGTGGAAGGGGGAAGACAGCTCTGTGGACACTCTTATATAAGGCCACTAATCCCTTTCATGAGGGTGGAACCTAATAACCTAATCACCTAATAACCTCCCAAAGGCCCCACCTAACACTATGACATTGGTGATTAGGTTTCAACATATAGATTTTGGAAGCACAAAAACTGTAGCAGAGAAAATAAAATTACTTGCATTGACTTATCCATTCAGCAGAAACTAACAGAATGTTTACCTTATCCAAGGCATGGTATGAGTGTATGGATTTATGGTCATCTTTCACTGAGATTATGTCTTAAGAGTAGGGAATATATTCACACCCATCATTTTATTTGAATCTCACAACACACCATGAAATAGGTGGGGGGGTGGTCACTATCTCCATTCTCAATGAGAAAACTAAGACTCAGCAAAGACAATTGGCTCCCCTAACACCATACAGCCAGGAAGTAGAGAAACAGAGCCTTAAAGACAGATGTTCTGGTTCTTAGTTGGATGTTCTTGTCAGGATGCTGAGATGCCTGATGCTTGCAGTGCAAAAGCTTAAAAAGCAGTTGAGATAAGTGAGATCACTATACCTATATGTTAGGGATCTCTAAGACCACCGCCAGGCTCAGTGATTCACAAGGAGGACTCACAGGACCCGGGATGTAGTCATATTCATGGCTTATTACACTGAAAAGACACAAAGCAAAATCAGCAAAGGGAAAAGATGCATGGGGTCAAGGGCATAGAAAACTGGATGCAAGCTTCTAAGAGTCCTTTTCCCAAGAGTGTCATACAGAACACACTTAATTCCTCCAGCAGTGAGTTGTGACAACACTTGTGAAATGCTGGCTATCAGGCAAGTGCAGTAGGGACTCAGTGCCCAAGGGTTTTTGGGGGGCTTGGTCACAGAGACACCCTCTGTCTGGCACATGCTATAATTCCAGACCCAGAAGAAAAGCAGGTATTTAGTACAGTCATATTATTTGCATAAACCACTTAGGCAGAGTTTAGGAATGGTTAAGAACTCTCCTGAAATCCAAATTGCAACACACCAGACAAGGGATATTTTTACAAGCAAAAGATACCAGTCTCTGGCCTGCCATGTCAACTGTTTTATGAACAACGAAGAACACCAATGCAAGGCAAGAAATGGAAGAGCCTGTGAGGGGCGCAGACCAGCACATACAGTGCCAAGACAACTCAGAGGTGGAGGACTATGCTTCAGCAAAGACTTGAGATCCCACCACTAAATCCACCATCCCAACTGCATTAATCATGCTTTTTTTATTTTCCATTTTTCTGATGCTCTGACATCTGAGGCCTTGCTGTGAGAACACAGCTGCCTAGCTGGGTTCTATTTTCTCAGCTAGTCTCTGCTGAGAGTCATTTCCCAAGGGCTCAACTCCATCTTCCTCCTTCTGTTAGCAGGAGGAGTTTCTGGGGTAAGTAAGCATCTACCTGATTATGCTTTGGTCTCTGCTCTGTACCGTCTAAGTCATGCCCTCATATATACTGCCCAGGTTGCAGACCCAGTGAGTCCAAATGGCCTGGCCTCAGATGGACTAGAATCATCATGGCCCTGTTTGGACTTCCTGTCTGAGAAAGGGGCTTCTTCTGCCTCTATTTTTCTCCTTGTCTCTCTTAGTTTCCTATTAAGTTCTCTTTTCCTGTGGCTCAAACCCTTTCTGTTCCTAGTATGCACAATCACCTGGTCTGTTTCAAGCTCCTCTGGAGAATCAATGTTAAGGATTTGCCAGCTGCACTGGTGGAGGCCTGCTCACAGGCTTCCCTGAGTCAAAGAGGAAAGCTGCCAGATGGCCTGCAGGCTGCAAAGTCCTCATTTAGGAAGGCTAGATCCACAGTGATGGTGTAACATGTTCATCTCACCTGCATCACACCAAAATATGAAGCAGATGAAAAATTGAGGGTTGGAGAAGTTATTTGCTTCAGACTATCACTATAAAGCAACCAGGCCAAAACAGGAAAATTAATTTATCCCAGTAGTAGTTTCTTCATTTCCATTGCTGTATAATATTCTATGGTATGAATACATCACAGTGTATTCATTCTATTGTTGATGGACATTTGGGTTGTTTCCAGTATTTGGCTGATACACTGGAATGGCACTACGAGCATGACTGTAGATGTTTCCCGAAGTGTATTTTCCTAAGAATGGAAGCGCTGAGTGGCAGGATATGTATACCTTTAACTTTATTGGATGCCAAACTTTCTCCAAACAATTTGTAATATTTTGTACCATCACTGGGAATTTTTATTGTTCTTTATCCTTGCTTGTACTTTTTTCCTCTTCACATTTTTAAATTTTTGCCAATCCTATGAATGTATAGTGGTATTTTATTGTGGTTTTAATTTTCATTTCCCCAGCATCCTCTGGGTAATCACAGGGACATTCTAAATCAGTCACAAGCAAAGAGAATTAAAATTACCTGGATAGGATTTAGGGCAATGTTGATTTATTCCCTGGGGATGGGGAGGAGTTGTCCTCCTGAGTCTCTTGGGAAGAGGCATACTGGATCAAGATGGTACTTCCACCCCCAGGAAAGCAGGAGGAGGATGGGATCACTGTAGATGGGTTCTCTCAGTGCCTGACCTACCCAACAAGAGGGAGCAACCTGTGCAGTTGCTCAGTACCGCTCTCAGCTTGGTTTAATTCTCTGCTGCCACCATCTTAAATTATTTTTTCTGTCTTTTTTTTTTTTTTTTTTTTTGAGACAGGGTCTCACTCTGTTGTCCAGGCTTGAGTGCAGTGATGCAATCTTGGCTCACTGCAACCTAGAAGTCCTAGGCTCAAGCAATCTTCCTGCCTCAGCCTCCTGAGTAGCTGGGACCACAGGCGTATGCCACCATGACTGGCATTTAAATTTCTTAGCAGCTTTTGAACAAGGAGCCCTGATTTTCACTTTTACACTTCGGCCAGCACACATGTGGGCACACCTGCCGTGACCCTCACTCTGCACTCAGCCACAGTGAATTTCCCATGCTCCTCAACACACAGCATAGCAAACACACTTGTCCCTCTGTCTAAGTCGGTGCTAACCAGTCTGACTCTGAAAATCAGTAGTGACTAGCTATTCAACACTTGAAATGTAGCTAGTGGAAATTGAGATGCATTATAAGGATAAAATCCAAACAGGATTTTCAAGACTTGGTAAGAAAAGTGTAAAATAGCTCATTAATAATTTGTATAGTGATTATAGGTTGACATGATATTTTGGATATACCTGGTTAAAATCAAACAACGCTATTAAAATTAATTTTACCTTTTCTTTTACTTTTTAAAAATGGTGCTGTGCGTATTAGAAAATGTCAAAAGACATAAGTAGCTCCCTTATATTTTATTGGCCAGCACTGGCCTAGAACAGTCTGTGTTCACCCTGCCTCTCTTCATCCTTTAGATTCTGGTTTCTCATCATAAATAATCAGGAACTTTTCTGTGTGCCCTTGGCACCCTGTATGCACACTGTGGAGATCAGCTACTTGTATCCTCCAGGAAATGGTGACTCGCTGTCTGTCTCATTCCAGCTGTAGCCCTAGTAGCACCTAGTCCAGTGCCTGGCACATAGCAGGTCTCAAAATTATGTTGAGAAAATTGCTTGCAGGGGTCTCCCCAGTCCTGACTTTTTTCTTCCTTATTTCCTTTCTTTGTACCCACCTCAGTGAAGAAATTCAAGGTCACTGTTTGCAAGTAAGTGAGATGAAACTCCTTCCCACTGTGGTGGCTCTTAACCTTAGCTGCATATTGGAATCACTTGGGGAGCTGTAAAAATACTGACACCCAGGTCCCACCCTCAGAGATTCAGATGTAATTTATCTTGGGTGAAGCAAAAGGAGGTTGAAAAGATCCTCAGCTAACCCTAATGTGCAGCAAAAGCTGAGAACCACTTAGAGTCTGCCATGGGCTTGTGGGCATCACATCACCAAATCTTCCAGCAATTGTTGTTGGTCCTCACATCAGGGAAAGTGGAAAGGAGGCAACGCACTAGCAAAATCACCTCTTAAAGGACACATTAGTTCAGGGCAAACTCTCCTCACCATCAATGGAGCTAAAGAAGCTGTCTGTCTATGAGGTCTCTCCCAAGAACCCTCTCCCATCACATATTAAGAATTCCATTGGGTCCCACTTTATTTCACAGATGCCACCAAGCAGCCATCAGCTGGTAATGATTTCTGGTCAGATGCAAACAATTAAGTCAGGGAGAAAAGAATCCACATTCCATTACCAATCCCCTATACGGCTCACTCCCTGGCCTAATTGCCTGCTGAGTTCCCCAGACAGCTGTGGCTAATAAGGCTAACGCCCTGAAGAGCCAAAACTTGAACCCAGAAGGACAAGACTTGGGAGTAGATTTAAATGCTCAGCCCATCCCAGGGTCAGCCATGAGAACTGCTGACCCAACAGCCAGGAAGCGATCGCCCATGTCACTGAAACACCCTCTCTCCCCACCTCTCTGCCTGCCCTTTTTTACAGACTTTCCAAAAATCTCAAGGCAACTGCAGCCTGATTTTTGATGAATTGGCCACTGTGTTTTATTCGACAATGTATATCACTCTGCCAATATGAATTTGCAAGATGGTAAAAATACAACCCCCCGAAAAGATTACATGAAAGGGGAAAAAATCATTAGGCAATTAAGAATGGCAATAATTCACCCATATCTATGCTTTCAGAAGAAATATTGCCCTGGGGAATTAGTTCTGCTTATCACTTTGTCATCTGTCTAGAGTATGAGTGAGGGGAGGTTTCATGTGCATTGCTGATGATTTCCCGCAGTATTTCTAAGCGTGATCAAAACGAATGCCAGGCTTTTAATAGAACTGGGTCTCTCTTGGGGTAGCCGTAATTTGTACATAGGAAGCTGAGTTATGAAATTAACTAAACATATTCATTCCTTAAGTACCTCCACATAACTCCCTTTCAGAGAAGCCATCTGACAATAACAGAATTTTTGAGCTCGATGTGACCTTAGAGGTCTTTGGCCACTTTTATGAAGAAGAACATTTGAGGCCCAGAGAGGGAAATTAATTTTTCTAACGTAACACAGCTCATAGAGACAAAGATATACCTAAGGTTCCAGGCTTCCCAATTCACAGTCCAGCAGGACTCTTTCTACTCCGCTATACTGCCTACTCCTTGGCCAACTCATTATCCATCAAGGAGCTAGAGGAGAGGGTGGGACCTAGTTCCTCAAAACACTCACTTAGAAATCCCCCTTTCTGGGGCACCTTCCTTGGCCCCCATCCCACACTAGGCTGCAGTGAGTGCTCTATCTCCACCTTATGCCTGCCTCACCATTACACCTCTCACACTATGACATCATAGTGACAGTCCAACTTCTGCCATGCACGACCTAGTAGACTAGAAGGTCTTTGAGGTCAGATCAGGGATATTTTACATTCACTTTAATGTCCTCAGTGCCTAAAACATACCAGTGTATCTATGAATGGGATTTGCCTAAATAAATAAGGTGTGGTTGCTCTTGTCTTGAGGAAGAAGGGAACTATTCTTTGTTCACTCCTTGTGCTTCACGATGACAAGCCAACTTCCCTTATCCCTTTGGAGGGACACAGAGAGGGGGTCTTTGGACATCTGATGCTATAAGAAATTCTTTATCTATAACCCTGCTCTCTCCATTGACCTCCTCCCCCTTCACCCTTGTTTCCCAACTCCCCTAAAAGAGTGCACCATCTAATCAGCCCACTTGCCTCCATGTCTGTGAACACACCAAATTCATTCTCACTTCTATGCTGGGTTCCTGTTGAGAGCCTTATCTGAAGGTCCTCCTTCTCCTTCCCCCGTCTGTACACTCCATGGAGCTGTCCCTGAAGAGCCTCACGCCACACTGATTGTTACAGTGTATTATCATCTATAGCACTTGATCTGTTTCACCCCTCTAAAACCATGTTCCTGGCCATTGCATACTGTTTGCTGATTGTGTTGTGTGTAAATATTAATGCTCTAAGAAGACAGTAAATACTCTTAGAAGTCGCAACTTCTTTTATACCTGTCACAAAACACTTTCTATATGTGAACAGATGAAATGTTAAGATGCTCATTGAATGATCAGGACTTGGAAGGCATCTTCACACCTTGGGATGCTCTCCTTTAAGTAGCCATCCATAATCTGCTGTGGGTGGTTTGAGAACCAGTAGCACTGTACACCTTACATGGCAAACCAGAGACAGGTAGGAAACTGTGAAGTGGTCACAGGGAACACATGACAGTCAAACCTGCCCAGTAAGTTAGTGTTGGGATCTGCTGCATACAACAGAAACCTGATAAGAGTGCTGTGGCAGACTGTGTTTTACAAAAATGGCCGTAGCCACATTTCTGGTGATGGAGGCAACACTGCATGATGTACAAGACTAGGTCATAAAAGATAACTTGACTTGTGCCTGGATCTTCCTCTCTTGGGATGTTTGACCTTGGAACCCAAACATTATGTTGTAAGGAAGCCCAAGCCACAAGGAGAAGCCACATGCAGGAATTCTACCTGAAGTCCCAGCTTAGACTTCAGTCACCAGTCAATGTCACCCACCAGACATGACAGGGAGCAAGCTTTCAGATAACTCCAACCCCTCTATTCTCCCAACTGACCTCAAGTAGAGCAGAGATTGACTGCCCTCACCTACCCAGACTGCAGGTTCATGAGCAAAATAACTGTTGTTGTTTTAAGTCATGAAGATGTGGGGTGGTTGGTTACAGATTAGACAACCTGAATGAGTGCTTAACCAAATTAGATGCTATTTTTCTCATGTAACAGAGTTTAGGAATAGGTAGCCCAGGTGCAGAATTCAAGAAACAGGCTCCTTCTCTCTTCTTGGTTCACCATCCTTAGCATGTAACTTTGGTTTTTAAACTTGCAAGGTGACTGCTCCACCAACGGGCACCAGATCCAAGTTCCAGGCCAGAAGAAGGGGAGAGGGAATGGGGGAATAAAAAGTGAAATGCCCTTTAGCAACTGAGTCTGCCCTCTTTTACAAGCTCTCCTTAAAAACCTCATCAGAAACTTCCTGGATCATCTCACGTCTCATTGGCCTGGGGAAGCTGAGGATGTGTGAGTGTGCATGAGTACATGTGTGTGTGTGTTTATGGGGATAACAGCTAACTTACAGGATTCCATTAAAATGATATGAGATATGAGCATAGTGCCTTGTATAAAATGACTCAATAAATGGTAGTCATTTGTTGTTATTATTCTTACCTACCCAGTTGCTGTGTCACATTACTTCGTGTGGACTGTAGCAAACATTAAGCCATGACTGATAACAGCTCCATTCGTTCCAGGTGCACCTCTGTTCCTTGCAGACTAAAATAACAGGAGCACAGACCATTCTTTGTTTTAAAACTTAACACATAATGTCAGATACACTCTCTAATAACTTTTTCTCAATTGTTTTATTCTGTTAGATATTAAGTATGCCAATGTGTTCCTTTAGTCATATATTAAGCAATAAAACTTACATCTTAGTATTCCTTATGCCCCATCTCTCTGAGACAAATAGAACAGTTATTTCCAAGATTTGGCTAGTGTTTATTGATTTGGAAATACTCTGGCTGAGGTGAGTGTTTTTAACTAGACACATTGCCATGCTGAATAAATTTAAATTTGATAAATGATAAAGAATGGGAGGATGGACATTGAATAGGCACACAGCAGGGTCTGCTGTAACCAGTGAGCTTAGCAGTAAGCTCCGGGAAACCTGAGCCATGTTCTTTCTGTTGGAAAACAGTCCCCAGTAGGGGACTTGATGTGGCTCCAAAATCATTTCTGCTTCTTCAGGGAGGTGGGATGTTTATGGACCTAGGTGACTTTTTTCTTTGCTTTGTTTTCACATAAAATTCCTTTCCAGTGTATCCACTTAGCAGCACCAATGATGTGCAGGAATAAAGTGACCCTTTTATAAATGCCAGTGAGAAGAATGTCTTGCAACTACCCATCAATACGGAGGGCTACCACAGCACTCCACTAAAACCCAATTTCACCACTTATGCTGCAGATAAGGGCTGTTTCCCACTGTCTTCCCTGGTAGACTGTGAGATCTGCAAGGATTTGCGTGGCTGGTGCATAGCACATAGAGGGCACTCAGTAAATGCTGGCTGAGTGAATGAGTGAACAAACCTTACTGGAACAAACAGGTGTAGAAAAATTTCAAGGGTTATACCTTGCACTTAGACCAGAGGCTTGATTTTTGAAGGAGCTTTCCTCAGGATGACATGAATTTGTAATCTGAGTTTCCCCAGGCCTCGCCAGCCTGTGGGTGTAAATGGCGTAACGTGAACAGCAATTGCTCAAATTCCTCCTTCCACTGCATGATGCAGACACTCTGGCTGCCTTCAAAGTGGCTCCCAGATCTTTTTGGGATCTCCTGGAGTTGTCCCACAGGAGCTCATGCTCTGTCATCCACTCCTTTTCTCATCTCTGTGTGTGCTCCCCAAGAAGCCATTAGAGGCAGAATCTCTGTAACATTTGCTGCTGAAGCTCTATGCTGGGTAGCCGATACATCCATTCCCAAAGGGCTGTCTCTTAAGGCTTCCAGAGCTGCAGACCCTCAGGTAGGGTGACCAACTTATCTTGATTTGCTCGGGACTTTCCTGATTCTGGCACTGAGAGTCTTATTAAGGAGAAAGAGCTGCTGCTCTTCCCATTCCAGGCTTTTCCATAACTCTTCTCTGGCCAAAGACCCTCATTCAGTTCAAATCCTAGTGGGCCCCTTACAGCCATCACACATGCTCAGTCCTGTATGATTCTCCGGAGGCTAGAGCTGGGTCCTGTGCTCCAAACACATCCCCAATTAAAAGGAAGTGAACCTCCCATATTATTCTAGTAGTTAATCTAATGTTCAATTTGGCTACACCACAGCACCCAGCTATTTGGTCAAACATTATTCTGGATGTCCCTGTGAATGTATTTTTCTAGATGAGGTTAACATTTAAGCTGGTGCTTTGAAGAAAACAGATTTACTCTCCATATTGCAGGTGGGCCGTGTCCAATCAGTTGAAGTCCTGAGTAGAACAAAGGCTGACCTCTTCTGAGCAAGGAGTTGGGCCAGCAGACGGCCTTTGGACGTGAACTGCAGCCCTCCCCTCAGTCACCAGCCTACTGCCTATCCTGCAAATTTTGGATTTACCAAGCCTTCCCAATCTTACGAGCCAATTCCTTAAAATCTCTGTCTCTCTCTCTCTCGCTCTCTCTCTGTCTCGTGTGTGTGTGTGTTCATTTCCTTTTGGTTCTATTTCTCTGAAGAAATCTAATATATGTATCAAAACCTCTTAAAACAACTTCTTACTTGAGATGCCCAAGGAAAAGAGAAGTAATTTTCTTCCTTCTTTAATTTTGCTATTTCAGGGAACTGCATTAGGTGCCAAGGGGGACAAAGATGGACGTGACCCAGGCCCTGCTCTTGAGGTACACGTGTTCCAGCTGGGTCACATGGGATGCCAGCATTTCTCAAAGTGTGATTCACTTAATAGTACCCTGAGATATGTTCCTTGACAAAAGGATCCTTGGTCTGAGGAGTTTGGGAAATACCACTTGGAGCGATTTTAATTAGGGTGACCATATGCCCTGATTTGCTTGGGGTAGTCCCAGTTTTTGTCAATCGTCCTGACATCACTCGTAGTGGCACACCCCCTTCTAGATATGGTTACCTGGTAATACGTGCAAATATGGGCATATTAAAGGCTCTGAGTCATCCTGCTTTAAAGAAGACCATTTACCTTTGTGAAGCCTGGTGTTTTCCCAGATGCATCTGAGACTGGGGTATTTTACACTGACGTTTATTAACACCTCCAAGGATCAGTGTTCAAAAGAACACTGACACAGATAGAAGTAACAATTGAGTAACAATCACACACATCCAGTAAATTAGAAGGGTGAGAGGGCCAGGAAAGGCCTCTTGACAGAGGGGGACTTGCAATGGGCCTTGAACAATGAGCGAGATGTTGACAGGGAGAAAGGAGAAAGGAGTTGACTTGATGTGGAGAAGCAGCATTGGCTCAAGTTTGCTGCTTTCAATTTGAGGAAGACAGGGCCTTAGAAAAACAGATCAGCTGGAAGGAAAGGTTTCTCTCTTCTTATTTCCATTCTGTTTATTTATTTATTTTTTTAAGACCACAGCTCACTGCAGCCTCGACTCCCTGAGCTCATGTGTTCCATCCATCTCAGCCTCCCAAGTAGCTGGACCACAGGTGCACCACCACACTCGGCTTATTTTCTGGGGTTTTTCCACGCTGCCCAGGCAGTCTTAAACTCCTGGGCTCAAGCAATCTACCCATCTTGGCCTCCCAAAATGCTAGGTTTACAAGCATGAGCCACCACACTCAGTCTAATTATTTCCATTCTAATGTTTCCACTCAAACTACCTCTTTGAATCACGGCTATTAACAGAGTCTCATCACCTCACCCTAGTGGACAACAGAGAGTCCTCCCCATGGAGTAGGAAACCAACACATAGTCACCAATTGATAAGTTGACTGAAGAAAGAAACGGTGGTTGAATTAGTTAACACAGTTGTACAGAATTCATCAGCATCCCAGAATTCAGTCCCCATCAGTCTCAGCTTCTAAAATATTTTTATCTACTTGTAGGCTTATAGGCCACATTAAGCTAGAAATGGCCACATCAACAAGTAGTTGAATCTAGTGCAGTGGTTAAAAACCATCAACTTCACTCATTTGGGCATAGCAGAGGCTATGAAGGTAGCTTCTGTTGAGCACCTGATTCTTTTTTTTTTTTTTTTTTTTTTTTTTTTTTGAGACGGAGTCTCACGCTGTTGCCCAGGCTGGAGTGCAGTGGCGCGATCTCGGCTCACTGCAAGCTCCACCTCCTGGGTTCACGCCATTCTCCTGCCTCAGCCTCCTGAGTAGCTGGGACTACAGGCGCCCGCCACCGCACCCGGCTAATTTTTTGTATTTTTAGTAGAGACGGGGTTTCACTGTGGTCTCGATCTCCTGACCTTGTGATCCGCCCGCCTCGGCCTCCCAAAGTGCTGGGATTACAGGCTTGAGCCACCGCGCCCGGCCGAGCACCTGATTCTTAGAGAGCACAAGAGAAGGTAGAGGCAGCAGGCTGTGAGACTGACAGGTTCCCAAATGATGTCAGCAAGCCAGAGTGCACATTTGGTTTTGCCCTAGCCCATTAGGCAGGGCATGAGGGCAGGGTCAGGGCATAAGTGCCTTAAAATGTCACTCACAGTCCAAGTCTAGCACCCCACAGGCACTTAGCAAAATATTCTGTAAGGTGAAAGAAATAAGTTTTAAATTTATGCAACTGCTCTGAGTATTATCTCCTCATCCACCAAAATAGGTTAATGAATCCTTTCTTCATGTGTTCAGTAACTGATATATCATTTGAGGTCCCCATCTCTCTTAGGGTCAAGGTAAGACTAACTCAGGTTCTCTTTCCACAGGCTTGGGAAAGGCCAACCCTTTCCCAAGATTTCTGCAAATCCCCATCTCTAAGCCTCAAATACTCTGAATTTGTTTCATTTGGAGAACACCTTGCTGTCCCGAGCCTGCTATCTCCATTGGATATAGAGTTTACTGGGCTCAGAACTCAGACTAAAATTTCCATTAATTTCCAGGCATAACCATGAACACATGGCATTTAGGTTTGTAGTAGACTTTACTGAGTATTTGAAGAGGTAGAAGGAATTCTACTAAAACAAGCTACTCGGAAATTAACACCAGACATCCTTCTACATTAAGAAGAAAATAATATCTACAAAAGGACCTAGGCCATTTCTACAACTCAGGCTCCAGAGTAGCGCTGCCCTCTTCCCCCTTCACCTTGTTCTTTCTCTTGGCCTTCTCTCGCTAGAGCAAAAAAATCAATTTCTCTAATTTCCTTATGCAGAGCTGCTCTGTGTGTTACCCCAAACTCCCACCCAGGCCCCCTTTGCACAGTCAAGGATTCCCTTGAAGCCAGGAAAAGAGATCTTAGAGATCTTAACTACACCTTTCAGGCAAGAGTCAAGGCCTTTCTCTTCTCTAGACTTCAGGAGATGGACAGTACAGGTTGATCTGCAGTTTTCCTTATAACATTGAATCAGATAGCTAGCTTCAGTCACCTCCCAAATAATTACTTGCAAATAATTGTAAATTGTAAATTTGCCCTGACAAGTTAAACCTCAGATGCACATCCTTACTTCCCTTTCCCAGTCTTCCCCTTGACCCCAGCATCAGAGAATGTAAACTTATTTTGATATAGGCCTAAATTAATTCTGCTGTCTCCCCTCTTTTCCAACAATACTTCTTCACCCCCTACATTTTTTGAGCAGATATATGCAATCCTCTTCTCTCTGAAGACTTATTATTTTAGGAAGGGTTCTCCCAGAAGTAGAGCCTGAGACAAAAACTTGGGTACCGGTTATTTATTTGGGAGGTGGTCCAAGAAGGAGTGAAGGATCAGGAACAGTGGGTCAGGGAAAGAGAAAAAGCCAGTGTAAGGGGTCATGGTCAAGGTTGCAGCCATAGGGAGTAGGCATTGTAGTCCACAAGTCTGCTGAGAATCATAGAGAATTCCATTTGAAGGATGGAAGGCTGAAACATTTATCTACTGGCTCCCATCTCTCATTGTTTGAGGGTCATCCCAGAAACAGTAATACCCCTGCATTTCTGTGATGCACTTTTTAATTGACTAAGAAAATTCCTGCTGGAGAAGGCCTGGGGGTGGAAATCATTGTGTGCTTGAGGTGCGTATTAGTCTGTTCTCAGCTGCTAATAAAAACATACCTGAGACTGGATAATTTATAGAGGAAAGAGGTTTAATTGACTCACAGTTCCACATGTCTGGGGGTGCCTCACAATCATGGCAGAAGGCAAAGGAGAAACAAAGGCACATCTTAACATGGTAGTAGACAAGAGAGCTTGTATAGGGGAACTCCCCCTTATAAAACCATCGGACCTCATAAGACTTATTCACAGCAAGGGAAGACCCACCTCCATGATTCAATTACCTCCCACTGGGTCCCTCCCATGACATGTGGGAAATATGGAAGCTACAACTCAAGATGAGATTAGGGTGGGGACATAGTAAACCCGTATCAAAATGGAACTAGGCCAGCATGTGTCTGAGCTCACCTGGAACTGCCTCTCAAAGTGGCATCTGTATTGGAAGTAAGCCAACAGGATCTGATATGGGGCACCCAAAGGGTCTTCTGCAAATAGTAAGACCTCCATTTGCCAAAAGTCAAAGGAAAGATGCTCAATCATGGTTCTCTTCTTCAGAGGCTCTGCCCAAGATTTCAGAAATTTTACAAAGTTGAAATTATGCTCCCAAGTGTAACCACTATGTACCCGGGTTCCTACAGTCGTCACTTGGTCTTATGTTTGTTCCTCTTGTCTTGAATATATAGAATAGCAGTTCTTTGCCACATGGACTTAGTCATGGTCATATGACTTACTTTGGCCAAGAAAACATAAGAGTAAGCAATACTTCTGGACAGTAGCTTTAACAGCCAGTATGTGATTCACTCTCTCTCTTTTCCCTGGCTCTGCAATCATGCAAACACACGTTGAATTAGTGACTTCATCAATCTGGGGCCCTCCATGACTAAGAAGCATAGAGCCTGTTGTTCACCCCTGATGAACACATGGCTGAGCAAGAAATAATAAACAGAGTTTGGGGGGCTGTTTTTTGTTTTTTTTTTTTGAGATGGAGTCTCGCTCTGTCCCCGGGCTGGAGTGCAGTGGCCGGATCTCAGCTCACTGCAAGCTCCGGGGGGGCTGTTTCTTAATGTAATATCACCAGGCCTACCATGACTAACATAGTTTCTGTCTGAAAGTATGTATAGAGTTTACCTCTTGTATAATTTAGAGATAAAATGTTTATAGATAGAGTGGCAATTATTAGAAAAAATGCATTAAAAAGCAAATTTGCATGTGGCTAGCCAGTTTTCCCCAAACCATTTATTAAATAGGGAATCCTTTCCCCAGTGCTTGTTTTTGTCAGGTTTGTCAAAGATCAGATGGTTGTAGATGTGTGGCATTATTTATGAGGCCTCTGTTCTGTTCCATTGGTCTATATATCTTTTTTGGTACTGGAAGACAATGTGGTGATTCCTCAAGAATCTAGAACCAGAAATACCATTTGACCCAGCCATCCCATTACTGGATATATACCCAAAGGATTGTAAATCATGCTACTATAAAGACACATGTACACGTATGTCTGTTGCAGCACTGTTCACAATAGCAAAGACTTGGAATCAACCCGAATGCCCATCGATGATAGACTGGATAAAGAAAATGTGGCACATATACACCAGGAATACTATGCAGCCATAAAAAGGATGAGTTCACGTCCTTTGCAGGGATGTGGATGAAGCTGGAAACCATCATTGTCAGCAAACTAACAGGAACAGAAAACTAAACACCACATGTTCTCACTCATAAGTGGGAGCTGAACAGTGAGAACACACGGACACAGGGAGGGGAATATCACACACAGGGGCCTGTCAGAGGGTAGGGGCTAGGGGAGGGATAGCATTAGGAGAAATACCTAAAGTAGATGACAGGTTGATGGGTGCAGCAAACCACCATGGCACATGTATACCTATGTAACAAACCTGCATGTATCCCAGAACTTAAAGTATAATATAAAATAAAAATTTAAAAATTTAAAAAGTGAATCTATCTCAATAAAAGTAAAATAGTATTATGCAGCTGAAAGTTAGCTAAATTATTTTATCTACTGTTTTGGGTCATCTGAGCCACTATTTTCTGCCATTACCATAAACATATATCCATCTTTCTCCTTACTCTTAGAAAAGCAGTCCCCAAGACAAGGACATCATATATATGAAAAGTTATATATGCCCATCACCTGGGGAGGAGGAAAAAAAGAAAGAAAGAAAAGGTTTACTATCATTACACTGTATATTTTGATATATAGCACCATTAGTCCACACAATCACCTCTGTAGCTCCACTATACGAATGAGAAAATGGAGGATCAGAAAGGCGACATGCCTTGCCCACAGCTAGTTGCAGAGACTAAAAGTCCAAGTCTTCTCTCCCAGTCCAGTACTTTTCCAACTGGACCACACTGCCTTTAAACATCTGGCTCAAAACTTATAATGGCCTGTTTTTCCTTTTTTAAAACAGGACGTATGAATAGGACCAAGACCTCTGTGGGCCCTATGCCTCCTGCACCAAGTCTAAACTCCCCTCCCCTTCTTAGCTGTATACTCTTCACTATTATCTCCTCCAGCTCAAGATTGGCTGAAAAAGCCCCTGAGCTGCCTGTGCCTCTTACATCCTTTATGCCATACCCATTTCCTGGAATGCCTTTCCCAGGCCTCAAGCTAGTCGGTGCCACTCATGTGTTAAAGTTGGCAGGAACTCAGCTGAGCTGGGAGAGGGTGCTGAGCTGTTAGGTGTCAGAGAGGCTGATTAAAACGACAAGCCAAAAATGAAAGAGTTAAGCCTTGAATCACTTCCTGAGGTGGTAAAAGCAAGAGTCTAAAACTGGAGGAAATGCCAGCTCTCTGTGTTCAATTTTTCCTCATGGAATGGCACAGACGTGGGGGTGATCTCACTGTTGAGGAGCCTCAGACCAAAAGCTCTGTTAGTTTTAGGGACCCTGGGGGTGGAGGATGTCAAGGGGGAAGGCTAGGAGTGGAAAAGTCCTGGGTTCTGAGTCAGAGTGGGGCAGTGTCTTCAAGGTTTCCTTCCCTTCCCTCTTTAAGAAGTCTTAGCAGAGGTCTCTGAAGAAAACCTCAGCCCAAGTCCTCAAAAACCTAGGAAAGAAGGTTTCCATGCTAGGGATGCAAATATGCCAAGAGCACAACCGACCAGGGGCCTGAGATCTTAAATGCAACTTCCCCCTGAGACTGCAATGCCCTGTCCATGCACTAAGTCCAGTGTGGAGGTCAATGTTCTGGTCCCAGCCAGTGCTTCAAAGCAGAAACACGTGAAAAGCCAAGGATTGGGAGCAGAGGTTAGAGACCTTCTTTTTACCTAGAGCCAGAAGTAAGACACAAACTGGTCAGCCAAGGGATCAGTCAACACCAGGAGTTAATGCCAAACAAAGATCCAGAAACCAAGAAGCCAAATGGTCAGCATCCCACACCCACTGTAGGACAAGAACAAAAGCTGAGCCTACTCCGAGGATGAACATCATTTGGATGAGGGGTTGGTGTCTGCATGAGGACCACTCAGGGTCTATTGAGGACTTTAAAGATTTGCATTGATGGAGTAATGAGAAGACTGTGACTGCCGGCATGCTCTTATTCAGGTTCAGAGGAGGGTACAGGGTGGGGGTTTGGGAGATGCTGGAATGAACTTCTCTAATAGCAGTAAAGTCAAGGGAAAGCCAACCTCCATAGTGACCTAGCACATCCATTATAGACTAAATGGCCAAATGTGAGAAACAAACTTAACTGAAACCAGCCAATCGCCACCTCTCATTGTGCTCTGCCCCACTAGTGCCACTATCTTCCCAGCAAACACAGTCCACTGGACACCATCAACTTTGCTGGGTGCTATTTGTGTGTCAGCTTCTGGTCTTTGCACACCAGGTTCTTGTATCTTTCCTCCCAAGTGGAGCTCCACATCCCAGCTCTGGCTGATGGCTCAGCTGGAAAACAGCTGCCCAGCCCTGGTTCCATTGAAGGTAGGAGAGCCCAACAGCCTGCTTGTGGTGACCCCACAGGTTGCTGGTCTGGGCTGAGTTCCACAGCCAAAGGAATCTAAGCCTCCCCTCTTCTGTGACCTCACCCTCCCCCCTTTTTTCCATCCCCCCAAAAAGAGGGGAAAATCAATTTCAATCAACGTGGAATGTAATATTATCAAATGTCAGTTGCTGAGGTCATGCGCTTTGTAAATTATCTTTGACAGCTTCTGGTCGACTTAATTAAGTGCTCCCCAAAAAGGGGGGAGGGAGGCAAAAATACCCTGATTGCTAGCTGCTATGCCTTTGTGCTTTAGAGCTTCTATTGACAACTCTAAGCAAGATTGCCTTGGGGGTTTTATTGATAGATTCTCGCGTGATATTGGAA
The DNA here is from genome assembly GCF_043159975.1 of Macaca nemestrina. Taxonomy (NCBI): domain Eukaryota; kingdom Metazoa; phylum Chordata; class Mammalia; order Primates; family Cercopithecidae; genus Macaca; species Macaca nemestrina. Next base: position 44,318,436 of record NC_092143.1, read on the forward strand.
TGATTCTTGCACAGATAAATCACATTTAGATTTGTTGGTAATTGAGGAGAATTGATTGGAGCAGGAGGGAAGCCCCCAAGGGGTGGTCTCCTTGTCCTCATTGTAGAAAGCTCGAGGGGAATGTGGGGAGGGGTATCCTCAAAAAGCTCAGAGCCTGCAGGGGGTCAAGGCTCTATTGTTTACCTGTCAATTCTACTTTCCTCTGAACCCAAATCCACCTCATCCCTTCCCAAAGGAGAGGCATGGAGAGAAAGAGAGGGGCAGAGGCTAGGAAAAAGTTTGTTCCAGAAACATTTTGGAGGCGCTGTTTCAGGAGTATCCTGAAAGTATATGGACCATGTGACCATACCTCAGGCTTGATCTTTCTTAGTTCCAAATCTGACTATGCCTCCTGGTTTAAAACACTTCAAAGACTTCCTGTTCAAATAGAGTTCAAACTCTACCACGTGACCTGTGTTTGCTGCCTGTGTCTCCAACTGTCTCCCCTGCTACTCCTGTAAACTCTAAACTTCTGGCATGTCTCTCACTTCCTTTGGGTCACCTTCCTGGGGGCAGGATGTTAGGAGCTCTTTCTCTATTAGGACTTTCCCATAAACTTTCCCACATGGGAGCCAAGAGAGCATCAACCAGACAGAATGGTGCCAAAACTGTCCAAGCAATAGAACCCTTTGCCAAAGCAAATCTCCTTTGGCACCCCAATGCTCAAAATGCAGAAAAGTAAGGCTGTTCTGGCTAAAACGACTTGGGCAACTACCTCCCTGTCACCTGGGCCTTTCTCCTTCCGTCACCTCCTGCCTGTGGTGGGGCTCTGGGATTGTCAGTGAACACAGTTTGAAAACCACCGACCCCCTTGCACTCCATGAGTGAGAAAGTGATTTGTCCAACACCTCACGGCAAGAGCAAGGTTAGCATCAGAACCAGTACCCAGGACTTCTGTCTCCAGGCTTGTCCTTTATCACAACACCTTTTTGCCTCTCCGTTGGAGGTGCAGGTGGTTGGACCAATTCTTAGCACCTTGTGAATGAGGCCACATTGGTCTTTAATTGCCTCAAGCTCCTGTTTTCTTCCTTTCTCTCTAATATCCTGGCAACTGACTATTCATGCCTGACTTTCTGGGAGTGACTAGAGTAGGAACATTTTAGAGAAAAGGACTGGTGGCCTGTAGTAAATTTAAAACTTGTGAAACAATGAGCTATGTTATTATGGTTTTTTGGTAGTCTACGTTATGTGGTTCATAAATACTTGGTTCTCCTGCCCGTGGGAGGGCTATAAATCCCACCCTGTTGAGCTCAGGCTTGGCCATATGGCTTGCACCAGCCACTAATATGAGAGGGGACATAATGACTGTTGCTTCTGGGCTGACATTTCAAGAACCAGTGTGTGGTTTGCCATGCTTCCTTTCTCCTGTCCCTGCCATGGGACCATGGACTTGTGTGTCAAGATGAAGTTTCTGTCAGTCTGGGTCCCTGAGTAATTAAGAGGAGTGGAGACACAGATACTAACTTTGTTGTTTTAAGAACACTTGTTACAGCAGCATAACCTAGCCTGGCTTGACTGTTAGCAGGTGGCTGTTCTTTTTGAGGACGGAAAGCATAACTTTACTCCTGAACTCCAAAGGCATTAATTACAGAAATGGCAAATTCTGAAGACTCCAGAAGCCAGCAGATACGTGAATATGCTATTATACGTGGATAGAGCAGGTCTGGGGTGAAGGTGTATGCAGGTGGGGCACACAGGAGGCCACAACTTCCTTCCACACCAAAGCCCCTCCTGAACCCAGCCAGTTTTCAATACATGGAGTGTAGGCCCATTGTCACTGTATCATACATCTTAATTTTCCATGAAATCTATAATTTTTAACACGATGTCCCCCTCTGTTAAATGTCGACTCAAATTTTCTTTAAGACACTAAATGAACTACAGAAAAAGCATGTCTGTAGGCTGTCCCCAGATCCAGGCTGTATCTAGACTGGATCTGTAGGCTGTATCCAGACCTACATAAGCAAGCACTGGTTTTTGGTCCTGCTTCTGAAATGGTACATATCAACTACGCCTGATGGGGTTGGGACTAACAACAGCAACAACAGTAATAACAATAACAGTTAACGTACAAGATGCTTCTCTTTCATCATTTCATTGAGTCCTAACTCCAACCCCATGAAGGAACTGGGATGATGACTCTTACTTTATAGATGAGAAGTTTTCTAGACATTTCTCCAACTCAACCATAAGATCTGGGGAGACCTTGATCACCACTTCTTGAAGCACCTCAAAAAGCATATTTATTTCTCTTTGATCTCTTCTTCTTTAGTCATTTGCTTTTTACTCATGCCGTGCTATCTCTCATTTTAAAGTTGAGGTTCAAAGGCATGAAATGATATATCCAAGATCACACAGAAAGGCATGGGTATGAGCAGAAGTCAGACTGATGGCTGAAGATATGAAGAATGAGCCAACAACCCACTTGGTCCTATTCCTATGGATGTATCCCAACCACTGCCTTCTGGGTTAATGCCTTGAAATGCTGAGGCTCTCTTTCTCCACTGACTCCTGCCCTCCCCCTGTCATCACAGTGGACTGTAGCATTTGGCTTTTCAGGCTGTCTCATGTTCAACTTTCTTTTCTTTCTTCCTTCCTTCTCCCTTTCCTTCCCTTTCCCTTTCCCTTTCTCTTTTTCTTTCTTTCTTTCTTTCTTTTTGACAGAGTCTTGCTCTGTCACCCAGGCTGGAGTGCACTGGCGTGATCTCAGCTCACTGCAATCTCCGCCTCCCAGGTTGAAGCGATTCTCCTGCCTCAGCCTGCCTAGTAGCTGGGATTACAGGTGCCTGCCATCATGCCCAGCTAAGTTTTGTATTTTTAGTAGAGACAGGGTTTCACCATGTTGGCCCAGCCGGTCTCAAACTCCTGACCTCAACTGATCCACCTCCCTTGGCATTCCAAAGTACTGAGATTGCAGGTGTGAGCCACTGTGCCCAGCCTCTAATGCTCATCTTTATGCTGCCTGCTGTGTTCTTAAATTTCCCACTCCTCACCAGTCTCTGTCTCAACTGCAACAGGGAATTGTAGCAAACAAAAAAAGTGCTCAAGGAAACTGGGCACAGAAGCACAAGCACCTGTACCTGGAAGAGTCTCACAGCTGCAGGGTCCCTGCAGAGGAAACAAGAGGATGACTTGAGCACTAGGAAGAGGTTCGGAGCTGAGTCTAGGGTGATAGGCAATGGCTGCCAGAGGACCTGAAGGTGCAGAGAGGTAGGGTTCTTTGTAAAAGACTGTGCAGTGGTGGCTACAGACCTCTTTTCTCTTTTTCGAATTTGACAGTCTTTAGTCAGGATGTGCCTACCTAGTATGCCATGACCCCCTCCACTCCCTCCTGTGACACTCAGTGCTCACCTGCATGGTTCCTGTAGCCATGTGAGTTGATGATGCCTAGAGAGGGAGTGCAGTGCAGGTTCCCAAAGGGAACACACCTTTTGTCTGTATGCAAGGGAGCTATCCATGGGTATTGATGAGGCAGCTGTTTTTATTTAAGGGTGAATTAGTACCCTCTATTGATTTGCATTTTACCACTTTAAAGTTCTGGAGGGGGTCATCATCTCCTTGGGAGTGGGAGTAGCTTAGGCCCAGAGGTAGACTGGCTTGCCAGAGGTCATGGAGTTCATCAGTACTTGCTCAAGCTTGGACTCCAGGCTCCTGGTTGATTGGCCCTTTTCACACCTGTAAGCCTCAAGAGAATTGTTTACCATCAGTCCCAGAACATCAGAATGGCTGGGCTGGAAAAAGACCTCGATTACCCCAATCAGTCAGTTCCTGGAGAAAACAGTGACACAGGTTGTCCATCCCAGGGATGACGATCCCAGAGTCACCACAATGACCAGGCAGATGGCCAGTCTCCCAGGGATGCAACCAGGAGTGGAGGAGGTGACAGCTAGAAGCTGATACTGAAGGACCCAAAGCTCAGACACACAGCTGGCCCGAGACGCACAGGCCTTCTTCAGTCTCACCTCCTCCCTCCCCCTGCTGTGCAGTAACGCCATTCCTCTAGCCCCCATTCAAGCTTATTTGCTGTTTGCAGGGTTGGAGTTTCAGAAGAGATACAGGATGAGGTACCTGAGCTGGCCCTGCAGAGGGCTGTGTTTTCCATTTCCCTATCCTGCCTCCAAGCTCTCCAGGGCAGCAGCCTAGGGTTGCCTGGATGGTGCCACGAACTAGGGCACCTGGTGAGGGAGCCCAAATGGGGCTGAAGTCAGTACATGCTCTGCTGCTCAACTGAGTCTCCTGGGCTCAGGATATGTCAGTTCAGGGCAACAGGCCACTTTTCCAGTGAGTCTGCCTTGGTGGGTGGGAGGGGGTGCTTTTATCACAAAAGCTTCCTATGAGTTAGCTTTGGTCCTGATTTGACACAGATCTTCCTCCACGTCCTCAAAGAAGAGTCCCCCTCCAGAGGGGTAGCGCTCAGCTTCCTGGACCCTGCCCACTTCCTACCTGCCTGCCTGCCAGCCAGCCCTCCACCTGGGAGCCAGTTCCTCCTCTTTGCCATGCTGCTCTTGCATGGCTCTCTGAGCTAGACCGTTGGTAAAAATGTACTTGTGAAGATGTCTTAATATTAAATATAATTAGATATTATACCACATGCAGGGCTGTATGATTAGTGAAATATATGATCATTAGTTATTAGATTAATATGTCTACTAGTGTAACTGAAAGCCATTTGCAAGCTGAAATGAAATAGCTCAATTTGCTGTAATTGACTGATCTCCCAGAGAGAGAGTTGTACATTTGCTTATGTACAAGGCGATTTCTTCAAATGTCGCCCCAGATGCAAGACAAAGAACAGTCTCTCTCTACGTCCTGAACCATGGGGCTAGTTCTGCACTAACTAACTGGATGGCAGTAGCCAGGTCACCTGCAGGTGCATTTAGGGGTTCCCACTGAATAGAGATCCCGAAGTTGGGTTCCAGATTTTCTTCTTGCTAAAGAAAATCTTACCTTACCTTAGTCTAAATTCTCGAAGTGCCCCCAAGGGAACATTGGCATCCTGCTGGTCAAAGACAAATTGAGCTGCCTGGTAGACACTTTACCCTAACCCCCACCCCATTTTTCTTTCTGTTTATGTGTATATTGGTTTCTAGGACAACCAAACTGCAACAGTAAAAACGAATGCAAAGCACTCTACAAATAGAAGATACAAGTGGAATACTTATTATTGTGGTTATGGTCTAATAATAACCAGATGCTAACAAGGGTGGCACGAGATTAAATTAAAAATAGGCAAGCTGTTAGACAGACAGTTGGTTCACAGGGAGAATGCCTTCTCCCCGACCTCCCTCCTCCCTGATGGCAGGTACTTCCTCACTGCACAGGGGAGGCAAGTCTTCATTTTCCAACAGGAAGGAGGCAGATGAGTGTGAGGGAATGTGTTCTGTGGACCAGGAGCCCTCTGTCCCTGCAGCAACAAAGGGAGAAGTCACAACCGGGAAATGAACAATTACACTAAGCTGAAGTCTTTCCTTTAAAAATCCCTCCTCTTCTCACTTGACCCTCACAATATCTTTTGAAATAAATGATCTAGGTGGTAGTTCACCCCATTTTACAGAGAAGAACATTGAGTCAGCAAAAAAACCTTACTGTAGGCATGGGCAAATTATTTGCCTCTTGAGTGAACTGTTTTCCTCTCTAGATCCTGGTTTCCTTGGGGAAAAGATGGTGTGTTCATGTTTCTGATTTTTATCATCAGAGCCAGAATAGTTAGTATCCTAATTTCTCTTCTAAAGATGTTTTCCCCTTTGTAAAGTGTTTAGTAATCAGTGCCTTGAAAAAACTCCTTAAGAGACTTTAACTGGAGGTTTCACTTGCAATTTTATTTATGAATCATGCAATCAATCAAATTAACAAGTATTTATTGAATATTTAAGAGGAGCTGAGCATGAGGCTGCAAGAGAGCAGGAAATAGAAGTCTGGATTGTGGGCCCTGTCTGCAGGGAGCTTCTGACTGAGCATAGGAGACTCTCCTACACACCAGAGGAGCTTTGCAATGATGCAAAGGGGTATGTGCCCATTGTCAAGTGGACAGCCAGGACCTTCAGTGCCCTGCAGTCTCTTTAAATGAGAGCAAAGTCACCATAGGCAAGAGAGGACAGAAAAGGATTCTGGGAAAGCCACGGTGGGTGGGAGGCTTGAAGAGGTTTTCATAACATTTCACTGCGCCATGCACTTGAGCTCTGGGCAGCGTGCTGCCCGCTTTCCCTGCCCCAACTTCTCCACAGCACTCAGCACCATCTGACATGCTCTACATTTTATTTATCCATCTTGTTGTTCTCCTCAAATAAAAATGTCAGCTCCATGGGGTAGAGATTTGAGGCTGTTTTGTTCACTGATGTGTGCTCAGAGCCTGGCACATAGTAGGTGTTTAATCGATGGTTGCTGGATGATTGAGGAAATGGAACTTCCTCAGTGTCTTTTTTTGCATTCCCAGATCTGGTCCTCATCATTTCTTGCCCAGATAACTACATGAATCTCCTAACAGATCTCTCTGTCCAGAAATCCTAGACCCATTCACATGCCCCTGGCTTGTATTGATTTATTATTATTTTTTCATGTTGTATTTCTCAATTTTATTCCAAATTCCTTGAGAGCAAGGCTTAGTCTTCTCACTCAACTAACATTTGTTAGATACTTAGTAGGTATCAGGTGCTGAGCTAGGTACTGGACACCAAAAATGTGGTGTTTAAGAATAGCTATAGCTGGGTGTGGTGGCTGATGCCTGCAATCCCAGCACTTTGGGAGGCTGAGGTGGGCGGATCACGAGGTCAAGAGATTGAGACCATCCTGGGCAGCATGGTGAATCCCCGTCTCTACTAAAAATACAAAAATTAGCTGGGCATGGTGGCACAGACCTGTAGTCCCAGCTACTTGGGAGGCTGAGGCAGGAGAATCGCTTGAACCCAGGAGGTGGAGGCTGCAGTGAGCTGAGATCATGCCACTGCACTACAGCCTGGTGACAGAGCGAGACTCTGTCTCAAAAAAAAAAAAAAAAAAAAGAATAGCCACTGCCCTCCAACCAGTCAAGTTTAGTGATGGAGAAAGCAAATGAAAAGACAACTGCCCCACAAAATAAGAAACGTGAAAGTACATGGGGCTGAGATAAGATGTCACAGAGAAGTGGCACCTGAACTGAGGTATAAAGGTGAGCGAAAATTAGGAAAAATTCTAATTAGGAATTTAGGGACAAAATGATCCACACTGGGAGACCATCATAGGTAGAGACCATCATGAGCTACACCCAGCAGGGCTGCAGTGTGCCTGAAGGGCAGAAGATCAAAGGCCAGGAAGGAGGTGGGAGCTGAGCCTGCAGAGGTAGACAGGTGTGCCAGTTCTGACCTGGGCTTTGGGAGGGGATGGAAGGGGAGAACCTTGACTGTGAAGGGGAGGAGAGCACCAGGTGAAGAAGGAAGGAGGCCACAGGGTCAGGAGAGGAAACGTTTTTGTGGCTCCTTGTTTTGATGGGAAAGGATGAAGCCTTTCATATTGCTGAAGGGGGAGTGATGGGGCCAGGGCCAGGGTCTGATACGTGTTTGCCTCTTCCCTGCTTAGCACAGTGCCTAACAGTGGTGCCACAGCTCCACCCCCACTCCATTCCTACCTCACCACAAGCATGTCCTTGACCAGGAAGGGAAAGGAATGCATCCCAGTCCCATATGAAGCCTTTGGCCTGTCTGCCTAAATGGGGGTTTCTGCCTAGGTGAAGGGAGAGCAGTCTCAAGCCCTCCTCTCTACACAAATGTGCTTCAGCCCCAGGAACCCAAGAAGCAGCAGAGAAAACAGCACAACATATTCTGCAGGTTATCTTTGAAAACTAACTCCACAGAGAAGATATTTGGGATAATGGAGAACCCAATTAATTGTTTTTCGGAGTGAAAACCCGCCCCCAGAAGTGTCCCATCTGACCCCCACCTTGGCCAGACTGGCCCACACAGCCATTCCCAACATAAATGAGACTGGGAAGGCAGAGGCGGGCTGTGGCTGGCTTAGCTAAGCACAATCCGCCACATTGCTGCCCCAGGAGAACTGGGGTTCTGCTTAGCAAGGAAGAAAGAGTGAAATGGCTCTTCACCGGGCTTTGTTGCCCAACTATATAGAGATATGTTAACCAATATAAAAAGCGTATTTGAGTTAATTAACAAGCATATGAATGGGAATGATTTTGAACTGTCTTCCCTCATTGCAATTCCACACTAGAAAAGTGGTAGTGACAGAGGTAGCACCAAGCCCTAAGCTGCCGGTTTCCTGGTTATCCCACTGACAAGTGGTGGGGCCTTGAGCAAGTTAGTCAACCTCTCTGCACCTCGATGTCCTCATCTGAAAACAGGATAATAATAGTGTCTTCCTGAAGGGGTTACTGTGATAATTAATCGAGTTCAGTCACGTAAAGCATTTAGCACGGAACATGGAACACAGAAGGATTCGCAAAATGTTAGGCGTTTTTTACCTTTTGTTGAGCTCCTGTAATGAACTAGGCACTTTACATGCATTGACTATACTTCTTAAAATAATCCTGAAAGGTAGATAGTTTTAGATCCATTTTACACATGAGAAAACTGAGGTTCAGGGAGGTCAAGTAACTCATCAAAGTTCATGAAGCCAGGAAGCAGCAGAGCAGAGATTTGAACCTGTCTGAATCCCAAACCCCACTCTTTCTCAGAGGCTGTCTTCTCCTGTCATCAAACAGTGACAAGTTCAGCTATAGGCTTCAGCCCCACAGAACATCCTTCTGACTCTGCAGTTCACAGCCAATGAGGAGAGTTGGCAGCCCCAGAAGCCACAACTACCTTGAATGGACCTTGAGAGTCCGGCATGATCTTTACCCCAGTCCTCATTCTTTGCCTCATGTGGCGTGGTTTCCAGCCCTGCACGGTTCTAGCCAACCCCTGTGCATGCAGTGGACAGCATTTGCTACCTCTGCCAGCATCCTCTTTTGTGGAAAGGTTCTTTATGAGCTATGGATGTGGGTGTCATGTTGACTTCTTCGGTCTCAGAATCTAATTATTCTCAGACTGTATGTGTCTGCATGTATGTGTGTGCACACGAGCCTCGCTTATGTACAAAAAAGATCTCAAGTGACTTGTCAGAGATCCATAGGTACTCCCAGCAGCCCTACGTCCCTCACCCCACATTCACTGCAGCCCCGTCACCTCCCTCCAGCTACCCAAATTCCAAACAACCATGGAAGTTCAGCTCCAATCCTACCTGGTCTAGCAATGGTCTTGAGCCATTCCAGACCAGGCCCCTTCTGTCTCATCCTGTCCCCTAACATGGGCAGAGACCATGCTGGATTCCTCTGCCTTGGACTGGAAAGCACAGCTTTCTTCAAAGGCCCCTCTAGAAATAACTGTTGCTAAAACACTAGATTTCTCTCATGCCTTCTCTAGATGCAGAGTAAGCAGAGGGAATTGATATGTCAAAAACAAAAGTCTACAATACATAAAATAATATTTTATATAATGGGTGCTGATTATAATGTAAACTGAACAAGATGTGATATTCTGAAGCCACAGGCAGGATTTTCACTGAGCAGGCCCAACAAAGCCTCCAAGCCAAGCCAGGGGGCTTCATTTTCAGGGGGAGGCAAGGAAGGGCCTCTTCTCTCCTGGTGAAATCCAGCTCCAGTTCATCCCTAAGAGGCTCAGTGCCTGACAATTATAGGTGGAGGGCTTCTAGTGTTAACCATCCCCAGCATGTGGTGACAGTTTATACTCTTCTGAAAACTACGCATCCCACACCTTGGAGTGATTAGTCTAACAGCCCTGGAGGTGGGTGGGAAGCATTTTCATCTCAGATTTACTCATGGAGCACTCACAGCCAGGGAGGCGAAGGGAACCATGCACACACACACTGCAAATGTATAATAATAACTAACACACATCGGGCATCCTCTGCGTGCCAAGCATGGTGCCAAGACTTCGTTCATGCTAATTATAACAGGGATATTATTATCCCCACTTTACAGATAAGAAGAATGAGGAAACTGAGGCACAGGATATTCAAGTAACTAGCTCAAGGTCAAACAGCTAGAATTGGTGAAGGAGAGAACCAAGCCCTAACAATGTGACCCTAGAGGCCCCACTCAACTGTGATGGTGGTAAAGGCAGCTCTAACCCAGGATTCCGAATTGCTGTTGAGTATCGTTCACAGCATTTTCTTCTGCAACAGACACATTTCAGTGTTTGCTAAAATATGAGGGTTTGGTTCCTAAAGAACTATTTGGTTCATAAAGAACTGGATGTGATCAAATTGTCCCTTTTCTACAAAGATGGCCCTTGTTGCTGTCCCGCCTCTCTCCCTCTCTATACATCCCGGTGTCTGCGTTTCCTGCCTGTCGCCATTGTGCATTCCATACTCATTCTGCCCACAAACTCTCCTTGACATCGACAGGAACAAATGCAGCATACCCAATAAGCACCCGCAGTGCAGCACCCTCTACCAGGGAAGGGAGGCCTGGGTGGGTATGAGGATGCAGGAAGCTTGCGCAGGGCCACAGTGGCTTCCAGCAGGCCCCAGCCCACTCTGAGCCTTAGAAACTTTACTTGCAGCACAATTTCTGGTGGGTTTTCATTTTTCTGAAGAAAAAGATATCTATGTGAGTACAGCCATCTATACGTGTATATACATGTTAGCCATGGCAACTAAGAAAGCCATTCAAATTGCAGCACCGAAATGAACAGAGCTGAACAATAAGCTAAAACATGCCTAGAGCAAGTTGAGCAATAAACAGGTTTTTAATTTTTTCCCCTTCCGTCTCTTGAGTGTCTGTCTCTGATGGATGATGTGACAGAGGAAGGCGGCTCCATAAATTCTGAATTCTGAATACTAAATCAGCAAATGGCAGCCGGGTGTTGGGAGCTGGTTCCCCTCTTCCTGGAGCTGCTATTTTATGGGGACTCTGTGACCCAGCCCTGCTCCTCCCGAGGTCCAGCTCCTAACACAACCCACCGACAGGCAGTAGGTTCAATTGCGGTGGGTTCACATGCTATCACACTAGCTCACAAGGGGCAGCATCTGAACCCACAACTCGGGGAAATGGAGTTCAGAAGGGCAAGGTCACATACAGATGCAGAAATGAGTTTGCAGTACCAGTGTGGGTCTTTGGGTCTTAGTCCAATCCTGGAAGTCGATGTATTTCCCATTTTGCAGATGAGAAAACTGAGGTTCAGGTCAGTTAAGTGGCTTGCATAAAGTTACACAGCCAGCACGTGGTGGAGATGGGATTCGAGCCCTAGTTGGTTTGCATCCAGAATTCACATTCCTTGCAGCAGGGCAGTGTTTCCCAAATCTCTTTCCATTGAGGCACGTATACAAAATAATTAAACTGTGCTGCACATCGGAATAAAGCTGAAAGAGATTTGGGAGTCTTCCTATGGGGCTTGATGGAAATTTTTTATTACCTTTTCTTTACATTATATAATTACAATAAGGAAAACAAGTATTGGGGAAGATATTAAACATTGAATATGTACAAAATTTTCAAAATTTTTTTTGAAATTTGTAATGAAAAACATGAACTTGCTTCCATGAACAAAATGTTTTATGTTTGAAATGACTACACACCAATTCCTTATCAATACTTTATAAAAAATGGTTTCCTCAAATTCTCAATAACCACTACCCACAAGAAACTTTGCTCACACAAATAGATAGTAAAAAATTTAAATTGTTTTCTTAACAGAAAGTGAAAATTTTACAACAATTGAAATTCTATTTTAAGAATCTAACGGCGTTGCCTTTTTTTCACTGGCAATTGTACTGTTGAGTTTTCTGTACTGTTGAATTGTACTGTTGAGATTTCTTGTGATATTACATTTGGACCTCTAATTGAGCTGAAATTTTAGATGTCAAATGTTTCAGCATAATGATGAAGTTTGATTGAGGGATGCATATGCAATATTAGAGTAGTCACCCACTCAACAGTCAGCTTACACCTCCCTAAAAGCTATCAGTTGCAAATGGAAGGGAGAATCAATAAATGTAAAGCGGAGACTTAGAGATCTCCCTCAAAGCTGAGGCTTCATCCTATGCTCCTTGGGTGCCTGGAGAAGTCCTCCAGCAGCTCCCCATGCCCCTTGCATACAGAAGGTGACTGCCTGCAAAAATAGAAAGGCAGGTAGCAGAGCACCTCTTGCTGCACTCAGCATAACCTAGAGGGACAGAGCATTGTTCCTGAGCTTGCTACAGGTGAGGACCTGTAGCAGGTCCTTTGAAACCTATTGTCTTTTGGCTGCTTTCAGCCAGTGCTGATAGATCCAAGGGCTCTGGGTATCTCAGGAGCCTCCAGAGCTGAAGGCATAACTATCTCTCTGCATACTTATAAACCATTTGTGGCTGAAGACCTGTTGAGAAGCTTTGTTCTAGATTATGCTTCCTACTATAATTATTGAATATGGTGGATAATAATTTGAGGCAACAACTGAGGGCTCCTCTCTTGGTGCTTTCTTCGTGTTACCTTTCTTTGCCACTTAGGCAGCTCTCCAGGTGCCCTGCCCTCCCAGGTTGGTGGTAGGGGTGGGGTAGGGGGCGGGCATGGATATAGCCAGGAACATGGTACCTTGCCCAGTTTAGAATTTCAGGGCAAGACTTTAAAAGTCCTTAGCAAAATGGAGGCATGAAAGCAAGGTGTTTTGCAAGAGAAAATTCTGTGGCACTTTAAGGAGGCTTGGGGGTCTCAGAGCATAGGTCTTAAACACAGAGTAGAGAACAATACAAGGTGAAAGATATTTTCTTACCCACCTGCCCTTCCCACACGCCAGGGTCAGACACACGGAAGCAAGTGAGAAAGAAAATCGGAGATGTGCCTGGGATTTAAAAGAGTAGGTCCCAGGCATGGACCCCAACAGCATGGCCCCATCAGAGCTGGGAAGTAGTGGGTAGACAAAAGGGGCCTTCAGGATGACTGAAACCCTGATGAGAGATCTCAGATGGACATAGGAGATCTGAAAGCTGAAGGGAACAGGGAATATTGTTCACCATCTAAAAGGTAGCTACGAGACTTCAACTCTCTTACCCAACATGGTACCTATGTAGAAGACCTGCAATGGCAGGGGGTACATGTCTAGGTGGCCAGATCAGCCTGGGCAGACTGTTCACCCTGGCATGCAGGGAAGAAATATAGGTGTAGCCCAGAGGGCAGCTGGAAAAGAGGCAAACAGGCTTTGCAGGTGGGACAAGGTGAAAGCAAAAAGCATTGATCTTGCAACTGCAAGCCCCAGTGGGGACCAAGGTCACTTCCTACTAGTGCAGCAGGGCAGAGTCAATAGTCCAGAACTCACAGAACAAGAGACACCTCAACAGTCAGCGACGCACCCTTCCATAGGGCCAGAGGTGCCCAAGCCCCAGAAATTAGATTATTCCCGACGAAGAGAGCAAGACAGAGGTCAAATCTGAACTGTGTTTAAATGAAAAGTGGCTTGTTATCTCAAACCAGGGAGTTTGTGTTTTCCACATTTGGAGGAAATGAGGGTAGAGAATAAAGGTGAATTCTGTTATAGAGAAACATAGAAAGGAATAGTTTTACACATCTAAAATCACAACTGCATAAATAATTTATACCTATTGCAGAATTTATAAATGAATTCATAACTGTTTACTTTTGAATCTAACCAAGATGCATAACAGGCAAATCTTCCATTTAAGAGAAAAAAAAAAACAAAAAACCGCTGCTAAATCTCAATGGGTAAAAGAGGTGACTATTCAATTCATGAAATGATTCTTCACTTTATAAAACGTTACCTCTAAAATCCTTTAATTGGTCAGACAGCTCAGTGTAGTTAAAATATATCTGATTTTGTACAACTCGTGTTTTGTACAACTCATGTTTCTAGACAATCACCCAGCATTGTGTTGAAATGTGCCCTGTTTGCTTTAATACAAACCTTAGCCTGCTGCATTCATGCTAAAACTCTGAAGAGGGTGGAAGGATTGGCACGGATAAACAGAGGGGAGTGGGACTATGGTGACTCAAAGTCACATGACTTGAGTTTCAGCCTCTGCTGTACACCTAACCAGCTTTGGGGCCCTCCACAAGGTCCTCTCCTCTCAGGGCTTCTTCTAGAAAGGAAAGATCAGATTCACATGGCTCTGTGGTTTCTTCTAACATTAATCCTATGGCTTTGTATTAAGGAATGGGTTTGGTTTACAAGCTGACCTATTTGTGTTCTTGTAGATAAGACCAGGGAACTTAGAAGTGTAATACATAATGTGACCATATCTGGGACTATGGTTACATGCTAAGTAGCATCTAATGTGGTATGGGTTAAGTGCCCACTGTATACCAACCCCTAGCTAGACATTATTAGAGAAACACATGAATGCCTCTATTTTCAGCCCTGGGAAGAGAGGACCCCTTCAGTGAAGCAAGACAAGGGCCAAAAAAGACACCACAAAGTTGATGGACCATGGGTCCAGGTGGGACAGGGCTTTGTATGAGCTGCAGCAGTTAGGAGCAGATAACTAAGCCAGACATCCCAGCACAGATAGAATTTCCAGAAAGAAGAGAAGCCACTCTAGGAGAGGCAGGAGTGAGGACAGAGCTTCTCAAACTTCAACACAGCCAATAGAGACCATAGCAGTGTGAAAAGCAAAGTGAGGGATACAGTTGCATAACTAGTGATTGAATGACAGTCATTGACAGAGGGGGAAAGGGGAATGGAGTGGGTTGTGGAGAATGTCAATTATCAAACATATGCAAGGCTTTTTCTCTCTGTTTCTGTGTTTTCTCCTTTCTCACCCGGCCATGGTGTTGTGAATATCGCCACAGTGTAGACACAGGTGGCAAATCCCCTAAATTTTCTTTAATAAAGGAAAAAAAGCTGAAACCAGGTTCTTACCATTAAGCAAAACTCTTTCACTCCCTTAGACAAGCCAGACTCCTAATGGTTTGGTTTTATGTATAATTTTCCCCTTGCTATTTCAAACAAAATATATGAGAAACTGAAAATAAAGGTCAAAAATAAAATAAAAACATTAAAGCAGAAATAGCAAATCAGGAGCCATAGAGAGATTAGAGGAAATAAGGAAAGTCAAACCAAAGTTAGTTTTTGCCACTGAACTACATTTAGCTGTGAGTTTCCTGAAAGCCAAAGAGAAGAGTAAAAGTCATTCTACTTTATAGCTGATAGAAGTAAATAAAAATCAACTATTTAGAATTGTCAAACTCTTCCTGAATACTCAGAGAATGTGACAGGATTTTGAGGGTACTATGGAAGGTTTGCCAGAAACTCCCTTTCATTGCCCCAGTAAATGGAATATATGGTGAAGTAATTTATATATTTATCAAGCACTCATGGCTGTGTGGATACTTTGATAAGCACTGGAGGGTATGAGCGGAAATAAGACACAATCCTTGCCTACTTTGAGCTGTTAGCTTAGTAAGGAAGATGAAACATGTAGTCAGTTAAGTATTTACTCAACAACAAATACTTAAAGTCTTCTTTGTGCTGGTCACATAGCAGACTGATAATTTCCGTAACGGAGGCAGATTTTTAAAAATTTGAAAGAAATTTCAATGAAGGGTCTGAACAGAACCTGGATGTATCATTTTTAAAAATCCAGATCTTAGCTTGTATCTCTTTCTCATGAAAATGTAGAAGAGTGTTAGGTTAGGAATGTGGTTAGCTGTAAGCAACAGAAACCTTGACTGGACAGTGCTTCTCAAACTTCAGTGTGAGTGTAACTCACTAGGGGATGGTTGTTAAAGTGCGGGTTCTTACACAGAAGGTCTGGGGTGGGACCTGAGAGTCCTCATTTCTAACAAGCTCCCTGGTGAGACTGATGCTGCTAGTTCACAGGCAGCACTTGGAGTAGGTAGGGACTCTAGGGATAGTGACAAAGGCTTTGTTGAATTGTCACACTCTCCTGTAACAAGCATCCCAGACAAAGGCAGTGGGACTGTGTGGAAGCCCATTGATGCCACTAGGAAACCATTCTTTTCACATCTCTCCACTCTATTTTTTTTTTTTTTAATTTTAATCCTCATGCTTGTTGCCCCATGTTGCAATATGGCTGTTTTTGTGTCGTGTCTGTTTCAGATCCACAGGAGGGAGTGGCCCTTATATCGGGAAAGCATAGGTTGCCCAAAAATTACCCGAACCTCATCACCTTCCAAAAAACAGCTTAAATCTAACTGGACAGAATGTGGGTAATTTATAAAGAAAATAAATTTATTTCTAACATTTCTGGAGGCTGGGAAGTCCAAAGTCAAGGAGCTGCATCTTGTGAGGGCCTTCTTGCTGTGTTATAAACATGGCAAAGGCCTCTCATGGTAAAAAAGAGAAGACACGCCAACTCAGGTCTCTCTTCTTCTTATAAAGCCACTAATCCTGTCATGAGGGCCCTACCTTTACGACCTCAACTAACCCTAATTACCTCCCAAAGGCCCCATCTCCAAATATTACCAACATATGAATTTGAGAATTAAGATTCCAACACACTAGTTTGCGGGGAACACATCCAAACCATAGCAGTGTTCCATGGCCACTTCTACCTGCAAGGGAGCATGGAAGGAGTGTAGCTCTCGCTGAGCACGACCCTGAACAAAATCAGGACTTGTTTAGTCATACGTATGTTTTTTTGCATAAACATTCATTTAGCACCTAATATGCACCAAGTCCTCCAGTAGGCCCTCATGCAGTGAGATATGTTAGATGTGTCTTATTACTTCCATGTTAACAGATGGGAAAATGAGGCTCCAAAGACTTAGACATTCACTTTGGCATCAAGTATCTAGTTAAGGGTGGAAGGAGGCCTGGGATCCCCGGATCCCGGCAATTTTGTGAGCATGTGTGTATATGTTTAAAAATAGTGCTGCAAAAAAAGAAAAGAAAAGAACGCAGATTTAAATGCAAGTGAATGAGAGATACTGATTAAGTGAAGTGAGTTGACCACCTGTGTGTCACTTTAGCCCTGGCTTCCTCACAAGAGTTTTGTTGTTTATGTTGTTGTTTTCTCATTGTCACTATAGTTTAGGTTTGTTAGCATTTGTTGAGTATAAACATAGAGTAAATGGCAATTTGGAATGATCTTTAAAAAAATTAAAACATAAAAATAAAAATGATGCATTTAGTTGAGTCCATTGAGGCCTGCGCATCACCTTTTCCAAAAACGTAAAATGGAAGTTACCTCCCAGGTAAGCCAAGGATGCAGCATTAAGAACTGTTTGTAGAGTTTGAGGACAGACTCACGGTCAGTAAATAGCAGAAGCTGATGCGGTGCAAATCATGCCAGACAAACTTAATTGCTTTTTTTTTTTCTAATCTATAGAAATGCCAGATGAGGAGATAAAAGGAAGGGGTGAATATCATGCTCTCAATTTTAGGAAAGTGCTTGAGGATAGTGACTTGGGCAAGGTTCTGAGTAAAAACTAAATAATAACCATTCAAATGGGCCTGGTGGGGGGCCCTGGCCTGGGGACCTCCAATGCAGGGGTGCCCCCACGTTGCCCAGAGCCCGATTTTTAATGAGGTTTGAGTAAAGTCTGCTAAAAACCTTCCAGTCTGAGTGGTCCAGGCAGCAGCAGCATGGGCAAGGCTGGGAGCTTGCCAGAAATGCAGAATTTCAAGCCCCACCCCAGGCATCCTGTATCTGCATCTGCTTGTGACAACACCTCCAGAGAAGTCATATACACATTCCAGAACTAGATTCTGATGTCCCAGAATCAGCTCTAAAACCCTGGAATGTTGGAGGGTCTCCCCCAACCCTCTAATCAGGTGCTGTCTCTCCCTCACCTTTACACTGCTCCCCACCAACACTGTCATCCAGGAAGGACTATGGTCCCCCAAAATACTGTGCTCCAAAATTCATGCTCCCACACCCCATCATAAACTATTACCGTTACCAGAAGGGGGTCCCGATGCAGACCTCAAGAGTGAGAGGTTGTTGGACCTTGCATAAGAAGGAATTTGAGGCAAATCCATAGGGTAAAGTAAAAGCAAATTTATTTAAAAAGTAAAGGAATAAAGAATGGTTTCTCCATAGGCAGAGCAGCAGAATGGGCTGCTTGACTGAGTATACTTATAGCTATGTCTTGATTATATGCTGAACAAAGGATGGATTATTCATAAGTTTTCCAGGAAATGGGCAAGGATTTCCCAGAACTGAGGATTCCTGCCCTTTTTAGATTATATAGGGTAACTTTCTGATATCGTCATTTATAAACTGTCATAATGCTGGTGGGAGTGTCTTTTAGCATGCTAATGCATTATAATTAGTGTATAATGAGCAGTGAGAATGACCAGAGGTCACTTTCATTGCCATCTTGGTTTTGGTGGGTTTTGGCAGGCTTCTTTACCGCATCCTGTTTGTTCATCAGGATCTTTGTGACCTGAATCTTGTGCCTATCTCCAATCTCATCCCATGACTAGGACTGCCTAACTTCCTGGAATGCAGTCTGGTAGGTCTCAGCCTTATTTTACCCAGCCCTTATTTACTGGAGTCACTCTGCTTCAAACGGCTCTGACATTACCTTGATGCCCTACTGACAGCTTGTTCTTCCAGGCAGTCTCAGCCAGACTGAGGTACACATACCAAAGGAATTATTTGTCTTACAGTAAAAGTCAGTTAATGAGACTGTAATTGTGGAATTTAAGGCCATACAAGATCCAGGGGGACATATCTATGGGCAGGGGACACCACTAAGAAACCAAGGATAGAAAGTTGAATGCAGCACCCCCACCCTTACCTTGTACATCAGGTACTGTGATAAACCCTTTCTCTACTTTGTTTTGCTTGTTTCTCACAATCCTGGGAGGTTTCATTATTCACTTCTTTTTGGTGAGGAGTCCCAAACTCAGAAAGGTTAACTGGTCCGAAGTTACAGAACCAGAAGGAACAGAATCAAGCCTGGTGCTGACATCCGCTATCTTCCAAAGTCAGGATCTTTTTCCCACCATTGCCCCACTTCCTCCACCTACCTGTGCAGATCACCTAGAGCGTCCCTTATCAAGGCCACTGACAAATAACTGCCATCGAGGGTGATGGTGAGGGTCAGGGAGGCAACCCAGACTCAGAAGCTCATCCACACTATCTTCTACTCATGGTCAGAAGGCCAAGGAAAAGGGACTAGGGATAAAAAGAGGAAAGGAAAAAAAGTATATCAACTGTCCAGTTAATAAATGTATTCTTTAGACTCTACTTATTTCCAAAAACATTTAAACTTAAAACATGTCTTTATATTTTACAAACTTATAAACAAGCCCATATATATTAGCCTCTTTATAGTAATAATTTATGAAAGAGTGCCATATAATAAGCGGAAAATTGAATTTCACAGTCTTGAGAGAAAGACAGTTGCTACCACCAAATGCAAAACTTAGCTTTAAGTTCTCTCATAGTTGAGGCCAAAAAGTGTGATGAGATTATGTAAAAGAAGCAAGTATGATTGGGAGAGACCCATTTTTTTCTTAGCATTTATAAGAAATTGTCTCATGAAACTGACAGCCACCCCGTCTGGTAAGGGGTGAGGAAAAATGTCCTGTGACCTGGAGAAGAGATGAGTTTGGGTAAGATGCTCTAAATGAGACTCTGCTTAGAAAGGCGTGAGCATTAGCACAGGAAGGAAAAAATAACCATAAAGATACAGATGAATTCAATAATTGGGGGGAACCTCAAAAGTGGACACCTACAGAGAACAACGCAGCCCCAGAGTCAAGTGCAAATTAGATGACTTTGCAATGGGAAGTTGCAGTGAAATTAAAAAAAAAAAAAAAAAAAGTTGATTTGGGTGTGCATATGTAGGGGCCAGGACACAAAGCCAGGAGGAAATCATCTCTGGGGGCGGTGAGAGGGAGCCTGGGATATTGCAGCCAGCTGTGGGCATCTTATTACCCGACAGGGGTAGGCAAAGTAGAGAGAGTTCAGAAAAGGTCACCAGACATGATTAGGTAGCAAGAGAGATTAATTTATGAGGAAAGATTAAAAGCTGAAGTAGGAATACCGGGCTAAGGAAAAGCGGACTCCCTGTCATGTGGAGGGAACTTGGGAGGCACTTGGGCAGGCAAGAAGGGAGGAAGGAGGAGGCCTGGCCTGGCCCAGGCCCATGAGGGGGTGAAATAGACTGGGTAGGAGGGGATGGTGGAAACATCCACCTAAAGAGACCTGAAGGGTCAAAATTACAAACTAATAGCAAAGCTGCCATCACCTCTGCCATATATAGAAGCTGCAGCACTAAGAGCTCTGCAACAGAGTTCTTCTCAGAGGTGGAATGGTTTTCAAGAGCCATCGACATGTCCTCTCCAGACCACTCCTCACTGTGGTCATTGAGGCACAGTAGGGGCTTATGCTCATTCATTCAACACATACTGGGGATCTACTAAGTGCTATGCATTGTGCTAAGGATTGAGGAGACAGTCATATAAGATACAGTCCCTGACCTCAAGGGGCTTGAGATCACAGACAAGTCAATTCTTATAAGTCAGTGTCATATATGCTTCTATCTGGAAAAATATTAACAGAGATCACAGGGACCTAGACAGGAAGGCCAAGGGAAGACTTCTCCTAAGAGGGGCATATGAGCCAACATTGGAAGGATGATAGACATCAGCTAGCTAAGGAGGTGGGTAGATGGGGTACCAGGCAGAGGGAACAGTAAAGGCAAAGATATGGAGGTTTAAAACATCATGCCATGTTCAAGGAAATTGAAAAACTCCAATTTGGCTGGAGAAAAGTAGGCAGAAGAATGAGGAGAGAAGGTTAATGAGTTGGGCAAGGGGCAGACCACAAAAGACCTTGTAGCATGAAGCTCAGGAATTTGAACTTCAAACTGAAAGCTTTTGGAGTCAGCAATTGAAGGCTTTTAAGAAAAGGCATGCCAAAATCTGGTGTGGGATTTTAAAAGATTGCAGACGGCCGCTGATGGTTCAACTTAAACAAAAGTGATACACATTCAGTAGAAATCATACTCTAAGTACCCATCTACCATTCTTTATTTCACTTTCAGTACAGTATTCAACAAATTGAATGAGATATTCAACACTTTATTATAAAATAGGCTTTGCATTAGATGGTTTTGCCCAACTGTATGCTAATGTAAGTGGTAGCCTTAACACTTAAGGTGTGCTAGGCTAAGCTATGATGTTTGTAGGTTAGGTGTATTCAATGCATTTTTTGCTTGAAATATGTTCAACTTACAATGGGTTTATTGGGACAGGACCACATCATAAATCAAGGAGCATCTGTACTTTGGTGGCAGTGGAAATAAGAATCAAAGGGAAAGTATAGTCTGGAGACAAAGTAATCAGTTGACAATTATTGCCATGATCCAGGGACAAGAGCCTGAACTAAGGTAGTGATCACAGAGAGATAGAGGCTGCAGACCTTTCTGAATGTTTAGCAAGGGGAGCTGAAAAGGAAGGTAGAGTCTAGCATAAAAGTGTCCTGGGCATAGATTCTTCACTGAATGGTGGTGTTCAGGTAGGCGAGGGTCAGACAGGCTTCAGGGAGAAGTGAGAATCCTGTTTGGACAAGTTGGATGATATGCTTGGAGTACATCTGCAGGCAGGTGAGTGATAGGTTGGTGCTCAGTTTGAACTCAGAGATTCAGGACCTATCAACACATCTGTGATAACTAAGGCCACAGTGTGAAGGAGATAATCAAATGTTACATGGAAAAGAACAAGTATTGGGGAATGCCAACAGCTCAGGTGTGAGTGGAGGAAGCAAGGCTGCAAAGGAGGATGAGAAGGAGCAAAGGAGGATGAGAAGGAGCTGCCTGAGAGGTAGTTGGGAAACAGAGAGATCGTGGAATCACACAAATCAAGAGAGGAAGAGTTTCAAAAAAGATGGAATGCTTAAAAGGGTGGGATGACAACAGAATTCAAGCAAGTCTAATAAGAACAAATATCTCCACTGGATTCAATGGTGACCAGCAAGGAGAGGCTCAATGGATTAGACGGGGTATAAGACAGACTGCAATAAGTTGTGAGGAATTTGGGCAGTGATGAGGGAATGAGGGCAAGAGACCTTGCAAATCCTTGGCTGTGGAGGGCAAGAGTGAGATAGGATAAAACCTAGAAGGAGGATGTGTGGTTGAGTGAGGGCTTGGTTCAGTCTGGTTGGTTGGTAAATGAGAATGACGTGAACATGTCTTCCAACTGTGGAGGTGAAGGGTTAGAAGATTTGGGGAAAATGAGAGACAGAAAGAGCTATACAGAGATTGTAGTCTGAGAATGGGCTGTAGGCGCCTGAGATTTCAGAGTGGGATCAGTACGGGTCATTCCAAGTCCCAGGTAAGTGGACTTTGCTGTATTCACACTGGGCTCAGACCTGCTGATTTGAATAATCACAGATGGGGCCAATTAAACCATCAGGAAACTCTAGGTCCACCATTTTGCTAAGAAACATGAGAGGCAAGAGAAAGTATAGCCTCCTGTATACTCCAAAGAGATTATCCTCTAGTTAGGCAAAAAGACACGTGCCTTGTAAAAGATCACTAAACAAATCTTATATTAATAAGATTCTTGCCTTAGCCAGAGTAACCTAGAAAACAGAACTTGGGGCAAAGGCTCGATTGCTAGGGTTTATTGGAGGGTGCAATCCCAGGGAAGGGCAAGTGAGGGAGAGCCAAGCAAAGTGGGAGCAGGGAGTGTAAAATGAGAGGGGCATGACTGAGCCAGCCACTCTGGGCATACAACAAGCACAGCTTACTGCTCGGTCTCGCAAGACATTTCCAGAGGAGCCACACAAAACCACCGCCTCTCAGAACATCCATGAGAATGTGTGAAGAGAAAGAGCAGGTTATCTTGTCTCCTTTGTCTCTATCTTGTCTCTTTTCTCTCTGTGATCCAAGCCCACCCCATGAGGCATGACCTGGGCATGTCCCCTGGCCAGAGCCTCTGCCAGTCCTGCTAGTCAGTGCAGATGCTGTGGTCTCTCCTCATCACTTGGCACTGCGTGCAGAAGCTCCTTGGGCTATGGTAAAGGAAGTAGTTGGGGCTTTTCAACCACAGGAATAGTGTAAAACTTCCCCAGGGTCACCATGGTTAGAAAAGAAGGCAAGTGGCCAACACCTGGGTTGTAGGAAGGCAGGCAGTTAGGCGAGTGTTGAGGCCAGGTCTGGTGCAGATTCATAGTGTCCCCTCTCATAATAACATTAAGCACTGCTCCTTGCATCTGTGTGAATGAACTCTCAGTACACCCATTTAGAGATGGGAAAACTGAAGCAGAGAAGGCATAAGGAACTTGCCTAACACCACACAACTAGCAAGTGGCAGAGCAAGGACTGAAACCCATGCACTCAGACTCCAGAGTCTGTGTGCCCAACCACTCTGCCATAGCACCAACTTCAGAACCATGGGAGGAAGAAGCTCCCAAAGGAAACATCTTAGAGCAGAAGGAGAGCCTGAGCTGGATCCAATGCACAGAGTATAGCAAGGTGAACATTCTCACTGGGAGGAACAGAATTAAAGCCGAGGGCTGGAAAATATTAATGACCCAGAATGTGGCCCAGCCAAGCAGGGGCTGCATACATGATGGCTTTTGGCCACACATGGGAATGCACTATCTAAGAACCTGGGGCAAGGCTCCACCTCAACAGATCCTGCAGACTGCACCCATACACTTGTGAGCCAGGTCTGGGGCAGGTTCATTGTGTCCCCCTCCTAATAATAATATTAAGCACCCAGCCTCCACACAGGGGAAGCAGGACTGGAGGACAGAACACAGCCTCAGCCCTGGAGAGTCAGGGCATCCTCAGGCCCGCAGCAGCCTCCCAATCTCTGTCCCCTGGAGCCCACTAGCCTAGCCCCTTGGGGCCTAATGGGTCCCTTCCTCACCCATTGCAACTCTGAGCTAACCCAGAATCTCTTCCAAATCCTTCTAGGAGGGAAGTATTGAATATTTATGGAGTGCCTGCTGTGAGAGAGACTCATATTTCTTGTTTAATTCCAGGTGTCCCACAAAGTGAAGGATGAGAGCCCCCTGCCTATTGATGAGGGCACCCCTTGCCCTTGCTCTGGCCCAGTGTCAGAGGAAGGAGTTGGGTGAGGCCCCATGTTGTTGAGAATTGACGGTTGCTTTCTAATCACTTTATCACTTCTGTGAAAGCCCCTGTGAGGGATACAGGGGATAGCTCATTTCATTTTCTAGAGGAGAAAACTGTGGCCTGTACAAAGCCCCAGAGGTTACCCAATCGCTGCTTCTCCAGGTAATCACATACAGCAGCTATGGCAATAAGCCTTAGCTCCTAGAAGGTGGGGTGGGGTGGGAAGTAAAAAGAAACACCACAGGAAACCAGGCAATAGGTGCAGGATGCAATTCATCTCTATGGGACTCCACTTTCTAGACAGTTTTTTATTTGGTTTTCATTTCGTTTATGCCCTGAGGTGCCAAGGATGCAGTTTCAGGGGCCATAGTTAACTGTTCCTGAAGAGGCACCTGTCTTGCCTGACTCAGGTCCTAGCAGCCTTCCAGCCCACATGACTAGAGCCTCTTGCTCACAATCCATCTCTGCTTCCGCTGACCCCCTTGGGTTCTAGAGTCAACTCTGCCCTGGGTCTAGGGGAATCGGTGCAGATGAACATCAAGTCACGCCCACTTTCCGCTCCTCTGACCCTGTGCCCCACTTCCCATAACGGTGTCCTTGCCTTATACTGCAGGCCCAGAGCTGTTCCCTGCTTGTCCTCTGAGCCTGTGCCTGAGCATTCAGCAGGTACTTGTTCCTCCGAGGCTGGCTCCTCCCTTGCTCCCGCCATACTCGAGGAATTGAAGACAAGCTCAGTGAACTCTGACCTTCGGACTGGGGGGATTCTTGAAATCCCACGTGTGGACAATGTTTAAGGGTGAGACGTGTCACATTCCATCACTAGGAGCAGGACCCCAGGCAGGGAGGTGCTAAAAATTGATCCCAACTATGTTCTTGTTCTCTTTGCCCACCTCCTCAAAATGCCAAAAAGTTCAGATGGCTCACAGGCCACCCAATCAATGCTCTCTGGTCCCTTGGGGATCCCTGCAATGAGCAAGAGACAGGAAGGGAGTTAGAATCATGCCTGCTGCCCTGGCATTTTGACTGCCCACACTCTCCAGGAATGACCAACGCCAGCCTTCCCAACTCGGATACCATCAGGCACTTCAACCAAAGTCAGTGGGGACTACTAACTCAGGACCTTTGAAAACGGGCAGATATTGTGTCCCCTTTGCTCTCAGACCCCGAAACACTAGCATATACTGGGTATTCAATAAAAGGAGACCCAGAAGTTTGAAATAACTGGCAGATCCATGAAGGCTTTACTAAGCATCAGTGTGCACCAAATCCACACTGAGCCTGAACACAATAACCCTCCCACTCGCCTGACCCAAACCTAGTCCCATTCCAGTCATCTCTTTCTGAGTCATGATGCTACCATGATGCTACCTTATTGTATGAGGCAGCGGCCTAGCATCATTCATTCATTCATTCATTCATTCGTTCATTTTTCAGAGGCTGCCATGTGCCAGACAACATTCCGGGCATGGTGGGGCAGAGATTCATGACCTCATGAGGTTCACATTCCACTGGAGAGAACAGGCAACAAACAAATCAATGTTTAATATAATGTCTTCAAAATTCCCATGAAAATAACTAAGCAGAATCAGGAGAGGGAGAGTGGCAAGGAAGATGGTTGAGCAGAGCTCAAATTGAGTTCAAGGGTGGGCCATGGGTTGACAGTAGAAGAGCAGCCAGACAGCAGCACCACTGGAGGGAGTCTGATCAGTGAACCTGGTGGAGGCCATTTTAGACATCTCTCTTCCCTTGCTGCCTTTCACCTCTAATCCTTCATCCATTTCACTTCTGTCCATCTGCCACCAACTTAGTCCAAGCTGCTGTGACCTGCTTGGATTCTGCAAACACTTTCTTACTGGTCTCTCAGCCTCCCTTTTTATATCCTTCTAGTCCATTCTCCAAACTGTAGCCAGAGTGATCTTTGCAAAATGCATACTTAGCCATGTGGCTTAAACCCTTCAGGACCTTCCCATTGTTCTTAAGATACAGAAAATCATCCCTTGGCCAGCAAGGCTCAGCATGGCCTGGTTGTCCCCCAGCCTCATCTTGTAATACATCCCTCCTCCACAATCCCTCTCAACCTATCTTGAGAGTGGCCTGCTTGCACACACAGGGCACTGGCTCATGGCTGATGCATTCCCCAGCTTGACTTTCTCTTTATAACTCTTACTCATTTTTTGGATTTTAGCCTCTGAAAGGAAACCCTCCCCTGAAATCCAACTTGGACAGCTTCCTTTTGTTATTGCTCTTTTAGAACCATATTTTACTTTTCCATAGCAAGCATTTATGTGTTCTCTGTTATGATTACTCAATTTTGTGAGAGTAGGTACTGTATCTGTTTTTAATCACTACGGTAACCACAGCATCTAACACAGTACTGGCATATAGTAGGCTCTCCATTCATAGTTATTGATGAATGAATAAATGAATGGATAGATAGCAGTTGTTTATGAGGGAAGGAAAGCACATATTCTCTCCCCTTCTGGTGAGACAGAACAAGCCTGTGGATCTGGAAATGGCAAGTATTATGAGTAAATGAGCTCTAGGTCCCAGCCCAGAGACAAGAATGGCAGAGCTACCAACAACCTCAGATTACACAGAGAAAGGGGCACTCTTAGGAGAGCAATTCAGCCAGGCACCGGAAGCCAACTTCATTTAAAGAGGCATAACAGTTTCATTACTGTGGCACTCCAAAGGGCTAATACAGCTGAGAACTAATTGCTGGTAAAGGCTGCCTGGGTGAGGTCAGTAAGCACTCAGGAAAGCTAACCTGTGAGTACAAGGAGACAATGACACTTTGAATTAGTATGCTGGAAGCATCTGAAACATACTCGTTGTGTTAATAGAAATGCCTAAGTATATTGGACATTTTGGACTTATTATTCATATTAGTTATAATATGGAAATCAAATTTTATTTCTAAATTGCAATCAAATTATATTTTCTATTAAAACTTTAATAGCAAACCAAATTAAGCAATGCTATGGGTTACATACTAGTAATCCAGTTTGGTTATAACTCATTTTTTTATTTTGTTATGAATCATCATGAGAGGGAAGTAAAATAAGATATTTTACAAAATCAACTGAGAAGTCTTTGCTTTGGTGGAATATAGAAGCTGCTTAAGAGTTCAAATTATTAATACTGTCTTAGTGAAATGAACAAAGATAAGCAAAGCTGGCAAAGCTTCACATTCATGAAAATAATTTACCTTCCTCTCTTATCACACTGTACTGCAGAACCAGGGGCTGGAAGAGTCCTTAAGAGGTCAATTAATCAAGTCTCTTTTGTCAAGATAAAACTGCATAAAATCCTTCTTTGAAGGCTGACACCCCATTTAGAACCAACTTATTTCTTTGTTTACATCGCAAGGGGCTTCTCTTAACATGCATCTGGATTCCCCACTACCTCTTGCATGTAGCAGGTGCTCAATAAATGCTTGACAATTTTAAAAAATAAGTCAACCACAAGTTAACCACTCAAAAATGTCTGTTGATAGTATGTAAACAGGTAAATCACCCAAACAATGCTTGACATAGAAGGTGCTTAATTAACGTGAGGTCTCTCCTAATAGGTACAGTTCAAGATTGCAATAATTTACAACATCCCTGTGAAGTGGATGCTACTATTACTCCCCCTTACAGATGAGAAAACTGAGGTCCAAAGTGCTTGAATAACTTGCCCAAGGTTACTAGAAAGCAAGTGATAAAACTGCAATTCAAATCTGGGCCCTCTGCCTCCAGAGCCCACCTATGGGACAACCAAAGTCATCCTGTAGTTCTGTCTCTCCAGGGGCAGAAACTCTGCAAATCCTGCCAATGCAGAGCAGGCACTCATTTCAGGTAGAATGTTTCTTCCACAGCTTTGTGGAATTCACATGTCTCACAGTTATGAAGCCCCAGCTGCTCTTTATCTTGCAGGGAGACTTTCAATGCCTCCCAAAAATCCAGATTCTACAAGGGCTTCAGGAGGCGTTTCTTGGCTCTCTCCCCATTTGCCCCACCTGGCTTACTTCCCCCTTCTCCAGCCTTGCTGACCAACCTCCTGTCTTCACAGTTCAGCCCAGGAGCAGGTCCCATGGCAGGCAGGTGACTTCAGAGGGTTGGAACTGTCAAGGAGAAGAATGGCCAACTGCCTCTGGCTGATGCCTTAAATGTCCTCTTTAGGCTACTTGTTCATCTACTTGAGATAGGAGACCCTGATAATAAAAATCATGCATCTTCACTGGGAAAAATGTCAAACTATACAAAGACATAGAAAGGAAATAATTAAAGCTCCTTCCCATTCCTTCCTCCTTCCCGGTTCTAGGTCCCAAAAGTAAGTTGTTTGATTATAGAAGTTGATCTCTGTTGAGGTACAAATACCCCTGAAAAAAGAAACCCAGTTGCATTGCCCTGGGTCATTTACCCTCATGTGAATGAAATAAATCATGTACCCTCTGCAAACACACACATGCATGCACACATTTCCTGAGATGAGGTGTTTGAAGGGAGTGGGGAAGATAACCATGGGCCTGGTTGGAGATAATGGGGTCTCAGGTGGAGGGTTGGTAAAGTAGGGAGGCAGGAGCACTGTAGATGAAATATGCAAACTTTACACTTTGGCTCAGGTCTGGGCCCAGGAAGGAAAAGGGGAGGGAAGGAAGCTTGCTGGAAGTCCAGGTGTGGTCAGAACTGGAAGGAAACTCAAAGGGTGCCCAGGGGCCTAGAATCTGGCTGAGAAATACATACGGAACAGCTGGAAGTCCCAATAAATAGCCCTCTCCGTGTGTCTTCTCTCCTGGAGTACCCACAGTGGTAACAATACACACTGAAAATCAATCTTTGTCTCTCTCCTTCCCTCTCCATCTCTTACCCCTTCCTCTTTCCTCTGTCTTCTCTCTCCCTCTTTCCTCTTTCTTCTCCCTCTGTCGTTTCTCTCTCCCTCCTCTCTTCCCTCTCATCTTTTATTCCTCTCTCCCTCTCTTCCCTGTCATCTTTCATTCCTCTCTCCCTCTCTCTTCTCTCACCCTCTTTCCTCTCTCCCTCTCTTCCTATCTTCCCTCATTTTTTTCTCTCCCTCTCCTCTCCCTTTCCTGTTTTCTCTCCCTTTCCTCTCTCCTCCTCTCATCTCTCTCCTCTTCTCTCCCCTTTTCCCCTCTCTCATCCCTCTCTTCTCTCTCCCTCTCTCATCCCTCTTTCTCTTTCCCTCTCATCCCTCTCTCTTCTCTCCCTCTTTCCTCTCTCTCCCTCTCTTTCCTGAGTGTCTCTTCTCTCTCTCCCTCTTTCCTTGCTCTCCTTCTCTCTCTCCTCTCTCCCCTTCTTTCTCTCTTCCTCCATCTCTCTCTACTACTGATGACTTCCTTGTCCTGAAACCAGATTGCAATTGGAATCTAAAAATCATTCTGTCTTTGCAGCTGTCCACCTTTGCACTTTCATGGGTGAACATTACTGGCTAAGGCAGCACCGCAGAGCAGGGGAAAGAATGCTTGGCTAATTCTCTATTAGCCTACCAGAGAATAATCACATATAATAACCTCCCCTTCTCTTCCACTCCCCTCAAACAAACAAAAAAACCATCCTTGTCATTTTCTCCTCCCCTGGGGTCCCTTGTGTTTCCCTTCAGAATCAGGAGTAAATTATCTCCCAAGAAGGGTTCACTAAGAATGAATAATAATTTGCACTTCTAGTGCACCTTTTGTCTAAGTATCTCAAAGCTCTTTACTTAATTAAGAGAATTAATTCGGGAAACACTCCTGGAGGGAGGGAAGGTGTACTTAATGACACCGATTTCCAGATGAGTAAACTGAGGCCCAAAGCAATGGGCTCAAAGTCCCAACAGGAAAAGTGGCCACATGGGATTTGGGGATGGGGGTGACATTAACTTCAATCCAACATATTAAGGCTTGGGCAACAAAAGGGCAGGGCAGGGCAGGCCCAGGAGGAAGGAAGCAGGAAGTTGGTGAGAGAGAAGCTGAAGTAGGGTGAGAGGAGTCCAAGATGCAGGAATTAAACTAAGGCTGTAGGTACAAGTGCTTCCGTTCCAAGACCAAGAAGTCAGGCACCCTAGATCCAGAAAAGGCTGAGTGTGCTTCTGACAAAGGGTCAGAGCCCCTCACAGGACAGGCACCCACACCAGAGTCTGCTGGGTTTGAATGACAGGCACTCAGCTGTCAACTGGTGGTTGGCTCACGATGAAATGCCCCTGAGCCATCAGCACTTACTGGGTGCTCCCTATTGGAACCACAGCGAATCAGAACATGGGGCTCTTTGTCTGCAGATGGGGACAGGAAGGCTCACCTGGGCAAACATAGCGAGTGAGAGGCAGACAACTGGGCACTCCCTTAGCCCAACCCCTGGGCTGCCCACCATCCCCCACCACCCAGATACTGATCTGGGACTCAAGCCCCAACACTGCCTGGCTGACCTTTGGCCAAACAGAAAACAGGGCTGGAGGTACTTCCTAACAGTCCCCAACCCCTCTCCAGGTCCCCTTTGGGCCAGGCTAGTCCAATCCATTGCCTCAAACCCTCTAGCCCTTGGTCTCAGCTACTCCCTGCAAAGCTAATGAAGCCACATGTACCTCACACCCACACATATGCATGCATACAGACCCCCATAAACACACACAGTGCTACAAATTAACAACCCAAGCTTGTCTTTTTCATTGTGTTTTTATTATGATGCTCCTCAATGATGTTTTTAAATGAATTTTGAATAGTCCCCGTAATTTGGTTTGTTCTACATTTTGATGCAAGTGTGAAGGCCCCGCAGGAATTGCTGCGAGGAATACAATATTATGTGAGCATGGCTTCTGCTTGTCTTCCTGCTTTCTCATAATTAAGCTTTATTGAGTTGTAAAATGAATAATTTTAAAAACCTGTTTATTGATCCAGGTGCATTGTGCAAATATATAAGAAAACTTTCTCCAATCCCTGACCTCACCAAGTAGTACTGGACTCAACAGCATTGGTCTCTCTCCTTTCTATTTTGGTTATAAGCAATGGGCCATTGAGCTACAGGTGGAGCTTTATTTGACACCAAGAAGCAAACTGATGGTGTCTGCACTGGGAAGGAAACCCTAACTAGGACTTGTCTGAAAGGCATAAAATGTCTGCCAAGATTATCTAGAGACTCCTGACTTATTACTTCTTGATGCCTAAAATTCTGTTACTTGGGAAGTCTGCCATCTTGGTTAGACCTTGACTCTATCAATATGTAATTAACCACAGGAAGGAATTGCACGTTACAGCCTCATAAAATTTTACAGCTTAACAGGACTTAACGTTTCTCAGGTTCTTTCTAAGATAAGTCCAGCTGGAAGGTCTCTGTAGAAGTTAAACTCTAGTAATCTGGGACATTGATGGTAAAGGTGTGGTTCAGAGTGTGAGAAATGAACTTACCCATCCAAACCCAAAGAATGGACTTAGAGACCCAGAGAACAGTGAAAGTGGGACTTGTAATGATGGTCTTGCAAGTTCGGGGGTCTGATAAGCAGGCACACCCAGTGTGGTCACAACAAGCAATTTATCCCCTAGTGAGCAGGTCCCTCCCCCGGTTCCTCATAGGCTGAGTACTATTGGGTTACAATCTTTCCTACTGATTGTTAGGTAGGGGCTTTAGGTGTTTTTCTTAGGGTTATCTTGCTGCATTTTGTTGCAGTCCACAATATATTGCAATCCTAGTTAACTTACGGGCTCTTCAAGTTATTTGACTGATGACCTAAGTAGCTGAGCAGGCTGATAAGAATAGACAAAATGAGTTATTTTGCAGGCTAGTAAACTTTCATTTTAGACTAAACTTCTTTGGTTCAGGTGAGAGCAACTAAGTTTGGTTCAGGCGGGGCAGAGTGGTGGGGCGGGAGGTCAACAAGTAGGCATTGGCTATCCAAGCAGGGGCCTAGTACATCCTGTTTCTTCTGCAGTTTACTGACCTAAGCTGATTCAAGACACTTTGTCTTGGAAATGCACCACTGTATACATTATTTCCTTCAAGAGCACAGGGCTAAGATCAGACTTCAGGAGATTTGACCTGCAGGAGGGCAAAAAAAAAAAAAAGGGGACAGGGGACAAACTCACTAAAGGGCTGCAAAGAGAAGTGGGAAGGATCCAAGGTACACCTTGCTTGATCTGTCTTCTTTCTTGTCAATGGTTTCCAGGAAAGCCAACCAGCTCACCAGTTGGGGGATCCAGATAGAGATTTCTGTTATTACAGGACTAGAAACTAGTTGTACTAATCCCCAAGTCTAAACTAAGTTTCCAGACTGGACACAACACAACAACTACCTTGTTAATAAGCAACAGCAGATTTCAGGGGCTTCTGCTAGTGAAACTCCATGGAAGAAAGAGCTCCTGTTTATAATGGCAGGAAGCACTCCCACAGACCTCTCACACCCGCACAATTAGGGATGGATGTGGCCCTGCACAGAAGCAAGGGCTCAGCCTACTCTAATATCACATCAACAAGTCCTGGCCAGGAAATGAAGTCTTATTCTGTGCCATATGGCTCTGGGTAGTCCCCACCTGTGCACTGGGATCCAAACCTTTGTCCCCAACCACCCTCCAAAGGAAAAGCTGCCGACACTGAGGGCTGAAGGCTTTGCTCCAGGTTCTGTTCCCACCTGCTCTTGGGATATTTTGGAGCCTCTCTCCAGATAACAATGCTTTGAGACAGACACTCTGGGCCCCAGATTGCTGCTTTGAGTCTTGTGGGCCCTTGGTTGCTGAAAGACAAAGCTTCTGGCAGAGGAGCGAGAGGCTAGAAGAGAAGGCTGCAGTTAGTGCTGGCCATGGCTGATATATATACACACCTGTCTTAGTCATCTCGGGCTATAACAGAATAGAACAGACCAGGGGTCCCCAACCCCCAGGCCATGGACCTATACCGGTCTGTGGCCTGTTAGGAACTGGGCCACACAGCAGGAGGTGAGTGCCAGGCAAGAGAGCATTACCACATTACCACCTGAGCCCTGCCTCCAGTCAGATCAGCGATAGCATTAGATTCTCATAGGAGCATGCACCCTATTGTGAACTACACATTTGAGGGATCTAGGTTGTGCGCTCCTTATGAGAATCTAACGCCTAATAATGAGGTGGAACAGTTTCATCACCAAACCATCCCTCTCACTGCCTCCACCACCCCGACTGGAAAAACTGACTTCTATGAAAACAGTCCCTGGTGTCAAAAAGGTTGAGGACTGCTGCCATACACTGGGTAGTCAAAACAACAAACATTTGTTTGTCACACTTCTAGAAACTGGAGGTCTGAGATCAGGGTGCCAGCATGGTCAGGTTCTGGCGAGAGCCCTCTTCTTGGCCTGCAGATGGTACCTTCTCACTGTATCCTCATGTGGCAAACTGAGAAGTGCTGGTCTCTTCATCTCCTTATAAGGACATTAATCCCATCACGGGGGTCCCACCCTCATGACCTCTTCTAACCCTAATTACCTCTCAAAGGCCCCACCTCCAAATACCATCACATGGGGACTAGGGTTGCAACATAGAAATTTGTCGGGACACAAATATTCAATTCATAGCAACTCCCACTGTCAGCCCAGGAACACATGCCCCAAGTCTCTGCCCTGTCACTTCTTATCACCAAGACACGCTATTGGAGTAGGTTTGGGGCAGGGAGCGGTGGGGAGGGGGACACTGCTTCTCTCCCTCCTCCAATTCTTTCAGAGTGGCCCTTTGCACTTTATGTGCCCCTTGAAGGCTGTCAACAATGTTCATTGTGCCCTAAGTAGCAATGTTGGGGTGTGCAGAGAGGTTCACATGGTGTGATTAGAGACCCAAGCACCCCCGCCCCGATGGCCCTGGTCCTGCCTTCGGTGAACTCCCCAGCATTTGCCTTGCTGTGTGAGGTCTGGCTGTGCTCCGCTCGGTCGTTTTGCTTTTTGATTGGCTGGCTGGACGGTCTGTCTGTTTAGTAACAGGTTTGACTTTTTGGTCAAGGTCTTGGGTGCTTTTCCCTGGGTTTCACCAAAGTCCTATCATCCATCCAAAGCAAGGATTGTGAGTGGAAAAACACAAACTGTACTTTCCTCTGCTCTCACACCACAACAATCAACACAAAAGTCTTTTGTGGCCAAATGTGTGTGGTTTTTTTCCCCACACACCAAACAAGCAATCAGTTCTGCAGGGGGCACCAGCTAGGTGCCCTCCAATTCAATTCTGACACCGCCCACCTGGAGATAGTGTCAGACCCCACAGGTTGAGGGTTTGTTACCAGTGAAAGGTATCTGAGTTCCCGGCAGTGAATCTGTACGGCTCTGCAGCAACTTCAATTCTCAGAAGAAATAATTTGACTGCAGGGCATAATGCAGAAAAAGAGATCAAGGCAAGTTTCAGAGCAGGAGTGGACGTTTACTAAAAAGCTTCAGAAGAGTAAGGAAAGGAAAGAAAGGAAGGAAAGGAAAGAAAGGAAGGTAAGGAAAGAAAGGAAGGGAAGTTCTCTTGGAAGAGAGCCAAGCAGGCAACTTCAGAAACCAAGTGTCTTGACCGCTTGACTTGGGGTTTCATACATTGGCATACTTCTGGGATCTTGCGTTACTTCTCCCCATTCTTGAGATCTTATTGGGAAGCTGCTGATCAATTTCAGGTGTTTTCTATCTCCAGCTATTAGGAGACTGCCGTTCCCTAGTGCCAGCTGTGATCAATTAATTATTACTTTAGAGAAACAATTAACAATCGCCTGACCATCACCTGATGGCTGCCCAACACTTCTGTTGTGTGTTGGCGGGAGAGCCCTCTCCTGCCCTGCTCATACCTGACTAGTTACCTACTGTAACAGGTTTGGTCCCAAAGACTACCCTTATTTCAGACACCAGTCTCAAGTCTGGGCCTCCCAACTTTCTGACCAATTGGCTTCAAGTTGTGGTTTCCATGATCGCCTGTCTGGGTGTGATTAATTTGCTAAAGAGGTTCACAGAACTCAGAGAAACACTTACGTTTGCTGGCTCATCATAAAGGATATCACAAAGGATACAGATGATGGGATGCATAGGGCGAGGTATCAGGGGAGGGTCGAAGAGCTTCCATGCCCTCCTTGGGTGGGTGTGCCACCGTCTGGGAACCTCTGAGAATTTCTATCCCAGAAATTCTCCAAATCCTGTCTTTTGGAGGTTTTATGAAGGCTTCATTATACAGGCTTGATTAAGTCCTTGGCCATTGGTAATCAACTTAACTTTCAGACCCTCACCCCTCCCCTGAGGTTACGGGATGAAGCTGAAAGTACCAATCCTCTAATCCTGCTTTGGTCTTTCCACTGGCCAACTCCCATCCTAAAACTAGTTGGAGACTGCCAGCCATTAGTCAACTTATTATCATACAAAGAATCACTTTGGAGATTCTAAGGATTTTAGGAGTTGTCTACCAGGAAATGATGTGGCAGGCCAAATACATATTTTCCAATATTACAAGTATAAACCTCCCTCGGCATTTTATTCCACATTCTTGCAGAGATGGGGAAACCGAGGTAAATTACAGTTCCCCAAGTAGACAAATGATGGAAAAATAGGCCTGCACACCTGTCCTAATGCATGTGGCCTTCGCAGCACCAACAACTCCACTGCTTATCTCTGTAGGGAAGGAGGCCTTCGGAGAAGGTTCTATAAGTCACAATGGTCTCCAGCTTTGACAGCCCTCTCCACTGGGGAGAGGCTTCTCCCAGCCCAAGAAAACACCACCAAAGACTTATGAAGAAGTTCCACAGTGAAGACCTTATAACTCAGCCAAAAGTGTTGTCCTTTCAGAAGCCAGTGGCCTGTGGCTAGTACAGGTAAGGGAAGCGGAGAGAGAGAGGCCAAGATCAAGTTGAAGCAACTCGAGAATGCACCAGCTTCTCCCAGCCCTGTAAGGAGTTCACTTGCTCCCTTCTACCTTCTATGCAGACAGCATATTTTGTGTGTATATTCCATCTGATAATAATAGCTGATAGTTCTATTAGGTACTTACACTGCGACAGGCCCTCTGCTAACACTTAGATTATCCTTTTTCAGTCCTCACAACAACACTATGAAGAAGGGCCATCATTGACTCATTTCATAGATGAGGAAACTGAGGCTTAGCAAGGTTGATATGAGCTTGCCCAAGGTCACCTAACTAATCATTACCATTTGACTCGATCTGACTGCAGAGCTGTGCACTGTCTTGTTGCTGTAGTTGTGGGTATGCTTGTCTCTCCAGGGGCTGAAAGTGCTTCTTTACCTGTGGCCTCCTCTGATGTCCGAGGTCAGTGTTCAGCTAAGTGGTCATGCCAAGGACCTGGGCATTCATCACCAACACACAGTCCTGCAACATTTAGATCTTGGACAAGAGGGCTCCGGATTCAAATTGAAGTTTTATTTTAGCGCAAAAGTCCAGGCTCATCTCTAAATACATGCAACAAAAGCCAATTGCTGTAAGCAGCCACCTGCAATGCCAGTAATAAAGGAAGGGGTGTTAAAGAGAGTGAGGAAAGGTGGTGTATAAGTTCAGGGTGTGCATACGCATGCACAAGTGTACATCCTCACTCCTCGCGTCCCACACAGCATATAGCAAAGTGCCTTACACGTGGGAGTCCTGCAGATGTCTAAAGACTGGTGTCTATCTCATGTTTTCCATGATTTTAGGTGTGTATGCTCATGTGTATGTTGTGTATGTGTGTGCCTATATGTGTATAAAATGTGTGCACACATGAAGTTTATGGTTGCACAAGCATGTGTTGATTTTATGGGCAATAGTTGCAAGCCTTATGTATGTATCAGTGCATGCGTGTTGCAAACGCAGGTTCATATGCATCTGCCTGTGTGTGTGTGTGTGTGTGTGTGTGTGTGTGTGTGTGTGAATAAGGATAATGTGACTGTCAGTGAGCAGATAGGTAACCCTCAGAGTTGCTGACAGAACATGAAGACCTGTGTGTCCAGGCAAGTTCACTTCTGAGAAGGGGAGGTGGTAGAGACTGCAGGGGCGCTGCTGGCATCTAGCACTAAAGTAAAAGCCCCAAGGGCACAGCAGTGGTGGGGACTGACGTCAAGGCCATAGAGGCCCATAACCCTGGAGGGATGGGGCAGCTGGGCTGGGCCCAAGGCAGCTCCCCAGAGGAGCAGAGTCACCGGCATTAAGCACGAGCTGACCCAGGGTTGGGGCAGGAGGGAAAGTCAATGCACAAATAGACTTGAGGGTGTGAAGCCCCTGGAGACCCTTTCCCTGCTCACTCTCTGGATTTGCCCCCGGGGAGCTTAAAGGAGGCAGACCCATGGATTTATGTCAGATCTAGAGGAACACCCCGGATGATGTTTCTAAAGCCAGCAACATAATATTTAATTCATTCTGCTCATGGGGAAACTGAGGCATCAGAAGGACTTGTCTGAAGTCACACCAGGAACTGGTTTAGCCCAGCATGTAGTATTCAATGAATATCTAATGAGTGAATGTTGAATGAATGAAGAAATAAATGAAATAGATGAATGAAATGGAGGGAAGGAATAGAAGGGATTAATTGAATGAATAATAGGGACCATCTTGAATTTTTTACTGTCTACTTGTTCCAAAGAGGCAAAACTTAAGAAAAAGCTAGTAAAGATTAAATCATAAAAAATGGGGAACTTGATATTTCTATTTTCTGAGGCTGGAGAGGAGGTATTGAAGGAGAGTATGCATGAAGTGCATATACAATTATTTTGGGATGGGTGCATTCACTGAAAAGGGAGTTTTATTTGGATATGTATTTGGATATATGAATAATACCCTGGGTAAAGATGAATCAAAAAATATTTGCTGCAGTCAAAGACCTTCTGAGATAATAGGAGAGATTTAACATAATCACAGAT
Organism: Macaca nemestrina; assembly: GCF_043159975.1. Lineage (NCBI taxonomy): Eukaryota > Metazoa > Chordata > Mammalia > Primates > Cercopithecidae > Macaca > Macaca nemestrina. The sequence goes on from NC_092143.1 coordinate 44,356,240, forward strand.
AACCACAATTCATTCATTCACTCCACAAACATAGTCAATATTGAGCTGGGAGCTATGGCGGATGCTGCAACGGATCAGACGCAGATTATACCCTGAAGGGACTGAGGGTGATAAGGTGCATTTACCAACATTAGAATCAGGAGAGATCGCAGTGAGCCAAGAGGGAGATACAGGTGAAATGCAAGAGGAGATTGGAGATGGAAGTGAGTGTGTGTGTGTGTGTGTGTGTGTGTGTGTGTGTGGTGAAGGGCTCCTGGGGTTAAGCATAGGATTTTGAACCCCTATATATGGCTGCATTTGGGGTATATGCTATGAGGAGTGTGCTGCTATCATCCCCTCACCACTTTCTCCCTCCATCATTCTAATGCATCTTATTAGAAAGGTGAGGTGACCGTACAATTATAGGTGGGGTGACCCATATTATAGGTGGGGTGACCATACAATTTATCATCCAAATTGGAATACGTGAAAGTGAAAGGGGGCACTGTCCACCACTATGCTGGGCAAATGGCATAACATGGAACTGTCCTGTGCAAACCGGGGCTTACCGATGCCCTGGCTCTAGAGGTTAGCAGTGGGCTGTCCTGGAGGTCCCACAGCAACAGCAGTGTAGGCATCCCAATCTACCTCACTGATCCCTCAGTGCCAGATACCTCAGCGATCCTTCATGCCAGCTCCATTCCCATGTTATCCTCCACTCCAGAATACAGGCCCAACCCCATCCGGCTCAGCAGGGACACGGACTGTGGGAACAGGGGCATGTGCTCAGGGAGGCCAAGTGGGAGGAAGGGCTCCCTCGGCCTGAAATGTCTGGTCTATCTACAGCCGGGCTCGGTGCTCAGGGCCCTCTGCGGTCAGGGAGCCTGCCGCTCAGCCTGGGATTTCAGCACTTACTCCATCCACTTTAGCACCCCCATTTTCCCCGGTGCCAGCACAGGCAGGCGGCTCTAATGGATTACTTGCATTATCTCCCTCATCACTGCTTAAATATTTATCAGACCATTATGTATTTAGTGGCTGGGAGCAGGGAAGAGAAGGGACAGAAGGCAGTTCTGCTCTGGCCAGATACAAGGGTTAATTACAGATGGGATAAATCCCCCCGATTTAAAAATTAAACAAATAAATGGGTTGGGAGATTAGAAGCGGACTGTTACTTACACGGAAGGAAGTCCAGCACAGACTAGTCCAGGTTTTAGTATCTTCCAGTGCCTCATTTTATGATCTCTGTTCCCTTCCCCTACCTGCAAACCTGTGGGCTGCCTAAGCCTTAAACCAGCTTCTAATTAAAAACCATACTTATGTTTCTGTTCCTCAAGCAACAACTGCTCCTCAAGTGTGTGGGGAAATTCAAGCTCTCCTAGAGCTGGAGTCAACATCGGCCTCATAAAAGAAGTTCTGAAGGTAACTTCAGGGCTGGCACTGTGAGATATTGTTCATTATAACGAAGCAGCTGAGATAATGCTGTTTTCTAATTTCCCTTTCTCAGTCAGAAATTAAATAAAAAGTCATGTCTAAATTACAATACTGGATTGAGATCAGACAAGGGCCCCATGCAGAGAGCTCATGATCTATCCTTCCTACATTTTACAGCCATTAAAAAAGATTATTGTCATTCCCCCCACTTTTCTTTGAGGCCATTTACATTTGTTCTGAACTCTCACTGTGTTTTATTCTAATCTCTTAAAAGTGCCAGTGCACATAAGTCAATCACAAACTTAAATTAAGAAAAAAACAAAACAGGCACTCAAGCAACCTAGGACTCTGAACTCCAAGTTCAACTCCTAGAAGGTCCATAAGGTGGCTGTTAACCATCTCCTTCCTGGTCCTGCAGTTGCACCCACTTCCTAGTTGGTGAAGTGTTCTCCAGGAACAGTCAGCGTGGGGAGGGCTCATTTAGTGCAAAACTAGCCTGCATTTTTATAACCCTCCCTTTTAGCAGAAATGCCTCTCTTGGAAAAAGCGAAAATGATGAACTAGCTGGTAAAAAAGTTTTTAAAAAAATGCCAATGAGCCTGTAATGTTATATTTCATTGAGCATTTGTTTGATATTCCATTAATGAGGGGAGAAGAGAAACATTAGTACATTTTGCCAGTCACAATTCAGACATTCTTTGCTCTGAGAAGTTGTTGGTATTCCCAGAATCTTGCACAAAACATAGGTGGTAAATATTATTATTTTTGATAGAATATATTAAACAGGATCATTGTTGTATTAGTTTGTTTTCATGCTGCTGATAAAGACATACCTGAGACTTGGTAATTTACAAAAGAAAGAGGTTTAATTCGATTCACAGTTCCATGTGGCTGGGGAGGCCTCACAATCATTGTGGAAGGTGAAAGGCATGTCTTACATCACAGCAAGCAAGAGAAAGAATGAGAGTCAAGCGAAACGGATTTCCCCTTATCAAATCATCAGATCTCGTGAGACTTATTCACTACCACGAGAACAGTATGAGAGAAACTGCCCCCATGACTCAACTGTCTCCCACCAGGTCCCTCTCATCACACATGGGAATTACGGGAATACAATTCGAGATGAGATTTGAGTGGAGACATAGAGTCAAACCATGTAATTCCACCCCGGCCCCTGCCAAATCTCATGTCCTCACATTTCAAAACCAATCATGCCTTCCCAACAGTCCCCCAAAGTCTTAACTCATTTCAGCATTAACTCAAAAGTCCACAGTCCAAAGTCTTATCTGAGACAAAGCAAATGCCATCCACCTATGAGCCTGTAAAATCAAAAGCAAGTTAGTTACTTCCTAAATACAATGGGAGTACAGACATGGGGTAAATAGAGCAATTCCAAATGGGGGAAATTGGGCAAAACAAAGGGGCTACAGGCCCCATGCAAGTCCAAAATCCTACAGGGCAGTCAAATCTTAAAGCTCCAAAATGATCTCCTCTGACTCCATGTCTTGCATCCAGGTCACGCTAATGCAAGACATGAGTTCTCATGGTCTTGGGCAGCTCCACCCCTGTGGGTCTGCAGGGTACAGCCTCCCTCCTGGATGCTTTCATGGGCTTGTGTTGAGTGTCTGCAGCTTTTCCAGGCACACGGTGCAAGCTGTCAGTGGATCTACCATTCTGGGGTCTGGAGGAGGGTGGCCCTCTTCTCACAGCTCCACTAGGTGTTGCCCCAGTAGGGACTTTGTGTGCGGGCTCTGACTCCACATTTCTCTTCCACACTGCCCTAGCAGAGGTTCTCCATGAGAGCACCACTCCTGCAGCAAACTTCTGCCTGGGCATCCAGGCATTTTCATACATCTTCTGAAATCTAGACAGAGGTTCCCAAACCCCAGTTCTTGACTTCTGAGCACTTGTAGGCTCAACACCACATGGAAGCTGCCAAGGCTCAGGGCTTGCACCCTCTGAAGCCATAGCCCAAGCTCTACATTGGCCCCTTTCAGCCACAGCTGGAGCATCTGGGACACAGGGCACGAAGTCACTAGGCTGCACACAGCACAGGGACCCTGGGCCTGGCCCATGAAACCACTTTTTCCCCCTAGACCATCAGGCCTGTGATGGGAGGGGCTGCCATGAAGATCTCTGACATGCCCTGGAGACATTTTCCCCATTGTCTTGGGGATTAACATTCCAGCATATGTTACTTATGCAAATATCTGTGGCTGGTTTGGATTTCTCCTCAGAATATGGGATTTTCTTTTCTATTGCATTATCAGGCTGCAAATTTTCAAAGCTTTTATGCTCTGCTTCCCTTTTAAAACTGAATGCCTTTAACAGCACCCAAGTCACATTTTGAATGTTTTGCTGCTTAGAAATTTCTTCCACCAGATACCCTAAATCATCTCTCTCAAGTTCAAAGTTCCACAAAACTCTAGGTCAGGGGCAGAATGCCACCAGTCTCTTGGCTAAAACATAACAAGAGTCACCTTTGCTCCAGTTTCCAACAAGTTCTCATCTCCATCTGAGACCACGTCAGCCTGGATTTCGTTGTGCATATCACTATCAGTATTTTGGCCAAAGCCATTCAACAAGTCTCTAGGGAGTTCCAAACTTTCCCACATTTTTCTGTCTTCTTCTGAGCCCTCCAAACTGTGCCAACCTTTGACTGTTCCCTAGCTCCAAAGTTGCTTCCACATTTTTGGGTACCTTTTCAGCAGCACCCCACTCTACTGGTACCACTTTACTGTATTAGTTCGTTTTCATGCTGCTGATAAGGACATACCTGAGACTAGGTAATTTACAAAAGAAAAAGGTTTAATAGATCACAGTTCCACATGGTTGGGGAGGCCTCACAATTATGGTGGAAGCTGAAAGGCACATCTTATATCGCAGCAGGCAAGAGAGAGAATGAGAGTAAAGTGAAACAGGTTTCCCCTTATCAAACCATCAGATCTCGTGAGACTTATTCACTACTATGAAAACAGTATGGGGAAACTGCCCCCCATGATTTGATTGTCTCCCACCAGGTCCCTCCACATGTGGGAATTATGGGAGTACAATTCAAGATGAGATTTGGGTGGGGACATACAGCCAAACCATATCAATTATATATGTTTACTGTGTACAAGTTGCTTCCTGTCAATTACTCTGATGATATGAATTGAGCACCTACTAAATGCAAGGCACTATGCAGGACTAAGCAAGAGATAAGTCTCTTCCAGAGTCCTGTGAGACAGGGCCCCTGAGGCACTAGTTGCACTTGGGTGCTCACTCTTCAGCCTGGACAAGAGCATATTAGGTTCAAAAATGTATCACAAATCACTGATGTCAGTGCTGCCTGAGGGCCCAGACTCTAGAAGTTCAAAGGAGGCAGGTCCTTTGAAGACATGTTAGTCAGATCGAACTTGGCAGAGAAGGTGAGCTGGGCCTTGCAGGCCAGGTAGGACTTAATGATGAGGATAGAAGTTGGGGACACACTCCTAGAAGGAGCAAAGGCCTGGGCATAGAATGCACAGGGTGTTTAAGGGCACAGCAAGCCGACAGAGTTGGTGAGAGCCAGGGCCGTGTAGAGTGGGGGAAAGGAAGAAAGAGACCAAGGCATGATTTATCCATCCGTTCATTCACTCACTTAACATCAGTTGAACACATACTGCGTGTCAGCTACTCTTTCACGATTCAGTTGAAGCTAGATTACGGTGACTTTGAATGTCTGCCTGAGTTTGAGCTTTTACAAGCAGTACAGCAGTGAAAAGGGGGCCAGAAATGAAGACACAGAGAGAGACCCTATAAAGGAAGAGGCAGCAGGTCCTGGCCACTGTAAATGATTCATGGGATCTCTTTAGGTGTTAGATCTTTGAATAGTTGGAAAGTTTTAAAAAGTGAAAGCAACATCTTCTCCTCTTAAATATCCTCAAAGAATGCAGCACACAGATAAAACAGGGCCTCCAAAAAAACGAGTATATATCCAATTACAGGCACTACTTTCATACTGGCCTGCAGTCCTGGCTTTGCCCCTGAACAGCCCTGTGGCTTTGGACAATTTAAATAACATCTCTAAGCCTCAGTGTTCAAATCTGTTAAGTGAAAATAGTACCCACTTTATCAGGATTTGTAAGAATTAATTAGTTATTAATAACATATATAAATACATGATCACATTACCTGGCACCTAACAGTAGTCAATAAACATGAGCTATGGTGATGTGCAGCTCTTTGTCAACCTCTTCACTGCCCCTGGCTCTTTTCCAACTTTATCCCACTTGGTCCTCTTTCTATGGTTTCCAGAATCTATTCAGCTACTTTTTGAAACAATTTAGCCTGTTCTTACCAGCTCCAGGACACTATCCTATGCTTGCTGGGCCAGTATTCCTAACAGGTTTACCAGAACACCCACCACAAAGCTCGTGCACCCTTGGAAGGGTGCTAGAGATATGACGGTCTTGCCTTTGCCCCTTTTAACACAACTCTACGGATCCCTCCCTGCCTAGCAACCTCCAGACAAGGGCCAAGAACACTTGCTTAAATTATTCATTTGTTTGCCTAGTTATATTCAACAATATCTGATTTTCTATTTCATGACTGTATTTCTCACTGGAAGCAACCAGTGAAGTCACAGATGAGAAAATGCAGCTCAGAGAGGAGAAGGGACTTGTCTAACATGTGCTTCCCAGCCGCCATGCTACAAATGAATTACAGTCATGTAAAATCTGACCCTCTCAGCTCCAGGACATTGAGGGCAGACAGAGTACCTAGGAATGGTCTCCTGTAGCCACAAGTAACCCTATCGGTGGCTCCTCAGAAGGCCACCCAAGGTAAGCAGGGTCTCATGGTATATACTGTGGTCCCCAGGGACGGTGTGCATGACTAGTAGTGCCTGACCCATGCTGCTCTGCAGAGTTGCAATAAGAATAACCAAGGAGATACTCTACCTCCACCTCCAGACACCTACTCCAGCAGACAGCTGCAAGCCCCACTTGTCACCATGATAGGGACAGAAGTCTGATGAACTGTTGGAGATGTTCATGTGTCAAGGGTACTGTGTGCAGCTCCAAGTACACCTATCAGAGAAGAAAAGTGGCAGAGACACAGGTGCGGTTTAACGGTGGGCATAGTGGAAATGGCTCTGGACTGAGCTTCATATATGCTATATACTTTTATCTGCTTGCAGTGGTTGTACCCTTCAAGAGTCATCCAAGCCAGCTGCAGAGTGAACGTTCCAGCAACACATCCACCAAGTTCTGCAAATGAGAGAGCAATCATTCTTCTGATTCCTTGACGTGAATAAGTTCTATTGGATTTGAAACCCATCTGCATCATCACAAAAACTTTCAACACTACATTTGTCAATGAAATAAAAGGAAGAGCTGTTAAATTCTTTAAATATAATTTCAACTGTTATGAAACTTTAATGGTTATAAAAATTGCTTTAAATTTTTTATCACCCACTTGTGCAAAGTTTCTTATCAAGGGTGACTACCAAGAATTTGTAGAGATCATCATTTTAAAAGTCATCATCAGGCACTGTGTATAACCATTTTGAGCATAAACCCTGATATGAAACAGTTATATTCATGGAAGGAAGCAAAGTCAAGTTTCTCATTAGAACTAGAAAAATGTTTTATACTAATATATAATGTCTTTCCTAATATACTACATTTTAGTTTTCATTTTGTATAATATAAAGAAAATGGAATGACTTTTTTTCCAAGCCCTGTATAAATGCCCCAAATCCTCTGCGGTTTACTATAGTGTACAATATGAATATTCTCATTCGCATGTGTATCATGACTTCAAAAGGTTGGGAAGTTCTGCTCTCAGATACTATGCTTGATCTTCAGGGACTTGGGGAGATGTATGAAACTGACTGGCACCCAGCTGTCCCTTTGCCATTGTATGCATATCAGTGTGGCCATGAGGTTACCCCAGACCCAAGGGAATGGCCTAGAGAGGCCAAAGATGGCACTGCTATGTCCCTGAAGAGGTTCCGCATGGAGTTGTTACACTGGCACCCTCCTCTTGTGAGTGCTTTCCAGGACTGAATTCCCACTGGTAGCAAAAAACCTGGCATTGTGAAGAAGGAAAGAATGTGTGTGGTGTGGGGGTAGATGCTGTTCTCAAATAGCAAAGACATGCCCACTGTCTTACTCAATTCTACTCTTCATCTTTGGTTCTTCTAGGAGGCTCTCTTCTCCACCTCTTGATTTTAAATAACTTCCTGAACTATAAATGCAAAGAGTTCCAAATGAAAACTGATTGATAGCCTCGTATAATTATATAATAAAAACACACTGATATGCATACACATTATGTGTGGGCTCGTATGTCTATATGCGTCTGTATCTATTCCAGAGGGAGGAATATGCGATAATGTCTTCTGAAACAAATTGTCAAGGTGTCAATAAGGAATCTCATAATGAATGTGTGGGTGTGATCTGAGGTAATTTCACAGCAATTATGTTGCTCAGGCTGATTTCCCAAGGCAGGTCTTAAAGGCACAAGCCCCTTTCCCAAGCGGAAAGCTGAGTGTTTGTTTTGCTTTCTATGGAGTCTTGAAAGCATCACATTTTCAGGGCAAAATGCCTTCCCTGGAGTAGGCCAGACCCACTGGAGGAAATCAGGTAACTAAGGAGAGTGTTAAGAGCTTCAGGCCACAGCTACAAACTTTTTAAACCTGGGAGAGTTTTGTGTCTGCCCCTCAAGAATGTTAGCAAACATTCGTGGTGAAGAAATACACAACAGCATTGCCCCACCAAAGAAGTTAGAAGTCCTAGTGGTGAGTACTAACTGTATCAAACACTTTCGAAATGCTGAGAGATGAGGAAGAGCAAAGATGGGATATGCTGAAGGGGGAAAGCGGACTGTATTTGTCCCTTGCCCCCAAGGAATTTCCAGCCTAGCAGAAGGAATATATGTATGAAGAAATACTGATAATTTGAGGTGAAATGGAATGGGATAGAGGGTTAAACCATGGGAACCCAGGGTTGCAGGGGGATGAGGAGTCTTAAGAAAGACTTTGTAGGATAGGCCATGTAAGCTGGATCTTGAAAGCAGAATAAAAAATGCAATCAGTATCTAAGAGATTGTTTTTGCATAGCACCTTGCTCTATGCAGAGTACAAAGCAGGCCCTCCCTCAGCAATATTTTGTTAAATGAGGTACAAACTCCACTCAGGAAGCTTCTCAGCTGGGTCAAGTGTCCGCAGTTGCCCATTCCTGAGACCACGCTGCAGAACTTGCTGTCAGGAAAGCCATTTGTGGTCCAGGAAATTGTGGGGATTGGCTCTAGGCCTTGGCCACAGAGCCATGTTTGAGCCATGAGCTGAAGCTACTTCCAAGGAGCTCCAGGAGACAGACTAGAAGAGAAAAAGAAACAGAGGAGAGCTGAATGCTGAGGTGGGCTTCCACAGGAAATGGGGCAAGAGTGGAAATCATTTTCTCTGCCTTCCCCCAGAACATCTAGATCTAGACTGGCTAGCTCATGCCAAGAACCTATGAGTTTCTGATGAAGCCTCCTTGGGGCTGATGCCTCCTTGCTCCTCATCCCTGCAATGACTGCTTTACCCTCCCCACCCCACACACTCCTGACCAGTCCCTGGCTCCTGACGACTTGGCCTTGGTAATATCTCTTGACTCTACTCCCTCTCCTTTGCACCCATATCTTAGTCCAGCTCCTCCTTGGGATAATTATAACTTCTCATCTGTATCACTGCAGTCATGTCCCAACTGACCTTAAGCTTCCAATCCATCCATCTCCCTGATCCTACTCTGATTTTTCAAAAATACCTAAATCTTCTCTCCCTTAAACCTTTCAATGCCCCCGACCTTGCCTCTCAGATACAGCTTGGACTCCTAGGAATGACCAGCAAGACCTTCATGCCCTGCTGCACTCTGCCCTTTCAGGCTCTTATTTTTCCCTTGAACCCTCAAACTCCACAGTCACGTGTCCTCTAATGCTTTGTGCTTCCTCTCAACTTGGGCCTTTAAACATCTCTCTCTTCTTTTCTTCTTTTCTCTTCTTTCTCTCTCTCTCTCTCTCTCATCCTCCCTCCCTCCTTCCCTCTCTCCCTCCCTCCCTCCCTCTCCTTCTTCCCCTCTCTCTCTTTCAGTCAAATACCTTATGCCCATTTCCCCTTAATCCTATGTTAACCCACAGTTAACTCTGAAAACCCTTCTCAGGTTCTACCTCCAGAATCTACCATCTGAGGGGAGTACGCCCCCTCCCTACCCCATGCTCCAGATTCTTTGTGTGTGTTGACCTCTAGAAGAAACAGTTAACTACCTCTTTACTAGTCCATCATGCCCCTGAATTGTGAGTAATTTTGTGGTAGGGAACATGCCTATTACTTGTGCAAATCTAGCACCCAACACTCAGCACAGTCTCTGGCATACAGCATGTGCTCAATCACTACTGGGTGGGAAAGAGGGAGAGATGTTTGGATGGATGGATGGATGGATGGATGGATGGATGGATGGACATTTGGATGGATGGACGGATGGATGGATGGATGGATGGATGGATGGACATTTGGATGGATGGATGGATGGATGGATGGACATTTGGATGGATGGATGGATGGACGGATGGGTTGATAGTGCTTAAATAACCTGAGGAGTAATAAAGCATGGTTCCTCCTTCCTGTGTGTACCTCACCTGCTGGTTCAGTCTCTCGTATAGTGTATCAGGCTCTCCAAAGACATTCAGGATCTGAGAGGTGAACAGAATAATGATAGAAGTTGCAGCATGGTATGGGAAATAGAGGTCTTCATAACAGAAGCTTAGATTAAAATAAAAGATCACAGGTGGAGGTTCATCGGGTAGGGTAGAACATCCCCTACCAATGGAAAGAAAGCTGCTTACCACATTCCAGCAGGCATCAAATCAATTATCAACCTGTAAGTCAGGCAAGTAGAAGGAGCTGTATAAATCTCACTTCTCTTTATGGGCTGCCTTCTAGACACTGAATAAGTGAGAATTAGCCAGTTAATTCACCACCATACTAAGATATGCATCCTCATACGTAATCTATGTGTGAAGCTTTGATAACATTCTTAGGATAAAAGCCTAGAAACAGAATTACAGATTTTAAAAGTTTGAACATTTTAAAGACTTTTAATCAAAATTGCCAAATTTATCTTCAGGAAAGTTGTACCCATGTGCAGTCCCACCTTGTATCATATGAGTAGCTGTTTCACCACTGTCTTACCAACACTACAGAATCTATTTTTCAATCTTACCCAATTTGATAAGCAACAGTTTAATAAAATTGTTTTAATTTGCGTCTCTTTGATAACTACTAAAGTTGATCTTTTTGATAAGTATGGGTTGTTCTGTGAATTTCATGTTAATTTTCTTGGCCTACTTCCCAGTTGGATTTCTTGTCCTTTATTATTGATTTGTAAAGGCTTATTTTAATATATTAACATTATTAATCCTTTACTATATATTGTAAATACTTTTTCCATCTCTTAAGAAATATAACTCTCCCACCCCAAGATTGGAAGTGAATTAATGAAACTGTATTAAGAACTTAGTTCAAGGTCCTGAGCCAAATGCTCCTGGGTATGCAAGGATGTATAAAGCATGCCACCTGTTCTCAAGAAATCTGCAGCCTAGTATATCTAATTCAGATGATTAGGTACTTTTTTAGTCCATTCTCACGTTGCTATAAATATATACCTGAGGCTGGGTAATTTATAAAGAAAAGAGGTTTAATTGAATCACAGTTCTGCAGGCTGACCAGAAAGCATGGTGCTGGCATCTGCTCAGCTTCTGAGGAGGCCTCAAGAAACTTACAATCATAGAAGAAGGCAAAGGGCAAGCAGGCACATCACATGACAAAAGCAGGAGCAGGAGAGTGAGGCAGGAGGTCTACACACTTTTAAATGACCAGATCTTATGAGAAGTTACCATCATGAGGATAGCACCAAGAGTATGGTGCTAAACCATTCATAAGAAACCTCCCCCATGATCCAATTACCTCCCGCCAGGCCCCACCTCCAACACTGGAGATTGCATTTCAACATGAGATTTGGGCAGGGACACACATTCAAACTATATCAGTCACAAACACATCCATGGAGCATTAACAACACTCCAAGTCTTTAGGAAGAGGGGGGACTTAAGCTGGACCTTGGGGATTGGGTCCAAAAGAAGGGAGGGGATAGGTTAGCCCAGGAAGAGGGGAGGAAGCGAGCAGAGGTGCAGAGGTGGGAAAGCTCAAGGAGTCTAATGTAGCCTGTGCGAGTGGTGCACAGATCTGTGTGGGTGAGTGGTGGAAGGTAAGGTCAGCCAGAGAGGGTCTAGGATGCCAAGACGTTCCCACAGCATTGTCTCAAAGAGGCTGTTTCTCTTTCCTGGTTAGGCCAAGCAAAAGGTTTTGCCTCTGAGCTGCTCAGATAAGTGTGCATGCTGTGTACGTTCCACTCTTTTATGATGACTGTTGTTTGTCTGAATTGATTAGCCTTTCTGTGTGGGAGCCATCTGCTGTCTGTCAGGCTCCTTGTCTCACCAGCATGTTGATTTCAATAAAATATTACAGCACTTGGAGTCTGCTGGGGAGTTCGATGCTGTGAATCCCACACATTCAAATTAGAATTAGATTGAAAGCCACTTAATGTTCTTCCCCCATTGCCTTCTCTCTTGGTCAACAGCATCTAAAGTGAAGCATTATAGGTATTATCTTGGGCTGCCCAGTACATTCTGCCCCATCTCCTTTCTTCTGACCACATAATTGAGTATTTGATTCTGGCTTGGCCACCATAATATCTCATCTCCCTGGATACAGGGATTGGTCCAGAATGAACCTACAACTCAAGCAAGCTTATGGGTAAGAAAAGTTATCTTTCCACTGCAATGATTGGGGATGCATATTTAAAGTTATTGGTGGTCATCTTTGCTGGCATACAGAAAACGCCAAGCAGATATAAGCAAACAGGAGAGACAAATAACTCCCTACAAGTCTTGGGACCTAGGTTCCTACATCTCTTCCTTCAGCTCTAGGAGCTACCTCAATTTCTTCCCAGCTACAGACAACTTTATGTTTCTTTTTGATTAAGCCAATTCATGAATACACTGTGCCATAATCCACCTAGTTGCTCATTCCAGGCATGTGGGAGTCATCTTCAAATCTTGTTCTTTCACCCCAAAATCTAATCAATCTACCAAATTCTCTTGATTCTATCTCCAAAAAGGTCTCTTGTCTCTCATCTGGATCATACAACAGCTTTCTAACTGGCCTCCCCAGGATCTTGAATCCTTCAAATTCATCTTCCAAAATGCTACCAAGGTGGTCTTTGCTTCAAAAACTTTGCCTCAAAGACAAGTCTAAACTTCTAAACACAAGGTACTGGCCTAAAACATCTCAATCAGTCATGGTAATGCCATCCCCCTGTCTGGAGCTCGGTTGGAGATGAGCCTGTGACTTGGCATGTGCTGAGAAGCAGAATGTCCTCTGTGGAGCTTTGGAAAAGGTTTCTTTGTTCTTGAAAAGAGATATAAGGAAGAGGAAGTCTCCATCTGGCCCTACCCCACCTCTTCAGTCCCAACTTTTAATGTATTCCATCTTCCAGCTCTTTTATGCTCTGAGCTTTTATACATGTTCTTCCTCGTGGCTAGATCTTTCACACCCTGTTCATCTGGTTACTCCTCCAGCCCTCCAAAATGCAGCTCACACTGCAGTTCTTTTGCAGAATGATCATAGCCCTACTCCTGACAACATGAGCATAACCCTCCTCTGGGGATTCATGGCACTTTGGTGTTTGAGTCAATGACAAGGAGATGACAGAGAAAAGCAGTGATGAGCATGGGCTCTGAGTCAGCAGACCTTAGATTGAGTTCTAGCTCTCACACTTACTAGCCATGAAAACTTGAACAAGGCACCTAATCCTTCTGAGGCTCACTTCATTCAATGACAAATGGGAGAAATCAGGGTAACTGTAAAAATTAAATGTAAAACTTGGTAAAGTTCTTAGGTATGATATAGCAGATACTCAATAAAGGACAGCTTTGTTATATTTATAATTATATATTATCAGTATATCTATTTATCCTTTCACCTATCTCCTCACCTCAACCTTCATTGTGAACTGTTTGGGGGCAAAAGCTGAGTACTATATCATCTTATTCTGTTCTGCCTCCATGGCACCTAGCACTGTGTCTAACACATCATAGGCATGCAATGAATATTTATGTAATAACTCTATTCATCTCCCTTCACTCACGGTTTTATTAGGGAAGAGTGAGGAGGGTACTGCTATCTATGACTCCCCAAATACTACTGGAACTTTACATGGCTCAAAACTGATTAATTATAAGATCTCCATGTGAAATAATTTAGAAGTGACCATCTATGAATCAACTAGCCTCACAGGGAATACAAATATTAAATCTCTAATATAGAAAATGCAATTGATTATGTATCCAACATCCCTTTCCCCATTTTTCTTTGCTTATCTATGATTTTGATCAGTTCCAATGCTCAGGGAAGGTGAGCCTATTTTCAATCCATAAATAAGTCCTAAAACATCTCAGTCAGTCATGGTAATGCCATCCTCTTGTCTGGAGCTTGGGTTGGGGATAAGCCTGTGACCTAGCATGTGCTGAGAAGCAGAATGTCCTCTGTGGGGCTTTTGGGAAAGGTTTCTTTGTTCTTGAAAAGAGACATAAGGAAGAGGAAGTCCCTTTTCTTCCACCCCATATTGTTCTGTCTACAAAAGATGCCTTGCACAGTGGTACTGCCATCTGGTAACCATGACGGAAGCCCCATAGGATGACAAGGCAGAAAAATGGAAAGAACTTGGATCCTAAATGCCATTGTCAAGCCCCCTGGAGCAGCTCAACCTCTGAACTTCTTGCTTAACGAGATAACAAACAAGTTTGTCTTACTATCTAAATTAGTTGAGTCAGAGTTTTCTGTTTTTCAAAGCCAAAAACATTCTAACAGATTCACTTAAGTTTATAGCCTTTCTCCCAACATGTCACTGCTCAGCCCTTTCTTTGAGGTCTCAGTTCATGACCACTTTACACATGCTGTTCTCTATCCTTGAGTGCACAACCCATCTTTCACTCCTTTTCCCCATAGCTAACTTTTACTTATCATCTGAAGCTTGATTCATCCTCTTTGAGGTTGGCTACCTGAACACAAGCATGGTTCCTTTTAGAAGCATTCCATGTTCTTACAGGACAACTTGGATAAACCTCCCTCATGCCCCTTTTCTGAACCCCATAACACTTTGTGCACATGTAAAGTCACATTTAATTACAACCACTGATCTTTTTTGCTCTCTCCAACTACAATGAAAACCCCTTGAGGATCAGCACTGCATCTTTTCTCCTGTATCCCTTCGCCCTAGCACGGTGCCTGGACTGAAACATAATAAGCAGTCAATAAATTATGGACAGATAGATAGATACATGGATGATTCACAGTCTCTACCACTGATAGACTTACAAACCCATCAGGGAAACCAGAATAATATGAGCAAACTATAGAATCACAAATAGTGTTGTCATATTATGCAATGTGCAGACTTCCTAACAATTAAAGAAATGCATATTAACACAACCATAGGGTATCATTGCACAATATTAAATTGACCAAAATAAATAAAACATCGAAAATCCAACTGGGTCAACTGTGGGAAAATAGTATGCGTAGGTACTGTCAGTAGCACTGTAAATTGGTTCAATCTGTCTGGAGAGCAATAGGGCAATATGTAACAAAAGCTATAAAATTGTTTGTACCTTTTGACATAATAATTCCATTTTAAGGAAATACACCCTAAGGAAATAACCCAAACCAAAAAAGAAGCAATTTCTCTGAAGACATTTATAGCAACAGTATTTAGAATAGAGAAAAACCAGTAACAACCCAAACTCTAATGGGGCAGCAAGGCTAAGCAGATGATGGCATTTTAGGTACAGGTGAAACTCACAATGTTCACACATAAATGTGTGTGTGTGTGTATATATATATATATATATATATATATATATATATATATATATATAAATAAAATTATTGTAAGTGAAAAAAACAAAATAGAAACAACAAATTATAACTATATAAAATTTTATTTAGAACTCTATGCTTGCATATTGCAAAATACTAAACAGAAATAAGAAATTGTTTAAGACCATTTGGTGCCTGTATTTTCATGTAATTCAACCTCTATCCTCTGCCATTGATGTATCTTATTCAGATATCTATAGTACATACATCTCCTGTTCTCCAAGTCCTTTCAGCATGTTATCAATATGCTAAACCAGCCTGATTTCTTGTAGGTGTAAGAGATGATTAAATATCTCTGTGGACTAAATTATGACATAGAGATGGGGAGCCAGAGCAATAAAGTATACTGCAATCCTTGCCAGGTGAAAGCAAATGTTGTCTTTCTACTGGAACCAAATTTTTAAAAAAACCACTTGCCATATAAATAGCTGCAGAGTAAGTGTCAAGAGCTGAGTTATTTGCTCCAGTGAAGTGGCTATATCTGGAGTAGCTGTCATTGGAGGCTACTTCTTCACATTTATAATAATCTACTACCATTTTTCAGGATATCTCCACTTTCTGCAATGGACAAATAAGTGATTAAAATGGGGTTGTGATAAAAATCACATCTGCACCTTCCAGGTCTCTGATGGCTTCAGTGATATCCCCTGGAGACAAGGTATTGCTTTTGGTTTACTACTTTAAGTCTTTCATTTGGCACTTTCTAACATAGAAATCTTTTAGAAAATTAGGGAGACAATTCTGTCTTGTACTGAACATATCCATTCCAACCATATAGTCAGGAACTGAGAAAAATAACATAGAATGGCTTGGAGTCTACTAGGCCAACTATGATTTCAAAATGTATCATCTGACCCCTACAAGGTTCCCCTCCTGACCAGTGAACCAAAGTGGTATACTGGATCCAACCAAAGTCAATGAAAGATCTAAAAGGTACAGATTCTATTTCTCCCAAGCCATTGTTACCTTGGTAAATCACTCCAGATCTCTTTAAAGACAGTCAGGAGTAGGATTTGCAGTATATACATTTGCTTTAATTTCAGGGTTCTTCCCCAGAGGTATCTAGCCTCTCCTTTTTCCTGTGGGCTTTGGGTCTATGGCTTGAGTTTAGAAATTGAATGAGGAGCAATTATTCTCTATACTTGGTGACTCAAAGAAGGTTTTGTCCTCTAAGTCTAGTGTTTGTTGTTTGTTTGTTTTAACTCTATGGACCAAGAAGGATCTTAGGAGACTGTCCATATATTTCAGTGCAAAAACCTCATAATCAATTAGCCATCCTGAAGATCCCTATGGATCCAGACCATTCTAATTAGCAAACTAGCCTGCTGCTTATTATGGAATCATGCAGTATTGGACATTCTTAGCTGCTTATCCAATAGCCATTCCCCACTTTTTCCTTGCTAACCGAAATGCAATTTTTTTTTGTAGTGCAGTAAAATGCCTAGCTAAAAGTTCTCATATTCCCTTGCAATTAGGTTATAGGTATGTGACTTAGATTCTGAAAATTCAGACACGTCTATGTGAAAATTGGGTTTGGAAGTGAGCAAGATGAAGAGGAAGCTAAATGCAGTGGAACTGACACCTAGCAAGCACAGTGGTAGAGACCGCCAGCTATGTAAGGAGGAGACTGCAGAGCTCAGGCATCCAGTCCTGAGTGTTACCAGTGCCAGGGGGTGGCAGCATCTGACTAAAGCTGCCCCACAGCCACGGGCTTTGTCCAAAGGCATCTTGTGTGCTACCTCATATCCTTTTATAAAATCTCTTTTCTGTTTAAGTTAGCCAGCATGGATTCTGATGCAATTTAGAACATTAAATAATGCATGTACCACCTTGCCTCTGGAGGTTTTACAATTGTCACTCCTTGGTTTCTTCCCCTGAGGATCCTGGCATCCCCTGTGAAATCAGGGATCCCATTTCAGCCACAGCACTCTCAGCATAAAGTCACAGCCCTTATGGCACTCATCAAAGATGTTGGCCCTCCCCATTGTAGTATTTCACAATGCTTTGGTAAAGGAAGCATCTTCGGATCCCTCCTAGGTGATACAGTTAAGGGTGTGTGAGCAGGTTACACATGGATAAATTACACAGGTTACACAGGATAAACCCATGTCAACCTAGCTTTTTTTGGTTCTAGCTTTTTTTGGTTCTTTACATTATATCAAGTTTTCTGGCATCTTGATTCCTTATGAGCCATTAGCAGGTTTCAGTAAGCCATCTGAGAAAATACTTAGAAATCTCAGATACTTGAGACAGCATGTTGAATCTAATATCTCTGATGTACCCATATCCATAAATTCAGCTTCACTTAAAATTATATTTCCCCAAAATTAAAAGCCAGTTTAGATGCTAGGTCACCAAAATGAATAACACTTGTCCCCTACAGTCACCAATGTGTTTCTCAAAGTGTTCTCCAAGAAGCTCTAGGAGACTCTCAGAACCCCTCTAGAAGCTAAGAATACAAGGTTCTGGGCCCTACACTCTACTTTAATCAGAGAAACTTCAAATTCAACTTCCAGCTTTCATTTGAGGAAGAGATCTACAACTTTAAAAAAAAATGGTTAGGAAGCCACTAAAATCAATCATCTTTGAAGTCCACCTGGCAGACTCCATGATTTTCTAGTTCCAATGGGTTGGTTTGATGTTCCTCATGGGATTCTAGGGGAGCTCCCAGAAAGGACTGCATTCCTGCTTTCCTAAATCCACCAACCCTGTCAGGAAACCACATCTCTTTCCTTCCAAGAGCACACTATGACATATACTTCTCTTGATGAAAAGCACAGCACCTTAGAGGCCATACCAGGACCTGTGTGGCACTCTCCATCATATCTACGTACTGGAAGTTGCCTTTAAGTAATTTTCTAAAAAGAATTTATCTAAGCAGGCTCACTAGTATCAAGGGACCATTATGTATCCATGATGTGCTCAGTCCTGTGCTAGGCTTAATGCAGAATTCAAGAGAAGACATACTATCTCTCCATCCATTCATTTCTTAAACCAGTGAATATTTACTGAGTAACTATTGTGTTTCAGGCACTAAGCTGGTGAACACAACCCCATTTCTCAAAGCACTCACCATCCTAGATACCAGAGCCTAGTAGAAACAAAACTCTTACACATAAAACAATTAGAGAACACCAAAAGAATACAATAATATGGGTGTCTACAGATTATAAGTGCCCCTTGCATTCAAAGGAAAAGGAAACAAGTGAGGGCTAAAATAGACAAAAGATCTCATGAAAAAGAATGGGGTTTAGACAGCAAAAGGAGAAAGATAAAAGTTTCCTAAGCAAGAGTGAAGGAGCCACACATGGCAGGCATGTAAGTGCCTTTGCTCTGCAGGTGTTTGTCTTTACTGTCTTCCTCACATGTCCTGGTCAGCTCAGTTAGTCGAAATGCTGATGAGATCAAAGACTTTTCCAGCTCCATAATTCTGTTGCCCGATAATCCTCAGGGAACCATCATTGTACCTGGAAGCCAGTTAGTTTCACATGAAGACAGAAACCCTCTGATCGCTGGCTCCAGACTGTGTCTCTGATGCATCCTATAAATGCATGCAAGCCCCCAGTTAAAGGGAGTTGAGAGAGTATGGATGTCCCAACACAAACCCCAACCCAATCCTCCTTTAAGTCCTAGTAATGATGAGTCAGTAGCATCTTTTCCAACAACAGACTACATCAGTACCTGGCCCAAAGGTATATACTAAACGTTTTTGAGTGATAAGTGTTTAGAGGAAAGGGACCACATGTATTCTATAACTACAAGGTGAATTTGAAGCCAGGGCCAGGCTGAAAGCATCACAATCTCAGCAACATTTGTAAAGGGTGTATCATCTAGGTACAGATGTCTGATTTCAAATTCAGGGCCACCACTTCCCAACTGTGTGACTTTGAGCCTTTGTTTCTGCAATTGCAACGTAAAGATGATAGTTATTGTGAGCAGGGGTTAAATGACAAAGTATTTTGCATCATGGTTAACAAACAGTAATTAATGGTAACTTCGAAAGGTTGATTGATGGTATTTGCAAGTCACCTGTTACTCAGGGAAAAGTCAGATTTGGTAATCTTTGCCTCAGACATCTAACAAAACAATCCAAAGAACCCACTATGTGAAGAATAAGACTGGCCCAGAAACCTGGAGAAACATAGTCCTCCTAAAGATTATTCTTTCCTTGCTGTAGGCTTTCTTTTCCTTCTTGACACCTCATTCCTATGCCTCTAGGCACATCATGTGTGCCCCCTTTCGTACAAGGTCCCCATCACCCTCAGATACTTAATAGAATTAGAAAAGCCCTGCATTGACAGGGACCATGGAAGGCATCTGTCTACACTGCATGCTGTTGGACTTATAACACTGTTGGAAGATAAAGACCTCATATGTGATCTGTTCCCCGCAGGTGTCTGAGTTTTAAGCTCTCAGTGGAATGAGTCTCTGCAAGAGGAATCTCAGACCTGTGATGAAGACGATGATGGTCACTACGACGTCATGCATACAGAATCTGTGCCACGTACCAAGCCCTTTCCAGACATTGTCTCACAGAATCCTCATGTTAACCCAGAGGTGGGTACTCTCATTTGTCTCCCACCCCTTCTTCCATGAGGAAACTGAGGCTTAAAGAGGATAAGTTGTACAAGGTCACACAGCTAGTAAGTAAGAAGATATGACCTAAACCCATTTCAGCTGTCTTTTTAGGGCTAGATTTGTTGAGTTTTAATAAAGCTATAATCAATGGCTTATAGATTCTTGCATGGTTAAGCCAGGCTGAAGGTGACTATGAGGGCTAGCATTGGGTGTCAAAGGGTCTAGGCCAGACAGAAAATCCTTCCTGAGATGATGATACCTTTGTGTATGTATTTGAACCCTTCAGATAGAGACAGAGAAAAGACAGGGAAGAAAGAGAAAGAGAAAAAGAGAGAAAGAGAGAGAGAGAGGCAATCAATGAAAGCCCAGACTTCCCTGAGCTCTGTGTGTCAAGTGGAGATGATAATAGTTAGCTCTAGCTCTCAGGGTGCTTGTGTGGTGTCTCAATATATAGTAGCTATCATTATCAAAGTTTGAAAAATAATGAGATCAAGGAATTGTTCTGTTATTAGCTTCTGAGAAAATGCATGCACTGCTAATTCATAGTCTTCTGTGTGTTATGGGCACCATGGGGTGTGAAAAGCCAGGCTTGGCTGGACAAGTGCTGCTCTCCTCCTGGACTATGGGGAGGACCCTGCAAGCAAAGAATATTCTGTGGCCAGGCTTCCTTTCCTCTGCACTTATACAGGCTGTCTGTCTGTCCATCTGCCCCTCATGCTACATTCCCTTCCCTACTGCTAGGGCCTGGAACCCTAGGTGGTGTGAAGTCTTCCTTTCCTCTCCCACCCCAACATCTCTGTGTCATAAAGAAGGTTGGCATTTTCAGATCCCTCTGTGCAGGCAGAGACTTGCTCTACCTTCTCACAGGCCTCCACACCTGAGGGTTGCCACAGAAGTTATGGGGTCTACTGCCCTTGGGGTTTCCCTAACTCTGAAAGAGGCAGCCAGAAGCCTGGAAGTGGGGAATGGAGTCAATGATCAGGGATAGGATCATTTCCTTCTTTTCCTTTATCTGGAGGCAGAACGAAGTCAGCGAAGCTCTGAAGGGTGTAAAGCAGAACCGCTATCAAATACAAGTAAAAATAGAAATAATACTAGCATCACTTTCTATAGTACCCTTCTTCCCAAGTGTACCTAGATCTATTATTCCATTAATGATCAGACTTCCCAATAATTTTATTCCCATTTGACAGATGTGGAGAAAGCAGGAGAGAAAGTGAGAACATGACTGAGCTTAAGCCAGAACTCAAGGCCCCCGCGGTTCTGTCCAGCATCCTCCCCTGTGTCCTGCTGACTTGGTTTCTCCAGCCACCTTACAAGAGTCCACACCCCAATTCTCAATATAAGGACGCACCAGGGCCAGTCCTGGGAAAGACACCGTCTAACTTGATTTCAGAATATGACCCTTCTCCCACCAGAGCAGCCCTCTCTTTTATCCAGGAGGCTTCATTCACTCCTTATAAGAACTTGGAGCTAATTGCTCCCTGAGAAGAATCAGCTGCCCCAAATGCAGCTCTGAGAATCACTGCCCAGCGAGCCAAAGCGTCCCACATGTCTGGTTCTAAGAGGGTTATGTGTAACTGAGACCTGAACAGAATGGGTAAATAAAGACTTCATCAGTTCTGTGTCAGTCCCCTAAAATCCTTTAGGAGTAGGGGAAATGGTCTACCATCATGGGGGAGTCCCACCCATCAAAGTGAGTGGGAGTCTTTAACTAACTTCTCTTCTGTGAGGTTATAACGCAACCTCATTAAATTGGTCTGTGAGGAGCATTTCCACCGCAAACGGGCAGCCCTGTTTCATCTGGCTTCTATCTGCTGTGGACATAGGCTCTACTTCTTAAGTGGACTCAGCTGTATTACAGGCTTCTGTGGTGATGAGGGGTTGCAGTGAAGCTCCATTTTACGTTCTTAAATATTCATAAGGAGCTTTGCAACATTAATATCTTAGATGACTTACAAGAACACTTAAATACTGGGTCTTCACTCCCCTCCCTTCTCCCAAAAAGTCCCAGCCTGTTCTAATTTGTGTAATGCATTGGGCCATCTTAATAATTGTCCAGGGATTTATTTGGTGGTTGTGCTGTTCTGTCGCATAGGGTGTAATTATGACCCCAGCTTCTCTTATCATGTGCTAATCCTGCTTGTTTCACCAGCAGAGAAGCCAAGATTGGAAAGGGCAAATGCAGGCCAGGGCTAATGTACAGGAATTAAGTTATGGGCCTCAGCCATTTCCCTGGCCCTTCCCTCTCCTCCTCCAGCTTTGTAGCTGCTGAATGGAGAATGAACAGTCGTCTTGGTGTCTGGAGGATGTTTTTAATTAAAGAGCATGTTTTATCAAAAGGAGAAGATTCAAGAATGGGAGACCAGGGCCATCAGTGAGTACCCAAACAATAAACTTTTGGCACACACTGCTCAGAGACATGAGGCTTAGAGACATGGCTTATCCTAAGGTGCCCTGAAACTCTGTTGGCATGGTATTGCATAAAAGCAAAATAGAATAGAAGCTGCCAGTTATAACTGAGAAAACAGGGATAGGGGAAGACTCTGTATCATAAAACTCACTGAAATTTTCTGATAGGATTCAAATACCAGGGGCTCAGGAAAAAATGAAATTAAACTGCTCTAAAACCAGGTACTTCTAGGGCAGACGTGGTGTTTCACAGCTGTAATTCTAGCACTTTGGGAGGCCAAGACAGGAGGATCTCTTGAACCCAGGAATTCAAGATCGGCCTGGGCAACATGGTGAAACCCCATCACATACACACACACACAAAATACAAAAATTAGCCGGGTGTGATGATATGTGCCTGTAGTCCCAGCTACTCAGGAGGCTGAGGTGGGAGGATCAGTTGAGCCCAGGAGATCGAGGCTGCATTAAGCCATGATTGTGCCACTGCACTCCAGCCTGGGTAACAGTATGAGACCCTGTCTCCAAAAAAAAAAAAAACAAAAAAAAAAAAAATAAAACTCGATATTTCTAGAAAGAAATAGATATGGTGGGGCATGCATGGCATTATTTTATGTAGGGTAAGGTCATCTTACATCACTGATACTGTCTAATCACTTCTTGCTTCCAGGTCTAAGCTCAGGGCAGGCTGAAAGAGAGGAGACTGAGCTGGAATAGCATGGCATGCAGAATCTATGTCCATACACACAAAAAATCTGAACACCAGCATTCTGGACCAAACTCATGAAGCTTACAGAACCCCAACACTGAATAATTTCAATAGGGAGATAGGCCAAACACACATAAAAGCATATGAAATCCCTTAGAGGTGAACATATAAAAATGCATGCCAATGAGTAGTACAAAGCTGACTGAAGAATATCTATGCTCTAGAAATAAGCCCGTTGTCACCAGCTGCCATCTTTTCAAGGCAACATCCCATAGTTCTAATTCAAGTTCAAATGTCTGAAGCTGGAAAAGTTGTATGCTGACCTGGAGTTGTGGGCCAACCCTAATCCTTGCCTTTCCCATCCCATTCCTTTCCTCATGCATAACTTCCCAGATGGCCTTTCCCTGGCTGGTGGTTCCAGTGAGACTGCTGTGCTGACCTAGAGTAAAACTGGCCTGGCAGTGGAGACAATAAAGGCCATCCCATTTCATGCCTGGGAAGGTGAAGTCTTACCCCCAGGTTCCTGGAGTTCCTTCCACAAAAACACTTGGCAGAGAAGGCTTCATGGCAGAGATGAGCTTTGAACTGGACTTGTGAACTGGGCTGGTGAGGAGGAGTATTTCAAAAACAGAGTAAGGACAGGGATGGCCAAAAAAGGCAAGCTATGCTCTCAGATGACAAATTGTTTTGCTTATTGGGACAATTTTTTACCAAGAAGTTGTAGGAAATAAGGCTGAGAGAAAGATCAAGGCCAGAGCCTCATCTTTAGGCCTTAGATCTGAGAGCTCATAATTTTCTTACCATACTTGTAACACAGCATCACCTTGTAGACAAATGCCCCACACAGACTGCAAAGATGGCTTTATAACCAAGGCCCAATTAACATTTAATTAATAACGGCGTTCATCTCCATCTCATTCCTGTAAGATTCTGAAATAGAGAGGAGGCCAACTGCTTCCACAACTGGCTCCCACAGGCTCCTTAATATCCTGCTACCGGGATCATGGACTTTTCTTGTCAGAATATGATTTACGGCACTAGTAACAGTCACATACATTTCCATAAACATCTGCAAATGCCCCAGACATCACATTCCATGAACACAAGAGAGGGGAAGCAGAGAGCGGAAGCAGAGAGGGGGTGCTGGAAAGTGGAGGACACCGAGGCAGCTCCCCTAACTTCAGGACATTCAAGCCAAATTTGACTAATCGTGAGCAGTTCTTCCTCTGCTGAGCACCTGAGCGCTAATTACATGCCTGGTTAATTCAGTAATGTACGTACATTGCATAGCTGCACCCGCTCTCTTCCTCCCTCCTCCTCACGAGATTAATGAGGGGAAGAAAGAAGACATTGTTACAGACCTGTTTGTGTGGTTGTTCTTTACACCTCCTGTGATGAAGACCAAAATCAATCCAAGCCACTTGGCATCTGCCTTGCCCACCACTGTGAGGGGTACATAGTCATCATTTAGCACTAATCACATCTCCCTAGCAGTGCTGGAAGGAGGGGTGCCATCGACAGCCTCCAAAGCAGCTGAACTCGGAGGGGTGGCAAGCCTGGGAGAAAGACCAGGATGAGGGTGCCGCTCTCCACAGAACTTTGACAACCTGTTCCTGCATGGTGTCCTGATATCACATCTTCTGTAACCACTGTTTTCAAATGGCCTTCCTAGGGGATGTTGACTTCTAGCATTTTCAATATCAGAAACTTGTCTTCCCACACTTCCCTCCATATGCTATTGGGCCTGTCTTCCTTTTTTTTTTAAGACGGAGTCTCGCTCTGTCGCCCAGGCTGGAGTGCAGTGGCGCAATCTTGGCTCACTGCAAGCTCCGCCTCCCAGGTTCATGCCATTCTCCTGCCTCAGCCTCCCAAGTAGCTGGAACTACAGGTGCACGCCACTATGCCCAGCTAATTTTTTTGTATTTTTAGTAGAGATGGGGTTTCACTGTATTAGCCAGGATGGTCTGGATCTCCTGACCTCGTGATCCACCCGCCTCAGCTTCCCAAAGTGCTGGGATTACAGGCGTGAACCACCGCGTCCGGCCAGGCCTGTCTTGTAGGGACTGAACTAGGTGTGCATTCCAGGGTCAGAGCTGCCTCTTATGGCAATAGCCTGAAATGCTGAGGCCTCCTGGGCCCACATGTAGGGCAGCAGCTCAAGAGGACAGAGAGAGGTGGAAAGAGCAGGAAGGAGGCTTTGCCAAGTGGAACAAGGGGGAAAGCTGGGAATCCTCTAGACATTGAGATATCCAATAAGCCTGTCAACTTAGCCCTGCCATCCCTGCTGCTGTCCTCGGGATAGAAGAGAAGAGATGGCCCCTCCTTCTGCCCCACACACCAAGGGCCGTTCTTTTATGTTCTCCCCCAGTAAAACTCACCTTGGTGTTTATACCCTCATTCCGTCCTTCAGAAAATACTTGCAGAGAGATGGGCCTGGCCTTCTAGAAACAGCCAGTGGAGAAGGAGAAGAAGGGCGAAGGGAGGGAGAAAGGGGGAGAGGAAAGGAGCGGGAAGGTAGGAAAAGGGAGCCACCCCCAAACTGCCCTAGTCACTTTCATATTTCCACGCCTTTCCACATGCTGTTCCGGGCCCTTCCTGCTGCCACGTTTCCCTAATGTCTGTTTAGAAAACTCCTGGTCTTCTTTCAGGTGTCTCCTCTGCTGTGGAGGTGTTCCTGAATGTTCCCTCCACCCCTGAGCACTAACAATCCCTTTTCTGCACCCTCACAGGGCCTGGGCCATGGCCTTCTAGAAACAGCCCTGCCCCCTCCCTCATTCTCTCTCAGAAACTCCCTTCAATTCTGGCCTCTCTGGGTGTGATCTGCTCACCCAGGTCTGGCTGGGCATCCGTGGACTGGAATGAGCCCAGCACCTGCCTGTCTGCTTGCATTCAATTCAACAGTTAAACACCTTTCATGGGGAACCCATATACTGAGCACAGCAGAGGCACCAAGGTGAAAAGACATATTCTTGTTCCAACCAAGTATGGAGTGGAACAAACGGATTGGTACAGTTAGTCTGGTGCATCCATGTACAGGGCACTGTGCGAGTGTAGAGAATGGATTGTTAATGCTGGGGGGTATGGAGGGAACACTTAAGAACCACTCCACCGCAGAGGGAAGGCCTGAAAGAAGACCAGGAGTTTTCTAAACGGACAGCAGGGAAATGGGGCAGCAGGATGGGCCTGGGAACAGCATGCACAGAGCGTGGAGGGTTGAAAGTGGTCAAGGCAATTTGGGGGTGGCTCCCTTTTCTTATCTCTCCCCTCCTTTCCTCTCCCCCTTTCTCTCTCCTTCCTCCTTTCTCCCTCTCCACTTCCCTCACTCATTCCCAGAGGAGCTTTGCCAGAGGCTCAGGGCCAGTGCAAACCCCTCAAGGGACCCTCAAGTTTGAAGAGCGGCCCCTGTCCACACCAAGGAATAGAAGCCAGCTAAACTGTCATTTCTCCCTCCTTTTCTGGACCACTTATCACCAGATTAACACCGACCATGAACTGGTGGACCACTCACCTGCAGGGCATATTTAGATCTTAAAAGAAAGAGAATGTGACGCTTCATGAAACAAATATGTCTCAAAGGGTGGACTTTTAGTCACCAAGAAGAGGCCACCTGAGAGGTATTTTGAGGATGGGACTCCCTTCTCCATTGCCCCTCAAATAATAACAAGGACTGAACCAACTCAGGTGTACTGAGTTGAGTGAACATTTTTTTAACACACCTCATTAGGTCAAAAAATCTCCAAGCCTTTTTCCTCTCAGGATGAAAAATGGAAGCTCTGGGACCTGGTGTCTCTGACCTTTGGAGTCCGTTGGCCATTGGTCATAAGGTGGAAGTGATCAGAAGGCAGATCCACTGCCCGATCCAGTTCCCAATCTGGTTCCCGGCCAGGAGCCAGGCTGGTTCCCCTATGCACTCCCAGCGTAGGAAGAGAATTCGAGGCTATGTGGGGGCCATCCTTAGCGACTCACCGCACCTTCACTTTACATTTTGTCTGAGCCAATTGTACCATTCTACCCCTTCTACTGCCCCTCCTCCCAAACCTTGGTCCCTCTCAGTTCTACAGAGACCCAGGGATACCCGTGGACAAAGTTTTCTGCTTTCAGCTGCAGAACCACCCAGTGATTTGGGGGATCCCTGATTGTTGACAAGCTGTGTGTGGCCAAGCCCCCGGATCAGACCAGCAGTGAGGTGACGTCCCCTTGGTCTGCACCCTCCCCCAAGCCTGCCCAGCCCCCTTTCAGGCCAGGTGATTAACAGTGCTGGCTGGGCCAGTTTCCACTTCCCAGAAAAGGAGAAGCTCTCTGCACAAACCACGTTAATGGGGTTCCACCGCAGCTGCCCATTGACAACCAAGAGCTTCGACAATCACTCGGTCTTTTTTTTTTTTTTTTTTTTCTTAAAAAAAAAAAGGCCAGTCATCCCAGAGACTGCCTTGATTACATCATGGGCTGTTACCCAGCCAGGCTTTTACACAGGCCTACCGGAGAACTCCCTCTGCAGCCAGCCCGGGCTGCCGCTGGGTGGCCATCAGCCATAGATCGCATCTGTAAGTCTTAGAGTTCATTATCTCCCAAATGCTGCCTTCTTTCTTAGATCATTAGAAAGAAACTTGACCTGACCTGTGAACCCTGAAATTGATCGTTGCCTTGAAATGGTCAACAGCCCATTTTCTAATCGATACATGGAATAATTTTATACATATTTAAATTATATATTAACTTTAATGCTTGTTAAATTTATCTACCACTTTCCTCCTGTACTTTTATATTCGCTCGAAGTCAGGCGGGTATATTTACCATTGGGTGGGAGGAAAAGAGAGTGGGAGGAGGATCTAGGCCAACACCAAGGGAAGGAGAAAAGGGGAGGTCCCAAGACTGAGCCTGAGGCAGTGGAGGACTGGGTCCTAGGGCTCTGTGTATGTGTGTGTGTGCGCACACACACATGCATGCATATACGCATGTAAGAGGACATATGTATGTGTGCTTGCATGTCAAAGCATGTGTGTCTCTAGCAATATATATGTGTGTGAGTGTGTGTGTGTCTAGGTATGAGAAAATGATGCATGTGAGAGTGTGTGTACCTGCGCAAGAGTCTGTGTGTCTCTGGGAATATATATGTGTGTGTCTAGGTATGAGAAAATGATGCATGTGAGAGTACGTGTACCTGCACAAGAGTCTGTGTGTCTCTGGGAATATATACGTGTGTGAGTGTGTGTATGTCTAGGTATGAGAAAACGATGCATGTGAGAGTGTGTGTACCCGTGCAAGAGTCTGTGTGTCTCTGGGAATATATATGTGTGTGTCTAGGTATGAGAAAATGATGCATGTGAGAGTGTGTGTACCTGCGCAAGAGTCTGTGTGTCTCTGGGAATACATATGTGTGAATGTGTGTGTGTTTTCTGTCCCATGCACTCTCTCCCAGCTTGTTAAGCCATCCAGACACCTTGTCTAACCCCTACTATTGAGAATTAGAGTTTTTCCCCAAATATGCTTTAAGAAGTTATTGATGCAGGAGTTTTGATTGAAAATGCCAGACTCTGGTCTTACAGTTATCCTGAATGTAGCTTGAAATTTCTAGTATGAAAAAGGGTCCCCAAGGTGCTAAGCTATCTGGAAAGAAGGCCCAAACTGCTAATGGTCTCTAAAGCAGAGGTTCTTAACAGTGTTCATCAACTCTGAGACCCCTGTGGATCAATGAGTCCCTTGAAATCAAAGGGTGTGTGTGTGTGTGTGTGTGTGTGTGTCCAGGGAGGGAGCGGTTTCCTCGAATTCGTTAGATTTTTCAGAAGGTTTACGACTATGGAAGAAAGAGCTGCTACAGAGTAGATGGTATATTTGTCAGGGTGAGGTGGCTTTCTCTGTTTGCCACTCCCCCACCCCCACCCCCACCCCACGTTTAGACTTGCAAACACAGCCCCAGCACCCCTGTTTTGACTCACGATGGGTCTCTAACCTTGTGCTCAGAACAAACACCTGATAGAGAGCCTCTCATACCCAGAGCAGAACAACCAGCAAACAGCCTCTGAACAGGTTCCAAGTTCGCAGCCCCAATGAGCCTGCCAGGCTGTCCTTCCTGACCCTGACCTCCCTGAATCTGGGCCCTCCCAAGGCTTGCACTTTCTGCCTGCCCCTGTGGGTGGGATGTAAATGGACACAAGCAATCCTTCTAGAAAGCCATCTTTAAAGTAGTCACACCTTTCATCCCAGTGATTTTGCTTCTAAATACCTATCTTAAGGAAATAATCAAATTGCAAGCAAAGGTCTGTGCATGAAGATGTTCCTCAGGCCATTAACACCAAAGAAAATCACCGGAAACAACCTGCTGTCCATCATTAGGGGAATAGCTAAATAAACACAGCGGATCCATATGAAAGATTGCTCACCAGCAATTAAGAAGCAGGTTTACATGGAGGAACCATGTGACCAAATTAAATACCAGTAATTTTAATTATTTATCCCTATTTTTAATATATATGTTTAATAGAAGTTTGTAATAACGTGGGGAAAATCCTTGTAATACAATTATACAGTAAAAGCTTGATGTGGTGGAATTTCAACTTTTAATACATAGAAAAGACACAAAAAGAAAAAACACAAAATATCAATAATAATTTTCTGAAGTGGTTTTTCTCTCCTTTTCCTACATTTCTGTATTTTCCAAGTTTTTGTCATCACCATACATTAATATGATTTTTTTAAAGCTAAGTTTAAAAAGATCTCTGCTTTCCAATCCATCCACCACAAAAGTCTCCTCTAGCTCCAGACCCCAAGTTCATGGACTCCAAATTTCTATGTTTCCCTTCTCCTCAGGAGCAGTGCAACTCACCTCTCACGGCTCGCCAAGATTTGCATTCCCCATCAGTCCTGGTAATAAAATCAAAACAGTGCTTACCTCTTCTATTCCTTCACATGTCCACAGCAATTGTTAACTCCCAGAATCCTTCTCAAGCAATCTCTGTTAACTTATCCCCTGTTTATTCAACAACAGCTCAATCCCTCATTTACAAATAAATGTCCAGGTTAGATGAAAGAGTATAACCTGGGTTGTTTCTTCTGTGTTAAAGTAAGAAGAGGGGGTTGGGCAAGAAAGAAAAAAAGAGGAAGTGCGTGAGAGAGAGGACCAGCTTTACTTATGTGGGTTGCTTGCAACTTTCCTGGGAAGACCAAGGTCATGTAATATGCACTGCCTTGACTTTCTTCCCTCCGCCCCAGAGACTCCGTGAATCATTATCATCCATCCTTTCATCCGCCCTCCTGTCTCAAAGGAAGACGTATTCTTTTACTTTGCCAAGGTGCACCCCTCCACCTGGACTATTGATCCCATCCCTTTCCATCTCTTCCAGAACTTTGCTAGATCAATCATCCCCAAGCTCTCTAGTACTTGCCATCTCTCCCTCCCTACTTGCTCTTTACCCTTCTGTAGAGTCACACTGCACAGATTTAAACCCTGCTCTATTGCTTAGTAGCTGGGCAGGCTACTTAAACTCTCAGAGCCTCCATTTCCACTTCAGAAAACTGGAATAATAGCACCTGCTTCACACAGTTTGTAGGAAGACATGAAATACTACCTATAAAACACTTAGACTAGGGACATCAAATGGCCAATGTGAGCTGCTTTAGTTACTGTTATAATCCCAAAGTGTACTCAGTGGGCTTCCAGTTTGAAAATACCTTTCCCAGCACCTTCCCCATCTAGTGCCAAAAATCACTTTTCTCTGTCATGGGAAATATTTTTCACACCTGGAATTTTTCAGCTTCCATCAAATCTCAATTTCTTGTTATCTGGGTGCCATAACTTCACACTGTTCAGCCCTTTCCCTGAGTAATCCTCTCCAAGCCCACAGCTCCAGCCATCATCTGGACAATTACCACTCCCGTATTGGAATACTTTTTTTTTTTTAGCAGGGATTAAATAGATTTTTTTTTAGCATGGATGAAATAGAATAGCTGCTGGAAAGTCAACAGATAGTGTCTCCCAGAGGAAGAAAAGGAGAAGAGAAAAGAAAGGGAAGAGAGAGTCCAAAGCCTACTTTACTTACCACTTTAAATATTAGGTGTAAAATTGTTCTCCACCCCCACCTGCCATCAGGGTTCTCATCTGAGAGTCCTCCCTTTAGCCTAAGGTTTGGATCCTGTTTTGTTCCCCCTCTTCCTTCCCCCTGTCTCCTCTTCATCCTCCTCCTCCTCTTTTTCCTCTTTGTTATATAGCTTGCACCTATGGCTCCCGTGGTATGGTAGAAAGAAAGAAAAGTAGTCAGAGGATTCCGGAGGCCTGTTCGAATCTCAGCTGTGCCACCAACTGTGGTGTGTGCTGCCTCTTATTGGCTCTGCATTGGTAAAATTGGAAAGTATTGCCAATTCCAGAGGGCTGTTGGGAATATTGTGGCCAATTGTTCATTTTCCCCGACTTGGTCTCAGTTTCTTTATCTGTGAAATGGGGGTGATTTGTAAATTCCCTATGAGTAACACTACTTTGAAAGGGTTTGGCTCTTGTCCTCTGCTTTACTTAGGAAGTGACTCCTAATGAGATTTTAGAGGTCAATAAATAATACTTCTCTTCTGAGACAGATGACTCAGAAGCAGCTGAGCCCAGCAGAGGGAGAATGGGCTTCATCATTGCCAGACTGGAAGATGCAAGCCTTAGATCTGTGATAACAGGGGATTTGCTCCCATTACATTCCAGAAATTCAACCTCCCCTCCCCTTCAGGAGACCACTCCCTCTCCCTGGTGTGCGGGAGGCTGCATTTTCTACTTCTCTCTCCAATGAGGAAAGTTTTGTGGGAGCACAGGAGAGTCCTAAAGTTTTCCAGTTGGGGAGGGAAGGTATCATAGTTAAGATTCAAACCAACCTCCTGAATTCCTTGCCTACTTTCCTTGCCACTACACCGTGAAAGCCAAGTGTGTGACAGTGAGAGATGCTTATTACTCCAGCAACCCCAAAAGGGCAGAGCATTCAAGGACTATTTCTGGAGGAGATTAACGTTTCGGTAAGTAAATTCTGGGAAAAGCAGGTTGCCCTCCCTACCGTAGGTGGGCCTCATTTAATCAACTGAAGACTTGAATAGAAGAGAAAGGCTGGGTAAGAGGGAACTTCAGCTGCCTGATTGTGTGAGCTGGGACACTGACCTTTTCCAGCCGTCAGGCTTGGACTGAAACATTGGCTCTTCATGGATCTCAAGCCTGCTGGCTTCACACTGGAACTTACACAATCTGCTCTCCTGGGTCTGTAACTTGCCAAGGGCGGATCTTGGGACTTCTCAATCTCCATAATTGCATGAGCCAATTCCTGAAAATAAATACACACACGCACACACATACACATGCACACACACACATGCGCACACACACACATACACTTGACTGGTTCTGTTTCTTAGGAGAATGCTCACTAATACACCCACTTCAGCTAAAGTTTCCTGGTTTACAGTTTGACTCATCTGGTGATGCTAAGAGGAGGTTCTAGCCAGAGCTGCCCTGGTACTCAGCATCAGAGCATCAGAACAGGACAGCAATGAACGCTGGCCACAAAAGAATGAGAAAAAATATAGAAGGCCCCCAAAAAGAGGTGCCACAGGAAAAGAGAAAAGAAAGTCACGGGGCTTTCGGTGGGGAGCACAGAAAAGGTGCACTTTGCCCCTCAAGCTGGAGGAACCCATGGGTTCGCAGGTCTGCTGGTAAGAAGGAAAGGGGATATCAGGGAGCAGAGAAGAGGGAATGAGAAGTCCCCTGTCCTGCACTGCCTCCTGTAAGTAATGCCACTCCCTCCCCTGGGCCCAGCGTCCTCCCAGCACACTGTGCCATTGCTGCTTCTTGGCTCCTTACTCGTACATGAAATCCCCAGGGAAGGAGCCTATCTTCTTCATCTTGGCATCAGTAAGTGCCCAATATTAGTGGAAGTGGGTGTCTGTTGGTCAGATCCCCAAATTATAAGTCATTTAGTTTATTGTGTGAGGTGGGTCTGCTTGATGAAGGAAAAACCAGAGAGGATGAGTGAGAATGAGGGGTGGGAAACGGTTCCCAACAGCAGCAGCCAAATCCTTGCAAGACAGTAAAGCACAATGGGAGACCAGTGCTCTGAAGCCAGACTGTGGGATTCAGATTCAGTTGTAGGACTGACTATCTGTGTGGCCTTGGGCACGTTTCTTAACCTCGCTGGTCCTCAGTTTCCTCCTCTGCAAAATGAGAGTAACAATAGCACTCACTCCAGAGGATTGCTGGAAGGATTAGATGAATTAAGGCAAGTAAAGTTTTTAGCACCTTGTCCGGCACATAAGCAGCATTAAATGTGTTTCATCAGCATCAACATCATCAGCATTTTGTGTAAGTCCATCAAGTGGCTCAAATTAGTTTTGTGACTAACCTGAGCCGTGCAAGTTCTTTTCTAAAATCCCACACGGAGGTGCAACCTCCTATGAAGGCCACGGATCTGTCACCTGATTCTGACCAGGGTCTATCCTCAAAGGACAGGTTAGACCCAAATGAGGACTGTAATCACAGAATGTCTCCAGAAATCCAAAAAAATCCACAAATAAAGCTCCATGTATCAAAAAACTGGGAAGAGAAACATGAAGTCACCGAAAACGTTTAGCCTCATTCAAGGATGGGGGCGGAGGGAGGATTATTTGTTTGTTTTTGCAAATATTAAACTTTTCCATTTTCTTATAGCAGTGGTGGTTTCATCAGAAAGCTGGAATTGGATGCCCAGATTATTATGAGACAGGCTGTGGCTTAATCTTCTCGATGTTTTTATATTTGAGAATAAAGAGGCATTTGGCACTTATCTAAAATTACAACGGCAGAGAAGGAAAAAGCCCTCGCAGGTACGTAGCTGTGATTGCATACGTACATGTTTTTGAGTTCATTGTGGAATCACAAAATCAAGACATCTCAGAGTTAGAAGAAGCCTCAGCATTTCTCTAACACCTTCCTCTTACAGGTAGGGGAAACTAAGGTCCACAGGAAGGCTATTAATTGCCTGGCATCACTCAGTTATGACAGCATAACCAAGTTTTCTAGGTAGAGAGCTGTGAAATCCTTAAGCAGGGAGAAGGTGTACCTCTTGTTTTCACAGGAAAATTCCCTCCACCTTGCCTCTCTGGACAGGAATGTTCCCCAGTCTTAATTCTGAGCCCCTGCATCGTCTGGTTCTGTCTAACCTCGCTTTCTATCTCTGCCTCCCATCCAGCCAGCAGTGTCTCCTCCATCCTCCTTCAAGTTGCCTCCCACTTGAGTGGCTCACACACTCCCACTGCCAGCACTATCAGAAACTCTCCCACCCACCCACCATGCTGATGCAAATTCTTCCTATCCTTCAAAGTCAAGTGGGAGGCAACTTCTTCTTTGAAGTTGCTTCTGACCACCGTAGCACTGTGAGCACTGTCAATTCCTGAAACCGAAGAGCAAGTTCACAGTGCAGATCCAAGACTGGAAGAACTAGGGTGGACGAAAAGAAGCCCCAAGGAATCCGAGAACCCCAAGCCTCCATCTCAGTTCTCCTCTGGGACTTCAGAAAAATTATTTCCTCCCCAAGCCTCAGGTTCCACTGTAAAAATGTTTAGCCTGTAGAGTTGTTTGAGAATTAAATAAAATTACACATGATAGCATACTAGGTACTCAGGTAATTGGAACTTGTATTTTAAAATGCATTATTTAGCTCATCAACATACAATATGCCTTTTTGTTCTACCGTTGGCTCTTACGCATGTGGGTTTTGTCATCTCAACTAGATCGTAAGGAAATATAATCAAATTCCATGGGAGCAGGAATTTTGTCCCTTTACTCCCTCAACTACCCCCACTGTTTTGCCCAATGGCTGGCACATAGTAGGTGCTCAGTATATATTTGTTAAATAAACAAACTTTTAATGAAATAATGAGCAAACTTTTCTTTCACCCCCTAAAGAATTCAGATTACAATAATAATAGTAAGCATTATGTTTGTATAGTGATGTACACTTTTTGAAGCATTTTGACATGAAGAAATGTGTTTGCTACTCAGATGCTCCTGTGAGGGAAGAAGACCAGGTGTTATTATCTGCCCTGCTTCACAGGTGAGGCAAGTGAGATACAGAGCTAGAAAGTGTTGGAGATAAGGGGACACCCATTTCACAAATCCAGGTTCAGTCCATTTCCGCGCTGCCACACACAATGAGTGTTCATGGAAAGACTGATTAATTTGGGTTCTGATTTTGATCAACCTGGTGAAGCATTTGATGACTGCGTGAGTTCCTAGCTTCTAGAAGAAAGACATCTCTGAGAGTGGTGGCTGGATATAGGGATGCCCAAGCAAAGAAGCCGGGCATTGGGAGGAAAGTGAATGAGAGAAACTCTTCCTTCAGCAAGACAAATTTGTGCAGGGAAATCATGCTTGGCTGGGGAAGCCAATTGGAAAAGAATGATAGAGGGCCAGTTCCTGAGGTTCATCAAAGTCATTTGTTGCAGGTAAGCTCATTTTTCACAGGCCAAGGGGATATTTACCTGGAGTACACCTTTAAGGAATAGCCGACAGATTGAACGGTACAATGCTTTATTATATTTCACACCCTGGTGATTCAATATGATGGAGGCAGAAGGCGGGGGGTGGGGATGGTGCTCAGGAGGGAGAGTAAAGGAGAAAGGCAGAAGAAAGAGATATGAAAATGTCCAGCATTAGTGTGTACTTCTCGAGCACCCAGGGCCAGCCTCAACTGTGGCAGAAGGCACTGGAGGTGCACAAGCAGCCATGCCCTGTGGAGGAAGCTGACCAGAGAGTGGGCATCTGATAGGTTGACCTCATCCTTTCTTCCCAACCACTTGCCCATGTCCCAAGAGTCCTATTCAGTCCCTTCACCATTTCAGAAATGTTTTCACACAGCTCTTGGATCCCTGCAGGCCTGCATTCTAGCCCTGGTTGTAGCACTATTTCAGCTGGGTGAGCTGAAGCGACACATTTCACTCCTGGGTTCCAGTTTCCTCATCTGTAAACGAGACTCTTCCCTAATCGTCCCTAGGCTCCTCCCAGTTACCTTACATTCTAGGATTCCAAATCAGCCCCAGCAAACCACCTTTACCTGAGCACAGCTGGCCGCCTTGGCAGCCCTCCCTCCCCCGCTCCACACCACTTGGCAATCCAGAACTCTGCCACAGGCATCATCGGAAAGGCCAGTGTTGGCCCAGGCTCTGAAGGCAGGAGGGGTTATCCCCTTGACAGTCAGCATCTTTTAATAATTCCCATGCAGGAATTCATCTCAGCTCTCTGGGTAGCTATATTTTTAGCCCTTTCCACCACCTACAAAATGTCATCCCTTGAGCATGCCACGTATCTTTGTGATTTCCACCATCCTCAAGTCTTCAAAATCTCTATGGAGCCTATCTCATTTCTCATCACTTCTCATCCTCTCACTTAAGATTTCACCATTGCTCTTTGCCCCTCGTACCAAGGATGTACACTAAGGATGGAGGGTGCTTGGGGATGAATCGTCCATCACCTCTGCCCTGGTACAAGTCGCGGTCTAGAGGACCTGAGAGGGTTTATGCAAATATCTGGCATATGATGTCATTTCCACTGCCCACAAGGGTGAATAAGTCAAGGGCTATGGGAGTACTTGAGAATGAAGAAAGGATTTCTGCCTGGAAATTGAGAAGGTTTCTCAGAGGAAGTGGCCTGACGGGCTGAGGAGACCTCAAGCAGGCATGGATGTATGTGCATGAGGGAGTGGGGAAACAATCCAGCAAAAGGAACGGCGTGGGCCAGGGAGGGGAGTGTCCAGAGCGGGAGCAGTTGGATGAGTATTTTGGGACACCAGCCTCCTCAAAGAACACCTGCAGCTTTACTGCCCAGAATATGGTTAATTCCCTATAGAGATGGGCATGGAGCCCAGGAACTCCAGGTACATGACATTTCCTGGGAATTAGTCCAGCCGTGGAAACAGCTTTGTTGAAACTCAGGTGGCCAGTGAAGTTGGCAAGCCAAGTGCACCAGGGCATCCCTGACTGTCCCCCAGATGCCACACCTATAGAATCCAGCCTGCACCTAATTGCCCCTGGACATTCTGGAAACACAGGCTAATTACTAAACGCTTTAGTGACACTGGAACCCAAGCCAGTCCCCAGGGAAGAATCCCTGGGATGTCAGAGGTAGTGTGTGCTTTTCTTTTCTTTTCTTTAGGCATTGGGTGGCTCTGAGAGCTTTCTATGTGTCTGGCTCCTATGGTGACACAGTGACAGGAAAGAGACATGTCCAGCCCTCTTCAAGCTCACAGCACAGTTACAAAAGCAAGAAGCCCACAAGAGAGATGGCAAGAGAGTACACTCATAAAACAGGCAGAGTCAATGACAGCTAGAGAGGCAGGGAGCAGATGAAGAAAGAGAGATTTAGGCATGACCAATCTGGGAGGACCTCCTGAAGGAAGCAACTTTGGCCCCTAAGTAATGAGAAAAGAAGAATTTCTGCACCAGTAGTTGTACCAGTCATCTATTACCACATAACAAACTGCATAACAAACCATCACAAAACTCAGTGGATTAAAACAGCAATCACCTACTCTTATTGATCCAGGCTGGACCCTTGGCTCAAAGCTGCAGGTCGGTTCCAGGTGTCCACATTGGTTTCTCATCCTCCTTGCACCAGCTGGCCAGTTGAAACAAGTTCTTATGACCACAGCAAAACACAAGGAGGCATGTTAATGTCTTATCTGCTAATGTCCCATTGGCCAAAGCAAATCATATGGCCAAGCATTTAATAAAGGAAGGAAGGCAGGGAAGGAGGTGAGGTACACATTTTGTCCATCATGAAGTCAAAGCGAGTCACATAGACAAGCCCAACATCATCCAGGCAAGGAAGTGTGTGTGTGTATGGAGGGTGCAGGGATGGGTGGGAAGAAGGCACATTTTTAAAAATCTACTACAGTATTAGAGAAGGGAAAGATATCCCACCTAGAAGAACCAGTTAAGCAAAGATACAGAGGCGAATCAGAGCCTGGTATAGAAACGGAGCCAGGAGGAAATGTGCCACACAAACTGCGCTACAAAAAAATAAGCGTAAAATACAGTCCCAGGGTGGGCAGTAAAGACAGTGGAGACCCACCTGCCTCTGGAAAAGAGAGTGGGCATGAAGCTGGGGGAATAAGTGGTTGGCAAACCCGCTAACTGTCTTCCCGTGCCCTTGTCTATTCTTGATGAATTAAGAAATTATGAATTGGAAACAAGAGAGTTCAAGCCTGTGGGATCTCCTTCCTGGAAAAATATGACAACTCACCGAGCTCCTACCTCCTCCACGAAGATTTCCAAGGTTTACCCAGCCCTGGGCTCTCTCCCTTCTTTGAGCAGGGAGCAGACACACATATAGCAGTGCACATGGACATCCAAAAGGCACTCCATTGCCTGCTTAGATCATTCCCATGTAAGCATCTGTCTTGACTTCCCAGCTAGACTCTCAGCTACCAGGGGCCTGGGACTGTATTTTAAACCTTTTTTTTTTTTTTTTTTTTTTTTATGTAGTCTCTAAACAGCAGGAGCTATATAACCACATGTGGAATAAATGACTGAAGAGTAGACGGTGCTAAGAGAATCAGGCAGCACCGTTCTGGAATACAAAACTGGAGAAAGTAGGTCAGCTGGACCAGCCACAATCAAGACAGTCCTATTAATAGAAAATGCAAACATTATTTAGGGACAGGAGCGTGAAATGGGAAAGGGGAAGGACACTTGAAGGTGGATGGAAACTCAGCCTAGTGTGAAAGCACAAACTTGAGCAGAAATAAAATTGCTGGGGAGGTTGTCTGTTCCTAAAGACATGTAGTTGCCCGTAATGGCCCCAGGGAAAGCTTCCATGGCAAATCAGTCTGTCAGCCACCTCCTGCAGAGGCCAGAGAGGTGTGGCTGGCAGTGCAGACACATGGGACATGCTTGTGCAAAATCTTAGCAGTCACACCAGGGTGGCTGTCCAGCAGTCACACCTGCCCCGTGCCAGGATTTGCCCTGCCTTGTGCTTAAAGTTCCTCCCACTGAAATGAAAGCCTTCTCACCTCACCTCCTCCAGGAAGCCCTCCAGGATAGATAAGACCACAACACTGACTTAATTTCAAATAAAGCACACAAGTTCTCCTTCATTGATAATTCACTTAATATGTTTTACTTAATTCCTGATAAGTTTTTAAAATTGTTTCTCATGTATCAGTCTTATACGTTAATGAAAGTAGACACCATAGTTTTTCTTTCCTATAGGCCACTCCTCCAGGCTGGGCACATGCCTAGTTCTTGTTGAATTCCCTTCAGCAGAATATGGGGTAAATATGTGACGACATTGATGAAGATCAAAGACACCAAACAGAAACCCAGGACCTTCAGACTGAAGCAAGAGATTTGACATAAACAGTGTGACCTTAAAGGGAGCACCTGTGGGAAGGAAAGGACTGTCAGTGACAGAGCCCCCACCAACTTCATACCTGGGCACGACCCCAGCCCCCTCCTGTCTGTGTGGGGCCTGGGGCAGTAAGCTAGCCTGCAGAGAGGAAACGGAAGGGCGAGGAGGTTCCTGCAATGCCACTTCACCCCCGGGCTCTTTACCAGGCTTCCATCATTCCTCATAAACTTGGCCTCCACTCAGGTTCTTTCTGCCCCACCCAAGCCCTTGAAACTGTCCTGATTGCAACAAATCCGCCCCATCTCTCCTCTAATGCAGGGGGACAAGGACAGCTTGTGTCCCCCATGCTCTTTTCTTTTTAGTGAAAGTTCCTCTTGCAAACTCCCAGGACTTTTCTCCCACCTCAGTCAGGACAGAGCAAGGCCAGGCTGCTCAGAGGGCCAGCCTCCCCTCCTAGGGGAGCCGTGGAGCTGGGTCAAAAAAGGGAGCCCGAGGCTGAAGTCTCTGGTCCACGTGCAGTCATCACATGGCTTTGAAAGGCCCGGTCCCAACACGGTGTCTTCCAGGAAGTGATCCTTGGGTACCAAGCCCCATGCCAGTATCTCACAATACCACCCAGGCACGGGCTCCACCCTGTGAGGGGTTACAGGTGTTAGTTAATTCATGTTCTTCCCACACTGGCCAATCAGTTCCTGAAAGGTCTCCTCTCTTGGTTCCTCCAGGGGCCTGGCCCAGTCCTCCAAGCAAGAGGCCATGTCCATTTGACCTGACATCTCTGCCCAGAGAGACTCCCAGGCACTGCTATCCCAGGGTCTGTATCTACCTACAACCTAGATGAAAACAGCCCACAGGGCCGGGCGCAGTGGCTTACTTTCTGTAATCTCAGCACTTTGGGAGGCAGAGGCAGGTGGATCGCCTGAGGTCAGGAGTTCGAGACCAGACTGGCCAATATCGTGAAATCCCATCTCTACTAAAAATATAAAAATTAGCTTGCAATGGTGGCGGATGCCTGTATTTCCAGCTACTCAGGAGGCTGAGGCAGAAGACTCACTGGAACCCGGAAGGCGAAGATTGCAGTGAGCTGAGATCGCGCCATTGAACTCCAGCCTGGACAACAGAGCGAGAGTCCATCTCAAAAAAAGAAAAAAAAAGAAATGCGGCCTCCGGACTGGCCTGACCCTGCAAGGGCAGGTGTTGCGAAGGTCCCCTTCAGGGGCTTAATTGCCCCATATTGAAAACCATTGTTTTGAATCATCCTCCACAGCCCAGGGCCCCTGTTGGCTGGCTGACTGGATTGTTGGTTTTCTTGGCAAAATGACCTCGCTTTGGGGTTGAAGAAGTCATAGGTGAGTGGAGGTCAGTAGGTCAGGGTCCTGGTGAAGCTGTGGGTGGCCGTCCTGCATTCCCAGCAGGCTGGAGGCTGCACCTCCTTTTCGGAGGTTGATTCTTAGGCCACAAATGGTTACACTAGGGATTAATGAGAGGAGGCTGGAACAGACCTTTCACGCCCACCCTGGTGTCTTCACCTACCAGATATAGAGTTTCTTACTGTGTATCAATTTGGTGGAAGAGTTTCTTATTCCTTAGGGAGAAGTGGTTATTCACACACGCGCATGCACGCGTGCGCACGCACACACACACTCCCTCACACTCACACACCCACTCCCTGACATTTTCTCTGGCATAAAGTGGAATCAGGGATTCCTGTTTTTTTGTTTGTTTTAAAAGAACCCCGCATTTGTATCCTGCCTTTATCTTTGCAAAGGGTTTTCATAACTAGTATTTGTAAACCTCCTATTTTTTTTAACTCGCTGAGGTAGGCAAGTAGTTATTGTTATTGCCACAGGAAAAACTAGGCCCATGAGATTAAGTAGCTCTCTGCAGCCAGGAAATACTGCTGGTCAGAAGCAGTGCTCGGGCTGAGCATCCTATAATGTGCAGGATGGTCCCCCCAGCCAAGAACAATTCGGCTCCAAATGTCAACAGAGTAAAGGAGGAGTGTGAAGCTGGGGTTGTAGGCCCAGGTCCTCCACTAACTTGCTGTGTGATGTAGGCCAAGTTCCCTCACCTCTCTGGAGTCTATGCTCTCTGTGGTCTCTGGTGGTTCTGGTGTCAGGACAAGCACTGCCTGGTCAGCTAATCCCTCCTCCCTCTTATTGTGAATGCTCCTCCTATGCCCCACCTCTAACCTGCACGTCCAGTGGGGGCATCACGACCCCACCACTTGACCATAGACACCCTCCCGTGGTCACGGTTGAATGGCTCATGGGTAGCCATAGAACCCAGGTCAGGCCAGAGACCCTCCCTGAGATTTTCAGCTTGGAATTAGAGACAGAGACCTCTCTTGGAGGCCATAGCAGACTGTTTCCATCGGACAGAAGAGGAAGCCTACCTGAGAGGCACAAGCCAACTTACAGAGAAACGCAAAGCTGAGTTCTGGAGTGTGTGAGAACCAGCCCTGGCAGTGCTTGAGACCCAGCCACACCCTGGCTTTCCTGACATTTAGTTACAGGAGCCAAGTGATTTCTCTTTTGGTTTCATCACTTGCAACCAACGATTCCTGCCTAACCCCCACTCCCATTCCCCTTCTCGGGTACCCACCCACAGCATCAAACTTTCTTACCTCCTTTGCAACTAGCAATCACAAGACATGGTCTAGACACTGAGACATCAGCAGATGCCTACTAGGACGCCTCTTTCTTCCTGTCTTAAATAGTCAGCACTCTGGCCCAAGCTGTTAATTCTACTTGCCACTATATTTTTTTATTTTGAGTAAGAAAAAAACACACAAAACTTGTATTTTTTCAAGACATAAGTCATTGGGTTTCTGTGTTGTGCAGCCCAAAACACTCCAGCTACCCTGGCGAAGGAGTCTCCTTTAACAGGGATGGAGGGGGCAAGGGGACAGAGGGCAGGAAC
This sequence comes from Macaca nemestrina, assembly GCF_043159975.1. Taxonomy (NCBI): domain Eukaryota; kingdom Metazoa; phylum Chordata; class Mammalia; order Primates; family Cercopithecidae; genus Macaca; species Macaca nemestrina. Next base: position 44,398,609 of record NC_092143.1, read on the forward strand.
TCCAACCCACAGTGCCTTTCCGTCTGTTGGCGCCTACCTGCTTGCAAAGATTTGAAACACTGACATCAAAATTTGGGGCATCAGAACAGTACAGCTGTTTGACTTGGGAGAAAGCCTGGCTGATGCCAGTCCCCAGGCCAAGGGGGGCTGGTGAGGGGAAGTGTCACAGCATAATACTGACAAAGTAAAGCATCCAGTCTGGATAATCCTCTTAAGTCAAAGAAGAAAATAACCAATGCAATTGATGATCCCAGGACTGAGCCAGGGAGTATACAGGATATTTCTACCCAGTGAGCAAGGGGTTTGAAGGATCAGGTGAGGCTTGGAAGTCTGGAGGTCAGGCCAGAGGTCATCCGGAAGGGCCTGGCCTCTCTTCTGACTGGTTCTCTTGCCCCGCTCCAGGCCAGATATGCTGATCAGGCTGAGCCCCTAGGCCTCCCAGGGATCCTGAGGAAGGAGGATGCAGGAGGTCTCTGCTAGGCGTGTCCTGTCAGGAAATTTAGACCCCTCCCATCTGCAAAATGAGAGTCCACCAGAAAGCATTTCACAAAACTTCACCAAATGTTAAAGCTGGAAGTCATGTTAGAGATTGTCTAGTCCAACACTTATCCAAAAGTGGAGGGACTGAGGTTTAGGGAGGGAAAAGGTCTTGATCTCAGGCACCCAGCACAGGGATGACAAAACTGGGTCAGGGACCTGCACCTCCTGGCTTCTCTCAGGCATTTATCACTGCAAAATTCTCCCTCTCATTTGTTGAATTATTTATTAGGCTCAAGAAATTGCACTAGGATGCACTAGAGTGAGAAGCATCCTAGTCAGGGAAGAACGTAGAAGCGTATCAGCTACCTACTGCTGTGTAACAAATTAACCTACAACTTCATGGTTGACAGCAACAAACATTTATTATCTCACAGTTTCTGTGGATCAGGAACCTGGGGGCTACTGAGCTGAGTGGTCCTGGTTCAGGGTCTCTCATGAGGTTGCAATCAAGCTGGAGACTAAAGCCTGATAAGGATTCTCAGCATGGAGAAAGTGGGGAACAGCAGGGATCCAATGAAAGGGGATGATGAATCTGGGATTAGAAGGAGTTGAGTGAGGCCAAAGTGAAGAAGTGGTGAGAGGTGAGGCAAGGGAAGCTGCAATTTCCATTTCCTCATCACTTATCTCAGGGAGCCTTCTCCAACCCTCCAGACTACTCTACTTGCACCCTGGCTCCCTAAGCTTCCCACTTTACCTACAGCATGGCTGTGTTGTCTCTCAGTGTCCCTCCCTTGCTCTTATACATTGCAAGCTCAGCAATATAAAATAATGATGATCATGACAATAGGGAACAGTTACTCACCTCTTACCAAGTAGATGCCAGGCCATAGGCTAAGCGCTGATGTAAGCAGAAGGACAGTATTTTGAGATAAAAACTGGCTTTTGCTTTCCCCCATGTATCTGTCTTCCTCTGGTGTCTCTAGCCCCGTGAATCAGGCTAACAGGACCAGCTTAGAACAAGGTCTGTGGTGTGGCCAAATGGATGTTTTAATTCACTGAAGAAATACTAGTCCTGAAAGTATTTCATGTTAAGGAATTAGAGGCTTGACTAAGACACAAGCCTTTTTAGGCCAAAAGCCTGACTTTGGCTTCTCACTATCCGAGGGGCTGGAGGACTCTGTGCCCAAAGCCTACACTGGACCCTTAGTGCGGGGAAGAACGGTGCTGACAGGCAGTTCTCACTTAAAGGAAAAACGTTGAGCAGACGGCAGGAGGAGGAAGAGAGCATGACTATGGCTTAGCAATCACTGCCAAGGTCACTGAGATGGGGTTCAGTACCCAACAGGCCCCGAATATCAGGGTAGACTGGACAAAAGAGGCCACAGAAGGCCAAGTGTCCCGGCATCCTGGAATGTGAAGCAGGAGCCCCTAAGCCTGGTCTGCACCTCACCTGGCACCTGTTTGTCCAGGTAGCAAAGGCTGGAGGGGGCATCTGGGCTGACGGGCCTGAGGGCACCTCACAGCACTCAGTGTGTGTTGGGAGAGGGGTGTATACACACCTGCATGTGCTGGACAAGCCACACACACACACAGACACACAAGCACATTGCTGCCCCTTCCTCTAGACTAAAATGACTCTCAGAAAAAAGGGAAGGAGAGGGAGAAGAGGGAGAATCCTGGATTTACTAGTATTTCCCCTGAAGAGACTGCATTTAAAATGGGCAGAGGTGACTTTGAGTTGGCAGAATCCCATTTCTCCCTGTGGATACGAGCTCATGAGGTAAGCTAAATTTGGAAAAATGAAGTTAGTTTTGCCTACCTTCCCACTTACTCTCCCTGCCTCACCTTCTCCCTACCTCCCCAGGCCATGTGGACCCATGAATTCCCCTCAGCCCTCTCACTGCACCACTGGCCTCTGGCCAGGTTCTCCACTCCTACTGCCCTCGTCCTCTGGGCCGGCGACTTTCTCCTAAGCCTGACCCTCCCCACGCGCCTCCCGGGCAGCTGCAGCTCATCAGGAGGGTGGAGAATATGCTGGACACACAGAGAACAGCCTGGGTTCCAGATGGCTCCAACACCAACAGGCCACAAGACCACGGGCAGGTCATTACATGTCTCAGGCTCCGTCTCCATGTCATAAAACTGGAAACATTGGTGATTTAAAAAACAAAAACAAAAACACAAAACACAAAACAAAACAAAACAAAACAAACCCCTCTTCATGCATAGTTGCTGTGAGGCATGAAATGATAGAAGTATTGGATGAAGTCAGAGAGCTTGCCACCTTCCCAGAAACAGTTCTAAGCACCTTCTATGAATTAGCTCATCCAGAGCTCACAAGCCAATAATGTGGATTCTTCTAGTCACCTAGATGGGGCAACGGAGGTATAGAGAGCATTCAGTGACTTGCTTCAGGCCACACAACTTCAGTTAGTGGCGGAGCCAAGGTCTGAGCCCAGGTCATCAGCAGCTGGTGCTCACCCACCTGTCTCTTTCCAGGGAGCCTCCCATCTCCTCAGGTCCAGGAGACTCTGCTAGCCTCTGCCAGCTGCCCCCATCCATCCTAGTGGTTTGCTAGTGCTAATGGGCCAGCTTGCATTTTTATCCCCAGGCACCCAGTAGAGCTCTATGGTCCTCCTGCACTGTAATGCAGACAAGCTGGGGGCATTGACACAACAGGACCAAAGCAGGAGGAGGGTCCCTGATGTCCCCACATGTGATGGGTATTAACCATTTGGTTGCTGGATTGGGGAGAGATGGTGGATGAAGAAGTCACAGGCAGGAGAGGAACCAGAGCCGTGGAGAGGTCACCCCAGGGGTTTGGGCAGCCAATATAAACTTACTTTAATGTCACACCCTGTAGGACCCTCTGGGACCTGCCAGCTGATTATTGATGCTGGAGCTTGTATCCAGTGAAGTGCAAAGTTGGGCCTAGAAGGCTGGCCTCCTGCTGCTCAGTCCAAGGCTCTTTTTACTATCCCAGGCAGTCTCTAAACTGGGCCCCCCTGAGAAACACTGCCTCAAATTTGCACGGCATCTCTTCCTTAGCCATTGGCTCTCCTGTTGTCCTCAGCTGCCTCTCAACCTTACCCAACAGCTCACAGACCCAAGTGTGATTCTCCAGCAGCACAACCTCCAAGGGTGCAGCCTGCAGACACTCACCCTTCCTTGGCTGGACCCCAAATCCCTGGACCCACCCCTGCTCTTAGCAGCATGTTAGTAAATGACTCTCTAGGGGCCTGATAGTCCCTAGACTATCAGGGACTATCTGATAGTAGTCCCTTGCTGGTCCCCGTGGTGTGAATACTCCCACCATGGCCGCTTTCAAGCTACTAATGTTTAAATATTTGTTTGTTATAAACAAACACCACCATTTGTTGTATAGTTCATTGTATAGTTAACGATCAGCTCTTGTAAGCTGGCAGAGATGGTTCCAGCACACCCTCCCCAACCTGCTCACAGACCAGCAGGCCTAGACAGTAAGTGGGAGGCTCTTGGGGGGATGCCGTGGCCACCACTGGGTCAGGGCAGGACGTGCTCTCTTCATTCCGCTATCCACCTCCAAGCCCACATACTCTGAAGTTAAAGCAATGAAGAATCTTTATTCCCATTTCCCTACACCCATGGGTGGAAAGAACAAGCTACCACTGATCTCAACCATTAGTAGATACAGATGTAGACATAGATATATTTCCTGTGTCTCATATATTTTGCAACCTAATGAGAATCAAAAATGGATATATAATTACCATATATTTAAATTTATCTCTGATGGAAGCATCTAGATTATACTCCCCAACTGTGAGAAGGCTTCTGCTGCAGCCAGCGTCATCTTCCAGGGTTCATGGTTTTCCCTGCCTTCTTGCAGGGGGCTCCCATTCTCCAGGGCCATTAGCAGACAGTGAGCCCTCGAAAGCAGCCACTGACGCATACAAACAGTTGCTGGTGGGCCCACCGTTTGTTTGCTTTTCAGCAGTGTGAAGGTTGAGTTGAGTCATTTTGCACCCAATTACTTTGCAGTAAATTTGCCGGATGGTTCTTGTCCTCCGGTATTGATCCAGCATCTCACCTTGAGCTTGTTTATTGACACATCAAATTCAGGAGTCAGGCCCACTCGATTGACCACTTCCCAATTAGGGCATTTATATGATGTCACCAAGGCTCCCTGTCATGTTCCGATGAGAGCCATTTGTTCCCCCAGCCACTGCCGCTGCCCAATCACCTGCAACTGAGTTGCCATTTTTCTCTGACCTTTCCAGAGACAGATGGCAGTCCATAAAATACATCATTAGCAACATGTCATTTTATCTTGCTGCCGTTTCTTCACGTGAAAAGTGTTTCATTCAACAAAAGATTCTGCAGTCGCGTTCACCCCAGCTCACACTACTTCTTTGCTGGAGGTGTAGGTGTTGGAAACCAATGCTTCCTCTCTCCTCGGAGGTGTCCCTGAGCCCTCTCGGAATGGAGGTGTTTGAGCAGTGACACAGAGCAGACTGTGGGTAGGGAAGAGCTGAGATGAGGGTGCAAGTATCAAAAACACATCAGATGTCAAAAAGACAGGGCCAGGGAGTACAGGGATGCGTTCAGACCCAGGCAGTCTCCTGGGTGACTTTCCCCAGTCTGTGTTGGGTGGTTAGCTCAGCATGCGCTGAGTGTGTGCGGCGGTGGCCCCAGGTGGGAGGATGATTGTGGAAAGGCATAGCGCTGCTGGATGCATGCTCTTGGGACTGCACTCAAGATTCAACCCTTCACACAGTTGGGTAGCATTATTACCCTATTTCAGGGACAAACTCACAAGTGGAGAAGGATGAGGTTGGGCACAGGCCTCCTCCTTCCTAACAGAAGGCTAGAAACAGCTAGAATGTGGGCTCCACGAGGGCTGTTTTCTTACCATTGTATCCCTAGGACTATTAAGCCTGGCCCAGAGAAGGCTCCCCCAAAAATGTCTGTGGAATATTGACTGAGAGCAGTTCAATTCAACACAGACTACTACATGTTAAACAAGAATGTTAAATTTGTATTATTTCCACCAGAATCAGTAATTGGCATGGACTTTTGGTGGTTATTCACATAATATGGCTAAGAAATAGGCCAGTCTGGGCCACTCTTGCTGGTAGGAAGCAGTACCAGGACTGGAACCCAGTCTCTAGATGGCAGGTCAGACCCACTTTGCCATAGTGTGTTTGGGGAATTATACAGACAGCTGATGGTCCCATGGGTGTGCATAAGGCAGAATGTCCTCACCTTTTTCAAGTCAAATGCAGACAGAACATGAAACTGTGACATATGCTGAGGTCGGGGGAGGTTCCTAGAGGTCAGAGGTGCCCAACCTGAGGATCTTGCGTGCCACAGAGCTGACTTGACTGACCAGATGGCTGAGGGGTCAATAGCTCAGCAAACCATCACCCAGTCATGGCACTCAGACTGGAAAGTCTGGTGCATGAAGACAATGTGGAATTGGGAGAACTTGACTCCAGCCCAGACATTCCAACTTACACTGTGGCCATGCAAGAACCAGCGGTGGTCAGAGATGTCCCTGGGGTGACTCGCCTGCCCTTCCACTGGCCACTCCCACTTGCTCTCATTGTTTTCTCAAGAAGCCACCAAGTCTCAGGTTAGAATAAAGTCTAAAGAAGCCACTCACAGCATTCTACATCTTGAAAAACAGGGTTGCCCTTCTTAATCTTAAAGGCCTATGGCAATGACCTCCAATTTTGTCCTCCAAAATTAAGGGTCTCTGATAAATCACTCAGCATGGACGTCCATTCTTTATCTTTCATCTCTCTTGCCATAATCTGTGTCTGATCCAATTTGGAGCAATTTATGTGCTCCTGAGAATGGAGAATGCGTGAGCAAGGTCTTTACTGATTCTAGGCAACCAGAAATTATGGGGGGAGAGAATATTTTAACATACAGAGTAATCAGTCCCTCACTAGAAGGCCCACTGTGGTTGAAACACATCAATTCAATATGTCTTTTTTGTTTCCTTCAGCATGCCTGTTAAAAGAGGAACATACAAATTGCATAGGGCATGGCATCTGCCCACAGGAGGGCTTAGTGTCTACTTAGGAAAGTGAGGAACACCCAGGAAATAAAAAAGAAGAGTCACAGTTAAAACAGTGTGAAAGAGACTGTCATGAGAGATCATTATTTCCCTTTATCCTCTTCATTCATCAGAAGAGATCTCTGTCTATCCAAATCTTTGGCCCAGTTTAATGCAATTCAATACAATAAACCCTTTATTGGGCACCTGCCATGTGCCAGGCCTGCAAGGGGTGCAGATCCGAGTTATACATCGTGCCTGCCCCTTATCATTGAGGAATTAGTCTGTATTAGCACTCAACACTTACTCTGGGCCATGCACTGTGCTGTGTGCTGGGAGCACAGCCTTGAGTGGGAGAGCCTTGAGCCAATGCCTGGGAGCTCACAGTCTAGCAGGAAGCAGACAGGTAAGCAGATGAATTAGCACAGATGGAGAGTGTAGTGCAAGGGAAAGTGGGGATACCTGGTGCAGGCTGCAGGGATAGGGGTAATCAAGGCAGACTCGTCTAAGCTGTGACCCAAAGGGTGAGGGAGTGGTGAGCCAGGCCAAGAAGAGGCGTTCCAGGTAGACAGAGTGGCCCACAGATAAGCAGGGTGAACAACGTGTCCTGGTTTGCCCAGGACTTTCTTCTTTGTAGCACTCAAACTTCCACATTATAGGAAAGCCCTAAGTACCAGGCAATTGAGGATGATTGATCACCATCAAGATAAGAAATAGCGTGGTATATTCTGAAAACTGAAATTGGTTCAAGTTTAAGACAAGTGTATAAGAAAGTTATCAAAGAATCTTAGATTTTGTCTACTTGAAAGTTGATCCTAAGGTATCATATTTAAGCGCAGACCTTGGTTGCTGCCTAAGTTCGGATGCTTTAACTTTTTTTAAGCTACGGTATTTAAATTTTTAAATTAATATTCTCTCTAGCTCAAATATGCCTAAAGCTTAAACAGGGACTTTGGGAAGCAGACAGGTAATGTAAATGACTGGCTGCCAGCCAGGTGAGGACAGTGGCCACAGGAGGCTGCATGCCCTGCCCCAAGGCGGCAGCCAGAGGGAATGTTGCCAGATATCCTGATATTTCAAAAGAAGCCCCAAATCGAAATTTTTATGGGCAGCCTCCTACTGTTAAAATATTTGTGACGAATTCAAGATAAGGCAATGCCAAACTAAACACTCTACAGTTGCTAGTTTTCTCCTCTCACGTTACCATTCATAGCACCTGGTAAATGGAATTATCGCCCCCTTATGGCAGTATAGCCAAATTGCAGGATATTCTCCGAGGGGTAACCCCTCTGGCATCAGTGTACTCTAGGGCAAAACAGTCATTGATGAACCCCTTACCATGGAAAATAGTTCCCCACGGAACAGGGTAGGGGCCAAGAAAAGAATGAAGGGCTGAGTTGAAAGCATCAAAAGTCAAAATTTGGCAGTGTCTCAGTTGGGGCAAGACTGGCCCAGGCTCCACGACAAAGAATCAAAGTCAGCCAGCAATTGATCTTGGGTTGAGGCCTTCAATATGACATCTCAGCATGAAATTGGCTGTCTTGCTGGCTGATTTATAAAACTTCAAAGAAAAATCCTCAGAGCAGAAGTCTTGGCCCATCCTTAACCAAGGCAGCCTTCATCCTATCAGCAGGAAGGCCAGGTCCCTGGAAGAGCTGCCATGTTGGTCTGTGCATCTGTATGTCTAAGTCCATTCTGATTCTAACGCAGCTGGAGGCAAAGCTGCCCTGAGTTCTTGCCTCTGCCTTAAGGACTAAACGTTTGTAATAGAGTAGAAAGCTCTGCACCTGGATTTCCTGAACCTTATGTCAACAGGTTCCCCTAACCAGTCACCCTGGCTCCAGATCTGTCCCCTTCATCTTCACTACAGTTGTGGGTCTTTCTGTCTGCCTCCTTTTCACTGATTGTCGAGAGACTTCAATCTCTGACTAGGTAGAGTAGGCATCCACCTCTATGTTAAGAGATCAGTTTTTCCCCATGTGTTCCCTGAAGTCTCTATTCCTTAGCAGGAGGGGATGCCTTCAACTGCACCATGCAAAATGAGATTCAAAATGCAAACAGAAAATAGACACATGCATACACACACACATGCACGTGCACCCACACCCAGTGTACACATTGTACACATATGCACACACTAGACTAGGAGTCAGGAATCCTAGGCTCCCTTCCCAGCCTACCACTGACTCTGTATATAGTTTGGAGGTAGACTTCTCATCTCTGCACCTCGATTTTCTCCTCTGTCAAAAAAGGGAATGGGGGCAAATTCCATATCCTCAGTTGTCCCTCCATGATTTTTTATAAAGTCATGCTAAGATGCAAGCTAACTGGTGGAAGCCCTTTCCATGAGATTGGGATTACATGAAGCAGATAAGGACATATGGTAGTGGGCAGCTGAAAGGAGAGTGGGAGTCCACTGATGGGGAAACGGGCCCAGGCAAGGGTGGGAGAACAACATCTCCAACTTCTCTTCTGCTCAAGGATGGCACTGGCTGCTAGGCATCTATAATATTTGCCTCCTTGTGGAATTCTACATGTGACCCTACCCTCTTGGAGTCCTCTTTCTGTGCCTCCTACTTCCCTCCCCTCACAGTGAATGGGGTCCCCTATATGCAAAGTCCTGTGTCACGTGCCAGGCATATATGGGGTCCCCTATATGCAAAGCCCGGTGTCATATGCCAGGCAAAGGACCTTTTTGCCAGTTTCTCCCCCTGCTTTGGAATGTCTCCCATCACCCCTCACGAGGAGATTGAGGTTCTAGGAAGCTGTTGTCAGATGCAAGGCAGGAAAAGATTTCCTGCCAGAGAGGTAGGATGGCACAGTGGTTAAGAGTAAGGCTTGGGCTGTGTGTGGTGGTTCATAGCTGTAAGCCTAGCACACTTTGGGAAGCCAAGGGAAGAGGATCGTTTAAGCCCAGGAGTTCAAGACCAACCTGGGCAACACAGCAAGACCCCATCTCTATAAAAGTTTTTTTTTTTTTTTTTTTTTTAATTAGCTGGGTACAGTGATGCTGGCTGCCAGCCTATAGTCCTAGCTACTCAAGGGGCTGAGGTGAAAGGATTGCTTGAGCCCAGGAGTTCAAGGCTGTAGCCAGCCATGATCACACTGCTGCATTCAAACCTGGGCAACAGAGCAAAACTCTGTCTCTGAAAAAAAAAAAAAAAGAGTAAGGCTTTTGATGCCTCACAGTCTCTACAAGTAAGCCCCAACTCTATTCCTTGAGCAGATTAATCTCTCTAGACCTCAGTTTTCTTATCTGTAAAATGGGAACAATAATACTTATCTATCCTATAGGATTGCTGTAAGAAATAAATAAAATAATTAGGCATGACAGAGACTTTCAGTTGCATACCCAATCTCTCCTCCCTTTCTAATGGAGCCCCAATTTTGTCCAGAGTTCATTAAAACCAGCTAAGCAAATTATATTTTCCAGCCTCACTGCAGCCTGGATTGCCAGAAGGTAGAGTCTTGCCCAAAAGATGTAACTGGCAGCCCCATGGGGAGGAAACATTTGCTTGCCTGATACAGGTTTTATCCTTTTTTACTGCCTTTGCCCTTCCTCCTGCTGGGAACACAGATGATGGCTGGAGCTGCAGCCATTTTACAACCATGAGGGAAAGGCCAAGGTAGTAGAGAAAGGCCAATAGTAGAGACCTCACCTGTAGCTCACATAAACAACCACCTATACCCAGACTTCCTGTTCATAACCACTATTTCATTTTAGCCACTCTCATTTGGATTTTCTGTTTTATCTATCTAAACTTAATCTTCAGGTGGCTCAAGTGTTTATGTCATGCACTCAGTAAGCACTTAATACCTTTTTTCTAATACATGGGATGGATCCCTGGTGGCCCATTGTAAGGTGCCCTGTAGAGGGAGAAACACCATATAGGATTTTAACACAATATAGTGGGTCTAGGACTTTGCCACTCTTCCGCTGCGTGGGCTTCAGTGGATCCTTTGGCCTCTTGGGTCTTGAGTTTATATATTTGGGAAGGTGTAATAAGTTCCTTCCAACTCTGGCCATCCATAGATCCATGACAGTCTCCCAAGCACATCCAGGTCCACAATATGGCTCCATATGTTCCATGCTCTGTGCCCCAGACTCTCCTCTAACCCCTCCATCTCCCTGCAAAGTTTCCTGAGATCCTGAGAATTTGCCAAAGAAAGGAACCGTTTAAATCAAAGACCATGCTGTCTTAGTTAACTGTCACCAAAGAATACCAAGAGTAACATAAAACCCAGTGGAATCAATAAGTCACTAAATAATTTTGGTAACATTTCACATTAAGGTAGTATGAATACTTTATTAAGAGCTGGTAGTAAATTTCCCTTTTTCTTAAATTATGCTAGAATGTGCAGAAGCATAAATAATGGCTTGGTCTGCTGCTCTGAAGTGCTTCCTCACAAGTTACAGTAACATCATCTATTAACTAGTTTATAATCATTCCGACAGGTCTCTGTGTGTCTCGGAATAATTTACTTTGCAAAGCAACTTTGATGAATCATTTATTCATCATTATTAAAGTATTTATAAATGCTACTTTAATTTAGCCCCCTGTTTCCTTTGCTTCCTTGCAGCATATTGACCAAAAATAGGAACGCTTAGGACAGTACTTCTGCTTGGCTTCGTGGTGTTACTTTAACCAAAAGAGTGCCGTTGAAGCACATGGCTTCTCCACCTACATTATAAACGCACTCTCCATCCTTCCCAGTCTTGAGCATCACGGCTTCTCCACCTACCTACCTGCCTGGTGCTGTGCATATGTTGCGTAAGTGATGGAAGGACAGGGCCCCCATCCCACACACCTGGGACAGGGGGCAAAGAGAACTAATGTTTAATGAAGACCCACTCTGCTCCAGGTGCCTCAACAAATAGTTATTAAGGGTTTCACATGTACCAGACACCATTCAAGCAACTTTGCCTGTATCATTCACTCAATTTTTTCAATGATAATTTCTTTTTTGAGACAGCCCAGGCCGGAGTGCAGTGGCGCAATCTTGGCTCACTGCAACCTCTGCCTCAGTCTTCCGAGTAGCTGGGACTAAAGGCGCCTGCCACCACGTCTAGCTAATTTTTGTATTTTTAGCAGAGACGGGGTTTCACCATATTGGCCAGGCTGGTCTCGAACTCCTGACCTTGTGATCTACCTGCCTCGGCCTCCCAAAGTGCTGGGATTACAGGTGTGAGCCAACGCGCTTGGCCCATTGATAATTTTTAAAAGTTATATAGCACTTTTAAGATGCCAGTCTGTGCTCTAAGTGGTTTGTCTGTATTAATTCAATCATTACAATAGCCCTACATACTGGTACTATTATGATCCTCATTCTAAAGATGCTGGAAATAAAGCACAGAGAGGTTAAGCGAATTACCCAAGGTCACAGAGCTAGGAAATGACAGAGCTGAGATTCAGATCCAGGTAGTCTCATTTCAAAGGCTACACCCTTAACCACCATCTGCCTCTTGATAATCTCATGAGCTAAGCACTATTTTTAGTCCATCTGACAGAGGATAAATCTGCAACATACAGAGAGTCAGTGATGTTTCCAAATTTTCGAAGCTAGAGAATAGCAGAACAAGGATTACCACTCATATGGTTTGACTGCTCTTAGCCACAACTCATAATGCTTTATATATGATCTCCCCATGGTTTACAAATTAGGTGCTATTCCCATCTCACAGGTAAGGAAACGGAACACAAGAGGTGATGTAATTTGCCAAAGGGTCACATGATCATTAAGTGTCAGGACTGAGATTTAAACCCCAATTTACCCAGCTGTTTATTTAACTTTTACTTTAGTTTCAGGGGTACATGTGCAGGTTTGTCACATAGGTAAACTCAAATGGGGTGGGGTTGTTGCACAGATTATTTCACCAACCAGGTACTAAGCGTAGTACCCAATATTTATTTTTCTGATCAGCTCCCTCCACCCATTCTCTCCCTCAGGTAGGTCTCAGTGTCTGTTGCTCCCCTGTGTGTGTCCATTTGCTCTCATTATTTAGCTGCCCCTTATAAGTGAGAACATGTGGTATTTGGTTTTCTGTTCCTGAGTTATTTTGCTAAGGATAATGTCCTCAATCACAGCATATTAGGAAGAGAAGAACACCTTTCATTTCAGGAAGTTTTGACTAAAGACTGCACTCCATTTTCTTCATTTCTTTCATTCAAGTCTCAGGTGCCAGCCCAAGTGCTCAAAGCCCGGCCAGCCTCCAACATCTCTAGCCTCATGGAGGGGAACAAGACAAAGGAGGCTTCTGGATAGTGTGGGGAGGATGAAGCAGGAACCAGGGACACCCCAGTTGAAGAACTTCTTGATGTGGCTCCCTTCACACGTGTCCACCTCCTATCTCCCCAGGGCTCTATCTCAGCCACCACTGTCTCCAAACACCAAGGACAGAAGGAAGGCAAACTATTTTGATACACAGAGAAAGTCTTTTGGGTGAATTTCAGCTAGAAAATAAGTAATCAGAAAATCAGATGAATACTTAAACCAACAGGGGTATGAGGCCAAGGAAGACAGACCCCCGGAAGACTGAGGAATCTTCTTAAAGAATCTTGAGGACTTTAAATGATATAATAAAATTCAACACTGATGAAGGAGAATGAGCTGAAAGTCTTTGCAGCTCTCTCTTTCTCTCTTTATGCTTCAAGGACAGTTGGCTTTAATAAGAAGTTGCACTAACAATGTTAAAATTGAATCCTTGAATGAAGCATGCTTTCAAGAGCAAGAGTGCATACTGACACTTCCAAGACCAGCCACGCTGACCTCCGTAATGTGCCACTTATCTGAGAAGTGACCTTTCAGTGCATTCTCTGATTGCACAGAAGATAAAAGGAAAAAGAAAATCTTAGGAACTTTCTTCTGAGCTGGACTCTTCCTTAGAACAATGTTGCTGTATTAGTCTGTTCTCAAACTGCTACAGAGAAATACCTAAGGATGGGTAATTGATTTAAAAAAAAAAAAAGGTTTAATTGGTTCACAGTTCCATAGGCTGTACAGGAAGCATGATGCTGGTATCTGCTCAGCTTCTGGGAAGGCCTCGAGAAACTGAATCACGGCAGAAGGCGAACGGGAAGCAGCCCCTCACACGGTTGGAACAGGAGGAAGGGAGAGAGCAGGCAGGTGCTACGCTCTTTTAAAACAACCAGATCTCATGATATCATGAGAACAGCACTAGGGGGATGGTGCTGAACCATTCACAAGAAACTGCCCCTGTTATCCAATCACCTCCAGCATTGGGGATTACATTTCAATATGAGAGTTGGGCAGGGACACAGATCCAAACCATATCAGTTGCTCATGCTATCAAAAAAAAAATTAGGCCCCGTACAAAACCTAGAGCTGATTGACAGTCCTTGGATTCTAAAACAAGACATTTTTGTTAGTTACTGAAAAATGAAGAGGCACCAATGAAACGGAGACTTTTGATATGCATGAGGTATTGGACTAAGGGGGAAAGTCCAAGCAGACAAGGAGGCCGAGAATGAGATGTCGGACACAGGAAAGTCTTTTTTTTTTTTTTTTTTTTTTTTTTAATTTGAGACAGAGTCTCACTAGGTCACCCAGGCTGGAGTAAGTGGTGTGATCTCAGCTCACTGCAACCTCCACCTCCCAGTTTCAAGTGATTCTCCCGCCTCAGCCTCCTGACTTGCTAGGATTACAGGAGCCCACCATGACGCCTGGCTAATTTTTTTTTATTTTTAGTAGAGACAGGGTTTCACCACGTTGGCCAGACTAGTCTCGAACTGACCTCAAGCGATCCGCCCACCTCGGCCTCCCGAAGTGCTAGGATTACAGGTGTGAGCCACCACACCCGACCAGGAAAGTCTTTTAGAGCTCCTCAACTTATTAAGTCAACACTGCACTTAAACGACTGCTAAATCCAATACAGACTGAGAACACCTGCCCCATGGAAAGCTCTAGTGCAGCCCCAACTCTTCCATCCATTTCATCCATTTAACAAATATGATCTAGATGAACACCAAGTATCTCATGCTGTGGTCACACTGAGGACAAAGGCATGAACGAGACATGGTCCTGTCCCCAAGGAGCGAAGTAAAAGAGATAGTTGATTATACATAGATGGAAACCACGAAGTTTTATTACAGCTCAGAAACACATACACTAATCCCCCTGAAGTAAGGGTTATTCTAGGAGGTAGGGAGATGCCCTGATCCTAAGCCAGAGTCAGGCAGATGCCATCTAGACACAATAGGCTGGATGCCCTAAATCACACAGTGGTCCCCAAGCCTGCATCTTAGGGTCCCCAGGTCCAGCCCTTGAGTCCCTTAAACTGAGTGGCTTGCAATGCCTACCACTTTCATATGCTAAGATCATTTCCTGCAGCCACGCAAATAAAAGTGGACAGCAAGCCAGTGTCCTCCTGTTTGCTGCTATTGGATTTATGACATGTCGAGTTTAAATAGCATGTGCAAGGCTCACAATGGAGGTGACACAGAATTCATTTTGGAGCCCATCAAGGCTCTGAGGCCACCTCCTTCTCCCTGCTGTGGCTGGGAGTAAAATTTCATGAAATCCTGATACCAAGAAAAGACCTCTCTGGATTTCCACATTCAACTTTGCTTCTGTCTCTATCTCCTTTCTTTTTTCCTTCAAGTTCCAAAAAAATATCAAAATAGCATAAATCCCTCTTACCAGTACCCAATAGATACCAATTAATCTTTGTGCAAGTTTGCTTCTGCTGTGCATAAACCCTAATCTTATTCCCAGGTTGAATTATTAATCCCTTACAAACAACCACCATCGCCTCACTGCCACCCAGGTGAGGTAACTAGCTCTAATTTAGGACCGCTCCGCCCACCTTTTGTGCTTTTCTTTATTTGCATGTGAGAACTTTCCCCTCTCTGCCCCACCTGCCATCTTCCCTTCCCCCTAACTAGCAAATTAAACTGTGCAGTTGCCCCCAGCTCTTCCCAATAAAGGAGACAACTTGGACTTGACCCATTAAAGGAGAACGCCCGGAAAGACTTGCTACAGTACCCAGCAAGTCTCATTTTGATAATTGATTGGTAAGACAAGCATTTGGGTTGCAAAGCAACCTTAGTAGTCAGGTTTCCATTTTGCAGCAAAACCCCCAAATTAAAAATCACCTCCAGGGGATAATTCCTTTGCAAATAATATGAGCTGGGCTATTTCTGTTTTTGTCAGGCGCACTGTCACTCCAGGCTGGTGTCTCATATGTTATTCTGGCTGCATGAGAGAGGCCTAGAATAACAGCACTGGTAACAGAAACGATGGCAAAAATGGGAATGTCAATTCACAAACATAAAACAAGGGGAAAACCATACTCCTCGACAAAAAGTTGGTGCCCACTTTAAACAAGAGAAAATTACAAAATAGAGCCCTTAAATACACATGGTTTAGTCAATGACAAGGCAGGCAGCACTGGGATGCTGTGTTTGGCTGCAGTGAAATCTGAGTTAGGCTAGAAACACCCCGGAAGCAGGGACCTTGTACTCTTAAAAACAAACAAATGTGATTTGGTTGACTAATTATTTTATGTTCATGTCACAGTGAACTGTGGCTGAGTACCTTAGATTTCTGCCTTTGCTCATGATGTGTCTTCTGATTACACCTTCTCCACCCTTGGCAAATGAATCACTCTTCCTCACCTTAAAGGCTCAAGTGTCTCCTCTTCCAGGAAGCCTTCCTGATTTTTCAGCAGATTTTATCTCCTCCTGTCTCCCATTACATACTGTTTAATAGCATATTCATACCATTACTGGTTGACTTTTCAGTCTCTCCCACTACACTTTAAGCTCTTTGAGAGCAGGAAACACTTCTTACTCCTCTTTTAATCTCTAGCAGCTGGCACAGTGCCAGGAACATGATAGGTATTCAGTAAATGTTTGTTGAATGAAGGGATATGTCTAAATATAGAAACCTATATGAGACAAAACAAAGAGCTGAATTTAAAAGAACTGATTATTCTAGAATCAATCTGTTGAATTAAGTGATTTATTTTTAGCAATGTCTTCCTGAGTGCCTGTCAGATACTTGGCCATGAACTAAATAAGTACATAGAGGTGACAGGAGAAAAGGACAGAATCCCCACTTTCAAGAAATTTATAATCATATTTATGGATTTCTATATTAGGATAGTAGAAAATAGTCCAAGATAAAATTGTGTAACACGGTAGTATCGTTGTGTGGGTACACTGGGTTGGGAGTTAAGAAAACTTTGTTCCCTGTCACAACCTCACCACAAAGTCACTGTGTGACCGTGAGCAAGTTCCTCCACCACTCTGGACCTCTGTTTTGTCATGTGTAATATCAAAGAGTTGAAACAGTACTTAGACAATTGGCTAGTCAAATGGAAGAAGATGAAATTAAATTTCTGCTGCATATCATACAGAAAAATAAATTTCATGTGGATGAACACCTAAATGTAAAATAGCAAAACTCTAAAATCTTTCCAAAAATAGAAAGAAAAAAAAAACTGTAGAAATACATCTGTATGGCTTTAGTTTAGGAAGAATTTTCTTAACAAAATGTGAAAAGCAAAGGCCATAAAGGAAACATCTGACAAACTGAAGCACCTTAAAACAAACGTACACACACCCTAACAAAGTGAAAAATGAAACTACAACCTGGAAGAAGATATCTATAGCCCTCATGATGAAAAATGAAGGAGTAGCCAGAATATCTAAGAACTTTACAAATATATTAGAAAGAGACAAATACATTAAAAACATTAAATGTAATCCACAAAAGAGAATGATTGACAAACTTATGAGAAGATGTTCAACCTCATTAATAGAGAAATCTCCATTTAAAATGATAATAAGATACCAGTTTATACCCCGCAGATTAGAAAAAAATTGAAAAGCTTTATAATACCTAGTTTTATCCAAAAGGTAATGCCATGGAGACTCTCACATGCTTCAAATAGGTATGTAAATAGGCACAGCTATTTGAACAATAACTGGTAAAGTGGAAACTGTTAATATCTCATGACTCAGCAATTTCTCTCTCACTCTATACAGGGAGATCTAGACAAATATATTCCTTGCAGCATCATTTGTTACAATCAGACATTGATAATTCTTGTTATCAATTGGATCACCAGTAGACCGGAAAAAGCATAGTATAGTAACACAGCATAGTATACTATATGACACTATAGTATAGTACTGCTATAGCATAGTATAGGAGTATAATCATACAATGGAACTCTATACAGCAGTGAAAACTAATTCACTAGATCTACAAGTAATATCACAGTTAAATCTCAAAAATGTAATGCTGAGGAAAAGCAGAAAGTTGGAGGATTATATGAACCAGATGGTGGCATTCACATAAAATTCACACAAAACAATCCTACACCGTTATGGATGAAAACTTATCAATGTGGCAAAGTATAAAAACTGGGCAGGAAAGATGCTCTCTGAATTCAAAATTGGAGTTATCTCCAGAAAGAAGAAAATGGTGGCAGTGTGGAGTGGGAAACAAAGGAAGCCTCAATTATATAACATTTCATTTAGTAAAATGAGTAGCAAATAAAACATCCTGTCACACCTCAGTAGTGGACACGAGTGTCTTCTATATTATCCCCTGTACTGTCATAATTTCATGTAAAAATTTCATTATTTTAAAGGGTGAAAAGAATATAGACCAACACATTTATCAGAATTATCTCTGGAGGAGGTAGGATTACGAATAGTTGTATTTATTTATCTATTTTGCTTACCTTATGTTTTCTGAGCTTTCTCTAATGAGAGTTGTCACTTTTGAAGAAAAGTACAATAAAGCTTACTTGTGAAAAGAAAACAACGTGAGAGTGTTTGAAGTACACTGTTTTAAAGAACCTGACATTTAAATTCCATGATTAGGACAGGCTGTCAGGAATAATATGGGTTCTGCCCTTAGCCAAAAGTTGTTCTAGGTCCATGTGAGAAACTTGCAGAGACAACACCAGCCAATGTCTAAACAAATACAAATGGGTTTTGACATCTGCTCCAGGCAGTCAGAAGATGAGACAACAGAACTGCAGAATGACTGCAAGGCCTCAGGACGAGGTACCTGTTGCATATCATACGGAAAAACAAATTCCACATGGATTAAACACCTAAATGTAAAATAGCAAAACTCTAAAACCTTTCCAAAAAAAAATTCCTAGCAGGAACAACACCAGCCAAGATCTAAACAGAGCAAGCTGCAATGCCATCTTAGGCTGGGATCAAATACTAGAAAACCATTAAAAAGCGCCTGGGATTGGGCTCTTTTTTGGTTCCATATGAATTTTAGAATAGTTTTTTTTTTTTATTTCTGTGAAAAATGATGTCAGCAACTAGATAGGAATAGCGTTGAATCTGTAGATCACTCTGGGCAGTATGGTCATTTTTATGATATTGATTCTTCCAATCCATGAGCATGGGATATGTTTCCATTTGTTTGTGTCGTCTATGATTTCTTTCAATAGTGTTTTGTAATTCTCCTTGTAGAGATCTTTCACCTCTTTAGATATTTTCCTAGGTATTTTAGTGTTTGGTGGCTACTGTAAATGTGATTGTCGTCTTGCTTGGCTCTCAGCTTGAACATTATTGGCGTGTAAAATGCTACTGATTTTTATACATTGACTTTGTATCCTAAAAATTTACTGAAGTCGTTTATCAATTCCAGGAGCTTTTTGATGGAGCCTTTAGGGTTTTCTAGGTATACAATCATATCATCAGCAAAGAGAGATAGTTGACTTCTTCTTTTCCTATTTTGGTGCCTTTTATTTCCTTCTTTTGCCTAATAGCTCTGGCTAAGACTTGCAATATTATGTTGAATAGGATTGGTGAGAGTGGGCATCTATGTCTTGTTGCAGTTCTCAAGGGGAATGCTTCCAACTTTTGCCCATTCAGTATGATATTGGCTTTGGATTTATCATAGATAGTTCTCACTATTTAGAGGTAGGTTCCTTGATGCCTAGTTTGTTGAGAGTTTTTATCATGAATGGATGTTGGATTTTATTGAAGGCTTATTCTGTGTATATTAAGATGATAATATGGTTTTTGTTTTTAATTCTGGGAACAAGCCTAGAGGCATCACACTATCTGGCTTAAAACTATACTATAAAGCTACAATAACCAAAATAGCATGGTAGTGGTACAAGAAGAGACACATAGGCCAATGGAACAGAATAGAGAACCAAGGCATAAGGCTCCACACCTATAGCCATCTGCTCTTCAACAAAGTCAATAAAAATAAGCAATGGTGAAAGGACTCCCTATTCTATCAATGCTCCTGGAATAGCTGGCTAGCTATATGCAGAAGAATGAAACGGGACCCCTACATTTCACCATACACAAAATTAACTCAAGATGAGTTAAATATTGGAATATAAGACCACAGACTATAAGAATCCTAGAAGGAAACCTAGGAAACACCATTCCGTACATCAGTCTTGGGAAATAATTTATGACTAAGTCCTCAAAAGCTATCGTGACAAAAATAAAAATTGACAAGCTGGACCTAATTAAACTAAAGAGTTTTCTGCACAGCAAAAGAAACTATCAACAGAGTAAACAGACAACCTACAAAATGGAAGAAAATATTCACAAACTAGGTATCTGACAAAGGCCTAATATCCAGAATCTGTAAGGAAGTTAAACAATTCAAGAAGCAAAAAACAAACCCCATTAAAAAGTCAACAGAAGACATGAACAAACACTTCTCAAAAAAAGACATACAAGGGGCCAGCAAACATATGAAAAAATGCCCAACATCACTAATCATCAGAGAAATGCAAATCGAAACCACAATGAGATACCATCTCATACACAGTCAGAATGGCTACTATTAAATAGCCAAAAAACAACCGATGCTAGTGAGGCTACAGAGAAAAGGGAATGCTTATACACTGTTGGTGGGAATGTAAATCAGTTCAGCCCCTGTGGAAAGTAGTTTAGAGATTTCTCAAATAACTGAAAATAGAACTACCATTAAACCCAGCAATCCTATTACTGTATATATACCCAAAGGAAAAGAAATCCTTCTGCCAAAAGGACACCTGCACTCATATGTTTACTGCAGCACTATTCACAATAGCAAAGACATGGAATCAACCTAGGTGCCCATCAGTGGTGGACTGAATAAAGAAGATGTGGCACATATATACCCCAGAATACTATGCAGCCATAAGAAAGGACAAAATCATTTCCTTTGCAACAAATGGATGCAGGTGGAGGCGGTAATTGTAAATGAAATAATGCAGGAACAGAAAACCAAATACTGCATATTCTCACATATAAGTGGGAGGTAAATATTGGGTACTGGTACTCATAAACATAAAGATGGCAACAATAGACACAAGGTGCTACTAGAGGGATGGAGGTGGGTAAGGGTTGGAAAACTCATGTTGGGTACTATGCCACTACATGGGTGATGGGATTATTTGTACCCCAACCCATAGTACCGTGCAATATACCCATGCAACAAACTCTCACATATATTCCCTGAATCTAAAATAAAAGTTCAAATTATGAATAAATAAGTGCAAAAAATAAAAAAGAGGCTGGAGTCTAGCACAAATTAATATCCTGGTTCTAACACCTACTAACACTGAACTCATTGACAGCATGCTCTTGAGCAGGTTACATTAAAACTCTTTATGACTTGATTTTTACACTTGTAAATTAAAAATAATAATAACCCTTGTAGGGTCATTGGAGAATTAAATAATATTATCCACTATGAAAGTGTACAGCCCAGAGCCTGTGGCAGGCTGGAGCAGGGCATGTTCCAGGTTGCAGCTGAGCCTGTGAGCTAGAGGCTGGAGGCTAGGTGCACACTCCAGGCTGGAAAGGCTTGGGAAGCTGGGCAGTCACATAGGGAGGAGGGCAGAGGACCCACATCAAAGTCTGCACTTTAGGAAGGCTGCTTGACTCCAGAAGGAAATAAATAAACTCAGCCCTCAGAAGCAGGATCTGCTCAAACCTAGAGAGCAGGGAGGCACTGAACAGGCTTTTCCGTAGAAAAACCCGGCTTGCCCCAACTGTGCCTACCACAAGAATGCCACTGTTAGCATGCCAGTCTATCAGGCCTCCAAGGATTTTTCAGTCTTCCAGACCTCCCTTGAGAATGCCATGTGCAGAACAAGGCTCACCCTGAAGGCGTTACCTTGTCAGCTTGGTCCCCAATCTCACAACTGGCTATAAGAAAAATTCTAGGAGAAGGTTACAGGTGGAGCTGTATTGGGGGATCATGAAAACGGCTGGATGTTACAAAAGCAGACCACCTCTTCCCACAAAGGGTGGAAGGGGCCTTTCCAACTCTTCGCATCACCGATGCCCCCTTGCTTCCCACCTGTCCCTTATGTAGGACCCCTCTCTGTTGCTGGGCTTATGGGGAAGAATTACTGTCCCCCTATGACAGTAATGGCTGAGAGCGCTTAGGGAGCTTATGCAGCCTGACATTAGGCCTACAGAGATGAGAGCCTCTTGACCAAGGTCCCGTGGTGGGTTAAGGGTAGAGCCTCAACCAAAGTAACAACAGTGATGATAGCAGCTACCCTTTATCAAATATTTCCTAAGGCCAAGTCCCATTCTAAGTCATTTAGCCCTCACAATGCCCTATAAGGCAGAAACTATTAATATTTCCCTTCCACAGATGAGGAAACTGAGGCACAGAGAGAGGAAGTTTCCCAGTGCTTTTTATATGGGTGCCGAGCTTATGGGCGCCCAGGTTGGAACTCAGGCTTTGGCTGCAGAACCACTGAATAACTCTGAGGCAACACTGCTAGGACACCCAGGTCTTTGGCCTCCTGGGCCCAGGTGTTGCCCCTTCACTAATTTTTCTAAGGCTGGCCCATATCTCTGGTCCTAAATCTAGGCCTCATCCCCATGTCACCAACCCCTCAGGCCCCAAAGGCTCTGGAAGTTTCCCCTCCTTACCTTCCCCTCCTCCTACCTCCCCTTTCACTGAAACAGAGAAGCTGCAGCATAAAGGTGTCACAGAAAGTGACGAATGGAGGCTGACCCCAGGGCAGAGCTCACGTGGCCGCCTCCCTCATACTCACCTGAGAGGCAGGACACTGAGCCTCGGGGTAGGAGCAAGGGCAGGGCACGTTTCCTGGGGCCACCCCCACATCACTAGGGCAACTGGGCAGAGACTTCCCTGCCCCACCTACTCCTGCCCCGGGTCACGGTCCCCACCCCTGCCAGAGCCCCTCGACTGGCTAAGCCATCCTTCAGGCCCAGCTGACATGTGCTTCCCGAGTGCTGGTGACAGGCGCCCAGCTGGAACATAATGAACTGTGGAGATGGGGCAAAGTGCAGGTTCTCCTGCATCAGAAATCACAGCCCCAGCTAAAGCTGCAGGCAGGGTACCCTCACACAGGCGTGTACACACACATGCTTATGCACACTTGCTCACACACTCACTCCATCTTGGCTGCATGAATGGGACCCAGGAAGATGAAGCAGGTCTCAGCTCACAAGGGGTGGTGCCAACTGCACTGCTCTCTCTGAAAGACGAGCACTAACAGCGGCAATTCCTTCCACATAGATTACGTCCTACAGTTTGCAAAGCACTTCCACACCTGCTGGATCAACAGATAAGTAGGGGTGAAAAATGAACTGGACAGTCACTTTGAGTTGAGGCTGAGGGTCCACAGGCAAGCTGCTGAACGTCTTTGTGCCTCTGCTTTACCGTCTGTACAACAGGGTTACTAATAGCACCCAATAAAAGCCACAGGGACTGGGGAGTTAGGGCGGCTTCATTAAAAACCAAGCAGAGACCATTCAGCTCTGCCCCTGTTGGCTTCAGCTGCTGATGGCTGCAACTTCCCAACTGCCCAGTGCTCTAAATTTATCACTTTCCACAGCAGCCACCCTTCTGAGTGACCTGGGTGAACTCCTGGGCAGAGTGACGCCAGCCTAGGAGAGACAGAGGAGGACAAACCATGAATGCATACGCATGCACCACACAGGCATGGCCACTGCAGGTCCAGCCTGTTTCCGATGTCTGCTGTCTCTGCTATGGGCTTGGTGCTGGGCAGAATTTTCAGCCTGCCACAAAGACTCCTGGGGTAAGAATGGGAAGAAATAAGGCCATAACTGCAGAACTGCCAAGAAGTAAACCCACAGCTCTTTTGAGACAGCCAGTGAGAGCATTTAATGTACAAAAGTTAGTGTGGAGATGCCAGCATGGGCTCATTCAGCCCAATGTTCATTCAGAATATCCAGTAAACATCCCCTAAATACCTGCTACCTCCGCAGCTCTGGGATGGGTAGCACGGGGTGGGCAGGAAATGAGAGGACACCACTCAAGCAGGCCTGAGACATAGACAAAGGAGACAGAGATCTTCTCCAGCAACTGCCACAATGCCTGAAATTCCACCATCAGGAATGAAGGCTATGACCAATGCCTATGTTTGCCTATGTGCACATGATAGAGAGATCCTGCTCCTCTTTATGGAATTCTTCCCTTTTATAATTGGTTATACATATGGACAGATGTTTAGAATGTCAGAAATGGATGGGACTTGGGACAGCTTCTAGTCCTTCCATCTTCAAACAAACTCTAAGTCAACATGGAAAATACGCAAAAGTGGCACAGACACAATTGGGTTGGGATGGCAGTGAGTGAGGAGGGCTAACTCAGCCTCTTTAAACCCTCTTTGCTCATGATGTCTCCTGACTTCCCTCAGGGAATTTGGAAAGCACTTCTCAAGATGTATCCTTATGATTAGGCTCAAGTGCAGACAATAAAGGTTCTAAACATGGTGGCTTAAACTGAGTAGTGGTGTTTATTCTTTTTGTTCCCAGAAAAGTCAGATGTAGGCAGCACAGAGCTGACGTGGATCTGGGATCCACAGTCATCTCTTTGCAGACCACTTCTGGCCTCTGCTTCACATCCTCATGGTCCAAGATAGTAGGCTT
This sequence comes from Macaca nemestrina, assembly GCF_043159975.1. Taxonomy (NCBI): domain Eukaryota; kingdom Metazoa; phylum Chordata; class Mammalia; order Primates; family Cercopithecidae; genus Macaca; species Macaca nemestrina. The sequence continues at coordinate 44,423,023 of NC_092143.1, forward strand.
ATGATTCCAGGCTGCTGGGTAGAGGAAATGACAGAGAAGAAAGTCTCACAGAAGGTGCTGAGGACCCATTCACATCCCACTGGCCATGATGTACAGTCACATGGCCACATACAGCTGCACAGGCTGCTGGGAAATGCAGTTTTACTTCCAGGAGGCCATGGGCTCAGCTAAGAGCTTCATGACTGTGAAGCAGAGGGAGAACGACTATGAGGTAAGCAATTAGTGATCACTCCCCTATCGGTTCAATCCCCTACTTTATAAGTAACTAAAATGAGGTGGTAGGGTGATTATAAGATCATTGATTGAGGCCCTAAAGCCCAAGAGATTTTCCCCAATACCCAACAGGAGGCTTGACTTAGACAAAAACAAAAAGATAAGCCCTTGCCTTCCCAGGGGGAAGGGAGATATGGCAGCTAACACAACATGATAAATGATGTGACAAAATAGAATGGGAATAACAACATAGAGCACCCAAATCTCTCTGTGAGGGTCCAAGGGGTCACTGAGAGAGAGTGCTTTGCAGCTGAGGTTGGATTAGTGAGAGAATTGGTGTCTGCTGAGTGGACAAGAATGGGGAAAGATAAATTAGGCGAAGGGAACAGTGTGTACAAAGGCCCAGAGGCAGGATAGTGGACCATTTTCGGAAGCTAAAAGGAGGTGCGATATTGCCAGAACATAAAGGGCAAAGGGGGTGTGATGGTTAATTTCATGTATTCACTTGGAAGGTGTTTTCAGATAAGATTAACATTTAACTTGTTGAACTTTGGGTAAAGCAGAGTGCCCCCAAGGCTTGAATATACATGCATATCCTATCGGTTCTGTTTATCTGGAGAAGCCTGACTAATGCAGGAGATGAGGTTGGACAGATTGGCAGGGACCAAATCCTGAATGGCCTATTCCACTTTACACCATAGAAAAGGGGGAGTCATTGGAGACTTCTGAGCAAGATAGGGGTCAGACTTGGATGTTGAATCATGGCTTAGGGGTATGGTGGGGACAATGGTAGACCAAACGTACTGTTTGTCTACCATATGTGATAAGCACTGTTCTAGAAGCTTTAGATGAGAGTGGTCAAGGCCAGTGGCAGGGAGACAGAAGAAGATAACTGGATGTGCTAGTGGAAAGGGAGCAGAGGCAAAGGAGACTCCCAGGTTTCCAATCTTCACAGCTCCACAAGGACAGAGCCTGATTCTCTTGCCCATCCCTGCACCCCTGGCACTAGCACAGTGTCTGGGACTAGGCCTGCATAATTCTTTTTGGAATCCAGAATAAATAGCTAAAGAGATGAAAACTCCAACAAAGAAGGGTTGTAGGTCCAGCATAACCCTGTAAACAAATGGGGTCTTAATTCAATTCAAACATTTGTTGACTAACTGAATGAAGGGCCCAAGGATTTGAGATGTAGCCATGTCACCCGCATTGGCCCCATATGCCCTCCAACCTGATGAAAGCGCTACCAGGAAAGCAGAGGTGGAGGGTAACATTCAGATTTCAGAGAATGCTGCATTTCTGCTTTTCCTCCAAAATATCCTTTCTCCACTGAGGGATATATGAAACTCCACTGTTTGGAGCTTAACATCCTTAAGCCTGAAGTCCTAGTAAAGGCAAAATCCCATAGGCGAGGATCCCCCTCTACAGCCTAAGAAGACATTCACATCCAAGTGTGATGGTGGCTCTCAGCACAGGAAGGGGTGAGGAAGAGAGAAGTAGGAATGGGACATATCTGAGGGGAAACAGAAGAGATGAAGGGAGGCTGAGAGCCCGTGAGGCCAGCCTCATCCCTTGGCAGTTTTCCAGAAGTTGAGCTGTCTTTGGAGAGGGAGAGGAGGACTGAGAGCAACAGGCTAGAGTCCATCAAAATTTTTGCTGCTTCCTTGAAGGGGACCCAAGTGCTAAGGATGGGAAGATTAATCCAGTGACTAAACTTGGTGGCAGGCTCTTACTGTTGACACATGGGGACCTTTTCATCCCACGTTTTAAATATATTTCTACCCAGAAGAGGCAGTTGACAGGCTTGGAGAGACCTAATGGAAAACAGCAGCTAATACTGCAAGTCAGCAAAGCTTGTCAACCCAGGCGCCATCATCCCTCACCTCCTCTTTCATTTTTATAGGAAAGGCTCAGAAGCAGAGAAGAGAAATTTCAAAAGCCAAACAAAAAATCAATACCGTGGGAGATAACCCAGCATTAATACAAAAACCAGAGAGGGCTTCTTTGTCTCAAGCCTCAGCAGAGCTATCAATCACACTTCTTGGATAGATTTGGGAGGCTACTTTTGCTCATAGCAGGCAGGATCCGTTTTAGTTAAAATGCCTGTGGAGAGTGGGATTTAGGTGGAGTGAAGCCTGATCCAGGGTGGAGGGGGATGCATTGTCCCCCACTCTCAGGTGGCCCCTCTAGGACTCCTAGCCAGTCTCCAGGCCAAGGCTCACAAGACAGGAGGACGACGAGGATAGGAAAAGACAGCTTTGACAGAAAAGCTGGATTGACAGAAAAAAAAAGCCAAAGTAGGAAATGCATTTAATACTTAAAGGAGCCTCCTCCTGGGTACTTGGGCTCAAATCAATGCCCACATTCATAGGACCATCTATTTCAAGGCCAGCAGGGACCAAACTCAGTCAGCCAGTTCTAATCAGGTGTATTCATGGGGTCCTGGAGGCAGCCCATACACAGGGAGGACACAGAGGAGGCACCTCTGAGGAAAAGCCCAGGACCTCTCAGAAGGCTCTGGCCTGCCCTCACCTTCCTGACACTCACCCCATGTTCTCAGGACTCTCCTGAGCTGGATTAAGAGGACTCCACAAAGCCTTAAACAGGATCTAGGACAGAAGGAAGTGCTCCTTCTTACTGCTCTTCTCAGCTTTGTTGCCTCTTCCTCAAGCCCCCAGTCTAGATCCTCAACCCCCCAAGTCTAAATCAGAGCTCTGTCATATGCCTCATTCCCTGCCCCTCTCTGTTTTCCCTTCTAAGCTGATATGGTTTGGCTGTGTCCCCACCCAAATCTCATCTTGAATTGTAGTTCCCATAATCCCCTGTCATAGGAGGGAACCAGTGGGAGGTAATTGAATCATCTGGGTGGTTACGTCCATGCTGTTCTCATGATAGTGAGTTCTCACAAGATCTGATGATTTTATAAGGGGCTTTCCCCCTTTTGCTAGGCACTTCTCTTTCCTGCCATTGTGTGAAGAAGGACGTGTTTGCTTCCTCTTCCACCATAATTCTGAGTTTCCTGAGGCCTCCCCAGCCATGCTGAACTTTGAGTCAAAACCTCTTTCCTTTATAAATTACCCAGTCTCAGGTATGTCTTCATTAGCAGCATGAGAATAGAATAATACACAAGCCCTCATTATTATGTGTGATTATGCATTCATGGATATTGCTATTTGTTTTTCTCTCCCAATTAAGAGTTCACAGATCAATTCCCAGCACCAATCCAAATAGAAATGTCTTCCATCAACAGAAGCCTCAATAACATTCACACAGTCCGCCTAGGATAGCTTCTCCACCTGTCTCTTGTTTAAACCGACATTTTTCCAGCAAAACCATACCTTGTTCTGTACCCATCTTTCCCTTCTCTGGTCTCCCAGAGTTAAACAATCCCAGAGTTCTGTGGGCACAGTCTAAGAGTCACAGAACCTCACGCTGGGAGGGACCTTAAGGAGCATCTCGTAATCTCTGGGGAGCTTTAAAAAAAAAAAATACCTTCTTACCACCTGTCTATCCAGGCAAAAAGAAAAAACAAAAGCAGTACCAAGGCCCAGGTCTCATCCTAGAACAATTATGTCAGAATCACAGGGGGCAGGGGCAGATATTGACATTTTTAAATCTTAGCAGGTGATGGTATTGTGCAGCCAAGGTTGACAACCACTGTCTAATCCAGCCTTTTCAGGAACTCTGCATACATTTGGTGAGGCTGTGTCCCACACAACTCTAGAGGGTGCCATTCACCTGTAGCCCATATCAGTGTGCCCTTGGGGGAGTTGTACAGGGCACCAGCTGCCCAAAGACACCCTCTGGTTTATGTCAAAGAAAGTTGAGGTTCAAGATGAAGCAATTTGGCCAAGTTTGCACAGGTGGTGAGTGTCGGAGCTTTACTGACAGCCCACACCTCCCAGCTTTTCATCATGGCAATCTGCAGTCTCCCACCTGGCTACTCAACGTATGTAGTCCTAGGCGGGTTGAGGTGGCTCATGCCTATAATCCCAGCACTTTGGGACACCAAGGTGGAAGGATCACTTGAGCCCAGGAGTTCAAGATCAGCCTGGGCAGCATAGGGAGACCTCATCTTTACCAAAAAAAATTTACAAAATTAGCTGAGCATGGTGGTGCACACTTTTAGTTCCAGCTACTCCACAGGCTAAAGTAGGAGGATCCCCTGAGCCTAGGAGGTCAAGGCTGCAGTGAGCTGTGATTGAGCCACTGTACTCCAGCCTGAGCAATGGAGTGAGAGCCTGTCTCAAAAAAAAAAAAAAAAAAAAAAAAAAAAAAAAAAAAAAAAAAAAGAAGAAGAAGAGGAGGAGGAGGAGGAGAAAGAAAAAGAAAAGGAAGCATGTCAAGTGTGTAGTCCTTGCTCCAACTTGTTAGGAATACAGATTCTTGGCCCCCACCTCAGATCTCCTGAATCAGAATCTGCATTTTAATCTTCACACTGCCTGTCACACTGCAATACAAGAAAGCTTCCTAGAGGCTGGACCGTACTCCACATCTACTGCTCATGAATCTTCTCTGCACCATGCACATAGTAGGCAATCGATCAATACATATGTGCTGATCAATTGATTGAAAAATCTGTGGTTTGCATTAGATACAGGCCCCCTGAGTATTGCTGTATTGGAAATGACTGACTTTTCTAGTTCCTGTAATCAGCGATGACTGAAATAAGGGGAATTCCTCCTCACCACACCGGAGGTATCCCTTTGCAACTATAAAAACAATGACACTGATAACAAAATAATGTCTTGCTAAGCACACCCAGGGTCCAGTGGATGATTTCATGCCCTTTCTGTAAATAACATCTAATCATCTTACGCAGCCTCATTTAGATAATGGCTCCTTTCATCTCTACTAGAAAAAAAATTAATCCAAACGAGAGAGAGAGCATGAGAGTTCTCCAGGGTTTAAGGCATCTTTTGATTCGAGTTTATTTGCTGACTCCTATTAATCAACCTGATTAAAGGCAACCCGGATCAGGGGAATGCTTCCTTTCAGAGCTTCCGTCTTCCTTCCCTTCTCTGTTGGCACCAGCTCTGTGTCTTCAGGTGTTGACCGAGTCCACAGTACTCCACAGTCAATGGCTTGGATGGCTGCTTGGTTGTTCTGGCCCTTGTCACTTTTAACGAAGTGTTGTCCTTTCTATTTATTTCTTCTATAAACACTTAGTGCAACAGCTCTGGCCTTGGGTTCAAACACACATGTTCATTGAGCAGCTAAACTTTCACTGGGAGTCATAAACTCTAGCCCAATGCAATTGACCATCTTAACCTGCAGCATCAAGTATCTGATTCCATGTATATGGATTTCATTAAATAGCATAACCCCAAATTCCTGACCAAGCAACACGGAGCAGAAGATTGATGGGTAAGAAATAGTCTAAGGAGATATAGCGCAGCTGTTTAACTGATTTAGTGGTTTAGAACTTTGAGGGAGAAATTACAGACCCTCACCCCAGAAAAATGTACATAAACATGTGCTCAAAAATTTGCATGCTGTATCAAGAGTTCATAGGCCTCATAAGGACCAATTTAAGGACTTTGTTTCAAATATTATAAAATGCTTACTGGACTGAGCTGAATCATCAGAAATCTGGGTGCATAGATATCACATTTTAGTGTCATTGTGCAAGCACTCTTACTAGAATGAACTGTGGTATTGGCTATATCAGCTACCATTTAGAGCCATTCCAAGATTCGTCCCCATTGTTCTATTGAAAAGATATGGCTGAGATTATCATCCATCGTGTTACCTGACTTCTTCTTTAAAATAATCCACAGGAGAAGTCTCTTTCTGGCCTCAGTGCCAAGAAACCTTGTTCTTCTCCACCCCAATTGACCTATTTTCATTTCATGGACATCATAAAGCCTATAACCCATCACATTTCCTTCTCCGCATGGCCCGCCAGGTACCTCAGAGCCAATTCATTGCCCAAGTGTACACACCTCTTTTGGGGTATTAACCTCATTTAGAGTATTAATCTTATCCAGAAGCCAAATTTTCTCCCTTATTGATCTTTTTTAAAAATTTTACTGTATTTTTTCAAATAAATCCTTTTTGGTAGAGTGGAAATACAAAAATTACTTAGTTGTTTTAATTGTTACCGGTCTTGGTCCAGAAGCTGGCTCCATGCTGAACTACTCTGGGACCTGGCTGGGCATTTCTCCAAGACCTGCAGAGCACAAAGACGCTGGCCCCATCCTTCCCTGCTACCAGCACACAGAACCTCACTCATGCTCAGAAGTTCCGTTCTTATCTCCATTCCTTCTTTCTTTCATCAAACTTACTGAGTTACTTCTATGGGCCAGGCATCGTCACAGGACCTGGGAAGGATAAAGAAATGGACAAAGAGTCTGTGCTCTGGCAGATCCCACAGTCCTGGAAGGAAGACAAGTAATTACATTACAATACAAGAGTATAAAGGCTATGGAGAAGGTCAGCAAAGGCTCTGCCAAGGAAATAAAAACTAAGCAGAGACACAGTCAAATGGTCAGGTTGGGGATGTGGAGAAGGGTGTGTGTGTATGTGTGTATGCATGGGCATACACTTGAAGAGGGGGCAGACACCTGAGAGATGAGGCTAGAGAAACAAGCAGGAGCAAGATTGCAACGTGAAAGCTTTGGGGCTTTATTCTAAGGTCAACAAGAAACCACAGAGCAGGAGGGAGGGGTGACCAGATCTGCACTTTAGAAAGCTCATCTGTGTGTGGTATGGGGAATGGATGCGGGGAGACAAGGAGGTGGTAATCCAGATAAGAGGTAATGAACTGCAGGCAGAGAAGTGAAGATGGGGACAAATAAATGCTTCAAGAAAGATATTAGGAAGTAGAATTGTCCAGGGCATCTCCAGGGAAGGGAGACAGAAGAGTGAAGAATGATACGTAGGCTTTTGGCTTAGGAAACTTTCCCAAACATTTAACTCACCATATATTCAGGTTCTCATTAGCTCCACTCATCATTCTGTGATAGAATTTGCCCCACAGCCTAGTAAAGACACAGCTTGCCTGAGTGTATTCCTTTGACAACAGATCTAAGAAGGAAACCCGACTGACATGAAGCCATGGTATTCATGCAGTTTTGTGCTTGTAAATGGAGGACTCAGGAAGCGTTTGTGAATGAATTGGTGAATGAATGCAGAATGGAGATCAGTCTTGTCCCCTTGACTAGTGTGAATTCCCAAGAGTTATCTCTTAATGACAGCTAGCTCAGGACCCATCTCTCCCTATCTCCAGCTCTGCAGCTGTGACACACACTTCACATGTTCTCAAAGCCAAAAGTTTTCAGGGTGCTGAGTAGACACACATGCACAAAAGACATAAGCCAAATCACTCCTGAAATTGCCATTGACGAGAACAGGATATAGATCATTCAGGTGGTGCTATAAAGCAAGTGTTCCCATAGTTAAAGCTAGAGGCATCTGCAAGAGCTGTTACCTTATTGCAATGAGCCCCTTCAGGTGGAGGCACGAAAGTCATTATGCCTGTTAGGGTGGTTTATAGCCTGTGGGCCTTATGTAATGCTCACCACCCGAGAACCTGAATTGCCCTGGGGGCTGGGTGGAAGTGCCCTGCCTTGTTTACTTTCTCCTCTTATGGGGAGGCTTTCCTGGGGCCAGCTTGATGCGAAGGGTGATGGTGTGACTATTATCCGATGTCCCTTTCGTCTAAAGCTGGTCCCATTTTGGGTCTCAGATGTCTATACAGTGTACATACAGTTAGCACTGGGGTTTTAGGCAAAGTTAGCCAAAAAAAACATTTGAAAGTCCTTGAAGGTCAAAGGAAGCTAGAAAAGGGTTGTAGACAAACCACCCTATGTACCACCCCCAAACTCCACCCCAAGCAGAATTCATCAGACAACCTTCCCCTTCACTGCCCTAGTAAACACCAGTACACTGAACTACAGTGTTTTTTGTCTTTTTTGTTTTTTTAAACATGGCTGGCCTACCAGAAGAAGGGTTATGGCTTATAAATTTATCTGCCTTCAGAACCTAGGAAAGACCTTGTAATAAAAATGATATTAAATATGCATTGAATAGATAAATAAATGAAACATGAGGATATATCCTGCCTGAGATTGATTGTATCCCTGAATTCTGAAAGGTTTTGCAGACATAATTGGAAAATGATGGATCAAGTCTTTCAGGGATCATGGTGACTAAGGCAGGAATCAGAAAACTGAACTCATACATGCCACTTTTTCAGGCACAGGGAAAGAATGTATCCTGGAAAGCACAAACCAGGAAACCTTTGTGCTGTTCCTTGGCAAAGTTTTAGAGTAGGTTAAAGGTGACTTGTGCTGAGAAAATCTAGAAAATACTACCTCAGGCAGGTGACTGAGGTCAACATCATCAGTGATAAGTCATGTTGACAGCATGTGCCCCTGACGTGATGCAATGAGCATGGCACTTCACCTCTGTGGTCTTTCCCTCACCAAAAAACCCATAATCCCAGTAATCACAAGATAAACTCAGACAAGTTCAAATTGAGGGTCAATCTACAAAATCCCTGATCTTTACTCCTTAAAATTATCAAGGTCATCAGAATAAAGGAAACCAAGAAAATGTCACAAACCAGGAGAGCCTAAGGAGACATGACAATGAAATGTAACATGTCTTTGATGGGATTTTGGAACAGAAAAAGGACATTAGGACAGAACTTGCAAAATCCAAACTGTGAAGTTTAATAATGGTAAGTGTCAATGTTGGTCTCTTAGTTGTGACAAATGTACCATCATAATGTAAGATGTTAATAGGGAAATCCAGGCACAAGATATATGAGACCTCCCTGTACTACCTTTCCAAGTTCTCTGTAAATATAAAACTATATACAATTAAAGGTTTATTTTTTTTTTAGTAGAGACAGGGTCTCTCTGTCACCCAGGCTGGAGTGCAGTGGAGTGATCTTGGCTCACTGTAACCTAGACCTCCCAGGCTCAATCAATCCTCCCACCTCAGCCTCCCAAGTAGCTGGGACTACAGTCATGCACCACCATGTCCAGCTAATTTTTGTATTTTTTGTAGAGACACAGTTTTGCCACATTGCCCAGGCTGGTCTTGAACTCCTGGGATCAAGCAATTCACCTGCGTAAGCCTCACAAAGTGCTGGGATCAGAAAATGCTCTTTAAAGTGAGTTATGCACATTGAGGAGACAAAGCTATAGTTGTAAGAATCTTTCATGGGCTCAACAATAATTAAGCCTGAGCAGCTAGGCTCATCTGTTCCTATGATAGGGTAGAGTACCCGACCAGGCTCTAGATAAATGCCCTTGTAAACCTGCACAGGTGTGGCCTGGATGGCCGTGTGCTACTGATCCCTTAGCTCAGAGAACAACTGCCCCGGGAAGAGTATTACCGGGTCTGTACCACCTAGAAGGTGGGATGTGTATATAGTGTCAGGTCACGGAATCTCCCCTTCACCCTGAAAATTTAGACTCCTGCTGATCAGGCTGGATAGACACATTAAATTATATAATTGGGATACCAAGAATATATAAACAGAACTGAGACTAACAAAATGAAAATTAAGAAGTATAATGAAAATACAGTTGACCCTTGAACAACACAGGTTTGAACTGTGTGGGTCTACTTATATGTGGATTTTTTCCAGTAAATATACGGAAAAAAATTTTGGAGATTTGCGGTAATTTGAAAAAATGCCCAGACAAAATGTGTAACCTGAAAATATTTTTTAAAATTAAGAAAAAGCCAGGTGTGTCATGAATTCACGTATGTAGATACTAGTCTATTTTATTATTTATACCTATAAAATATACACAAATCTGTTATAAAAAGTTAAAATTTATTAAAACTTACAAATACTTATAGACTGTACATTCTCAGTTAAGAGAAATGCAAACAAACATTAAGATGTACCATTAAATCATAACTGCATAAAACTAACCATAGTACATACTGTACTACTGTAATAATTTTGTAGTCACCTGTTGCTATCTCAGTGAGCTCAAGTTTTGCAAGTGTCCACTTAAAATACTGTGTGACACTAAACCTCTACATGAGCAGTTTCTCTCTCCAGTAAGTTGTGGATTATAGTAGAAAGTGCTCTTTACAGTTCTTGCATATTTTTCATTATGATTAGTACAATAGGGTAAACCTTGGATAATACCATGGGACCCATGCTAAAGTGCCACTAGTGATGCTGAAAGTGTTCCAAGAAACAAAGTCATGACATTACAAGAAAAAGTTGAATTGCTTGATTTGTACCATACATTGAGGTCTGCTCCTGCAGGTGCCCACCATTTCAAGATAAATGAATTCAGGTAAGAACCATTGTAAAAAAAAAAAAAAAGAAGAAAAAAGAAAAAAAAAGAAAGAAAGAAAAAAAAAGAAAAAAGAAAAAAGGAAATTTGTGAAGCCATCACTATAGCTACACCAGCAAGTGTGAAAACCTTGAACTTTCTGCATAATATCTCTTGTATTGAAAATGTAGCTTTTATGTGGGTGCAGGATTGCTATAAGACAGGCATCTCTATAGACTCAAATATGATTCAAGAAAGAGCAAAGTCATTATATGACAAAGCAAAAAGAAAGTGAAAATCTAAAGCTGGAGAATTAAATGCCAGAAAAGAATAGTTTGTTTATCCTAGAAAGAGGTTTGGCTTAAAAAATGGCAATATAACAGAAGCAGCAGCTTTTGTCAACCAAGAGGCAAAAGATAAGTTCCCAAATGCCATTAAGAAAATCACTGAGGAGAAAGGATATCGGCCTGAACAGATTTTTAACACAGTTGAAAGTGCCCTATTCTGGAAAAAAAAAAAAAAATGCCAAAAAGGACATTTATTAAGAAGGAAGAGAATTGAGCACCAGGATTTAAAGCAGGAGAGAGAGGCTAATTCTACTGTTTCATGCAAATGCAGTTGAGTTTCTGATTAGGACTGCCCTGATAAAGCTGCTAACCCGTGAGCCTTGAAAAGATAAACACCAGTCACCAGTCTTTGGCTGTAGAACAAGAAGGCCTGGACAATGATGACCCTTTTTTTTATATTGGTTCTATCAATGTTTTGTTCCTGAAGTCTGGAAGTACTTTGCTAGTAAGGGACTGCATTCTAAAATTCTTTTGATGTTGGACAATGCCCCTGGCCACCTAGAACTGCATGAGTTCAATACCAAGGGCATTGAAGTGGTCTACTAGTTCCCAAACACAATGTCTCTAAGTCAGCCTCTAAATCATGGGGTAATAAAGACCCTTAAGGCAGCTCATTACCTATGGTACTCTATGGAAAGGATCGTCAATGCTATGGAAGAGAATCCCAATAGAGAGAACATCATGAAAGTCTGGGAGGATTACACCATTGAAAATGCCATGAAACTCATGAGGTTATAGAAAAAGCCATTAAACTCACGGGGTTCTGGGTGGCTGGGGCATTGTCCAAAACAATAAATTCCTGCTGGAGAAAACTGTGCCCATGACTTCACAGGATTTATAACAGTGCCAATCAAGGAAATCATGAAAGAGATTGTGGATGTCGAGAAAAAAAAGATGGGGAAATAAGCAGTTTCAGGATATAAATCTTAGAGAAATTGAAGAGTTAACAGATGCCACATCAGAGAAATTAGGAGAAGACAACTTGATAGAGAGAAGTGCTTCTAAACAGGTGTTAGATGATGAGGAAGAAGATGTAGAAGAAACAGCACTAGACAAATTAACATTAGACAATCTAGCACAAGGGCCTAACTATTCAAGACTGTTTTTGACTTCTTTTATGACATAGACCCTTCTATGATACAGGCACTGAAACTAGAGCAAACAGTGGAAGAAGGATTGGTACTGCAAAGAAACATTTTTAGAGAAATGAAAATGCAAAAAAGTTAGGCAGAAATTATGATGTATTTCCTTAAAGTTACACTGAATGTGCCTGCCTTCTGTACCACCTCCTCCATCTCTGCCATTTGTGAGACAGTAAGACCAACCCTTCCTCTTCCTCCTCCTCCTCCTCAGCCTACCCAGGGCAAAGATGATAAGAATTGAGACCTTTATCATGATCCACTGCCACTTAATGAATAGCAAATATATTTTCTCTTATGATTTTCTTAATAGCATTTTCTTTCTCTAGCTTACTTTATTATAAGAATACAGTATATAATACACATAAAATACAAAATACATGTTAATCAACTGTTTATGTTATCAGAAAGGCTTCCAATCAACAGTGTGCTATTAATAAGTTTTTGGGGAGTCAAAAGTTGTGTGGATTTTGGACTATGTGGGAGATGAGAACCCCTAACCCTCTTTTTGTTCAAGGGTCAACTGTACTTATTTACTATATAAAGGGTAGGAGGCACAGTTAAATAGTTATTTCATTTTGTCAAATAAAAGTTTTATTTGGCCCACTCAAGGTCAGGTGTGGTGGCTTATGTCTGTAATCCCAGCACTTTGGGAGGCTGAGGCAGATGGATCACGAGGTCAGGAGATCAAGACCATCCTGACCAATATGGCGAAACCCCATCTCTAGTAAAAATACAAAAAAATTAGCCAGGTGTGGTGACATGCACCTGTAGTCCCAGCTACTCAGGAGGCTGAGGCAACAGAATTTCTTGAACCCAGGAGGCGGAGGCTGCAGTGAGCCAAGATCGCGCCACTGCACTCCAGCCTGGTGATAGAGCAAGACTCTGTCTCAATTAAAAAAAAAAATTATATTTGGCCCACCCAAGTCTCACTGCCACCACCACCAGTGCCCATGTGTGCCACCACCTGGGGGTCCAAAAACCAGCCTGCTCAGCCCACTGCCACTGTTGCCAGCACCCACATACACTGCCCCCCAACAGTCCCAAGGATCAGTGCACATGGCCTTATAAGAAAAAAAGAAAAAGCCTGCCTAACAAGAACACTATACCCAGCAAATTTATTCTTCAGAAATGAAAGATAAATAAAATATTTCCCAGACATGCAAAAACTGAAGGAATTCATCACTTTCAGACCAGCTCTATAAGAAATGCTTGGCCAGGCAAGGTGGTTCACACCTGTAATCCCAGCACTTTGGAAGGCCAAGGCAGGCGGATCTCCTGTGGTCGGGAATTTAAGACCAACCTGACCAACATGGAGAAACCCCATCTCTACTAAAAATACAAAATTAGCCGGGCATGGTGGTGCAAGCCTGTAATCCCAGCTACTCAGGAGGCTGAGGCAGGAGAATCACTTGAACCTGGGAGGCAGAGGTTGCAGTGAGCTGAGATCACACCACTGAACTCCAGCCTGGGCAACAGAGTGAGAGTCTGTCTCAAAAAAAAAAAAAAAAAGAGAGAAATGCTTAAGGGAATCCTACTACATCTGGAAGCAAATGGATGATATCTACCATCATGAAAACACAAAAAAGTATAAAGCTCACTGATAAAGCAGATACACAAATGAGAAAGAGAAAATAAGCATTATCACTGCAGAAAACCACCACAGATAAATAAAAGAAAGGAAGAAAGGAACAAAAAACATAGAAAACAATCAGCAACCAGTTAACAAAATGACAAGAATAAGTCCCCACCTATCAGTAAACCTTGAATGTAGTTTACATTCCTTAATTAAAGAATATACACTGGCAGAAATGATAAACAAACAATACCCACTTATATGCTGCCTACAAGAAACTCACTTCACATGTAAAAGCTGAAAGTGAAAGAATGGAAAAAAATATTCCATACAGACAGAAACCAAAAGCATGCAGAAGTAACTATATTTATATCAGACAAAATGGACTTTAAGTTAAAAAACATAAAAAGATAAAGGTCATCATATTATAAGGGTCAATTCAGCAAAAAAATTTAACAATTATAAATATATATGCACACAACACCACAACACCCATATATATAATGCAAATTTATTAGAGCTAAAGAGAAATAAACCACAATACAATGAGAGGTGGAAACTTCAATACCCCACTTTAAGCATTGGACAGATCATCTAGACAGAAAAATCAACAAAGAAACATTTGACTTAAGCTACACTATAAACCAAATGGATCTAACAGACATTTACAGACCATTTCATCCAATAGCTGTAGAACACACATTCTTATCATCAGTACATGGAACATTCTCCAGGATAGACCATATGTTAGGCCACAGAACAAATCTGAACAAATAATTAAAAATCAAAATCATATTATCTTCTCAGAACACAATGAAATAAAATTAGAAAACAAAAATGAGAGGAACTCTGGAAATGGTACAAGATACATGTAAATTAAACAGCAGGCTCCTGAATGACTATTGAGTCAATAAAAAAAATCAGAAAATCAAAAATTTCTTGAAATAAATGAAAATCAAAGCACAACATACCAAAACCTATGGGATACAGCAAAAGCAGTAGTAACAGAAGTTTATAGCAATAAATACCTGCATCAAAAAAGTAGAAAGATTGCAAATAGAAAAACCTAACAATACACCTCAAGGAACTAGGTGTACCCGCTGAGGCGGGTAGATCACATGAGGTTAGGAGTTCGAGACCAGTCTGGTCAACATGGTGAAATTCCATCTCAACTAAAAATACAAAAATTAGCTGGGCATAGTAGTGGGTGCCTGCAATCCCAGCTACTTGGGAGGCTAAGGCAGGAGGGTCGCCTGAACCCAGCAGGTGAAGGCTGCAGTGAGCAGAGACTGTACCATTGCATTCCAGCCTGGGCAACAAGAATGAAACTCCATTTCAAAAAAAAAAAAGTTTACCAAAATACTCTTAGAACTGATAAATAAAGTTGCAGGACACACAATCAACATACAAAAATCAGTAGCATTTCTATGTACCAATAATGAACCAGCCACTAAATAAATAAATAAGCAATTCCATTTATAATAGCTATTTTAAAAGATACTTAGGAATAAATTTAATCAAGGACATGAAAGACTTCTATAAGGAAAACAACACACTGATGAAAGAAATTAAGGAGGACACCAAAAAATGGGAACCTTTCTCATACTCATGGACTGGAAGAATTATTATTAAAATGACCCTACTACTCAAAGCAATCTACAGATTTAATACAATCCCTATCAAAATCCAATGATATTCTTCACAGAAATAGTAAAAAAATAATCTTAAAATTCATATGGAACCACAGAAGACCCTGAATAGTCAAAGTAATCCTGAGCAAAAAGAATGAAGCTGAAAGCATCATGCTACCTGACTTCAAAATATACTACAATGTTATAATAACCAAAACAGCATAGTATTGGTATAAAATCAGACATATAGACCAATGGAACAGAAGACAGAGCTCAGAAATAATTCACATATTTACAGCCAACTGATTTTAAGCAAAAATGCCAAGAACATACATTGGGGAAAAGACACCCTCTTTAATAAATGGTTCTGGGACTACTGGATATCCATATTTAGAAGACTGAAACTAGACACCTATCTATCTCTCACCAAATACAAAAATCAACTCAAAATGTATTAAAAGCTTAAACAAGAAAACAAAATCTATAAACCTACTAGAAGAAAACATGGGGAAACACTTCAGGATATCGGTCTAGGCAAATATTTTATGAGCAAAATTTCAAAAGCATAGACAACAAAACCAAAAATAGACAAATTGAACTATATAAAGCTAAAAAACTTCTGCAGCCAACAACAACAACAAAATCAACAAAGTGAAGAGACAATGTGTGGAATGGGAGAAAATGTTTACAGAGTATTTATCCAACAAGAAACTAATATCCAAATATACAAGGAACTGAAACAACTCAACAAATAAAAATAAATACTCTGATTTTAAAATGGGCAAAGGACCTGAATAGACAGTTCTCAAAAGAAGACATACAAATAGCCAGCAAATATATGAAAAAATGCTCAACATCACTAATTATCAGCAAAATGCAAATCTAAACCAAGAAGAAATATCATCTCACTCTAGTTAAAATGGCTATCATCAAAAAGACAAAAAATAAATGATGGTGAGGCTGGGGAGAAAAGGGAAGTCTTATACACTGCTGATGGAAATGTAAATCAGTATATTATGAAAAACAGTATAGAGGTTTCTTACAGAAAGTAAAAATGGAACTACCACATGATCCAGTAATCTCACTACTGAGTATTTATCCAAAGGAAAGGAAATCAGTATATCCAAGAGATTTCTGCATTCCCATTAATAGCAGCTCTAGTCAAAATAGCCAAAATATGGAATCAACCTAAGTGTATATCAGTAGATGAATGGATGCAGAAAATGTGTTATATAAACACAGTGGAATACTATTCAACCATAAAGAACGAAATCCTGTCATTCACAGTAACATGGATGAGCCTGAAGGACCGTCTGTTAAGTGAAATAAATCAGACACGAAAGTACCATGTGTTCTCACTCGTATGTGGGAGCTATATAAAAAAATTCAGATTATAAAATAGAGAGTAAAATTGTGGTCATTAGAGCCCAGATCATTAGAAGGGTAGAGGAGGATAGGAAGAGGTTGGTTAATAGATACAGCTAATGGGAGAAAGAAGTTCTAGTGTTTTGTAACACTGTAGGGTGAATATGGTTAACAATAATTTAGTGTATATTTTTAAAAAGCAAGAAGAGAGGATTTTGAAAGTTCACAACACAAAGAAGGGATAAATTCTCCCAGTGAGGGATGTGCTAATTACTCTAATTTGATCATTACATATTATATACTTATATCAAAATAGCATTCTGTATCCCATAAATATGTACAATTATGTGTCCACTAAAAATAAAAGGAAAACAGGGAGATATCTTCAATATCCAAAGACTGCCAAGGGTAGGAAATATCTCCCTGTCCCATCTCCACAGTTGGAAGCTGGGACATCACTGTTTCTCTGCTTTGAAAACAACTTTCTTTGAAGTTTCTGTGCTTAAGCATTCTCAGTGGCAGAATGCAGCCCTACCCTGACCAGATGACTAGAAGTGGGAAGTAGGAGTGAGGGCTTCTTTTCCTGTATCCATGAGCCATAACAAGGCTGCAACTGCTTAGGAGGTATTCACACCCATGTTCAGTCACACCACTCTTACGGGATCACTGGAGGGGCTGCAAAAGACCCCAAATATCTCCTGCTATCCTGAGTCCAGGTGTCCCAAATGTCTTCGTTTGACATTCATACCTTTGAGTATCCTCCAGTTTTTTCTTCATTAAAATAGAACTACTTTGTGTTAATACTATTGTCAGCTCAAAAGTATATGTGGTCCTGAAATTGTGAGGCCTTTCTTGGTGTTAAAGAAATCCCTCATGGATTCATAATTCATTTATGTTAATATTCTTAGATTTTTATCCAACCAAAGGCATTAAGACTTTAAAATTCCCATAGAGTCCAATTTATACCACTATAGTTTAAGACATGACTGCCTCCTCCAAAGAGGCCAGTGGCTCTGAAAAAGTGACTACCGGTGTTAGCAGCTTGGCAGGGGTGAGTTTGGCATGACCCCGGCAGAGCTGAGAGAAAAACTCTTCGCTGGAAAAAAAAACCAGGAAGGGTTTTGATGCAGCAGCACTGGCCTGGGTGTTCAGACCTGGAGACCCAGAGCTTCCCCAGGAGCAAGGAAGCAGTTTGAGAATATATAAGAGTAGCAGCTGCAGGGAGCAGGTTGGGAAAGGGAAAGGAGGAGCTCCCCAGACTAGACCTGTCGGTCCGAGGGCCCCTCGCAGGCCAAGCCCGCTAGGCCGTGGGGGCACATCGCTGCACAGCCACCCTGTGAAAATGGCCCTCTTACAGTGTTCTCACTGGCCTCAAGATAGAGCAGGGGAGCTGAACCCTGAATGGAGTCTGTCCTGATTAGAAACCATTCTCATCACAGCCCCGCCTTACCAGCCCGGCAACAACCAGGGCACCCATTTCTCTCCCCAAAAGGTCAATCGATAGGATGGATGTCTGCATTGAGGGCATCTGGCGGCCAGTTCATTATGTCCCATGGCTCCATTCCCTGTCAGCTCTCTAATGGTTTCTCCCCACCGTCAGGGCCACCCCTCGCCTGAGGTGGCCAAGCATGGCCAGATCATCACAAATGATAAAGAGTGTCAGAAGCAATTAAGACACTCAGAGCACAGCCCTGTTTTCCTAGGGCTCAAGACTCAGGTGAGAATGTCACATTTTCATTATCATGCAGCAAAAACCTCCCCTTCTCACTTGTACAGGCCCATAAGAGGAGGTGGCCCAGAGCAGTGGCATTCGAGCCACATCTCACCCCGGAGGAGACAGCCGACGTGAACCAAAGTGTCTCCAACCACATCAGTTGGAATGCTAACCTCCCCAGCTGGAGGGGATCTGGGCCAGTGAATCGAAGACCACCATAACCCTTTATCCTTCTCAACCTCAGTCTCCCCACATGTGAAACTGGGGTAAATAACCCCACTGGATCTATTTCACTGAAATGCTATCAGGTACAAATCAGACAACAGAAAATTAAGTATCTACAAACATACAATGTTTCTGAAGGGGAAATGTCTAGGAGTCAGAAGACTGCAGGTTTGGTCCAAATGTTGGCATTAACTGGCAAGACAGCTATCAGCAAGTCACTTGGGCTCTGTGGGCCTGTTTACTGACCTGTAAAATGAGATCTCTGGTCCAAATCTCCCAAGCCCTCCCAGCTCTCAATGGGCAAAGGAAGCGACATCACA
Organism: Macaca nemestrina; assembly: GCF_043159975.1. Taxonomy (NCBI): domain Eukaryota; kingdom Metazoa; phylum Chordata; class Mammalia; order Primates; family Cercopithecidae; genus Macaca; species Macaca nemestrina. The sequence continues at coordinate 44,441,803 of NC_092143.1, forward strand.
TTTAAGGCCTTATATTTGGGGCAAGATTTAAATGTTTGACACTGGTCCAGATTACCAGTCTAGACCCCAACCCCTGCTGATGCCCACAGTGTGTGCCCAGGGCCTGGTTTTGCCAACCTGGAGCCATCGGACCAGCTGCTCTCCTTCCTAAGTCACTTACAGCTCCACCTCCCCTTCAATTATCTGGCTCCTGCCCCACAGGTCTCCTTTTCGCTTCCTCAGACTCTCCCACTCCCTTTTGCATGTTCTGTTCTTGCTGCCTGCCTGGGTCTCTCTTGCCTTGCTGCCCAGTGGATCTGACTGTCCTGCATGTGTATGTTTGAACCCAGCGAGGACAGAGGTTTAGTCTGCTTTGTCCCCCTTTGTATTCCTAGTTTACAGCCAGCACCCCTCACATAGTGGATGTTCTATGACTATTTGCAGGATGGATAAATAAATGAATGCATGAATTAGCATATAAACTATATACAGAGATTTCCAAATTAGAACCTCTATTTGTTTATATCTAAATAATCATTTTTTGCTTTAAAACATTTGTAGGAGATGATGCACATTATCTACCAATATGCATCCCCAGCTTTCTGACCAGGAGAACCGAATTTTATACAGGGCTACTCTTCAGACCTCCTCACAGTTAAGGGCCACCTGTGACTCACTTCAGGCCAATGAATTGCAAGCAGAAGTCCCGTGGGAGGGCATTCAGGAAACCCACTGTTTCCCTGACAAAAGGTAAAGACTCTGCCAAAACACTGTGCCTTTTGCCATTTGCAAAAGTGTCTGCCTGGAACTTGGACCTGCCTCTGGAGGCAGAGCAGCCATCATGGGAGTGTGAGCACAAAGGCCACATGCTAAGAATGACAGAAGAAACAGCCTGGCCCCTGATGACTTGCTTGAATAGCTACATTAGCTCTGGACAGGCTGTTTCTGGTCTATTTTTCATGAAAGAAAACTAAAACCACTAATTATTTAGTCACTGGGGTCAGGCCCTGCTACAAACAGCAAAATGAGTCAACAGCTAACCAGAAATGAGCGATGTGACTGTTCAAGAATTATTCACTGAGCACCTACTATGTGTCAGGGGCTAGGATAAATGTTTTTAATGTTTTTAATATTTTGGAGTATAAATCTGAACATGACTGCTGTTTCCTTCAAACTAAGCGAAAATCCTCTAATTGGTAAATGTCTGGTGGCAGCTTTCCAATAATATTCTTGAAGTATTCTTTAACTGTTCCTGTTGCTCATCTTCTGGGGAGGTCTCTTCACATATGTTTTGCCTCCCCAACTAGCAGGTTACACCAAATGAAACTGCTGTCTCTACAACTCAAAAATATATGTATATTCACTGTGATTTAACTTAAATGTCACACCTGACTCCTTAATATGAACCATAGACTTTTCCATGTGGTCTTGATTCAACCCCTGCAACACATGCAATTCATAAGGGAATATTCTCCTTAGAAAAGGAAAGGGAAGTCTCTTCCTGTCCCAGAGCCTCGACTTCCTCATTTTTATAATGGGAAGGACGGGCTACAATCTCTCTAGGATTGCTGACACCAACTGATATAGTTTGGAGATGTGTCCCCACCCAAACTTCAGGTTGAATTATAATCCCCAGCATTAGAGGTGGGGCCTGGTGGGAGGTAATTGGACCATGGGGGTGGATTTCTCATGAATGGTTTAGCACCATCCTCTTGGTGCTGTCCTCATGATAGTGAGGGACTTCTCACGAGATCTGGCTGTTGAAAGGTGTGGTGCGTCTCACTCTCTTTCTTGCTCCCACTTTCACCATATGATGTGCCTGCTCCCCCTTTGCCTTCTACCAGAAGGCTTCCCTGAAACCTCCCCAGAAGCCGAGCAGATGTCAGCACCACGCTCCCTGTCAAGCCTGCACAACTGTGAGCCAATTAAACCTCTTTTCTTTATAAATTACCCAGCCTTGGGTATTTCATTATAGCAATGTGAGGATGGACTAATACACTGGACTAACACAACAATGGTCTGGAAAGTGAAAGCAACACCCCCACGGGCCTCACTGCTCAGTGAAGATGCCAACTAGGCTCTGAGCACTGCTGCCGATGAGAATTCCATAGAGATCCCAGAATCAGATGTGGTTGGTAACCCAGCAGTCCCCTGGAGATTTTCTTGCCCATTCCTCTGCCCATAACATCAGTAACACTGGCCCTGCCTTCAAGTGTTCCCAGTAAGAGCAGCTCAGGGCAGAGTTAGAAGCCATATCTCTGAGGCAGTCTGTCTGGGTCGGCAGACAGTATCACAGCCTTGTACCTGTTTCCTTTTCTTACCAAAATAATAATAATAATAATAATAATAATAATAATAATAATGATGAGGGAATAAAAAGTGGCAAGAGCACCTTGATTATCGACTACAAAAAATTAAAATACACATGCCTATGAACTGGATCTCCATGGTACCATACAAATATGAAATTCTTGGTGATGGTGGCATCAAAGGTCACTTAAGAATTCTTTCCTCATTACATTATATTTTGAATAATAATTCAAAAAGCTGTTGTGATGCAAAATGAGCTGTGGAGCATGGAAGAAAGAGTTCAAAGTTTCAAAAAGACACATTACTACTTAAATTCCAATGCTGCCCATTTAGAATGAGGATTTCTGTATGGAGATGGAGCCAGCTCCTGACATCTCTCCCCCATCCTTGAAACAGCTGCTCCCTCCCCAGTCTGTCAACCGCCCTTCCCTGATGAATCCATCCTTCCTGGTGAGAGCAGTCAGGCCAACAGCCCTTCATCCCTGCTGCCAAATTTCTCTGGGTGAACTCCAGGGTAAGGTGCATTGAGGGAGTTAATTACACCAGCCCCCATGCCACCCCCAGCCCAGCACACTGACAATTTGGCAATGGCACTACTGGTACAAGAACAATATGCCAAGCAGCTGGTGGCAGAGAACTCTGATTTATTAACAGGAGTCCTGGGATGGCAGCCAAAGTGCCCCTCTTTCCCAAGGAGCAGCAGGGCCCAGCCGTCGGTGGATATGCACCCTTAATCAGGGCCCAGCGCATATGTAGGTGACAGAAATTCCACACTTAAAGCTTCATCTCTCCATTCCTTTTAGAGTTAAGTGGTTTCTACAAGACCTGCAACCACCTCCCCTCCACCCACAAAGGGGGGTAACACATTAAAACCTTGTTAGTCATTTACACCTCTGCGTGAATGACTGTCAGCTCCTTTCTTTGCTCAGCAGCCAAGGTGTGCGTTGGCATGGAACCCAGCACAAGTATGTTTTTATGGCATTTCAGAGCCTGGGAATGGTGTCCAAGGAAAGAACTTGGGTCATCTAGAGCAAGAGCAAGCCCATTGGAATGAGAGGGAGAGCCCCAAGAAGAGAGGTGGCTGGTTCCAAATGCAAACAGCACCAGCATCATGGTGCTATCCAGGGCAGTACTGAGACCCTGACTCTCCCCACCACCACCTCTCCCACATATCCACTGGCCTCTCCCACAGACCAACAGCCAGTCCCCCACTGACCTCCAGTGGCCACCAAAATGCTGGGCAACCAATAGACAAGAGGCCCGGGCTGAGGGAACCTGCCCACCACTCGCTCATTCACTCATTCATCCACCCCCTCACCCATTTTTGATACTTCCACCCAAACGTCATTCAACAAGTATTTATTGAGTCCACACTATGCCAGTCATTATAAGAAAGCACAAGAGTACAACAGTGACCCAGTGACACAAAGTCCCTGCTCTCACGAAGCTCTCATTCCAGCTAGGGAAGCAAGCAAGTCAACAGCAATCACAGCAGCATGCAGCTAAGTGCTGTGTAAGAGATGGGCAGGGAACTGTGGGAGCTCCTAGGAGGGGCACTGAACTCAGATGTGGGAGTGGAGAAGCTTCAGTCTCCCCACCTTTAAAATGGCAACATCACTGCTTGCCCAGCCAATCTTATAGGGTTGCTGGGAGAACAAGCTGAGATAATGCATGTGAAAGAACTTTAAAAACTCGAAAGCACCATGCAGATGTATAGAAGTGTTGTCACTGCCAACATGTTCATCATGTTCATCCAGGCTTCTTCCAAAAGACACCAGGCCCTTTCTAGGCATTCTAGGGCTTCCTGCCATGACAGCTCTGCAGGCTGAAGCCTGCAGGCCAATGCTCCCTCAAAACAGGACAATCTCCTAACATGGAAGTGCTTGAATGCTGGCTCACTACAAGCAGTCTTACTGGTTTATCCAACAATGGGGCAGTTGCATAAAATCATTCACAGCCTAGGAATTCTTCAGTTTGGCCCCTTATTCATTTTTGTATTGGTGTGAGGGTCTGTACAAGTATACAGGAGGAGTTGATGGGCATAAGAGGATCAGGCTAAGCATTCAGACTCTGTACATGGAGCATGGGGAAGTTCAAAGGCTGAAACCATGGTTGCAGGAACACACTGTGTCTGCCAAGTGTATTAACCAGAAATTCACATTAACCTCAAAGGACAAGAAGGAAACTCCATCTTATGACAGGCTCTTTGGATGAAGGCTGTTTTCAATACAGAGTGAGGTCATTGAAGCCAGAGAACATGTCTGCTCCTTGGGATCTAGCATGAAGCCAGCCCCTACCCCAAGCTATAAGCAACAGAGAAGCCAACAGGTTTTTGCTGGTTGTTGGAAATAATGTACCATCCTCTGTTCACAGATAGAAGAAGAGTAGGAATTGCATCTTCATCTTCTAGAGTTAGGACTTGAGACACCATGAGGAGGAAAGACATCCCGAAAGGAAGTAAGGGCAGAGAGGATACGAGAGCCTGGTCTCATGACTGTGTATATTGGAGCTCATTCCTCTCTCTGGGAAGACAGCACCCTGTGGGGGGTGGGTTACATTTCCAATTGTTCACTACTAGCAATCCACTTAACTTCTGTAATCTTCACTAGCCTATATCTGTAAAATTGACCATGGGCATTAGTCCATCTCATAGACTTGCTGAGATAATCAAATAGGATAGTGTATTTATAAGCCTTGTGTAAACTCTCTGGTTCAAGACATATGAAAGGGATCATTATTATTATATGGATTCCAAGGATGGCAACTAGGGTGATGCAATCCTGGAGGGCATAAAGAAACACCTTCAAAACACCAAGAACTAAACTTCAAGCCCTGGAAACTGCAGCCATCAGGCATCAGCTATCAGCTGGAGCTAGGGAAGCCTGCATTTACCTGGCCCTTAAGGGAGGGATGAGAGGCAGCTGCCTTGGGCTCTAAGGTCACTAGCAATGTCCAAAGCAAAAAGTCACCTGCAATGACTTCCTTTGCAAGTGACAGCTACACCCCACCAGAGGACAGTACTGTATATTCCAACAACAGGAAGGCCTGTGTTCTAGATCTGTATCCATCACAAATGTGTATGGTGACTTGGGCTTTGTAACTCATCCCCCAGGACTCAATTTCATTTATAATGTCCACAACACATGCCCAACTCACTCATGAGTTATTGGGAGATGTTGCTATTATAAATACATACCAAAAATCTGCATCAGTATTTAATCCACTGTAACATAAGAACAAATATATTGTCGGTCTCCGCATCTGATTTCTGACACAGAGTCCTAAAATCCTTGGAATTTCCTGAGTGATGAGGATGATAGGAGCATCTTACAAAGAGCTCCTAAATCTCTTGGAACTTCCTGGGTGAGAGGAACATCTTTTGTTCTAATGAGGCAATTCTTGGTGGGCTCCTACACAGTTTCAGGATGGGAGCTGGTCACCAGAAAGACTGAGCCATGATTAGAAGCTTGAAATTTTCAGCCCCATCCCCATCCTCTGGGGAGGGGAGAGGGGACAGAGATTGAATTACTAATCTATCATTCCTACATGATGAGGCCTCTATAAAAAGTCCTGAACTCTAGGATTCAGAGAGCTTCCAGGTTGGTGAACACTTCCATGTGCTGGGAAGGTGGTATACCCCAACTCTACAAGGACAGAAGCTCCGGTTTCAGGACTCTTTGGGACCTTGTCCTATGCACCTCTTCCTTAGGCATATTATTCCTTAGGCATTTGTGTCCTTTAAAATATCCTTTATATTAAACTGGTAAACTAAGTAAAGTGTTTCCGTAAGTTCTATGAGCTATAGAGCAAGTTATAGAAACTGAGGAGAAGGTTGCAGGAACTCTACAGCCAAGTTGAATGGAAATGGGAATACCCTGGGCACCCAATACTTGTAACCAGCATCTCAAGTGGGGGACATTCTTGTGGCACTTAGCCCTTAACCTGTGAGGTCTGCACTAATTCTGGGTATTTAGTGTTGTTCCAGAATTGAATTAAATTGCTGGACACCTAGTGTCCACAGAGAATTGGTGTGGAAAACCCACACATTTGTGGTCAGAAGTGTTATGAGTAGAAAAATATTTTTTCTTGTAACCTCCAAGTGTATATTAAATGCCCAACTGTCCGCTTTCTCTTAATTGATGAAATATTATAAACTGTGTTCCAGTGGGAAGGTATCACGAAGAAACAACTAGTAAGATACAAAATTCAAAAATGCCAGAATTAAACTGGTAAATCAGAGCCAATATTTATCAGGCATAATGGTTTCTTCCCCCCACCCCATCTTTTCTCCATCAAATTATTCAGATGGGCATGCCCATTTTGTTCCATACCATGGTTTGGGCTCTACAGTGTAACCAATACGTTGAGGTCCTATCAAAGGCAAGGTACAGGGCAAGTCATTCTTGAAAATCAAATCAAGTGAGCTTTTAGTCTACAGCATTTGTTCATTTTTAATGTAGGTGATTAAACAAGTGATTTTTTTAAAAAAAGGGAGCTCCAGTGCCTTTGGTTAAACACATTAATATAAATGATTTTTAAGAAGCTAATCTCCTAATGAGTTAAGAATATTGTATTGATTCAGTAATTACAAAGCATATTGCAAAATCAATGACAAATACTCCTGAAATTCATATTGATTGGCTAGCTCCAATAAGATTATATTGAACAGAGACGATATATTTAAGAGTGTAAATGTGTGTTCTTGTTAACACATTCAGTGACAAATGAAAGCACGAGGGTAGACCTCAGGCCTGCTTGGAAGGGACTCTGTATACTGCTCATGCTCTTTCTACATGCTTGGTTCTGGCTTTCAAAGCTGCTGGTTAATGAAACATAAGATTATTACTCCCTTGTGCATTTAAGTTTTCGGGTCTTTATACAATAATTAATTAGGATTATGTGACAAGAAGAGAATTTCCACTAGGAAAAGAAAAACTAATAGTACTGCTTTAACAAATGATGCTTAAACTCCTATTGACTCAACTTAATTTATTTAATCTTTCTACCTAGACCACCCTGAAGGTAATTATTCACTTTAAATACTTTTAAACTAGTATCTTTTAAGTCTGGGATTTCTCACGTAGCCACTTAGTGTCTAATAAAGTAGGCTTCCTGGGAATGAAGTGTTTCAAATTATATTAGAAATGGATAGATCCTTAAACTATACATCTCAGTGGTTCTTAAAGTGTGATCCCTGGATCAGCAACCTCAGCATCAATGGAGAATTTGTTAGAAATGCAAATTCCCAGGGCCCCACCACCGACCTACTAAGCCAGAAACTCTGGGGGTTGGGCCCAGAGACCTGTGTTTTTACAAGGTGATTCCAATGCATGCTCAAGTTTGAGAACCACTGCTGTCGATCATTAAGATTTTCCTGAGCAATTTACTACATACTTACAACTATGCTACATGTTATGGGAGAATATGTGGTACCTGCTCTTAGGGAGCTTACAATCTGGTTAGGGTGTTAAGATTTACATAAGGATGCTCCTTGACTTATGAGGGGGTTAAGTCCTAATAAACCCACCATAAGCTGAAAATATCCTAAGCAGAAAATGTATTGAACACACTGAACATCACAGTTTCGTCTAGTCTACCTTAAACGTGCTCAGAACACTTACAGTTGAGCAAAATCGTCTAACATAAACTCTATTTTATCATACAGTATTGAATATCTCATGTAATTTGTTGCATACTGTGCTGAAAGTGAATGTGAATGGTGGTATGTACAGTTCATATAAACTGTACTCAAGTACTTTACCACTTTGCACAGTAGTAAAGTGGAAAACTCATAAGTTGAACCATCATAAGACCATCATAAGTCAGGGACCATTTGTACTTGATTCTGTCATTAACTAGTTTTAAAATGTTAGCAAGACCTCTGGACCTGTTTCTTCATTCATAAGAAGATAAAGTTGCCCTAGATGATCTCCTGAAGTTGCATCAAACTCCAGATATCATTCTTTTGGCCTACAAATTTGAGAAAGATGACTTTGTTCACAGTTCTACAATGACAAGCTGTATGATTTGAAACATAAGAGGTCTCATCACTTTCCTAGCTAACTCCCCACTAGAATTCTCCAGAGAAACAACCAATAGGAGACTACACACACACACACACACACACACACACACACACACACACACAAGCAGAGAGAGAGAGACAGAGAGAGAGAGAGAGAGAGATTTATTATAAGGAACTGGCTCTCTCACAATTATGGATACTGAAAATTCCCTGATCTTCCATATGCAAGCTGGAAATTCGGGAAAGTCAGGGATGTTCCAGTCCAAGTCGAAAGCCTGAGAACCAGAGTGCTGATGGTAAGTCCCAGTCCAAGGGCAGAAGACCAATATCACACACAGCTCAAGCAATTCACCAGAGAGAAGAAAGTCTTCTTCTGCCTTTTTGTTATGTTCTGGGCCTCAATGGATTGGATCATGCCCAACCACATTAGGTGCAATATGCTCTAGTCAGTCTACCAATTCTGATGCTAATCTCATCCAGAAACACCCTCAGAGACACACTCAGAAATAATGTTTAGCCAAATATCTGGGCACCCTATGGTTCAGTCAAGTTGATGCACAAAATTAACCATTGTTAATGGATGGTCTCTGATTTTCCTTGTAAGAGGCACGCCTCTGGGTCTCATCACAGGGACAAAACCCTCTCTGGAAAGAAGTCATAGAGAGGAGAAGGGAAATACATCCCCCTCCTATGGGATTCCAATGTGCCCCACCTGGTGAGAACCACTGCTCCAGCCCATTCCTACACTGGGCCTCTCTGAGCTTGGGCCCCCAACAGACAAAATATAGGGTTGAAAGGTTTTCCTGGGATGAGGGAACAGGCAACTGCATGACCAAATCTTGGGTGGTGAGAAATTTTATTTATTTGGCCATATCAAGAAAATCCTGAACTAAGGAAGGCAAGTTCCATGTGATAAAGGAACCAGGTGAAAGAGTAAGCCTTGAAATAAAATCCCTACAACTCCACAGCTGTGTCTAAGGCCGCCTCTACCTGACCCTTCCTGAACCCCTGACTTTCCCATCTTCCCACATCTCCCGGCACACATTGTGCTTAGGAGGTATGTATGACTGTTTTTAATGAAATGGATATTTATTCATGGTTCATGACTGGCCCCGAAAGTAATCCTCCAAGAAAAGTTTCTAACATGGTTTACATGAAGACACCATCACTGAAAAGATTATTAGGGATTGCTAAGGGGAAAGGAGCAAACTTATTTAGGAATGTGGCACATAAAAAAAAATAAGCCTTAACATGATGTCATATTTAAAACAATGCACCTTTTTAATAGTGATGGCATGTTAGAGCTGGAAGGGTCCTCAGAGGTCATAGAACCCCTTTGTTTTACAGTCTATATAGCAAACTTTAGCACTTAATGGTATACTCTTTCATAGGACAATAAATGATTTGTTCATTATTCTTGTACTTCTTTTTATTAGGCTTAGAATCAAGACTTGAACCCAGAGCTTTTGCCCTCTGAAGCCAGATCTCTCTGCATCACTGAATGAGGTCTCTTTCATAGCAGAAAGAGAAAAGAGAGAGCAAAACAAGATCTTTCCTTATACACGCCAATTGTGCATTCTCCTTCCTGAAAATATGCTTTGATGAAAAACATCTTTCATTCAATCTTTAAGTAAAATGGGCATTGCAAAATATGCAATATCATTCCCAAAGCTTTGCCTGCCCCATGTCACACCACCATATATCCCCAAAAGTGTTTGTATGTCTGTTTGAGATCTTGTCTTCTGGGGTTCCCAGACACAGCCAACCCCAGGAAAATGCTCAAGATCTCTCCAACTCAGTCCTGTTCTTCTCGTTTATATCCTTTGGGAAATATCTACATAACTACTTTATACTAAGGAATTACATATTGAAAATAGGTTCCTGTCTCAAAGATATGTGAATCTTAACAAAAGGCATGGCCTTACCCAAAAAGTGGTGCAATTTCCAGCATCAGTGGCCAGCAAGTTTGAGAATATTTTCAGCCATAGAAGAAAGGAGGATGTCATTGCTGCCCCTTAGTCACTCCACACAGCTGATTTTGACTCTGTGGGGTGGCTGTCCCCCTTTTGGCAAGGTTTCCCTTTTAAATGGCCCAATCGATATTCATTAGGCATTGCCAGCTCCTTGTCTCTCCCTAACTGATTTATCCGCCATGCTATAAAACCCATTAAAAATTAATTCTCTAATAGACAAGGGCTCAAATTGGTGGCTCGGAGGTTTCAGATACAGGGCAGATGTGCATTGCCTCTAGGAGGGAGAGACTCAAAGGCAGGGGCTATCCAGGAGTAGAACATCCCCTCCCTAGATCCACGTGCCCAGAAGATTCCATGAGCAGCTCTAGTGACATTCATCTGCCCCCAAGAAAATGGTGTCCCAAAGCCTTCCAAATGGGAAGGGAACGTTGATCTGGTCTTCCTAATCAAGGACTGGAAAATAGTGGACCTGGGTGATCTCCTGACCCAAATGGGCCCAACTGGGAGGGAGGAGGGAACGTAATTTTTTTTTTTTATTATACTTGAAGTTCTAGGGTACATGTGCACAACGTGCAGGTTTGTTACATATGTATACATGTGCCATGTTGGTGTGCTGCACCCATTAACTCATCATTTACATTAGGTATATCTCCTAATGTGTACAGAAAACGCTTCCCTGGCCAGATGGCCAGCCCTTTCTGGTCCTCTTGGGCTTCGGTTTTGTTGAACTTTGCTGGCCTCCTGCCTCTCAGGGAGTGTTTCCCTTTTTTTCTCTTGGACCTCTGGGTGTAAATATTCCTCAAGTTCCTCCTCCTCCTTCCACTTCCTTTCTTTCTTAGCAGTCTCATAATTCTAGCTATCATCTTTTATGCACTCTCTCATTCAGCAAGTAAATATATTGAACAGTGCTATATGACAGTTACATAACCAGAGCTAGAGATGCACAGCTATTCCTGCCCTCTGATGTCTCCAATTCTAACAGGAGAAAGAGGCACCTAAAATAAGCAATCCCAGTGACATAAGTGGAGCTTCAGAACATGGAGGAGGCACAGGCAAGAGGCCCCAACCCACGGGGACAGGGAGGTTTTCCAGAGGAGAGCATGAGGTCTGGCTGGAGCCCAGAATGGCCCCATGGGGAGGGGCCAAGCAGATACACTGGTGAGGGTAAGGTCCAGAGAGAGGAAAGAGCTGGGGTGTTTCTAGGCCACAGAGGAAATCAAGGTGGGTGTGAGGCAGGAGTGGTGAGGGCTAGGGTGGAAGAGGTGAGCAAACGTGGATTGCCATGAGCTTTGAAGGCAATAAAGGGTTTACCTAAGAAAGGCAGGTGGTCAGATTTCTTTTTTGAGAGAGATCTCTGGAGCTGTAGTATGGAAAACAACAAGAGAGGGTATAAGATTGAATCAGGGGAACCCAGAAAGGCAATATTCCACAGGTAAGAGATGATGGTAGCCTGGCCCAGGGCCGTGACAGTGGCAGAGACTAGACATAAGCTATAACAAGAAGATCTAGCAAGAATAACTGAGGGAACTGGGAACTTGTTCACTGTTAGGCCCCTCAGGCTGAGAACAGAGCCTGGCATGAAAGAATGAATGGGTGTATCTAAGAAGGGAAAAACTCAGAAAACGAGCCCTGGGTCAACCTAAAATGTGATTAACACCAATTGGTAGATTTACTAATAAACTGACAGATTTGAAACTAAGAATAGATTTTCTTTTTTGTAATGTTCCATAATGTATCTTCATTGTAAAATACAGCACATGCTTATTCATTAATTTATTCCACAAATGCTTATTACGCGACTACTATGTACCAGGCACTATGCTAGATGCTGGGGATACAATAATAAAATAGATATGGTCCAGGCCCTCAAGGAACTTACACTTTATACTATCCGTATTGACACAGTGTTGCTTTCTAGAAAAAGTAAATGCGAGGAGGAAGCATATGCTGTTCCCACTTCCCTCCCTGTCCGGACACACATGGGAACTGTCTGTCCAGCACATCACTAACAGGCCTTCTCTTCCTGCACTGTGTGCCTGGGAGAAATACCCAGGCCCTCTAGCTGCAGTAGTAATACCAAGCCTCCCACACAATGGCCAATAGCATCATGTTGAAGATCAGCATTTTTCTTTGCACAGCCTGACCTAGAGTTTGACCCAATTGGCAGGACATGGCAGTCTCTCTGAAGGATGAGTGAGAGGCCTCCCACTTGTAGAACAGATTTCAGGGACTTTGCCACACCCTGGGTGCAATACCAACTTCCCTATGCTCTGTGAAATGTCTTGTGCACTGTTAGGCAAACAGGCATGCAATTAAGTGGCTCAGGGATGAGAAGAAGACCTGAGGAGACTTTTCAAAGGATGGAGACTGGAGACTCGAGAGCTGAGATTGTGGCTGAAAGTTTATGAGAGGCATGAAAACAGACATGGTGTTACAACCAGGTGGTAGAATTTATCCACCAGCTGCCCCCAGTCTTAAAAGATATAAGAAGTGGTCCTGATGAATACAACTTCCTAAAAGAGGTAAAAATTACAAGGCAGCAGGTGGGTTCAAGAAGGATTTAGATAAACTCACGAAAGTATTCCTAATGGTTAAAGGACATTTGGAGGATTGGGAGAAATCCCAAAGTTGTTGAAGCCCCATCAGCTTCCCTCTTTCAGGAATAGATGCCAAGACTGGATGAACCAATGGATGGTCCATGGTGGCATTTCTGATCCCCATAGTACAATGATGCCCAAAGCAGGCCTGAAGCACATCCAAAGGCCTACACCCAGCCTGTTCTAGCCGCCAAGGACATGGTTGGCTTTTTCCTATCATTAACTTGAAATTTATAATCACACATCCCTGTCCTGAAGTCTGTATATTTCCAGACCTGTGAGCATTGGTGCCTTCCTCCAGGAAACTTCACTCTTATTATGACGTCTCACCCCATCATTCCTCAGGACCTGGGATTAGGCAAGTCCTACCTCAGAGCCAGGGCCCAAAAGAGATGAATTGGATTACTACTCACTCTCTGGCTGGGAGGCCAGTGTGAAGAAAGTCCTTTGGGAAACTGACAGTGGTCATTCCTGTCTCTTTCCCAGCTCAGACGGCTTGCTCATACCATTGCCAGGGGAAGCTGTTCTGTTTACAGGCTCCCAGGTAGAATGGTTCCCAAGAGCCCAGGCTAGAGAACCTGACTCCCTGCATATCCCTCCTTCTCCATCCAGCATTAGACTCCAACCACCTGCCCCTAGCTCCCTTGGTGCATTGCCTTGCCCAAGTCCCTGACCATAATGTAGATTGGCTGGCTGGTCAGTGTCCTGATTGCCCCACTCTGTACATGTTTTCCAGTGAGATCAGAAGATACATCAGTCAGAGTCACCTCCATTTCCCCCAAAAGCAGTTTTCTTCCTTACCCCATTGGACAGCTTCTGTGCTGAGACCATCAATGGGAGAGGCCCAGAGCCTGGGTTCTGGACTTCCTTCCCAGACAGCAGTGTTCCTGGTCCTCACTGGCTGATTGCAAATTGCTGCTTTCACTTTGTTTCTGGCAGAGAGATTTTGTCCAGCTTCCATTGCAACATACTGACCACAAAAGGCATGCAGGCTAGCCCAGGGAAGATGGACTCTGACACCTTACACCCATTCCCAATGGGGACTCCAGTGCCCAGGCTCTGCTGGCTCCAAGAATGGGAATATAGACTATTTGAGCCTCCAGGGTCTTTTCCCATCCATTCCCAATATTGTTACATTGTCCCCCATCTCTCCTATCCATTCATTTATTCATTCAACAAATACTTATTAAGGACCTAGTATGTACTAGGTCTTGGGAATACCAGATGAAGTGGACAGATCTAGCCCCAACCTCACTGAATTTATAGGAAAAATAAAAAGAACAACCTTATTTGTATTTTGATGTTCAGTGTATTGGCAGAGAACATGGTGCTTATACACAAGTGTGTATCCACCAAAATGTTTGGTCCCCTCTGCAGCATATATTTTGAGTAAAGGGGTCTATCCGATACTCTCTCAAATCTCATTCCACAAGTAATATTGTGTTCTGGCTCCACTGTTGTTCAGTTCTGCCTGGAACCCTGATGTCTGCCCTCCTGGACTATGCCAACCCCTCCCTCCTCTGACTGTCACAGCCCCTCCTCACCTCTCTTGCCACTCTGCCCGCCTCAGCACACTTTCTGTTTAATGCAGCCCTAGCTGGAAGCAAGAGCGGCAAGACTAATTTCATTTCTCTTCTTTTCCTTTGGTGAGTCGATCTGTGACAACCCTTTTTATGCATTTAATTCATTCTCGATTTCTCATAATCAGGGAAAAGGTATCCCCTAAGGTTAGGCAAGAGCTTGTCAGAAAAAAAAAAGAAGAAAGAAAGAAAAGAAAAGACAGTGTAAATTCACAGAGGTAATCATAGTCTATCTCCACTTCCCACTGCCCATGGAACTATTAACTAATATCGCTCTCTAATCTTTTTTGTACTTATTTATTCTGTAGCGAGAAACTAGCGTTATAAACACCCCTACTGTCAAAACTTGTCATCCCCATTACCTCTAGGCGGGCTTCATCTCTGTTATTCTAATTTCAGAGTTTCTCAAATTCACAGCCGCTGGAAATTGAGTACAAAATCCATTATCATTTGTATATTTTAATTATGCAAATGAGGCAGCTCAGCTGCGATGTCCGGGACCTGCAGGGATGCCTGACTTGATTCTGGGTGATTACAATTTATCCAGTCGAGTCACTTTAATTGTAACAAGCTAATTACATTGTTTCATTTGGCTTTAACAAAAGAAAAAGAGACAGGAAGCTGGATGTGGCTTGGGGCCCCCCGGAACAGACCGCTGCCTCTCCCCAGGCTAGGATGGATGTAGCCAAGGGAGTGGGCGCAGCCTTCCCTGCCCAATCAAGGGGCCAGTGGAGGACCCTAGAAGAAGGGCGGGCAGTGGCAAGGTAGTGGAGGCAGTTGTCCCTCCAGGCAGAAGGCAGCCCATCCGTAGTCTCTGTCAGGGGTGGCAGGAGGACTTTCATTGTGGCCAGGAGTTTATCCAGTGGTAAGCCTGACCTTGAAGAAATCAAACCATCTTTCAGAAGGGACCTTTCCACATAAGCCTTTCTTGGCTACAAGCTAATGTCTTTGAGGACCCACCTAATTTCCACTGTTGTACATGTACAATGTTTCTGACTAAACCTGTTCCCCTCTGCACTGAATGTTGAAGCCAGTGAGAATCTTGTGGAAGTGTTTCCTATGGTCAGAATGGGGAGGATGCAGAAGTGGGCAGGGGAGCAGAGGGCAGACAAATGATGGAGAGAATTCAGACAAATTCCATAAAGTGGGGAGGATGCTTCATGAACTCATTCATTAGGGTTGTGTTTTTATTTCTGTGATCAATGAAAAACAGTTATGCATTTGAACTGAAAGTAGCTGTTTTGTCTTACAGTCATTACTGCCTTCCAGCAAGAGAGAGAAGGTGCTTAGGTTTACAAGTGTGTTCAATATTTTAGCAGAATGAGAGTCCCAGGAAGCACAAATTTCACTTACATTAACAAATGGCCATGCCTTATAACAGAGTTACAGCAGGATCAAAATTAAAGTGTTTGCTACGAAGGATAACTCAAGTCTGGCCACGCAGTCTGCCGAACCTTTTTTTTTTTTTTTTTTTTGAGATAGTCTGTTGCCCAGGCTGGAGTGCAGTGCCATGATCTCAACTCACTGCAACCTCCATCTCACAGGCTCAAGCGATTCTCAGGCCTCAGCCTCTCAAATAGCTGGGACTACAGACATGCACCACCACGCCCAGCTAATTTTTGTATTTTAAAGAGAGATGGGGTTTTGTCTTGTTGGCCAGACTGACCTCAAACTCCTGGCCTCAGGTGATCCACTTGCCTCAGCCTCCCAAAGCGCTGAGATTACAGGCATGAGCCACCACGCCCAGCCCACTTTTTTCTTCTAGTAATTGAACTCTATGACCTTTTCACCTCAGCCTGGACTAGAAAAAACCTGTGACCTCACTTGCCTGACAGATGGCAATAAACACAGCACCAAAGTCCAGAAACCAGATTTGGACCCAGTAATGTCAGTAAATCAATCAACCAATAAATATTTATTGGGGTTTACCGAGATGCTATTATAATCACAGTCTCTACTTTCAAGGTGATTATACTCCAAAGACAGAAATAAGGCTTATGGGTTTTCAAAGGAGCAAAGCTAGAGGGCTCAGAGGAGGTGTGACAGGAAAGAGATCTGTGGGGACCAAGATAGTCAGTATTTATAACATTATCTTCACTGTTGAAGGGGCTGCATTCCAGGTGAGGTAGACACTGAGCTGGGTCAGAGCTATGGTTGGATTTTATTCTGTTACAAAGAGTGGCCATTTGTTATCATAAGGGGTTACAAGTAGGATAGAAATAACATGGCCAGAGGCTGGAGTTCCTGTGGGGGAAGAGATGGCTGGAAAGACAGTGGCAAAGGTGGGAACAGGCTCTAATGAGCCAGGAAGAAAGGGAGAGCAAAGAGGTTTGCTGCCAGCCTTGTGGTGCTAAGTACGTTATGCAAAGGGTATGGCTTTCCCCATCAAGTCCACCCTGTGAAAACAACATGTCTACCTGCAACACCAGCCTGGACACAGCGAGACAAAGGAGTCTAGGGGTGGACAGAGGAATGGCTGGCTGTGATGGTCGGATGTCTGCAGGATTCGGGATGACAAGGTGCTTCGTGAGTATGGTGACGCTGGGGTGTGCGTTGACGGGTTTTTTTTTTGGTTTTTTGTTTTTTATTTTTTAAGGAGAAGGTTGTATCTCCATGGATGAGCAGGAGGAAGAGATTTGTGGAAGGAAGAACCACATGGGCAAAGATGCAGAGGTAAGAGCAGCATGAAGCAAGCTCAGAAGCTGGAAGGAGGCGGGTGGAGAGACGGCTGGTGGGTGCAGTGAAAGCAAGGATTCCACAGGCTATTTATGGAAACACCTGGCTCTGAGTTCCAGGTTGGCAGTTTCTTCTCCTGCCGTCTAGACACCCAAAAGAGGAACTTGGTGTCATATCCAGCATGAGGTCACACCAAAGGAGGTACCCCAATAAATACACATGGCAAAAAAGAAGGGACAGAGGGAGGGCGGGAAGAACACAGCACATGGTTGGAATTAGGAGATAAAGTTTCTCCTCCCAGACCCACCAACCAGCTGGGCAATTGAATTATGACACTTAAGGGCTCAGAACCTGTTTCCAATCAATCAAAGGGGAAAGGGTGGGGTGTGGGAACAACAGGATATCTGTAATGAATCTTCTAGACACAGGTCTCATGAATTGAGAATTTGGTGTCTTTAAATCTCACTAGGTGGTGTCAGTTTGTGCTGAGAAATTCTGCTCTGCATTGGGGTGAGTTGTTGGTACAAAAAGAAAAAAAAATGCGGCTGCCGCTTCTGCCTGAATTCTCCAGCTCTAAGTAAATTAGAGCCAGATGCCCAGTTCCTCATCGCTCCATCAGATGACTCCATGGAGTCATTATAATACTTTATGGGCATTAACTCACTGATTCTCATCATGCCCTGGGAGGGAAGCGCTCAGGATCATTATCCTCCCTGTGCCCAGGGATGGGGGAAGCATCTCATTCTCTCCATGTGTGCATCCCGACAGCACCTGTCCCCCGAATGCACTGGAAGGGGAATGCCAGGACCAGCCGCACTCCGGAAAGATGGATGAGCTGGAGTCAAGGTTCTGGGAAGGGAAAGCAGTGATGGTGGGGGAGGAAGGGCCAACAGCAGAGGGATGAAAGAGATGCATCAAAAGGGAGGAAAATTGGCTGAGATCGACTCGGTGATGTCTAAGGGATGCAGAGAACCAATTACAAATACTGGAACAATCTAGGCTTGGAAGAGGGATGGAGGGAGGGAAAAAGCAGTGAGGCCAACCTGGTGAGATGGTGTGGAACAAAGAGGTAGTGATGGTGATGTGGAGATGGGGCCAATGGGCAGTCCTGGGGGTGCTGAATGGGAACTTCCAGAAAGTATTTACCAACTCTTTTGTTCCCCCATTCAAAGACTTCCTCATCTGGAGGCAAATCGTACGTGCTTCTTCATCCCAGGAGGTCTTACAATTACTAAATTTTAGAGTTGAAGGCAACATTCGAGTTTAGATTAACCCCCTTATTTTACTGATGAGGGAATTTAAACACAGAGAGGGGAAGTAAGTGGCCAAGGTCACACAGCAAGTGGGTGGAATCTCTGGGACAGGCTCGCACATCTCCTCCCACTGGCCTGATGTCACCTTCTTGTCTCTGAATTTCTTCTCACACTTAACAGGAACTGTATCACGTGACACTTGATTTTATGCTCTTATATAATTCATTTCTCCTCTTTTGAAGCGAATCAGAAATCTGTTAGGTGCCAAAACCATGCCTTGGGCATCCCTGTGGCACCCTCAGAGCATAACCCAAGATATGGCACAGAGAACGGGAAAGGCTGGTATCCGGCTGGATGGAGGCATGCGCAACAGTCTGTGGCAGAGCTCCCACCAGAGATGCCAAACCTCCGAGAAGGAAGTTTGGAAATGGGGAGGCTCTGGGAATCCACCAGAGAACAAGCCAGAAGGAAGGGGATAAAACCATGAACTATTGCCATCGCTGAAAATACCAGCCAAGCAGCCCAAAGACATCAGAGCTCATGTGTAGCTGTGAACAAACGAGGTCTCTGGACACCAGACAGCAAGTGATACCCCAGTTAGCAAAAGATACAGGAGTCTGTTCCAGCATTTCTGTGGCCTCAGAATTATATTTAAGCCACTGGACACCCTGTGTTCACTTATAACATCTCCCTGCTTTCAGATGCTTGCTGAAGGTGAAACACATCCTCATATCCAGTTGGCATGATGATTAAGCACGCAGACTCAGGGGCCAGACTGCCCTTAGCACAACTCTTACTCTGATCACTTACTAGCTGTATAGACTTGGGCAAGTTCCTGAACTACTCTGCCTCTAATTCATCAGTAAAATGGGAATAATAATTGCATCTGCCTCATAGAATTATCGTAAGAGTTAAAGGAATTAATACATAAAAACACACTCAGGGCTGGGTGTGGTGGCTCATGCCTGTAGTCCCAACACTTTGGGAGGTCGAGGTGGGAGGATTGCTTGAAGCCAGGACTTCAAGACCAGCCTGGTAAACACAGTGAGACCTTGTGATGGTTAATATTGAGTGTCAGCCTGATTGAAGGATGCAAAGTATTGTTCCTGGGTGTCTGTGAGGGTGTTGCCAAAGCAGATTAACATTTGAGTCAGTGCACTGGGAGAGGCAGACACACCCTCAATCTGGGTGCGCACCATCTAATAAGCTGCCGGTGCAGCTAGAAATAAAGCGGGCAGGGGAAGATGGAAGAGCAGACTTGCTGGGTCTCCCGGCCTTCCTCTTTCTCCTGTGCTGGATGCATCTTGCCCTCGAACATCAGACTCCAACTTCTTCAGCTTTTGGACTCACACCAGTGGTTTGCCAGCGGCTCTCGGGCCTTCAGCCACAGACCGAAGACTGCACTGTTGGCTTCCCTACTTTTGAGGTTTGAGGACTCAGACTGGCTTCCTTACTCCTCAGCTTGCAGATGGCCTATTGTGGGACTTTATCTTGTGATCATGTGAGTCAATACCCCTTAATAAGCTCCCTTTCATATGTAGATCTATTCTAGTAGTTCTGTCCCTCTGGAGAACCCTAATATAGACCCTGTCTCTATGAAAAATTTTAAAAATTAGGCAGGTATGGTAACATGCCCCGGTATTTCTAGCTACTAGGGTAGAAGGATTCCTCAAGCCCAGGAGATGGAGGTTGCATGAGCTAGGATCATGCCACTGCACTCCAGCCTGGGTAACAGAGTGAGACCCTGTCTCTCAAGTACATGCATACACACACACACACACACACACACACACACACACACAGAGGAGAGAGAGGGAGAGAATTCCTGACAGTTCCTAAGCATTCAGTAAATATCAGATAGTCTTACTACTTTGCCTCCTCACTGTGTGAGTACATTGATTTGCAAAGACTATCCTCTCATTCATTCTCTAACAAACATTTGTTAAGCACCCATTCTGTGTCTGATACTGCAACAGGTGCTGGTATACACAGGTCAAAAGAGCCAAATCCCCACAACACGGGGACTGAAATCTAGTGAAATAAATGTGCTAGCACGGTAAAAGTGTTACATCCAGATGGGGAGGGTCTTGGCAAGAGATTTGCTTCTACACATCTGTAGACCCTTTGCTTGGAACGGGGCTGCATCTGCCATTGGTGTTCCTTATGTACTTGGAAGCTCCACAGCTTGCTGCTGAACCCTAAGATTGGCCCCATACAATAGCAGACAGGCTGTGTCCTCAATGGGCTTCTATTCCAACACGGAACACAAAGGCATGGTTTGAATAAATGCGCAGAGACTGTTCAGGCATTTGAATTGGAAACATTGGAAGCATGACTAGACAAGATTAAATATGCATAATCCACACAGCCACAAATAAGTACATTGAAGAGATGATGAACCATGAAGAGAGGCCTTCCTTTCTTTTCCTAGAAGTTTGTAAAGGATCCAGGGAGGAGGTGCAATTTGAAGAAGAAACAAAACAAAACCACACAATATAAATACAGACTCCTCCTAATTGCAAGATATGTAAATATAGACCCCCCTCCTACCTATAAAATTCGGCCTCACTCATCAGCTGCTGCCCCTGGTTTCAAGGAACATTGTGGATTTTTCACATCAGTTCCATGGAATCTTCAAATAGTCATCCACCTATGTGACTGTTAAAGTTGGCAAGTGTGAACTCATCCACCTCTCTCATTTGAAAGATGAATATACCAAGACACAAGAGGAAATGCAAGGCATTCAGGATCACACAGCCAGTCAGCTCCAGAGCGAGGGCCAGAAGCAGGTCCCCAGTTGCCTGGAGCCAGTGGTCTGTCTGCTCACCAGGTGCCTCTCTAGGTGGATGCCTTGTTTGTTTGCTTTTCCCAATGTTCAAATTCCTTCCAAGGGCAACAAGTTCAGTCCCAGGTGAGAATGGAATTAGAGTGGTCCAAGGAAAGGAGGTTGCAGGCTCAGCTGGTCCGGGTGGCTCCCTCCCAGAGGGGACCAGGAAGGCCTCCACCCCCAGTCACTTCACCAGCTCTTGATGTCTAACGTTTCTTTACCACGTGACAGAATTTTCTCCAAGGAAGGCCTTTACATGAGGAAAGGACTTGCCACCACTTCCCTTGGAGGACCATTACCTGGACTCGGGGGTCACTCAAGCAGGGCACACGTGAACAGCCACCACGTCCACATGCTGCCCTGTGCTGGGCACTTCATAAGCATTATCTCCTTGAGTCCTCACAGGAGCTACTAGTTAGAGCCCCACTTTACAGATGAGAAAGCTGAAGGTCAGCAAGATTAATGAATTTGGCCAAGTTGCCCCACTCTCCAGCAGCAGGCCCAGAATATTTCATTCCAGCCCCACTCAGCCAGCTACCACCATGCTGCCTCTGCTCTGTGACTGTTCTTTCTACTAAGATCTTTTTGTTTTATTTTCTCCTCAACACTTTTTTTTTTTTTTTGAGACAAAGTCTTACCCTGTGGCCCAGGCTGGAGTGCAGTGGTGCGATCTCGGCTCACTGCCACCTCTGCCTCCTGGGTTCAAGCAATTCTCCTGCCTCAGCCTCCTGAGTAGCTAGGAACACAGGTATGTACCACCATACCCCACTAATTTTTGTATTTTTAGTACAGGCAGAGTTTCACCATGTTGGCCAGGCTGGTCTTGAACTCCTGACCTCAAGCAATCCTCCTGCCTCAGCCTCCCAAAGTGCTGAGATTACAGGTATGAGTCACCATACCCTGCCTCTCCTCAACACCTTCTTCTCTGGCCCTTCTCTGACAACAGTCTAGTTCAACCCAAGAAAAAAAAATACTTTTCCAGCTACTAATGTGCCTGACTCGGTGTTAGGGAGGCCTCTTCCTTGAACTGGGCAGGTGAGACGTGCTGTCATGAACAAGGAGAGGCCAAAGGACTGTGCAGAACCCAAGGACAAGCTGTGCAGCCCTCCAGTGCTCCAGCTGGGGACAGAACACTTGCCAGGTAGGCCAGCTAGTGCTGGACACACAGAGACAGTTAGACTTGACTTGGGGGAGAGAGATATTTCAGAAAAAGGGAAGAGCCAGAGAGGAATTTTCTCTTTCTCAGCTCTATTTACTTCTATTTACTCTGCTTCAGCAGATAGCTTTAGCCTGCCTGCACATGATTTTGTTTTAAGTTGTATTCTTGGGGAGGGATTTTTCTCTCTGTCTTCTACCTAGTACAGAACCCAAGTGTCAGTTCCACCAGCATAGAATGCCAGAAATCTCAAAGGTGGGGAGGCTTGCTTAGCTGGTTCTACCCTTCCAGGAACTCCCACACTGAAGTCACCCCCAGACTCACCCTCCTAAGACAGATCCAAGGCGACCCCACCCTTCCCTCTTTCAGTGGCTCAGAGAGAAAGGCAAGCATCCCATCCAAGCTGTCCACACCTGCCATACAATAGATGGCGGGCTCTGAATAATTAACGAGAATCATTTTGTAATGCGCTGACCCCTGAACATTGCACATCACTCATTCTGATACTCCTGCTCTCCCCTGCTCCCTCTCCACCTCTCTCATTCCGACAGCTCAACCTTCCCTCCTGGGCTTCCACCAAATACCACATCCACTGGCCCCTGCATGCCTTACAAGCTGCATCACACCTGCGATGAAGCCTGGCCTATGATACTCCTCAGATGAGACAAGTGGAATGAGGTAAACTGCTGGTTGGGGAAGCTGTTGCTTCAGAGGTTGGCCCCTGTGTAAGCCAGAAAATGTCCAAAAACTCTGGCCTAGGGAGAGGCAACCCAGAGAGTCACAGGCCTGGAAGGAGTCTGAACACAGGCTTGGTGGCCTGCCCTCAGAGGCTTACCCTCTAGATGGGCAAGAAGCTTCACACAGGAAATGCTACGAGATCTGTACAAGGTCCCCAAAGAGTTTTCTCAGTCCCTGAATTTGATGCCAGTCTATTAATATGGGTCACCCACTGTGTACCCAGGCCTGTGAAGGGTGATATGGAGGGACATGGGAGAAAACTGAGGCCCCTTCCCACGGTGCTTTCAACCCAACTGCAAGAAGGGGACTCATACACAAAACCATTAGAGAAAAATACAAAGATTTGGTACATTTCTGGAAGAGACACACAAGACACTGGTATTCCCAGTTACCTCTGGAGTTTGGAAATACAAGAAGGGAGAAGGAGAACAAAGTTTTGTTTTTGCTTTTCACTTTATACACTGTGTACTATGGAAATTTCCTACAACAGTGTATTGTTTTTCAGTTTGTTCAGCTTTTTACTTGCTGTTAGGACATAGTGGCAACCTCTAAGCTCCTTACATGTAGAACCAAAAGTTGAAAGTTTCTCTTTTTACATCAGGGAGTGCAGCACACCAACATGGCACAAGTATACATACGTAACAAACCTGCACATTATGCACATGTACCCTAGAACTTAAAGTATAATAATAATAATAATAAATAAATTTTTAAAAAAAGAGTTTCTCTTTTTATAATTTTCTTTTATTTTTTCTTTTTAAAGACAGGGTCTTACTTTGTCACCTAGGCTGGAGTGGAGTGGTGCAATCATTGCTCACTACAGCCCCAAACTCCTGGGCTCAAGTGATCCTCCTGCCTCAGGTTTCTAAGTAACTGGGACTACAGGTGCACACCACCACACCTGGCCAATGTATTTTTTTTTAAGAGACAGGATCTTGCTATGTTTCCCAGGCTGGTATAATTTTTTTAAAACATCTTTGTTAAAAGAAACCAAACCAAGACTGAACTGGAAGCTGCTCTGAGGGTCTGTGATGTATGTCTTTCTGTTTGTGTTCCCAGAATCTAGAACTTTCCCTAAGCAGCAGAGATACTCAATCAAAAGTTGCTGAACGTGGAATAAAGATGATGCTTTTATCGTGTTCAAGATAAAAGTGGGAAAGAATCAGAGGATGGGGTTGGGGGTGGGTGGGACAATGACCATTTAAAAAGCTTCAAAAAGGAGCCAGGCAGGATTTAAATAAGCAGAGAGACAAAGAAAGGATGGTAAAGGCAAGAGAGAAAGTTGTCAGCCTTCAGTAAGCAGTTTTGGATGGACGGATGGGTGGGTGGATGGATGGATATCATGATCTAAGGAAAGAAGGTAGAGATGTGGAAAAGAGGCAGGGCCAGTGAACAAAGCACTATGGAGATAAAACTAGGGAGGCAGGGTGGAAGGACACACATCTCTGTGATCTGAGGTGGTCAGCAGGCACCACGAAGCAGAGTGACCAGTGACTGCAGACCACAGCCAGAGCTGAGATCTGGTCTCCTCACCGGCCCTCACTGTTCTCTCCACCATACTCTGCTAATCCTGCACCAGTAGCTCCCAGCCCCAAACAGTGTGAAGATGGCTTCATCTGAACCACCTAAGGGGAGGAGGGTATTGGTAAACCATTCATTCCTAGGCTCTGTTCCCTGAGATCCTGACTTAGTAAGTGCTATCCAGGAATCTGCATTTTTGTTTTATTTTATTTTGGAGACAGAGTCTCCCTCTGTCACCCAGGCTGGAGTACAGTGGCATGACCTCAGCTCACTGCTACCTTCAGCGCCTGGGTTCAAGCAATTCTTGTGCCTCAACCTCCCAAGTAGCTGGGATTACAGGCGTGCGCCACCACACCCAGCATTTTTATATTTTCAGTAGAGACAGGGTTTTGCCATGTTGGCCAGGCTGGTCTCAAACTCCAAGCCTCAAGTGATCCTCCCGTCTCGGCCTCTCAAAGTACTGGAATTACAGGCATGAATCACCATGCCTAGCCCAGGAATATGCATTTTAATTGAGAAATAATTGTCTATATTTATGGAGCAAAATCATTCCATAATGTATGCATAATGTGTGTGTGTGTGTGTGTGTGTGTGTGTGTGTGTGTGTATACACATTATGGAATGATTAAATCAAGGTAATTAAAATACCTATTACCTCACATACTTCTGTTTGTGCATGGTATGAACATTTAAAATCTCTTAGCAATTTTCAAATATACATCACAGTATTATTAACTATAGTCACCATTCTATGCCATAGATCTCAAAAACATATTCCTCCTGTCTAACTGAAATTTTGTACCCCTTAACCAACATCGTTGCTACAATGCCTGGAGCTGCTGCATCCAGTTTGGGACTATGAGGCAAAAAATATGAGGACCAAAATATCTCAAGGATGGTGTCACTGAAAGGAGGCAGGAGCCTATGTCCTTGATGACAGTGCTGGGCTCAGAACCAGCCCTGGACAACGTATACCTGAACCTCCTCTCAGAATCCTTCACCTCTTGGCCTTACATGACTGGAGATGACTAAAGGAGTGCTGTTTATGCCACCATGAGTCATATTTCCTATTCTTTACAGCAGAAGACATCTTCCCTTAATACAGTGGCTCATTTACACAGCTTCAAAAATTAGCAAGTGCTGACTCCAACTCCTTCACATCAGCTTGGTGGATGCAGCTGGTATGAGTGACCATCCACTGACAAGAATCGCAATGGAAACCAACCCACAGCTTTCGCTTTTGTCCGTCAGGTGATTTAAATTTCCTCCTTTAAATTCCCTAAAGGAAAGAGAGAAGATCTAATATGTACATATGCTTGGGCTGTCTGTGATTTTAACTTACCAATGGTTGGGGTTTTGCAAGGGGCTTTGAGAAAGGGGAGGGTGGATGGGGAGCAGTGCAGTTTCTGAGGGGGAGACCCCTTCTCTCTGCTGCAACGACAGGATTATTTGTCTGCTAGCTGTTTTCTAAAATCCTTTAACCAAAGAATATAATCTTTCTTCCTTCTTAGGAAAAAAATTTAGAGTAGCGGGCAGGTTGAAAGGATGTGGACTTCAGAGGTGAGCGAGGGCTAAGTCTGATGCTTACTCTCCCACTTATAAGCTCTAGGTATTCAGCCTTGTTTACCTTTGCTGATGCTCAACTTCACTCTTTATCAAAAGAAGACAATTAAAGCAAATGGGCCATTATAAAGTTAAATGAGGTAATGTATCAGGGAGGGTTCTAGGAAGAATTTAAGTATACATGTGAGGTTCTGGTTTCCTTTTTTTTTTTTTTTAAGAAAGATCTAAAACCAGTATGACCAAATACTAGCACATGTTCATTCTGGGTAGGTAGAGTTTATACCCTCTGCACTTTTCTGTACATTTGAAATATTTCATAATTTGAGGACGAAAATCCTGGCATAGTGAGTGACCCACAATTGGGGTTCTATAGTTGTGGTCACTTCCAAAGAAGGTCTGTTTGAACCTGCAAATGATGTGGAAAGGGGAACCCAGCAATTCACACACACACTCACATGCCAAGGGATGGCCTGCTGACTTGGATTACATGTAACTAAAGCCCTTCTGGGCACCTGGGAATAGGTGAAAGGGAGAAGACAGCCCACAAGGACAGGAGGGTTAACCCTGGAGACCAAATACCAATTGCATAGTTTCATCACAACTAGATTCTTCTAGCACAATTTCATGCATGCAACTGGTGCTCAATAAATTCTTGCTATGGGGCTAATTAGCTAAGACAGGACCTGGTTCGGCATAAGTTCCCAACAAACAGGAAGTATGTCTTCTATTTCTTTGGTGTCACCTTTGGTACCTGGCACAGAACCCTGCCCACAGAAGCCTCATGTCTTGGCTTTGCTGTGGAGCTTTATATCCCTTGTATGGTGCTTACAGGAAGCAGGAAGTCACCATCCCAATCCTGTACCTACCCCTCCTCCTTCCAGGAAGTGGGGCCTATAAAACACGAGGCTCCTTGGGGTGCAGCTCAAGTGTGATTATGAACCCCATTCAGTAGTTTGAGTAAAACAACAGGAAAAACAAATTTCATTTCCCCCAGTTTGAGCCCAAATAATGCCATCCCCGGGACTTGAAAACTCCAGGCCCTGGTGAGAGGCTGGGATAATTATACTGATGAGCTTCCAAAAGATTGCAGAGAAATAATGAAGCTGTAAACAACACAACCATCATACTTTTCTCTTGGGCCCTGGTTGATTTTGGGGAGGTTCTTAGTTCCATTTCTGCAGATCCCACCCTTGGCAGGATTGTGGTGCCCAATAGTTTGGACTTTCAACATTCAATTTGGCCTTTATAGCTCCTCCAGATCCTCCTACCCAACACCCTTCCCCTAGGACCCAGTGAAATTCTCCTGCTTCTACCTCTCCTATCATGTGAGAATAAGCATAGAGCTGATAACATTTAAATTTTGATTCAATTCGGTATTTGCCCAGCATGGAAGTCTCTGTGCTCATGATTACTGCAAGGGTGATAAAGCTGAGAAGATCTGATTCCTATCCTCAAACAGTTGTGTGTTCAGATCTGATCCCTGTCCTCATAGACCTAGTGGAAGGGACACACCAATCAATATGGGAAAGTAAAGCAATAGTCATTTGTGTAGCAATACAGCTCTTGGGACAGGAAATTGGAAGATGGCACGTGAGTCTGGGGAAATCTGGACAGATTTATAGAGGAGGATCTGCGATTTGAATTTGGCCCTGAAGGGGAGATTTAATGTTGATCAGTAGAGAGACAGCAGTGTGGAAGGGAGTACAAGAGAGAAGGGAGACTAGAGAGGGTGTTCCAGGAGGAAGAAGCAGTAAGAGAAAAGGCATAGAGATGCAAAAGCCAAAAAGATGTTCGGAGAGTAAGGAGTTGCCCTGTCTATCTGGCATGTTGACATACTGCAGAGTAAACTATTTTAATTAATCCCATAAGCAGTGAGGAGCCATTTGAGGTGTTGAGAGCTTAAAGTGTCAATATCTTTTAAAGGTCTCTGCAAGTCAAAAGAGTGGTAAGGTTATTTAATGGGGAGAGAAAGATGATTGACCTATTTAAATGTATCATTACTGATGGAATTTCAGGTGGCTCAAGGGAAATTGGGGAAAGATACTCATACTTTAAATGAGAGCATTAAAAAAGAAAAACTCAGCTTACATTTCTTTAGTGCATACAAAGAGGCTGGCACTCTGATGGGTATTTAATACACATTATTTCATTGAATCCTAAAAGGTTGGACTCTCTTCCATCACTTTACAGAAGAAACTGAGGTTTCTTTAAATGGTCCAAGATCACATGACAGTGGAGCTGCAATCTGCAACCACCTAACTCCAACACCTATGATTTTCCTATCAGCCCTTGCTGCTCTGAGAACCTCTTCTGTCTGGCCGGGCGCAGTGATTCAAGCCTGTAATCCCAGCACTTTGGGAGGCCGAGGCAGGGGGATCACGAGGTCAGGAGATCGAGACCATCCTGGCTAACACAGTGAAACCCCGTCTCTACTAAAAAATACAAAAAACTAGCCAGGCGAGGTGGCGGGCGCCTGTAGTCCCAGCTACTTGGGAGGCTGAGGCAGGAGAATGGCATAAACCCGGGAGGCGGAGCTTGCAGTGAGCTGAGATCTGGTCACTACACTCCAGCCCAGGTGACAGAGTGAGACTCCGTCTCAAAAAAAAAAAAAAAAAGAGAACCTTTTCTGTCTCACATGCACATGGCCAGTCTGCCCTTCCGCAGTAGATGCTAACCAGGAGCCATGCACTGTTCAGAAGGCAGTTTTTAGGTGGGGGCAAGAACAAGAGCAGTGGAAAGTGACGGGCCTGCATGGGAGTCATAGCCTGAGGTGGAGGTCTCCCTGAGAGTTCCCAGCTGCGACCCTGGCCCAGTTACTTCACCTCCTTGATTTTCCTCATCTGAAATATTAGGACTAGAGCTGTGCTTGGATAATTATTTTAAGCAGCAGAACGCTTTTTCTCAAAATGATATAATAAATGAACCACAATAAAACAATAATGGGAGTAACCTGGTTGAAGCTGGTGTGGAGGATGGTGGGAATCTAAGATCCAGATGCTGCAGACAGTTGAGAAAACAGGAGGTGCAGAGAACTGAGCTAATGGGCAGGTTCCATAGACACTCAGACAGAACTGAGGTTCCAAGCCCAGGCAATGTCGCTCAAAACCTGGGAACCCACCATTGCACGCTTCTATCTTCCTTGTAGGAGCCAGGCTAATGCTTCATTTAAGACAGCACATTTACAACAAACCATCAGACACAAAAGTTAAGGTTAAATTGGCAATAATCTCCCACATTGGCCCGTGCTGAATGAGAGACTGCTAGGTAGGCAGATATAAATATAGACTTTATTATGCCACATCACAAGGCAGAGGAGTTAATGTTGCTGGGAGAACATTCATTTCCACATTTTCTTACTTTTGCACGTCTTAATTTGCAACTTAATGTGGCATTATCATAATTTTTTGCATTATGTAATGATTAAAGTGAGGCATATCATATTTATTGATTTATTTGATTTATTTAAAATGTAACCATTGCCCCAGGGCAGGTGCATGTACAAAATACAAATGCAACAGTTAAATTGAATCCAGCAGATAAATTCCCCATTAAGAAAAGACATTTTAGGACTGTCAAAACAATGAGAAATGTCGTCCCAGCATCATGAGGAGAGAAGGAATCCTGAGAGGTCATCTGGTTCAACCCCCTGCCTCAGGCAGAATTGCTCCTAATCCCCCAAGACTGAGAACCAACTGAGCTTTCTGACAATTGTCTAGGGAGAGCCACATTCTACCATATTCTCCCACTTCTGTTTTCAATCCCAAGACCAATATCTCTTCTCTGGGTCAATCTATTTGTCTCTGGAATCCACTTCCCCAACAGCTCACTCCTTTAGTTTATAGCCACGCCACTCTCAAAGTCCATTCCTCATTCCATTTCTTGTTTATTCATTTCTCATTCCACACTCTCACCTCCTAGAAGACTCGTGTTAGAACCTCAGGTTCTCAGGGAATCTTAGAGTCTTCCAATGAGGGGAACTGACCCAGCATCGCACTCATAGTGGGAACTGCTAGGCATCCAGTCTTGGCTACAGCCTTCCAAAACTGAGGCACCCACTGTTGATGGGAAGCTCTCATTCTTAGTCTGACACTGTGGGGACACCCATTCCCTGTAACTCTCTTCTAGCCCAGTCTTGAACCCCATTCTTTTCCCCATTATTAAATGAGGGCTTAGAATCTTGGATTGAATTACATTGAGATTGTGTTTCAAAGTCCTCCGTCCACTTGACAGCCCAAAAAGCCAAAACATCCTGAGCAACAAAGACCCCATGCGCCCTCCTCACCCCTCCCTATCCACGGTCTCACTATTCCTCCCTGTGTGCTTCCATAGTGAGGCCACCGAGCCTTGTCCCAAACAATATCTACGCTTCAGTTTCTACTCCACAAAATGGTCTTTTTGTAGAAGGAAGGAAGGAAGAAAGGAAGGAAGGAAGGACAGACAGATTAGCTCTGTCACCCAGGTTGAAGTGCAGTGGCACAATCTCGGCTCACTGAAACCTCCACCTCCCAGGTTCAAGCAATTCTCCTGTCTCGGCCTCAGTAGCTGGGATTACAGGCACCTGCCACCAAGCCTAGCTAATTTTTTTTTATTTTTATTTTTTTAGTAGAGATAGGGTTTCGCCATGTTGGCCAGGCTGGTCTCGAACTCCTGACCTCAGGTGATCTGCCTGCCTCGGCCTCCCAAAGTGTTGGGATTACAGGCATGAGCCACCATGCCTGGTCTCTTTCATTTTAATAATAGTAAGATTATCACTAATAGTATGATTACTATCATTGGAGATAACACTTAGGGAATGGTTACTACACAGAAACCAGAGTCAGTCCCAGGCCTATCAACTAACGATTTCTGTCTTACCCAAGTCAACCTTTGAATTTATAGAATGGATGTGCTGGACTGGATAAGAGGCTCTCAAATGTTTACTTTTGGCCTTTCAATAAAAGCTTACCTTATCAAAATCAGGTAGTAAAACAGCACAACAGGAACTGCTTATCCTTCAGAACTCAGCTTTGATATCCCTTTCTCCAAGAAGATTTCCCTAGCATTTCCAGACTAGGTCAAGGCTCCCAGCTCTATGCTCTTATTGCACCCTGTACATCTCTTTCAGTTCCTTATCACAACTGTCTTTACATAATTCATCAAGCAACTTGTTTGATTTCTGATTCTCACTTTAGACCGTCAGCCCACAAGGGCTTGTGTCATGACTGTCTCATTCACTGCTGTGTTCCTAGGGTTTAGCAAAGTACAAGACTCTTACTGAGTTCTCAATAAATATGGAAGGAAAGGAGAGAGGAAGGAAAGGAGAGAGGAAGGAAAGGAGAGAGGAAGGAAAGGAGAGAGGAAGGAAAGGAAGGGGGAAGGAAAGGAAGGAGGGAGGAGGAGGGGGAAGGAAAGGAAGGAAGGGAGGAGGAGAGGGAGGGAGGGAAGGAGGGAAGGGTATTTTCGAATTATGTACTCCCACTACTTCCCAAGAGAAACCCTACTTTGATGATCTCTTCAGCTGGATTGTAAGCAGTATGAGGGCTTTCTCCATATTCATAGTGCTGTTCTTCAAAGCCCCTTCAATATGACAGCCAGCATTTTATTCTCCATAGCACTGTCTCACCAGAGGAAGCACAGGCTCAGCATGAGCAGCCCTTTAGGCATGCACCTCAAGTGCCAAACTCTTTTCTTCCTATTCTACTGGTACATCTGGGGATGGGAAGGAAAGCAGGGGGGCCACCTTGTCTCCCCAGCTATGCTGATGCCCAGGAAGTTCTCCTCACCTGCTGGGGGTCCACCAAGAGTCTATGATGACATTTCCTGGATTTCAGCTCACCTACCTTCCCAAGGATCACAGTTCTTGGCTGCAGGGATATAGAAGGGGAAGTTCTTCCAGAACAAGGAAAGGTAGGAATTACCTAGGCTAACGCTGGGATGGGGCTGTGGAGAGGGAGAAGAGAGTCTTCCAGGTGAGGGAGCAGGTAAAGACAGCATTGCCAAGAAGTAGGAGGACTTGAGAAGTTAAGAGGAGAAAGTAACAGGACTTGCTGCTTTACCTTGAAGGTCAGATTAAGGCCCCAGGTCAAAATCTGCAAGACGAAATTAAACAAAGAAACGAAAAGTATTGCAATTAAGTTAAACAAAACAGTGACCATTGCACAGGTGCTAACAGGGAAGAACAGTGGTTTTCAATGAAAACATGTGGGCGTGGGCGAGTTTATCAACTCACCACAAACTTAACATGAATTAACAATGTAATATAATTTCTAAAAAAAGAGCAAATTAAAATCTTAATGTATTAATAAAATTTTAACATCCCTATCTAAGAAAGTGTTAGACCCATCAGCACTTCAAGCCCCTTCTTCTGGCCTCCACATTTTAAAAGGAGCATTGAACCTGGTGAGTATCCAGAGAAGTAGAGTGGGAAGATGCTGGGAGCTTCCTTCTATGAGGAATGATGGAATCAGAAATTCCCTGGGGTTCCTTGCAAGAACTTCAATATTCTTTGATGGAACTGATTTCTTTTTAAATCACTAGGAGTTCCCACTGGCATCATCACGCCTCTGAATTCCAGGGCTTCTGAATTCCAGGGGCTTTGCTGAGGCGCGAATCAAAGATACAGCGTGTGCAAGTAGTAAGAGTTGGTGGAGGCCACAGGCCTTCTCCCTGTCTGCCATTCCTCCCCTTCTCCCAAAGTGGCCCTCTGACAGAGTAGAAGTTCTTTACAGCTCTCCTTGATCCATCTTCCTCTGACCACAGCTTCCAAAGCTGCATCATTGACTCTTGTTTGCCTCTAACTTCCAACTTTCTGGCTTCTTGTGCAGAAATATCTGATGAGATGACAGAGCCAGGGCTCTGCATGCTGACAATGCCAAGGGCCTCCTTCAAATGAATTTCCACTGAGATACCAGGAAGGTAGTGATCAGGCCACAACCTCCACAAGCAGGACTCAAAATAAACTTTTTTTCATCATCTACGGAGAATTTCTGAACATTCTGATTACCAAGGACACTAAGGTCAGATTAACCCCACCTATTTCATTCACACATGGATCCTTGGGTCCACTGATACCTGAACACCAAGAAAATCCTTGTTCTACTCATTCAGGAGACATTTCTTGAATATCTTATATTCACTCCTCCCTATGCCAGAGGCTTAAAAGAGAAAAAGAAATAGCTCTTCTCACACATGGTTAGTAAAAGTAGTTTGATTGCTTTGGAAAAGTGTTTGGCAGTATCCACTAAAGCTGAGAATATGTATGCCCTGTTACCTGGCAATCCCACTGCTAGGCATAGGCCCTATAGAAGCACATACAAATGTTTACCAAAAGACCCATGCTAGAATATTTATAGCAACACTATTTGTAATGGCTAAAACTGTAAACTACCCAAATGCAGATCAGCAGTAGAGTAAATAACTAGATCGTGGTATATTTCCACAGTAGACTACTGTACAGCTATGAGAATGAATAACCTATAGCCACACACAAGCATATGGATGAATTTCATAAATGGAAAGCTGGACAAAAGAAGCCAGACACAAACAAGTTCATACCTTATGATTCCATTTACATAAAGTGCAAAACTAGGCAAAACTCATCTATTCTTGGGAGCCAGAGTAGTAGTTGCCCTTGTGGCTGGAGGAGGCTAAAAGGGGACATGGCAGGGGCATCGAGGCGCTGGTGATGTGCTGTTCCTTGGTCTGGGCACTGGTCACATAGGTGTGTTCAGTTTGTAAACATTCAGCAAGCTATATACTCAGAATATGAGTATCTTTCTGTATGCATGTTAAACAAATTTTTTAAAAACCCACAGATTTGGTCTAGGAGCACAGAGTTTATTGGGCAGATAAGAGAAATGACAATAGATATTGTCTTAGCTCCAGCTGCCATAGCACAACACCATAGAGTGGGTGGCTTAAATAGCAACAATTTATCTGGTGGTTCAAGACCATGAGAAATGTCTTTCCAGCATCATCAGGAGAGAAGGAATCCTGAGAGGTTATCTGGTTCAACCCTCTGCCTCTGGCAGAATTTTTCCTAATCCCCCAAAACTGAGAACCAACTGAGCTTTCTGACAACTGTCTAGGGAGAGCCACATTCTACCATATTCTCTCCTTTCTGTCTTTTTCAGTGGTAGTTGGAAGTCTGAGATCAGGGTGCCCGCGTTGCTGGGTTCTGGTAAGGGCTCTCTTTCTGGCTTGCAGATGGTCACCTTCTCACTGTGTACTCACATGGCCTTTCCTCAGGGGTGCGGGAGGGGGGAGAGAGGGAGAGGGAGAGGGAGAAACAGAGAGAGACAGAGAGATCTTCCTCTTATAAGGCCACCAATCCCATCAGGTTAAAACCCCATCCTTAAGATCTCATTTAAGCTTAATTACCTGCTAAATTCCTGTCTCCAAATATAGTCACTTTGGAGCTAGAGCTCCAACATACGAATTGAAGGGGACACAATTAGATCCCTAGCAGGTATCATGCAATAGGAGCAGGAAATACAGAAGTTATCACTAGACAGCATGGGATACAGGCCATGTGGAAGTTAAAGAGTAAGTGGAAAGATGAGCTTACCAAGGGCTGAAGAACTTCCGGAAGGGGAAGAACTTGGGAGGCTTGTTGGAAGAGCAGAGAGGAGCTGTCCACATGAGAGGCTAAGGAACTGGAGGGAGAAGCACAGTATGTTCAGGCTGCAGGGAGACGTGACGGACAATAGCAGCTTTTTGTGAAACGAGTCATCTTATGCCAGCTGGGCTTGGAAGACTGAACAAAGCAGAGGCTGGAGAAGAGGCCAGTAACTGGAAGTCCTGTTGAAATGGAGGCAGGTGGTCAGTAGGCAGGCAGGCAGGGATGTCCTGTGCCAGGGGCTGGATGATGGGCAGGCAGAGAGCATGACGGGAGGCATGTCCAGCAGTGAATATGAGGATGAGGATGAGGATGAGGATGAGGATGGGAGGAGGCTACAGCAACAGCATACAACAGAGGCAGGTTGGGGCCAGACTGAGGTGGGGCTTGCATGCCACACCAAAGGATTTGATCCTCATCTCATGGGTACTTTTAGGGAAAGGCTGCATAGATGATTAGCTCACAAAAAGGAGGCCTGTCCATGCGTTGGCTGGCAGCCATGCTCATGCCATTTCGATGATATAGCAAAACCTGCCTCTGCTGAATAGGAAATCCTGTGCCTCAGCTGCATTTATGAATGCTTATCCCATTATCACTCAGTAATTTTAATGAAGAATTTATCCTAGGATCAGACTCCTCAGGTTGGAAGGGCCTCAGAGTCCCTAGTCTAGCATCCCCTGACTTAGTCCTGCCATTCACTAAGGGGTTAAATGAGTTAAATCTGCACTTAGATCCCTGTAGAAACACTTACAATTACATTTGACACGATTTTCAGAATGTCCTGTTGGTAGTGTTAGCAGTTATGTTGGAGGAGCAGATGTTTGGCTTGTTAGATCCCTACCTAACAGGTAGCTTGAGACAATGGCAGGTGTCCTCGCAGAAGCAGTGTGGTGCTATAGAATGATGTTGCCTTCCATCCTGAAACACAGCCATATCACAGGCTGAGTTTAATTTTTAAATGCTTACAACACGGTTCCTTGATCTCCTCCCTGACAATAGTCTTCAGCCTCCTGGCTCTACCTCCAACAGGTTAACCTCAGAAAGGTTATAAATTGACATCACTGAGACCCAAAGGCATGGCAAGGAAAACCCTCCCTGGAATACTCCGTTAATAATACCGAACTCTTGCTTAAGGGTTGGATTTCTCTCAAAAACACTCATTCCAGGAGACTTTACATCACGGAAGGAATTTATTCACCAGCAGTCCTCCTTGCAGGGAGACAGGACAGATGAACGTTGACCGCTCCGCATTCTTGAAATGCGTTCTTCCCTCTTGGTTTTCCTCCTACCTCCCAGGCCTCTTCTGTCCCTTCATTGGTACCTGCCCCTTTGCTTGCCATCTCAGTATTGGCCAGCTCAGATCTCAGCCTGGGGGTCTTTTCTCATCTCCATTTATACTCTTTGGATGAGTTTATTCAGACCCAAATCTTTAACTATTTCCAGTGCACCTATGACTGCCAGGCATGTGTCTTCAGGCCCCTGAGGAGAGACTCATGCATCCTCTGGCTCCCTAACATGTGCACCTGCTGTTGGCAGCACCTGGGGCAAACCCCAGCTAATATCACTTCCCAGCTTCTTTAGATTAAAAGCAATGTCCTGAAGCTGCCCTTCAATGCTGTATATGAGCTGGCCCTTTTCTATGTCTCCAATGTCACCTCCAGCCACCCCCTCTCTCACTTCTGTTGTGTTAACTCTCCAGCTCTTTCCTCCATAGGGCCTTGGTGCTCATTACCACCACTGCTGGAATGTTCTACCCCAGGACTTCAAATGCCAGGCTCCTTCTTATCATTCTGACTCACCTAAATGTCACCTTGCTAAGAAGTCTTCCCTGCCCTTCCCATCTCCACTCACCGACTTCCTATCTCACGGCCCTGTTCAGTATCTTCACAGCATTCCCCACTGTCTGAAATGAGCTTGTTTGTGTATTTGCTCACTAGTTTATCCACTGCCTCTTCCTCTAAACTAGCCTCTGGGAGTGCACAGATCTCACCTGTCTCATTCAACACCCTATCCCCAGTACCAGAAACAGGACCTGCATGTAGACAAAGCTGAATATATGTTTGTGAAGGAATTAATAAAATCATCTGAAGAGAGTACAGAAAAAGCATCACAAAGGGAGGAAGACACGGAAGACCAACCTCCCTCACTTCCCAATGTCCCTAGGGACCAGCTTTGTTCTACAACATGCATGGAGGACACAGGTGCAGACTGTGAAAGGCCAGGAACTAGAGACCTCCAGTGCGGCCACAGAGCCCACAGCCATAAGAGTACCCTCCAAAGAATCAGCAAAGACAGGTGTAGGCCCAGCTGGGGCAAATGAAGATTTAGAAGAATCGTGCCATTTCTTCACATGACCAGAGGCCATGGACTCTGGGAAGAGAGAGTTTGCAGTGTTCCCTGTGCCTTGCACATGCACATTCCCGCCTGAATACTTGCCTCTCCTTCCTCAGCAGGCTGTTTCCGCTCTTCTGCTACAGGCTGATAAATGACCACTCAAAGATCTCAAGAACTAATCCCTAGGACCTATTAATGTTATTTTTACAGAAAAAAAAAAAACGTCTTTGCAGATGGGATTAAGGATCTTAAAAAAGGGTAGATGATCCTGGATGTTGCAGGTGGGCCCTAAGTACAATCACGTGTTCTTACACAAAAGACACAGAGGGAGACTTTACACAAACCAAAGAGGAGAAGGCAATGTGAAGGCCGGGGCCAAGAGTGGAGCCACAAGCCAAGGAATGCCAGCAACCAGCAGACACCAGAAGAGGCAAGAAATGGACTCTTTCCTGGAGCCTCCAGAGGAAACATGGCCCGGCCAACACCTTGATTTCAGCCCCACAAAACTGATTTCAGACTGCTGGCCTCCATAATTGTGAGAATAAATTTCTGTTGTTTAAAGCCACCAAGGGGTTAGTAACTAGTGAAAGCAGCCACAGAAAATGAATACAGATTGTTAATATGCAGCTGAATACCTCCTCCTCTGAGTATCACCCTCATACTGCCCTGCCCCCTAGGCTAGGCAGGGGCCCTGCTACAAGGCTCCCGGCGTATTAGGGTTAATCCATGTACCTGCCGTCCTCATCAAGTGGTTAATTCTCTGGGGACAAGGGTTGTATCCTCTCACCACTCAGTCACTGAGCGCATAAGACCCAGTAGGTACTTAATTAACATTGAATGCAACTAAATTAAACCCCTACAGTTGTCCAACAAAGAAGTGGACTGGCACAGGAAGTAGTGGGCTCCTCTTTGCTGAGGAACCAGGCCAGCACTGGTTGTCCATCTCTGTGAATAAAAGCAAAACAAAACAAAAAAC
Source organism: Macaca nemestrina (assembly GCF_043159975.1). Classification (NCBI taxonomy): domain Eukaryota; kingdom Metazoa; phylum Chordata; class Mammalia; order Primates; family Cercopithecidae; genus Macaca; species Macaca nemestrina. The sequence continues at coordinate 44,479,907 of NC_092143.1, forward strand.
CCCAAAGTGAAATTCTTTATGTACCAATGTAAAAAGAAATCTAAAATACGTTAAGTGAAAGAAGTGGCATGTGGAGCAATATACCTAGAATGCTTCATTTTGTACAGAAACTGGGTGAAAGGAAAGAAGAATCTCTATCAATATTTGCTTTCTTGAGACACTCTGAGAGGGTACCACAGACCCCATAACAGTGGTAACGGAGTAGAGGGAAATGCACTAATGAGGTATGGGGAAGGGTTGTCACCGTAGCACTTTTCACATTTTTATACTAAATAAAATTAATTTTTAAGAGCTCTCCAGGTAATTCTAGTGAGCACTTTTAGGAAGCAATGATTTGGGGCAAATGTGGAAATGGTCCTTTATGACGTCCATTCTGGTTGGTGGATGATAGCAGGGAACTGACGTTTGCATCTTCATCTAATCAATACCCCAGGATGAAGTTCATGCTAAAATATGACCGGACTTACCAAAGGCCTATATAAATTCCTGGCCAGTGTGTCTAAGATAGCTAACCAGGAGAAGCACCGCCTGAGCCTCACGTCACAGCTAGCTGGTGCCAGAACCAGGAGAGGTCCACACAGAAAACCTCAAGGAGGAACCCTGGGTCTCTGCGCTGGCCAGCATGGGCTTTCCGGTATTCTAACGAAAATCCCTATTCCCATCTAGTGTCACAGGCATCTCTCCCAGGTGATTACTGAATATCCACTTCCTCCTGGAGACAAAGACACATCATCCCATCACTGTTTCTGTCACTGTCTTGTGTGAGTCTTCCTCTCCCACCCACCCTATCCTCCATGCCTTCCTGTCCCCATCCCAGCTCCAAGCCACAAAGAGATACCCAGTCACAGAGCTGGCCACCTGGGACTTGGACTGAGCAAATTACATGTTTAAAAAAAAAAAGTCAGAATGAAGCCCTAAGGGTTCAATCTTTCCTTACCATTGTTAGAGCAGATGGGGAAGGACTGCCTCATGAAAGCCAGATTAGTCTGCTCTGGGATCAGCAGGGCTGGGTGGGGAAGGATCTGGGCTGGAAGGGGCCAGGAGGAGGAATGGGCAGGATGGAGGTAGGGAAAGGCACACAATGGTTATGGACTCCTCCAAGGTGGGAGGTGGTCACCTGAGGTGCAGCTCCCTCGAATTGTTGCTTTCATTTGCTCCAGCCCAGTTTCACCTGCACCCATATGCAAGGACCCCATGTGCTAACACATGGACACACTCACACACACAAGCACACACTAACAAAGCACTCACTAGCACAAACACACGTCCATGAGCCAACAAGCACATCAAACACACAGGGAAGCAACGTTCAGGCCCAGAAGTCAGTTTTGTTCCAGGTTATTCTCGTCCTAGTCTGCCACTAGCTATACAACTTCAAGTAGATCACTCCTCTTTAGCCCAAATCACTATCTGGACTAGTATCCTCATCTGTCATTAAATTTTCCAATATTGGCTTCATGATGCTTCCACAACCCAACTGCTTCTCATCACCTCCACTGATATGCCCCCAGTCAAGCTACCCTCCCCCTTGCCTGGATTACTACAACAGACACCTAACTGATCTCCTTGCTCCACGCTTTGCCTCTTATAGTCTATTTACTCACCAGCCAGAGACATCCTTTTAAATCCTAGCCAGATCATGCCACCCTTAGCTCAGAACCCTGCAATGACTCCTGTCTCACTGAGAACAGAAGCCAGAGTCCTTGCAAAGACCTGCAAGATCCTTTATGGTGCTCCACTATCAGCCCCCATCATCTGTCTGATCATCTCCTACCTGCCACTCTTCCCAACCCCACCAGCCTGTTCCAGCCCCTCTTCTCCTTGCTATATCTCAAACTTGCCAGGCCAGGATCCATCTCAGGGCCTTTGCACATGCTGCTCACCCCCCAGGAATGAATGTTCTTCCCTCAGATATCCACACAGCTATTCCTTCACCTGTTCCACATCTCTGCTGAAATGCCACCTTCCCAGTGGAACCTTCACTAACAACCCTATTTAAAATACCATGCCTTTTCCCCTCTGAGACACTATCAAGCCTTCTTACCTGCTTGATTTTCTTTACACAGTTATCACCGTGTAACATAATATATATTTTACCATCTGGTTTATTTATTATGTGCTCCTCATCTCAAACCAGTGTGTAAGTCCCATGAGGCCAGGGATTTCAATGTTTTATTCAATGTTACATCTCTCCTCCCTTTCACAGGGCCTGGAATGTGTAAGGTGCTCCAAAAATGTTTTTTGACTATTAAATTGGTAGGGGAGGGGAGAGAAGTGATAGGAATTGCAGCAAATTATCATTCAAATCTCTGTCAGTGCATCCTATGAGTCTCTAAGCCCAAGACCTGCCAAAGGGCAGCTCTGGCCACCTGCCAGGCACCCACACCAGCTCCTCTCAATTGTGGGCCACAGTCTGAGAATGCCTCTGCTGCCCAAAGCCCTGTCTGTCTCTGAACTTGGGAGGCTCTGGACAGGAAAGAAGAGAGATAATTCCTGCCATCCAAGAGCTGATCCTCATACCTGTGTTACACACCGAACCAAAACCTCCAGAAGACCAGGTTGGTAAGTCTGACAGGAATAAACACAAGGCAAACAGATCAGAAAAGTGATCCATCACTAACCAATACAGAAGTGAGATTCGAGTTGGGTCTTCTAGCGAAAAGGATCTGGTTCTTCTGCAGAGAAAATTGGTGCACAGGGAACCACTTGCCCAAAGTCAAATGCTTTGCATTTGGCATCTATCTTTTCTAGGATGGAGCCAAGGCATATGAGGTATGGTTTCCATGCAGTTCAGCAGCCACTTCTGATAATAACCGACATAATAATGGCGCTGTTTCACAATTCTGTAGGCTTCTTCTTTATTTTCGTATTTGTTACTGTGTTTGCTTTCACAATATTTTTCTACTACAAACAGAAAAGGAGATATTACCTGTGTTCTATAGATGGGGAAAAAGAGACAAAGTCAGGCTTTGCAACTAACTTGCATCGCAGACTGGGGTTGGGTCCCACTTCTGGCCCCAGCAAGAGCCAGTCAGTAAAATATATATTATGCTAGACGGTGATAACAGCACTGACTAACCATCCATTCATAAAGGGCCAGAACCACTTCCCAGCCTGATAGGCCCCTCTGAAGCCAAGAACTGGCCTCTAAGACTTAAGGTGGGCTGCTAGTTGCTGAGCATTGCATTGCCACCAGGGTTCACAGCAGACATGATGCGTAAACCAGTGCAACGGTCTCCCTGTTCAAGAAGCCCCACCCCTGCGACATCACCATGGCTGTGCAAAGAGGTGGAGTCACAGTCCCCAGAACTCCCACGAAAATACACATTTGGGCAATACAGACTAAGCCACCATACAGTAGTTACCGTATGATATGTGATTCAAGGCAGTGCTACCTTGAATCTAAGGAGGCAAATCCAAAATGGGAAATTCTCAGTGAGTAGTTTGTAGGGAAGGGTATGATGAACACAGAGATGCACCACCCAGATCCCCTTTCAAGAAGGACTGGTGATGCTGCTGCCAGGAACACGGTCAGAGGTCAGCCTTCTGCTGTCAACCCCTCCAGGATCACCTTGGCTACAGAGAGCCACCGGGCCCCAAGTCACATCCTTCCAAGGGCAGCCCACATCTAATGACAGATGAAGATAGGAGTGTAAAGGCCAGGCTATTTCCACCTAATATGAAACAACTCCGATGAGCCATTTTAGCCCCAGAGCTCACCCTGGGATCAGCCAGGCTACAGCTGGCATGCATCACAGACCAACTTCTATGCAACAGGAGCTCTACCAGTGAGCTCCTTTCTGAAACTAACAGTGTCATAGATGGAGTGATGTGGCCCTCAGAACAACCTCACAATGGCTCCAGCTGCTGGGTCTGCCCGAGCCTGACTTTTCCCCATGACCAACCTCAGAGGTACCTGTTACCATGGCTCCTTAGTCTATGTCCCTTCTCCATCCTGCTCCCCCTCTCTTAGTGGGGGCACACTCATCCTTTGTTTTGTAAGTTGCCCTCAAGAAGCAGAAGATATTGTTTACCAGCACAATTCATTGGAATCCATTGTTCCCACTGCAGAGCCAGTTAGACAAAGAAAGGGCAGGGTAATAATTATCTACGACCAGATGGCAGCCAGCAGCCAACCCAGAAGGAATTAGATTTCCCATCCAGACCCTATTGGTGCCCTAGGAAACATCTCACCCTTCCCCTCTGACTCCCCAGCGTGCCTCAAGATAACTTTTGCTCACTAAGAAGTCCCCCATGATAGGAGGGAATTGGGTAGAAAAAAAAAAAAAAGCCACCTCAGCATCAAAAGACTTGGCTTCCAGTTATCCATCACTCTGTTGGGTATAGGACCAGAAGCAGCTCACTTCCTTTCTCTTGTTCAGTTTCTTCATTTGTAAAAGAAAATAACTGATTCCTGTTTCACTAAGGATGCTCTCAGTTGCAAGTAGCCAAATCCTCAATTTAAGTTGGCTTAAGTCATAAGGAAAACTGTCATTTTACTCAGCAAGGTCAAAGGTGGAGACCCCAGGTTCAGCTCAATGATGCTGCTGAGGCCCTAGTGTCTTTCCCTTGCTCAACTCTGTCCTCCTCTTGTCAGATATAATTTAATTTAATATCTTTCCCCTCATGTTCACAAGCTGGCTTCCAGGGACAGTAGAGCTGGGTGCTTTCTCATTCCCACACAGCAGGAGCTGGAAAAAGGAATCTTCCCCTGGTGCAACTGCAGTCCTTTCCTTCAATCTGATTGGGTCAACTTGCCCATCTCTGGACCCATTACCACAGCCAAGAGGATGCCAGGCTGATTAGCCAGGAGTCACAGGGATCCTCCTCTGAAGCTGGAGATGGTGTCAACAGGGCCCATTTGAAAGAAGGAGTAGAGAGAATGGAGACTCTACACTTCTCCTGTATATCACACACAATAGTGTGTGGTTTGTGTGCAGATTTACCATCTGACACCTCCAGGTGATGTGCAGAATAAAGTTGTGAAACCCATCTCTCATTGCAAGGTATTATAAACAGCAAAATGAGAAGAGCTTAATAAAAACCAGAGTTATATTGGACATATGCCATACTTATTGTGGTTTTCTTCTGGGGCACTTGAATCTTCATTCCTATGGACCTGACAGGGGATTTTCTTGGTTCCTGCCTTTCAGGGACTTTGTGTGATTTGCCCAGAGCAGACACTGTTGACTACCCACTCCACCAAAAAAACAACAAAAAAAAGAATTTCCTCTAACCCTGCACATATATACACATCTACTTTTTGTGGTTGACAGTTTCCATTTTGTTTTGGTGTCACTCTCTACCAGGCCATATATTCAGGAAAGGTGGCCCTTCTCCCCAGACCACCAGGGAATCAATCATAGGTCTAGACCAATCACAGTTGTCTCAATCCCTTTGACAATGATTAGTTTAGGGAAAACATGTGATCCAATCTTGGGCAGTAGGACCTGAGAAAATGTCAGCTGAGAAACTTCAGCTAATAAAGAAGCAAATGGGAGGAAACATCTTTTTTCTGGAAGTCACTTAATGTATATGTGATGTCTGGTACCACAGCAGTCATCTGTAGCCATGGGGGAACCTGGTAAGGTGGGTAAGTCAAACAGATTGCAAAGGCTGAGATGGCATTGAGCTGCTGTACTACACACCTCTGGAACTGCCATAACTCTGGATACCTTGTTCCACAAGCTAAAAAAAAAAAAAAAAAAACAACTCATTAGGTGTTAAGTTTAATTTAGTTTATTTTCATTTACTTGCAGTTACTTGCAGCAAAAAGCTCCCTAGTGATAAAAAACTTGATTTGGGTGTCAGGCTCCCTGGTCCTAAGTTGTGTGATATTCTCAGTCACACCACACATTAGCTGCCTCAAATGGAGTCCCAAAGAAAACCCTAAAACACACAAAGGGTTAACTCATAAAAGAAGTTATGAGGCCCAGTTTGGCCCATGTATCATATCATGGGGTATTAGCAAGAAGAAATAGATTGATCATTTTACCAAGTTGGGGAAAGCATAAATTGAAAATCAAGGGGAAAGAAATGGATTCACTCAAGAGAAGCCTCTGCTTTTGCCAGATAAGAGTTGAGTTCTCAGCCCAAGGAAGCTAAAAGAAGGGCAAGATCGTTCCATGCAAGTGTGGACACTAGGAATCCTCTGACCAAATACTACTGGCCTCATCTACAGGCACGTCACCTCTCACACTAAGAATGAGAGTCAGGGGACACAGGTTTTAGTCCCAGCCTTACCACTACTTTTCTTTTTTTTCTTTGAGATAGAGTCTTGCTCTGTAACCCAGGCTGAAGTGCAGTTGTGCAATCTCAGCTCATTGTAACCTCCACCTCCTGGGTTCAAGCAATTCTCCTGCCTCAGCCTCCCTAGTAGCTGGGATTACAGGCAGGCAGGCATCACCATACCCAGCTAATTTTTGTATTTTTAGTAGAGATGGGGTTTCACCATGTTGACTAGGCTGGTCTCAACCTCCTGTCCTCAGGTGATCTGCCTGCCTCAGCCTCCAAAAGTGCTGGGATTACAGGTATGAGCCACCGCAACTGGCCCCAACCTTACCACTACTTAAACTGTTGTCCAGAAGCAAGCCATTAACTACCTTGGGACTCAGTTGTCTCACCAACAAAGGAGTTTAGTAATCCACCCCAGAGTATCCGCAGGGCTGTTTTGAGATCACATTAGTGGATTACAAAAACAGCTCTCTCCCCACATTTTTTAATGTGTGCAATGTATCGGGCAGTGTTCTCAGCATCCATATCTTTGTTAACTCACTGAATCCTGACAACAACCCTATAATGTAGGACTATCATTATCCCCACTTTACAGGAGGAGACTGAGGCATAGAAAAACTAAGTAACTTGCCCAAGATCACAGAGCTAAGTGGTAAAACTAAGATTGGAAACTCAGGTAGAGGCTGTGATCTATGGCATGATGTCGTATGATACAATCACCATATTAAAAAATCCCCAAGAAAGGAAGGTCACCCATGACCCTCAATGGCAATAAATCATTGCTCCCATGGTAGCTTGCTTGTCAAGGGGAGAGGTCAGCTGATGATTCTCTCTAGTAACAAGCCCCTGGGATGCTGCATCTTCAGAGGATTCAACTGTCACAGGTTTCTCTGCCATTCTTCCTCTGCCCATCCCTTCTCAGAGGCCAAGGAAACCAGGATCAAGTCTCAGGCCCCTTCCCTGAAACCAGGGTCCACCCCTGGGTTTTCAGATTCTCCCTCCCTCCTCCCACATGTCTTAGCCCATGTTGCTTCCTCTTTACCTTTAGCCTAAAGTATGAGTGGGAGGGAAGCAAGGATGATGGAAGTAGGGTTCGTTCTAAATAAATGATGTTCTCAAAAGCTGAGAACTAGCAATTAGACATCCCAGGCAAGTTGCCTGAAAGACATCCACCAAGGTCTAATGTTCCTAGAAAAAAGTGCAAGGTACATTCTGGACCATTTAACAGTCTAGCTTCTAAGGAAACAAAAAGATGGAATCACCTAATAAGGACTGGTTTTGTAGACACTGATCAAGTGCCTCACGTCTTCATTCTCTGGATTCCTGCTCTGTAGGCCAAATCCAACCCCTGGAACTTTCCGGGCCCAGCAGGCTGTAATGAGCCCAACTGAACTTAATGAGCTTGTCATTATTCATCTCTGCTACAGCCAAAAAGAGGAGCACTGCATGGCAAAAATTTTACACAAACACACATGTATACTACCTAAGTAGTAAGTATTTCTCGACTCAAGTGTTGCCAAAATCAATCAATCCATAGAACAGAAACCCTCCCGGAAGCCTCTGACAGGAATAAGATAAGAAAAGGGCAATGGCTTCCCCACCCCCAAAAAGGGGGATGCAGTTGGAAATGTTCCATGTTCCTGGGCTCAGATTACCAACCCTAATTTATCATCAACCTCATATATTCTTATATAAGTAGTAATACAGATCACCCCAGCCAATTAATCAATCTGTAATTAGGAACTGACACGAACATTTACTACCATCAGGCATAATTTATATGATTACAGATGATTAAATAAAATGTAATTGAGTGAACAGGCAATTTGTTAAGCACATCTAGACGCAGTCATATCACCTAGGGCTGGGAGCACCCTGACTCCCCTCCAACAGTGGGTCAGGAAGCACAGTCCTGGGAGCGGAGCCCTCGGGGTGGCTCAAGGTAGAGTAAGATGATTCAGACTTCCAAGGGGGCCCAGGTTTGGGGTGTGGTGGGAAACCAAGCCATACAGATTTGCGGGGGGCACTTGAGTGCCCAAATGTTTTCTACAAAATACCTGGATTTTCAGAACTCCTCAGACAACAAGGAAGAAAGAAGGAACATTTAAATGACATGCCTGGAGCAAAACTATGCACAGTATTTTCCTTCTGGTCCCCTGGCCCCAAAACTACACCCACTGCTTACATGGAAGGACTCCTTCCTTTCTTTCTAGGAGCATTTCTAGCCATGAAGGGAGACTTATTTAAAGACAAACTTTATTCTTGCCAGGAAATGCCCTCACTGCTGAATGGAAAATTTTCAATAATATCAAGCACTAAATTCTGCCTTTCCTATTTTATTGCTTCTCTTCAGATTTTCTCTCTCAGTTTTATCCCTTCTCCTCTATTCCAGAGGAGAACAGATTAAAGTTAAACTTAACATATATTTTTTGGGTGCCAGCTATGCATGAGGTACTGTGCTGAGTGCCATCACATTAAGCTTGCCAGATCTAGCAAATAAAAATACAGGATGCCCAGTTAAATTTGAATTTCATATAAACAATATGTACTTTTTTTAGTATTAATATGTCTCAAACAATGCAACCTTACGCCACATTTGTTAGCTCATAATGTTCTCAAAACTACTCCATGAAGTGTAATTTGTTTCCATGAAGGAAACTCACTTCAGAACCTCGGCTCTTGCTGCTGTCCCCACTAGGGAATCCCTGTCTAATCTCCTTTGCCTGGCTAACCCTTCTCATCCACTGAAATTCGAGGTGAGCTTCACCTTTATCAGGAAGCCATTCCCCACCCTTTCTGGTCCCTTAGCCACCTATTCATATTTCTATCACAGCATTTGGACCACTGTTTAATAATTACCTTTTCCATACCCCCCACACACACGAGTGGGGCCCCTCAACACCTGCCTGAGCTGCATTCACCTTTATGACCTCTTTCCTAGCCCCATGTCAGGGGTACAGTAGCCCCTACATGCATTCTAAGACCTGCTCAGGCTTACACAGATGGCAAGTGATAGCACCTGCTTTCAATCCTGGTTCCACCAGACCCCAAAACATATTTCATTAGCACTACTCTATCTGCTTCTTTACATAAAATATGTGACCCTTGCCTGTGAGAAATTTTCAGTCCGATTAAAGAAACAATGAGTCCACAAAAAATAAAGTATGTAACAGAAGATGGAAATGATGAGTGTCTACCCCAGTGCATAACATGCTATGCGAGAACCAGGGGAGGTTAGTTTTTGACTGAGGGAGCTAGTGAAAAAAATAATCTTGACCCCTATCTCACACCATACGCAGAAATTAATTTGAGATGGATCATTGAACTAAATACAACAAGTTGAAACGAAGTTTCGGGAAGAAAGCATAGAAAAATCTCTTCTCTGGTGGACAGTCAGGTTTCTTAGACATAGCACAGAAAGCAATAACTATCAAATTTAAAAATTGATGAATTGGAACTTATCAAAATTTATTATTTCTGCTTACCAAGAATACCATTAAAAAAGAATAGGCAAATCACACTCTGAAAGAAAATATTCATCAAACACATGTCTGATGAAAAGCTGGCATCCAGAATATACAATCACTCCTACAACTCAATAAGATGACAAACAATCAAATTAAAATGGGACTGTAAGGCCTACATACCATTTGATTTCATTTGTATGACATTCTGGAAAAGGCACAACTTTAGGGACAGAAAATAGATCAGTGGTTACAAGGGGGAAGGGGTGAGTATAGACTATAAAGGGTGCAAGGACACTGTTGCAGTGACAGAAATGTCCTATATCTTGATTGTGGTAATTACATGACTATAGATATTTGTAAAATTCATAGAAAATATACCTACAAGAGATGATTTTTTACTGTATGTAGATTATGCCTCATTAAACTTGACTTTCAAAAACAGGCAAAAGATTTCAACAGATACTTCACAAAAGAAGGTATACAAATGGCTAATAAGCACGTGAAGAAATTATCAACATCATTTAGTCATCAGGGAAACAAATTAAAGCCGCAATATGATACTACTTATATACTCACCAGAACAGTTAGAATTAAAGACTGACAACACAATGTTGACAATGATATGGAACAACCAAAACTCTCATCATTGGTGAGAATGTAGGATGGTACAACCACTTTGGAAAACAGTTTGGCAGTTAAAAAATAAAACACAAACCTATCACATGCCCCAGAAATTCACTCCCAGATACCTACTCAAGAGAAAAGGAAATATGTCCACAAAAAGACTTGTACAAGAATTTATTCATAGTAGTCAAAAACTAGAAAGAGTCCAGATGTCCACCAAGAGGAGAATGAAGAGCCAACTGTGCTGTAGTCATACAATGGAAAAAAACAACAACAAAGGAAAAACAAGTGACACTTAATAACACAAAAAATCATTGATGCATGCAACAACATGGATGAATCTCAATAACGTTATACAGATGAAAATAAAAAGATCTTAATAAAAGAATGAAGTTCCAGAACACACAAAACTAATCTAATCCATGGAGGAAAAATAATCAGAAAAACCGTTGTCCGTGGTTGGCCTGGCAGTTGCTGGAGGCAGTGCAGGAAGTGGTCTGAGAACACTTTCTGGGTTAGTAGCAATGTTATAGCTCTCAATAGGGGTTTGGAATACCCAGTTGTAAGCATTGGTAACAGTCTTAAGATGATACATTTAAGATTTGTGCATTTTATTGTATATAAATTCTACCTAAAAACAAATAAGTGACATGCATGCTGAAATGGTTAGAAGTATACTGAAGTCCGAAACTTGCTTTGAAATACACTCGCCAAGAAAGTATGAATTAATGAATGGATAGGCCAGGTGTAGTGGCTTACACCTGTAATCTCAAGGTTTTGGGAGGCCTAGGCAGGAAGACTGCTTGAGGCCAGGAGTTCTAGACCAGCCTGGGCAACATAGTGAGACCGTTTCTACAAAAGAAAAACAAAAATAGCCAGGTGTCATAGTGCCTGCCTTTAGTTCCCACTACTTGGGAGACTGCGGCAGAGGGATTGCTTGAGCCCAGGAGTCTGAGGCTGTAATCAGCCATGATCATGCCACTGCACTCCAGCATGGGTGACAGAGAGATGCTGCCTTAAAAAAAAAAAGAAAAATATATAGATGTAATACACATGTAAGTCAAATAAAATACTAACTGTAGCATGTAGATGGTGAAGAACAGGAATCAACTAGTATCCATCCTTTCCATTTTTTTATGTGCTCAAAAACTGTCATAATCAAATGTTAGGGAGAAAATTATAAATGAAGTAAAGAGGGACATCCTGTCAGAAGAATAACAGGAACAAAGGCACAGAGGCTACAAGTTGCCAGACGCATTTAGTTTAAAAAAAAAAAAAAAGGAATAGTTCAATTGGGTGGGAATAATACCACTAATGATAATAATAAGCATTGGGTATCTATGTACCAAATATTGTGCTAAATGCTGGGGACACATTGAAGAAGAGGACAGACTCTTGCTCTGACCTGGGGAAGAGAGGCAATTTAGCAGGCAATGATAACCAAATGTGGTAAGTACTGTCATGGGGGCATCTGGAGGATGGCTTTATGAGGAGGTCATAGAAAAGTAGAGGGACCTCTTCTATTGCAAAGCCACAGATGACCAAGAAAGACAATTTGGTAACTTCTTACCAAACAGTGCAAACAGGGCTTTCTACGCAAAGCCTTGGAGAGAGAGACTCAGAGACATGTTCTAGGTTTTCAGAGGGAAAATAGCAAGAAATGAGGCTAGAGGGGTAGAGGTATATAGGAGGCAAATTACGGAGGGCCTTAAAAGCTATGTACAGGAATTCAAAACTTTACTGCAAAGAATTGGAGATCAACTGAATGCCTTTGAGCAGAGTAGTGACAGAATAGCAACATGATAGATTTGATATTCTGTTTTGGTGTGGAGAATGGATTCGAGGAAGAGAGACAATAGGTAAGAACAGAGGACTGGTGGAGGAAAGGAGAAATGATTGTTGTTGGACATCAACAACAGCATCCGGGATGCACTAGGAAGGTAGAATCAGCAATGATTTGGAGGAGAAAAAGAAGTAACATCTATAATAAATCTATAATAAAAGGACAAATTATGAAACAAAAAGCAGTAACTCCTACAACTCAACAAAAAGACAATCTAATTTCAAAGTGGGCAATTTGGGCTGACATTCCTTCAAAGAAGATATACAAATAGCCAATAAGCTCTTGAAAAGATGCTCCATGTTAGTCATTGGGAAAATGCAAATTGTATTTATCTGTCAGGGGTAGCATAATAAAATGTCACAAACTGGGTGTCTTATACACCAGAAATGTATTTTCTCACAGTTCTGGAAGCTGAATTCTGAGATCAGGGTGCAGCAGGGCTGGGCTCTGGTGAGGGCCCTCTTCCTGGCTCATAGATGGCTATATTTTTTGTGTACATGGCCTTTCCTCCACGCATGCATGGAGAGAGAAGAAAATGAGCTCTCTGATATCCCTTCTTATAAGGACACTAATCCTAGCGGAGCAGGGCCTGACCCTTACAGTCTCACTTAGCCTTAATCATTTCCTTAGAGGTCCTATTTCCAAATGCAACCACACAGAGGGTTAGGGTTTGGGGGGTCAGAGGCAGTGGGGAAGTGGGGTGCAATGCTCACAAACATTCAGTAAGACACCAATTCATACCTACTAAGATAGCTGGATTTTTTTTTTTTAGTGGAAAATAACAAGTATTGGCAAAGGTGTGGAGAAATGGGAATCTTCAAGCAATGCTGATGGGAATACGAAATGGTGCAACCACTATGAAAAGCAGTTTGGTGGGTCCTCAAAAGGCTAAACATAGAATTACCATATGACCCAGCAATCCTACCCCTAGGTATACACCAGAAGGAATTGAGAGCAGATAATGGAGCAGATGTTTGTATACCACTATTCACTGCAGCGTTACTCACGATAACCCAAGTGTCCAACATATGAATGGTTAAGCAAAATACGATAGATACATACAATGGAATATTCTTCAGCATAAAACAAGAATGATGATGCATGCTACAATATGAATAAACCTTAAATTATGCTAAGTGAAATAAGCCAGACACAAAAAAAAACAAATGTTGTATGACTCCATTTATAAGACACCTAGAATAGGCAAATTAGTAGAGACAGAAAATAGATGAAAGTTTTTGAGGAGCAGGAGGAAAAGGAGAATGAGGAGTTATTTAATATGTACAAAGTTTCTGTTTGGGGTAATGAAAAACTTTTGGAAATAGATGGTGATGTGCACATAACATTGTGAACATAATGCCACTGGACTATACACTTAAAATAATGACAATGAAAATTTATTAATGGGTAAAATGGTGAATTTTGTGGCATGTAAGTAATATACAGTATATTATAATACATTTTAAATATAGATATATATTTAATATATTATATAAATATATAACTGTAAAGTATATATATTTAATATATGACTTGTGTTATGATTTGTTGCATGAATGTGAAAGTATAAATCACATATATGATATAATTTGTGTGTGTGCGTGTATATATACATATGTGGACACACATACATATATACACACATATATTTACCACAATGAAAAACTCCCATATTGAAGTTCTATCCCACAGACTTTAGAATGTGACTGTTTGGAGATGGATCTTTAAAGAGGTGATTCAGGTAAAATGAGGTCCTATGGGTGGGCCCTGATCCAACAGGCCTGGTATCCCCGTATCCTGTGATTAGGACACTGACATTCACAGAGAGATGAGCACATGAGAACACAGGAAGAAGACGGCTGTCCACAAGCCAAGGAGAAAGAAAGGCCTCAGGAGAAACCAACCCTGACCTTAAACTTCTGGCTTCCAGAACTATAAGAAAATTAATTTCTATTGTATAAGCCACTCGGTCTGTGGTATTTTGTTATGGCTGCTCTGGCAAACAAATATAACCACACCCTGCATTTGTTCTTGTGGGGACCCCTTTGGGTTCAACTTCCAGACCTAGAATCAGACCACTCACCATCTCACTGAGACCACTCACCATCTCACTGAGACCTCCTCAGTTCAAATCACCACCATCCATCATTGCCTCCTAAGAGATCTATACTCCCAACAGTTTGGCTGCCAACAGACACCAAAAAGAGCCCTTGGAACCTACAGGATATCCTGTCAACCACCAAAGACTTTACACTGCCTCTTTCATGGACCAAAGTCTACCCAGCCCTGCAGGGTCTGGCCACCAGGAGCCTCTCAACCTCCATTTCTCTCCTTGCACTGTTGACTGCAGCCACAGTGACCTCCTGAGAGTTTCTGGAAGATGTGAGGAAGACTGAGGCTTTCTTCTGCCCCAGTGCTTCCCAAAGCTCATCCAGAACCAGTGGCATCAACATCCCTGTGTTTACATAGCCCTTCATGGGATAATAATGGTGCTCAAAGTGGAAAATGGCTGTCCCACACATTCTTCTGCCCATGGTTGTATTTTTTGGGATCTCCATAGCTAAACTCCACCATTTTCTTCTGGGATTTGACCCAACCTCTCCTTCTGAGAAAGGCATAGCCCTGCATCCTCTTTTAAATGTTGGCATGATCTTGCCCCTCAACTCTTTGCTTCCTGTCACCACTACAAGGGAAATTTTTGTGATATGCATATTTTACCACATTTTAAAAAAAATTATGTATTATACCAACATCCATTGAATTAAACACCTTAAATGAGTGGATTGCATGGTATGTGAATTATATCTCAGTAAAGCTGTTAAAAATAGATTATGAAACAAAAATATCAAGAAGCAGTGCTGGAGAAAAAAGACAGTCATTGAAATTAACCCAAGAATCAGGATAATTCTAAACAGGACACTGTCAAATAAAGAATTAGTGAACTGAAAAGTTGCACTAAGGTATTCACCCAACATAAAACAATAAATATAATTTTAGTGTGAAAAAAGAGGAGTTCCAAACACAGATAATTAATGGTGAAGGGGAAAATGTTCAGAGATAGTGGTTTACAAAGTCTCCCTGATTGAAGAAAGATATTGGCCTTCAGATAAGTAAATACAAAGCAGGATAAATAAAAACAAATTCATTCACCATATACATTGTAGCGAATCTACAAACCATCAAGGAAAAAGAAAATCTTAAAAGCTATCAGAAAACAAAACCTGATTACTGAAAAAGAAGTGACAATTAGACTAAGAGCAGACTTCTCATTAGCAAGAAGAGATACCAGAGGGCATTAGAGTAATAGAAACAAGTCCAAACATATCAATAATAAATGACACAAATAGTAGGAAAACATTTTTGTCGATTGGTCCAAAAGCACACAACACCATACCATATATTATTTACATGTATATAATAAAAGTATGAAACCATGGACTTAAAGGATACATGCCTAATTCAATGTTTGCCTGCCTCTGGGGAAGAAGAAAGGAAGGTGATGGGCTGGGGGTGGTAAGGACAGAACAAATAATAATAGAGATTAGCAAATATTAAAACTTCTTCATTCTGGTGTTGGACACATTGTTTTATTCGCCTCCACTGTATTTTTTTTTTTAATAAAAGAAATGGCAGAGACTTAAGCGGGTTGTTCACTTGTGGATGAGAAGAAACCAGTACAGGGAGAGGAGAAAGTGAGGGTGTGCAGAAAGAGGGAGATGGGCAGTGGGGAACAAATGAATGAGGCCCTGAAAAGCAAGAGGCTGAGTTGTGCACATTTGATGGGCTGGATGTGTCTTCCACTGGAGGAGGATGGGTGCAGACACATGGATAAGTGTGCAGATTTGCTGGTCATTGGTGTGGTCCTGTTGGATTCCACCATGTGCTGTGCAGCAGAGCGCATTTTCAACCTGACCTTCTGCTGTCGGCAAAGCAGAAGATGAACCCCATCCACATGCTCCTAATGCCACTCTGCTTATATTTATGGAGAGGTCCTGGACATATTGGTGTAGCCTAGATTTCATAGAATCATAGAATTAGATTGTGAAAAAATGATTCACCCTCACTTTTACATCATGAGAAAACAGAAGTTCTGCAAGGGAAAGGAATTGCTCCAAAGGCACACTGCTGACTAGTGGCCAGGACTTCTGAAGAAGTAATCGGCTACAGTGTCCCAGAACTTTCACTTCAGCAAAGTGTGGCTCCCCTATTTTGAGTCTTAGCTTGACTTATAATTTTGTGAAATTGTCAGCCCTACTTCTCTTGAGGATTATTTTCATAATAGTATAAGACAGTGCAGATGAAAGCACTTAGGAACTATAAACCTCCGTGACATAGCCAGTGTTTGGGTCTGGTTGGCCACACCAAAAAACAGTCTCATTACCTTGTCTTTGGCCTAACACGCCCTTCCCCAGCTTGGTCATACATCTTATTCACCAGATTTGGCTTTGACTTAACATCTTATTCACCAAAAAGGCTTTGACTCTTTCCAAGTTCTTCCCTTTTGAGAATATGTAAAAGGATATTTTACCTGCCCTGAGTATGCTTGCTGAGAAAACCAGACACTTCATTTGAAAGCAAAATTTGCATCTGATTTCTTTATAACAGGCACAGAGTTACTATGTCTGTCCAATGAATAAAAAGTAACTCAGAACTGACAAGAAGGCTGGGCTTGCTTCCTATGTTCTCTGGATCACAGATGTGTGCTCTTACAGAGATGGTTTAAGTTTATTAATTAACAGCCCCCCTCTTTTCCTACTATATCCAGGGTGGCAGGTTTCTAAGAGCATTTGAGAGATTTATTTTTATCCTTCGAACGGATAAAATACATTAATGAAACCATTGGAGACTTCAGGGACTGGGTTCCACCCACAGAAGACAAGCGTGAGTGACCGTTGATTATTAAGTGTCCTCTTAGCAAAGGAACATCATCAGACTGGCCTGATTGGCATTTAAGCATGCCGAAAGTCAGGGGAGGACCACATATGCATTATGTATAAAGAAACATCCCAGCTTTGTTACACAGAACAATGAAATCACTTTGCAAAAACGTGTAGACCTCCCCCTCCCCCACTCGACTACCAGCTGGTCCAGTCCTTGAACATAGAGCACCATGTTATGATGGCTCCAACAATTTGGGTCAGCACGATGTTTAAACTCTTAAGTGGAATCACTAATCTCCATTAATCTGACTGTAAAGATGAAACATAATGCTTAATACAAAAGCATAAGAGTTGGTAATGCATGTTCCTGACAGGCTGCCTTAATACACACCAACTCCTTTCCAAAGGGCAGGGTCTTTGGGATTGCATATGACCATTCAAAATCTATTCCTGAACCTTCCTGGAAGTCTCTTCATGCACAGGGACAAGGACCCAAGGGGAACATCCACCATGATGCTCACAAAGACATTCCTTCCATGGGACTTCTGGCCTCCACTCCTCACTAGCCCCTCTTTCTAATCAGCTGTGCAACAGTGACTAGGTACTTCATTTGGGACTTGGCAGAGCTGTGACTTTGTCACTGGCACCCATGGCCATAGGCTGAGTGGACCAACAGGCATGGTAAGCCCTTCACACCTATGTGGCACTCACCCCAAAGGGAGAGCACCCGGCTGATCCATGAGGGAAACATCATGGAGCCCTCTTCCTGGCTGGGGACACTTCGGGACTTTGAAAAGTAATAGAGTGGCTCCCTATCTCTGTGAACCCAGCTACAGAATAAGCGCTGCTCATTTTCCTCATCTCACCTCATCGCTACTTCTTCCTCTGGGCCAGTGTTTCTCAAACCATGGTCCCTGGAACCACTTGCAGGTGAGGAGAACCACTGAAGATGGGGTTACACGTCCACATTCCTGGGCCCCTCACCCTGACCTACTGACTCAGAATCTCTCAGGAGGAGATTGGGGGAAACCCTCCTTCATAGGCTCTAGCAGTGAGCATTCAGCACAGAATGTTATAATCACAATCTAAATTTTGCAAAGCTGTTACAGGAACTCAGGTGAAAAATGGTCATACCTAGATAACCCCGCCCCAGCACAGTGGTTTTGGACTAGAAATTCCCATAGTGTGGTTCCCAAGCAAGTTCTTAAAGGAAAAATTACGTGTCAAGTGAAATGTGGATGCAGACCCAGGTCAGAAGAGGTTGTGACTTCTGTTTTTGGTAGCCACTGTGTTCATAGTCTCCCTCTTGTCTTACCATGATGATAATAGCTAAAGCTTACTGAGTGCTTAGAGTGTGCAGTGCCCTTCTAAGGGCTTCATGTGTATTAGCTCACTGAATTCTCATAAGAGTTCTATGAGTTCTACTTATTAGTAGTTCTAGTTCTACTATCTAGTTCTACTTTATTAGTCCTCGTCGGGGGAAAGAAGAGCATTTAATCAGGCTATGGAGGATTGGTGGGAATATTTCAAACTCCTCACTCACATATTAATTCAACTGCCATCAGGAAGGATCCCCATTGCCTTTTCATGTCTATAATCTCCACTGCTAATTTACCAAAAAATGAGAACAATATTTGGACTAGAGTTGGTTGCTACTGGCACCATAAATTATAAGACTGACTCTGTATGGGTCCTCGAATTTTAATTAATCATTGAGGACTCTCATTCTACCCCCAAAGAATGACTCCTTTCATAGAATTTCAAGAGGCTGGCTGCCCACTCTATTCACAGGTAAATCTGCCTCTGCTCTGAGTTTTCCGATGAACCTAAGCTGTATCAGGAGCCAGAAAAATCGAGGCTCAATCTATGAACATTGCAACCCATATTACCTGGACTCTGTTCCTGCAGAATTCATACTTTATGGAGGCCACTGTCTTTAACTGCCTGGGACTTTTCCCAAACTCCAGATGCCAGCCTACGCTTCCGATGATAGACTCTAGCCTCAGAAGCTTTGGGATTGACTAGTGATGACTCTATCCCCTTGGCCACAGTGGGAACAGCAGACACAGTGACCAGTGATAAGACTGTGGCCCAAAGAAGAGTCAATCAGAATTCCTCCTGAAGGTTTTCCTGGCAAGAAAGACTAAAAAGTTGTGAATCTGGGGCTCTGTATGAACACTTTTTCTTTTTCTGCCTCATGGAGAAATCTGTCCACATTAAAGAGTGAAGACAAGCAAGAATGAGAGGGTCAGAGACAGAGGATAAAAGGCAGAGAGAAATTGGCTGCCAACTTTGGAGGACCTGTAGCCAACTCCAGCCCTGCCTTTCCTATAGTTAGGCTACAGGGACTAATAAACTTCCCCTTTAATATTTAAACTAGTTCAACATGAGTTTCTTACCACCCCACAACTTCCAGCTCATTAGATACATCTCATCTCTCCACTTAATTTGGTGTCCCATAAACACAAGCATGAAAATAACTTGGATTTGTATTGGCATTGGGTGTTTAATCATTCATGTATGTGGTCATCCTGTTATCTTTCTACCATGTGACAAGCACTTTGTCAAGGCACTGAGGGTAAAGGGGTAAACAAAGCAGTCATAGTTTTTGACCTCATGAAGCTTACAGTCCAAATAATTACACAGCTAAATATTTGAAATATAGTTTCAACAAATGCTACAGAATATGGTGATGAGAGGAATCCATGCTACTGGAGAATGAGAGTGAAAGGAGGGAAGTCTCCTCTTAGCATTTGGCATCTATCTTGAAGTCCGAAAGATATGTGGGAGTCATCCAGGCAATAACAGGATGAATGAACCTCCCAGAGGGAAGAGTCTGTGTGAAGGCTGTGGGTCTTAAAAGAAGCATTGAAGGAACAGAAGAGAGTGGTGTGGCTGGAATGGACTGGGGTGAAATTGATACCGAAGGGAAGATAGGGACAAGACTGTCATGGCCTGATGACCCATGTACCCAGTCTTGGCCAACAGACAGCCATAATTAAGAGAGGGATGTAAGTGACTTTACATTTTTAAGAGAATAGCTCTGGCTGCTGTATGGGTTGAGGGTGGTGCACAAACTAGAGGAGACAATGGTGGGTGTGGCAGGAAGAGTAAGAAGGTAACTGTCTTCATTTGGGCAAGAGATGAGATGGCTTAGACTAGGCTGCTCAGTGGAGGGAATAGATTTGAGAGTTACTTAAAAGATAGAACAGAATGTGTTATTGATTCACTACAATGGATTGGGGGATGATTCCAGTTTCCAGCATAAGCACCTGAGTAGTTTGTGATGCCATGACTGACTTGAGAATGCTAGAGAAGGACTAGGTTTGGAGGGGGAGATTCTATGTTCAATATGGGAAAGTTTCATTTTAAGATGCCTGGGAGATATCAAATGGAAACAGCAAGTAAATAAATGCATTACTTCACTTGAAACAACAGACTGATGTGTCCTTTTTTCTATACCCATTTTACAGGTGAGGAAAATGGGTACAATAATTTAATGTGACTACTAGGAGTAGCATTAAATTTCCTACATCCTAGTACAAGTGTTTTCAGTGAACCATGCTGAATCCTACTACACTTGACTGATTAAACTAGTCAAAAACAACGTTATATAATAGAAGACTTTGGTATAAGAGGCACAATGTCAATTCAAAGTTGCATTCTGTGAAATCAGTGTTACATTGTCTAACATTTGGTATCAGTTTAATAACTTAACAAGATATAGAATCCATCCTTATACTTCATACAACTGACAGTCAACCTTCCATTGAGAAAATAGTCCAATTCTTCTGTGGTTTAAGTTTCATCTGTGCTCAGCATTTGTATCAAACATTGAAACAATTATTGGTAAAAACTGTCAAAATACATTCATTCTAACTTTGAAGAGGAAACTATTTCTCACATTGGTTGCTTTACCAACAATACCTACCAGCTATATATCCAGATGAAAGAGACAAGTGGAGTTTTGTTTAAAAAAAAAATCAATAGATTGGCTCTGATGGAAGTCATTAATGCAAACTGTTTAGCAAGAGAGGCTGATTTTTCATTCCTGGTTGGCATTCCATAAAGAAAAAAGAGTTGCACTGAGTTTCTGAACAAATCCATGATTAAGAATCATATCAATCTTGTCTGTAGACTGTGCCCTGCTCCACTGATTCAAAAGAAAGGATGTGTTTAGTTTTAAGGGGAAGCAACCTGGCTGTGCACAGGAGAGGCAGTCTGGGTTGGACCCAGATGTAGTGGGAACCACTGAATTCCTGAGCAGTAGTAGGAGATATTAAAGTGATATTTGCAAAAATATTCCGCCAGATACTGCATTTGGTTGTCTGACACAGCCCTAAAGTCGAATTGCTAGTTGGAAGAAGAGTACCTTGGGGATAGTGACAGTTGTTATCCATCTTCATGGCATCCCTCCCCACCACAACCTGTAATTTGGTGGCTTGTGCACAGGAAAGGCTTGTTAGAAGCATGTGGGATGTGGGCAGTAAGGGCTGGAGGCTGAGAAGGGTATTGTGGAAGACGCCGACTTCTTTGTCCTGATCTACCATTATAAAACATAGTAGGGTTTTTCTAGCTCCATGAAGACAGCTTTTATAGATTTCTTACTTCATGCAGGGGAGATCGCCTTGATTTCATTTGTAAATGGAACTTGTCAACTGAAAATCCCAAATGGTACTTGTGGAGAGGAAACAGGTTTGAATTTCTGGGTTGGTCTCAGATAATGAGACTGGGGTTTCCCACCACACAGAAACCATGAGATGTTTCCCAGGACTCTGTTCTTAACTTGGCTTTGTTTCTATTAACACAGTCTTGCCATGCTTGGGACTGAGCAGGCTTTCAAGCCTGTACCACTTCTGAAGGAATCAGTGGGGGTATTCCCTGGATCTACCTGGAGAAGTCACATCACACTGGTACAGGGGTACCATGAAAAGACTTCATGGACCTGGACGCAGGGTATCTGGTGCCCAGTGCTAACTCTGCCACTGCCTCAGTATTTTACCTTGGACAAGTTGCTTCAACTCTCCGTGCCTCAGTTTCCTCATCTGGAAGGAGTGCAGACTGGCCTAGAAAATCTCCAAGGTCCATTCCAGAAGCATAACAGTGCAGATCATTTACCAGTTAAAAAGCAGTCCCCCCACTCACTTTCCATTAGGGGTTCTATATTAAATGTCACAGAGAGAAGTAAGAGAAAGATGTCTCTCCAGAAATTAAAATGCACTCTTAGATAGGTGGGGAGAGGTGGGGCTGCTTGCAGGAACCCCTGGGCCGTAGTCAACCATCTTCACCTGCATTTAACTCAAGTCTGAAAGGATGTGAGGCAGGTTCTGAGGAAGCAGTTGGTCACAGCTCACCAAGCCATGTGATTCCCTCGTGGCCTTCTCAAGGTTGAGTTAAGGATTCTCCAGGTAAGGAATTCTCCTAAGAGCCTCTGCTTAAGTTTTTAAAAAGTTTCCCCTGTGGAAGCCATGCTCCGGGAAATGGAGTCAGAAGGGGAGTTCAGCTGACTATGAAGGGACTTTGTTCTGTCCAGCCTCCATGTCCCCCTTGAATCCCATGCCCACATGGACACTCCCCCAAGAACAGGAGACCCCAAAGGACAGAGGCTCCTTTTGTTTAAAAAAAAAAAAAAAAAAAAAAGTCCTGTTTTCTGGGCCATTAATCATGGCTGTAAGAGCGTTTATTAATGCCCTGTCAATTGTTCAGAGTGAAGGCAGCCTGTTAGCTGTCCTCCCTCCCCGTTTGCTGTGTGCAAACACTGGTGATTAAGCACCAGATTTAACATCCTCATGAATATTTAAGAGCCTGTTTTTGAAAGTTTCCTGTCCTTTTACACTAATAGCCCCATTAAAACCTGTTTACAAGCCAGTCAAGAGAGTAACTGCATGCACTTAAAACATGAGAGTGCTCCCCCAAGAGGGGCACCAGGACCACGTGAGGATCAATACCCTGCTTAAAGTAAGACTGTCTGCCCACCCCCAGTGGAGCCCAGCCCCACTGGAACCACCAGAAGCAGCTGGAAAGGACCCAACTTGTTAATTAGGCTCATGAAGGGGATTGTAGGGGAGCAAACCCTTGCTACTGGGCTCCCCGCTGCCCCATGTAGGGTGACCCCAGCTCAGAGACTTCATAGAAGTTACCCAAATGATATCAAGAGCACACAGCCCGGGGCCAGTGCAGGAAAGAAAGTTTGTCTTTGTGCTTCTCACCTCCTGGCAATTGCTCCCCTTAGACCACCTTAACCCTGGACCTGGCTTCTGTGCCACAGCCCATCACATGAGTCTCCTCAAGGAGTTAAGGGCTAAAGGAAGTTCCTTAAGGAAGTGTAATGAGACCTCCCTCACTAGACCTGAGGATTCCCAAAAGCTCGAAGGCTCCAAAGAAATGAGAGGTGAATTTGTTAGGGAGATATTGGAAATTCAGTGGGGAGTCCTTTTTCTGCACAGAAGAGGCTGATTCCTCCATCGGCACTGAGGCTGCTTTCCTGCAACTGGAGAAGACAACAGAAGCATGGAAAACCACTGCTTTCAAATCAGTTGGACAATATCCTAATGTCTCTTTCTCAGTTATGTGCAAAGGAATTACCAGGCAGGAGAAACAAGGGTAGGGGGCTGTATTAGTCCGTTCTCACACTGCTATAAAGAAATACCTGAGACTGGGTAATTTATAAAGAAAACAGGCTTAATTGGCTTACAGCTCTGCAGGCTCTATAGGTTGCATGGCTTGGGGAGGGGGCCTCAGGAAACTTTCAATCACGGTGGGAGGTGAAAGGGAAGCAGGCACATCTAACATGTCTGGAGCAGGAGGAAGAGAGAAGGGGGAGGTGCTACACACTTTCAAACAACCAAATCTATGAGAGGTCACTCACTATCACAACAGCAGCAAGGGGGAAATCCACGCCCATGATCTAATCAACTCCCACAAGTCCCCTCCTCCAACATTGGGGATTACAATTCAATGTGGGCAGGAACACAAATCCAAATCATATCAAGGACCCTTCTGGTGGTTCCAATGTCACAGAGGAAGGGCACAGCCAGGTTGCCAGGTACAATCTACTTCCTTTCTCAGCCCCAGCAAGCAGCACTCCAAGGATGGGCAGATATGTGGCGGGACCTCCCTGCCTCCAGCATGGGAAAACTCTCAATCACTCTATCTCCTTCCCCATGCATGGCCTGTATGTATATTTAAGGAGATGAAGCACCACCATTTTTAGAGTAAGGAGGCATGCCCTAAACTTGACCATTTAAGTCTCACCGTATTTTGCAAAGTTCACCATATGGACCACTTCATGTTCCAGTAGTGTTACTGGGTCCCTCAAAATATAGTCAACAACTGCTCTACTTTTTACGTGACATATTTCCTGGCCCAGAGATGAATTTTCCTCTTATAATGGAATTCAAGCATAGTGATATAGTATATACTTATATATAACAATATTACTATAGCAATACTCACTGATCTGAAACATAGTAATCTAGTAATATCACCTCTCCAGAAATTCTACAAACACCAGAAGTTATTGCAAAAGGCATCTGAGCATCCAAAATATCACAAGATCTATGCACTAAAATTTACATGTTTTTCTCATCAGGCCTGTATTGCAACAGATTACTGATATTAATATGATTCCAATAAGCCTGGTTCTCTAGTCAAGTAAAAAGAGGAGTGAGAAGCTAGAGACATACTGACAATAAAAAGTTAGCTTCTAGAAAGTGAGCGAGAGAAAAAAAAAAAAAAAAAACTCTGAAAAGCAAGTCCAAAGGTCCCAACAGCCCAGCAGTTTGAGGTCATTTATTCCAAGGGAAAATAGATTTGCCCACTTCAGCATGCCCTGGGTTGTTCATAAAAAAGTAATAAGCCATAATGTCTCACGTGTAATGAAGTAGGAAAGAATGCAACAATTCTTTTCAAAGTTCATCAATAAAAGTTAAAACCGTCATAGTTTGGGCGCTTACAGAGCTAAGACTTCCACTACACAGGAAGTTTATCTCCAGAATAGCTCATTTATCCTTTGCCCCTCTTTTCCACTATATTCATATTTCATGTTTCCACCAGAGTATTCAGAAGAATCAGGACAAATTTATAAACCAGGAAGGCAGGTTGCTACACCAAAGCTGGTTTCATTCCTTTGCAGCCGGTGTTGTGTTGGAGCTGATTCACATAAGTTTGGGAGAGCTGAGTGTTCATGTATTAGTCAATTTTCACACTACTATAAACAACTGTTCAAGATTGGGTAATTTTTAAAGGAAAGAGGTTTAATTGACTCACAGTTCTGCATGGCTGGTGAGGCCTCAGGAAACTTACAATCATGGCACAAGGCAAAGGAGAAGCAAGCACCTTCTTCACAAAGCAGCAGGAAAGAGAGAGAGAGAACAGGGGAAACCGCCACTTATAAAACAATCAGATCTCATGAGAATTCTTTCACAATCACGAGAACATCATGGTGAAACCGCCCCCATGATCCAATCACCTCCCACCAGATCCCTCCCCCAACACGTGGAGATTATAATTCGGATTACAATTTGAGATAAGATTTGGTTTGGACACAGCCAAACCATATCAGTTCAATTTTCAGGAATTTCATGACTGATTGTTAAACACTGCCCTTATAAGACTTTATAAGACATTGTAAGCTAAATTATGTAAACTTACAATCAAATAAGTTACACTAAAAACAAAAGTAATAAACACTCAAAACTCATCACTTCCTAATCATTTTAGCAGACATTGCTGTTGTCTGTGCCCTTGCAGTTACTTAATGCCAAGTGCATCTGTTTGGTGAAGGTGCCTCTGATAGGTGGCCCTCTACTGCCCTGCTCCCACTACTTCACATCTGGTGGCAGCACTTTGGCAGCTTAAAATTGGCCATATGCTACAAATAGGGCTTTTACCCACACCCCACCACACCCCAGGTGATTGTTAAAGATTTGCCAGCACGCCACTGTTTGTAGTTTTTTCTCAACAACACCTCAGGTTGTTGAGGCTTAAAGTGTGGATTCCTGGGTACGCAGGTGAAAGTTGCTGTGTGCAGAGAAGTGGAAAGGGCAAGGAGAGGTAGGAGATGAACAGGATTTGTTTTCATGACGCTGCTGATCAAAACAGGATGTAGCAAAGGAACCAGCCAAAAGCAGTTAGGACTAGGAATTATAATACAGTTGCATGCTGCAAACTGTATTATAAACCAGCACTATGACAGTTGATAAATGCCATGGCAACACCCGGAAGTTACCTTATATGGTTTAAAAAGGGAGGAACCATCAGTTCTGGAAATTCCCCACACCTTTTGTAGAAAATCTGTGAATAACCCACCCCTTATTAAGCATATAATTAGGAGCAGCTGTAAATAGACCTAGCCAGCAACGCACAAGTGCTACTCTGCCTATGGGACAGCCCTGCTCTGTTTGTGGAGTAGCCATTTTGCTATACACTATTGCTCTGAAAACTTGCTTTAACTGTCGGCTCACTCTTGAATTCCTTCCTGAGCAAAGCTAAGAACCCTCTTGAGCTAAGCCCCAATGTGGGGTTTCACCTGCATCAAAGGGACTGGTTTTCAGAAAGCCTGGGTGCCCATCCTGCTCTCCTTCCAGCTGTGTGACCTCAGGCAAGTGTCTTCCTCTCTCTGGGCCTCCATTTTCTCATGTATAAAATGGGAGGATTAGACTAAACAATCTGTAAGGTCCATTCTGGTTATAACACTATCTGATTCTATGACTCTTCTTTTACTTTCAAGTCAGACAGGCATGGTGGTACTATATTTTGGCCCATGGTAGACTGGAGGAAAGGAGTTCAGATATCCAGCACTTCCTCTTCTTTTTCAAATACTTCCCAAAATAATGTAATAGCAACTGTGGTAAAGCAATCAAAAGGGACCCAAAACAGGTTGAATCAGAGAATAGAACATGAGATGCCCATTTGCTTTCATTCTTTCTTCTGCCTGCAACTGGCCAGTAGCACCAGTAAGCCATTTCTGATATTCATTCTGTAAATAACAAAAGCCTCAAGAAATCTTTTTATTAGTGCTCAATATTATGATCCAGAGACTTACAGGGTGATGCCCTGGAAAATAAAACGGCCCTGAAGTTACAAGGCCTGGATTTGGGTCCTTGATGTCCTAATTCACTTTTACTCCTTATGTGAGCTTGAGCAAGTTACTTAACATCTCCGAGACCCAGTTTCCAGTTAAACGTGAACAATTTCTAGTAGGATGGACTAGTGCAGGCTTTGTGGAGAGCCCTAGGTGGCACTTATTCAAATTAAGTGTCGATTTTATGACCCAGCCACCATGCTCTTTAGTCTGCATCCCAGAGAAATTCCCACCCAGGCCCATCAGCGGTCACATTTCATCAGCAGCCATATTTCGTCAGCGGTTCATGTTTGAAACTATTTGTGTGCAGAGTTGGAGGCCATCAAGGCTTCCACTAGGGGGTGAAGATGAGTAAAACATGATTGACAAACACCGTGGAGTATTATGCAGCATTTAAAGGCAATGGAGTAGATACACATAGCAATATGGATCACTTCTAAAAACAGAGCAGAATGAAAAAAGTTCAAACCAGAATGAGATTTAGAGAATATTACAATTTATGCAAACGAAACTGCATACACACTAAATATTCACTTTAAAAATATGCATACAAATAACAAGATAAACATTGGACATATTTAGAATGACTGCCTATGTGGAGGAAAAAATGTGAGTGGGAGATGGC
Source organism: Macaca nemestrina (assembly GCF_043159975.1). Lineage (NCBI taxonomy): Eukaryota > Metazoa > Chordata > Mammalia > Primates > Cercopithecidae > Macaca > Macaca nemestrina. The sequence goes on from NC_092143.1 coordinate 44,507,664, forward strand.
AATAAAAGAGAACGGATCGATTGGTTAATTATTAAAACAAGAGAGGAGCCAAGCACAAACAATAGATGCTAGTATTCCATGCACTAAGCAGTAGGATTTGCTCATCCCTCTAATCCTAAGTCCAACAAAAATTAATGAAAAGTTGCTGGGAGCAGTGGCTCAGGCCTGTAATCCCAGCACTTTGGGAGGCCGAGGCGGGCAGATCACCTGAGGTCAGGAGTTAGAGACCAGCCTGGCCAACATGGCGAAACCCCATCTCTACTAAAAAAACATAAAAATTAGCTGGGCATGGTGGCACATGACTGTAATCCCAGCTACTTGGAGGCTGAGGCAGGAGGATTGCTTGATCTTGGAAAGTGGAGGTTGCAGTGAGCCCAAATCACACCACTGCACTCTAGTCTGGGTGACAGAACAAGATTTTGTCTCAAAAAAAAAAAAAAAATAAATGAAAAGTATAATCATGCCTTACCTACCCCACACAGTTATGGTGAGGGTCAAATGGATAACGTATGTGAAAATTATCTGGGCATCATAAAATTCAGATATGTTATTATCTTTATGTTTACAGCACAGCTGGGAAAAGGTCAAGAGAGACTGCAGAGACTATTTAAGAAACGTGGCAAGATGCCTTGTCTTTTTGTCTTGATAAGTTTAACAGGGAAGTTTAAATGTCCCTCAATCAGAGATGCCTCTGTAAAATAGAAATCTTTAAATAAAAATTATGGTCGTCCTCGATTCTTCTTCTGAGTAACATATTTGTGGTAGACACTGTCAGTTGCCTAGTCGCAGCCATTCTCCCTGCTTCCTAGGGGTACAGCACCCCACAGTTGTTCAGGTGGCAACATGTCTCTATCCCCAGAGGATCAAATGTGATTGGTCCAAGACAGGCATGGTAACACCATTTCTAATGACCAGTGATTGTTTTAGATGGGAGCACGTGACCCAGTTCTGGTAAGAGATATAAGGGGAAGTTTGCTTGGAGGAGGGTCTCCTCGAAGAATGATTTTTTTCCTGTTAAAAAAAGGAGACAGCGATAAGAATGAAGGCTTCCATTTCTTCCTACCTTAATCCTCAGTATGTAAGGATTTTCTGTTTAGAACTGAGGCAGCTAGTTGTGACCATGAGGCAATAAGTTTAAGAATCAAAAGACAACAAGCTAGGGTCACATAGAAAGAGCCTAGTTCCTGGATGACACTACTGAGCCCCAACACCAAAGCTAAAACAGTCCAGCTCCTGGTTATGTGAGCTCATTAAATGTCTTTATTACTTCAGACACTGTTAGTCAGATGTTACTTGCAGCCACACACATCTTAGCTGATATGACATGTAACCCAGCATTCCCTTGAAAGATCTCTTTTCTTGTGTATATCCTGCAGGAAAGATCATCCCCTTGCTAGTTTGTGATTTTCCCAAACGTTGTATCTGAAAGACTGTCAAGGAGCAGAAAACTGTGGTTTAAAGCAGGTGGAACCTGTCCATATTTTGAGTGAGCCAAGGAAGCCGGCATAGGTGAAATAATCCAGGCATCTGTTTAGGATGTCAAGGATTCTGAAAAGCTGCCACATACCAAATTTCACCTCTGAAGTCAGTGGTGGTGAGAAGTTTCTGGTAAGGAGTGGTCAAACCAAATGTGTGGGCTGGAGAGAAGACTTGACGTAAAACAACAGAATGGCTATGTGTGGCTTGTGTGTGTGTTGTCCCACTGGACCAAGGGTAAAATTAAGGGGGCCAATTTTAGCTTGATACCTCTAATTAGAGTTGCCCTACCCCCAGGACAGTTTACACTGTGCTGCTATGAGCTTCTAGGACCTGGATGTGTCCAGATCAAAGCATACCTCCATTGAGTAGCACGCCTCTAAGGTCCCATCCAAGCTCCAAATTCTAAAATTATGTAATCCTCTGGATTAAATGCAAATTATCTTCAGGGTCATAATTTAGTGAATACAGGTAAGGACAGAGGCCCTTGATGGAAATAACCATGCAGAGTGGAGAATCTGAGGTCATCAAAGATTGTCTTCCAACTCCATTTTTGGAGAATAAAGGGATATGGTCATTTTCTCAAAAAATTGAAAATAGAATTGCCATATGATCCAGTAATTCCACTTCTGAGTATATGCTCAAAAGAATTGAAAGCAGGGTCTCAAAAAGATATTTGTACACCCATGTCTATAACAGTATTATTCACAATAGTCAAAAGAGGGAGGCAATCCAAATGTTCATCAATGGATAAATGGATAAGCAAAAAGTGGTATATACATACAATAGAATATTACTCAGCCTTAAAATGGAAGAAAGTCCTGATGCATGCTACAACATGTGTGATCCTTAAGGATATTGTGTTAAGTGAAGCAAACCATTGATTCTATCCATATGAGGGATCAAGAGGAGTCAAACTCAGAGACAAAAAGTAGAATGGTGTTGCCAGGGGCTAAGGGGAGGGAGAAATGGTAAGTTGTAGTTGAATAGATATAAAGTTTCCATTTTGCAAGATGAAAAGAGTTCTGGGTCAGCACGGTGGCTCATGCCTGTAATCCCAGCACTTTGGGAGGTCGAGGCAGGTGGATCATCTGAGGTCAGGAGTTCGAGAGTAGCCTGGCCAACATGGCGAAACCCCATCTCTACTAAAAGTACAAAAATTAGCCAGGCATGGTGGCATGTGCCTGTAGTCCCAGCTACTCGGGAGGCTGAGGCAGAAGAATCCATTAAACCCAGAAAGCGGAGGCTACAATGAGCCAAGATAGCACCATTGCACTGCAGCCTGGGCGACAGAGCGAGACTTCATCTCTAAAAAAAAAACAAAGAAAGAAAGAAAAAGAAAAGAGTTCTGGAGACTGGTCGCACAACAACATGGAGTTACTTAAAGCTACTGAAATGTACACTTCAAAGGGTTGAGATGATAAATTTTATGTTACATGTATTTTACCACAACATTTTTTAAAGGAATATGGTTGTAAAGTAGTTTCTAGCACTCAGATCCAACAGATCTTTTGGCCACAGTCCTGGGGGCAAGGACTTCCTCCCCTACCCTAGAGAAAAGGCAAGCCTGTTCTCAGTGACACAAAGGAGGAGGAGGAAGCAGGTGCAGCCACTGCTTGGAATCTCTGCCCAGCAGCTGGCATTGCTTTAGAGACGTCATCATGCCCTCCCACAAATGACGGCCCTGACTCTAGCTGTAGTCATTTCTCCATCTAAATAAAGAATCCTAAAAAGTGGGACCAAATTAAGAGATGCCTTTGACGTCATCCATTCTGACCCGTCTGTTCTAAGACCCAGAGGGAAAAGTGATTTTGCCTAGATCACGCTCTGCATTAGTGACAGGCAAGACTAGAACCATGACAGCCTCAAGAACCAGCCCTTCTACTCACAGGTACCTTGGTAGAAGTATTATTTAGCATTGCTAAAGAACTTCATATTTGTAAAGTGCTTTATGCTCATCTATTATTCATGCACTAATGAGAATACTTAGATTGTGCCTTTTCTCCTAGGAGCTCAGAGCACTTTGTAAATGTTAACTCATTCACCCCCTATGTCCCAATGGGAGAGACAGAAATCCTCAGCCCTTGGCTCTGCACTTGGTAAAGAGTAGGCCCAGCAAAGGCAACAGGCGGGATGGGAGGCAGGCTCAGAATGAACTGTTCCAAGTTCCCGTTCCCTCACTGTCTCCTGTCTAACTACACAATGTCCCTGGGACTGATATAAAAGCTCTAGGAACCAAAGAGATATTTCTGTGAAGCTAATGGCATGTATGGCACCAGAAGAAAGGGGCTTAAGTTCTAGGGAGGGGGAGAAGAAAGCAAGTAAAGTTAGAAGGAATGTTTTCTAGCAATATCATAACAGCCAACATTTACTGAACGTTCATGATGCAACAGACCCACAAATTCTGCATCATCTTATTGAATCCTTATCCAACCCCATGACTGAAGAGTGATCATCTCCCTTTTGCATATGAGAAAACTGAGGCTTGGGAAGGTTAAGAAGCTTTCTCAAGGCCACACCTAGACAATATCAGCACCATGCCCAGAACACAGATCTAACTCCAGAGCCTGTGCTCTAAAGCTGCATGGGGAACTGCTTCTCCCCAGAGTTAAAGAATAATCGTAGCAGAAACCACCATTAAGTTATGTTAGAAAATCCCATTCTTGGAAAAAGTTACTCACTGAAGTCAGTAAGGAGGCAAAAGGATAAAGGAATCCTCCCCTCAAGAGGACTTTCACACTCTTTCCTCTGGCATCCCATCATCTGTGACTTCCTTCTAACACATCATTGGTCATGTCATAACATACCATACACTTACCGGATGCCTCTCCTCCACCAGACACAAGCTCCATGTCTTCATCATTTTGCATCCCTAGTGCTGACATCATACCTGCTACTTAGCAGGTGCCAAGTATGTATTTGTGGGAAAGGATGGGAACAAGGCAAGGCTTTGAGACAGACTTTAATACACATATGGCCCAACTGTCAACAATTTTATAATTCTACACTTAAAGCAATTGACAGAGGTCATAAATTTCACTTTTAAATTTTGCTCTGTACCCCTCATTCCCCACAAATAGGGAACAATCAATCAATAAGTGATAATTGAGTATCTGTGGCATTACAGGGTTGTGGGGTGTACTGAACATACCCATAAGGTGATCTTTACCCTCCCAGAATTTACATTCCAGTTAGGGGCATGATGGTAACATACAGAAGCAATTAAAGAATGACACAGGGTAAGTTTGCAAGCTAATCAGGGTTTTAGACTGGGAATTCTGGGGAGTTTGGGACTAGGGAAGGCTTAATGAAGAAACTGACATCTCAGCAAGCATAGCTGGGCACAAAAAAAGACATTCCTGCCGAGAGCATACATGGAACCAGTAAGGCCTATGAGCATAGTGTGTGGCCAGGACAGGAAGAGAATGAGCCTGTCAGAAGTGGGCACATTACATAGGCAATTCTTTGCCAGTCACAGACATTCCCTCGACTCCTTGAAAATCAGACATTGGCATGGGATGTGCAACAAGCTATTCAACATTAACCCTAGTTCCAAGGAAACATTTTTTTATGTCTTTGTTCATTAATAAAAGAGAAGGGTTGTTTAAACCAACATGTGCTCCTCTAATGAATACGGACTCACCAAGGTTCACAACCGGAGTTGGAAAACCTGGAAGTCAATAAAGAAGCAATATGTTCTAACAATATTAAAACTTCCTGGTACTACAGTAATTAGAATTTCAAACACTAATAAAAGACTGTACAGTTAATTAGCAGCAGTCGTAAAAGTCTAAGAACAAATATACTATGTATTAAATACAACAACTAATGTAATTGTTATACACCGATTGAAAAATTAAAGAGCGAGAGGTTAGAAAGGGAAAGTGCTTGCCACAAGAGTGGCAACACTGTTTCTCTTGGTCTTTGTGGCCACAACTCCTTATTATAGTCATATTAGTATTACACAGTCTTTACTGTTAATATCAGAATGTTTTATTTCTCATTAATAGATTCCACTTCCTTAAGAAGCCAGGAAATTTGGCATACCCTAACTAAGCTACAATCTGAACTACACATTATTTTCTCATTCTGGAGACAAAACTCATACGTAAAGACACATAGACACGTGTGTACACACACACACACACACACACACACACACACACACCTGGTAGCTGATTTTGTACAGGCATGAAGCTAATAGCCACTTTTCTAGTCAATAGCACCTTTCTAGACTTTAGGAACATCCCTCCCCAAATCACCCAAAATGATCTCGCTCACTAAGCTTACAACACTCCATCTTCAGGACTCCTTTATGAGAAGTCTCCTGGAGGAACACAAAACCTCCCATACAATAGTCTTACCAAAAAATCCAGTTTGAATCTGATCACACTTCTAGATTTAATGACCAGTTTACAGGGAATAGAGCAGTCAGAAGAAACAAGATAAACACCACCACAGGAACGCAGATAGAAAAACTCAAACTGTGAAAAATTCTATAGGACAAATAACCCAGTTTTTTCAAAGAATAAATCTCAAGGATAAAAAGAGATGGGACAGGAAACTATAGATTGAAAGTTAAAAGACTTCAGTAAGCATGCCCTTTGTTATTTACACAAAAGAGTTGAAGACATGCCCACACAAAAACCTGCACACAGGTGTTCATAGCAGCTTTATGCATAGTTGGCAAAACTTGGAAGCAACCAAGATGTCCCTGAATAGGTGAATGGATAAACTGTGCTACATCCAGAAAATGGAATATTATTCAGTGTTAAAAAGAAATGAGCCATCGAGCCATAAAAGGAATGAAGAAAAATGCATATTACTAAGTGAAAGAAGCCAGTCTGAAAAGGCTCCATACTGTATTATTCCAACTACACAGCATTCTGAAAAAGGCAAAACTATAGAGACAATAAAAACTACCCCATATGATACTATAATGCTGAATACACTCATTTGTTCAAATTCATAAAATGTATAACACCAAGAGTGAACCCTAATGTAAACTATGGTCTTTGGGTGACAATGACGTGTCGATGTAGGTTCATCAGTTGTAGCAAATGGACCACTATGATCAGAGCTGATAATAACACGGGAGGCTATGTATGTGTGGGGTCAGGGAGTACATAGCAACTCTCTATACCTTCCTCTCAATTTTGCTGTGAACCCAAAACTGCTCTGAAAAGGAAAGTCCACTTTTATTAAATTAAGACAAATAATTCCAATGTAACATGTGGGCCTTATTCAAATACTATTCAGACATATATATGGAAAACTTAAACACTGATGGACTGAATATTTGAGAATATTAAAGAATTGTTATTCCATGTTTTAGGCATAATACAGGTATTGTGGTTATGTTTCTTCTAAAGACTCCCTATATTTTTGAGATTTTTCCTGAAATAATTACAAAATAGGTCCATGTTTGTATTTGCTTCAAAAAGCCAGTGAGGGTGGGAGACTAGAGCTATACATAATAAAATAATATTGTTCTTGGCTAGGCACAGTGGCTCACACCTGTAATCCCAACACTTTGGGAGGCCAAGGCAGGAGGATTGCTGGAGTCCAGGAGTTTGAAACCAGCCTGGACAACATGGCGAGACTCTGTCTCTACAAAAAAATTTTAAAATTAGCCAAGTGTGGTGGCACACACTTGTGGTCCCAGCTGTTTAGGAGGCTTCAGCCTAGGAGTTTGAGGCTGCAGTGTGCCATGATTGTGCCACTGTACTCCAGCCTGGGCAACAGAGCAAGACCTTGTCTCTCAAAAAAAAAAAAACAAAAAACAAAACAAAAAAAAAAAACACTGTCCTTGAGTTGGTAAATCTTGAAGTTTGGCAATGGGTACATGGGAATCCATTACATTATTCTTCACTTCTGTATGTGTTTGAAAGTTAATGTAATAGAAAGGATTTTTTATCTTTAAAAAGGAAAGGTTCTTGGCTGTCATCTTCAACTGTATTCACTTTGGCCTGAAGTATTTTGTCAAACTTGCCCTGTCACCTCTTGGGTGGGAGATAAGGGAAGATCATGTCCTCCTCTTCTCAAACCCTCCAGTGGCTCCCATCTCACTCAACATCAAAGCCAAGGTCGTGGCAGTGAGCAGCTTCTAAGGACACCAGGCCAGCTTCTAGTGAGGGCCTCTGCTGTTGCAGTTCCCTCTGCCTGGAACATCTTGCCCCAGGTACTCTCACAGCCTGAGCATTCTCCTCTTCCAGCCTGCTCAGAGGTTGCCTTCTGAGTGGGGCCTTGCCTGGCAATAATTTTGAAAATTGTAAACCCACCCACATTCAACCCCAACCCCTAGGTTCATCACTCCTTTTCTCCTTCATTTTTTTTCATGGAATGTATCACCACTGAGCCAACTATAGACACGCTCTACTTATTTTTTTTATTGTCTCCCTCCCCCAGATAGAATGTCAACTCCATGAAGATAGGCTTTGTTTGCTTACTACTGACATAGAGTAGATGCTCTATAAATATGTGTAAAATGAATGAAGACAACTTTGGTAGCAAGAGATTATCAAGCCAAGCTCCCAGATGCCAACAAGAGGATCTGCTTGCGAGAGCTGCCCTAGTGGGCTACCCTGATGGAACCTCTAAGAAGGAAGCTCCTGAGGCAAGAGAGAGCTCCCAAATGCACATTGCCTCCTTTACAGCACTGCTCTGGGCAGCCTGCCTGCACACTTCCCTCCTAACCTCTCCTCTCCCCAGCATGGGAGCTTATTCCAGTCTTGTTTTCCTGCTCAGTTTGTCACAAGAGCAAATTCTCTTGTTCCCTAGCTCTGGGAAGAGATGATATAAGATATAAAGCAAAGGAAAGAGATGCCACGCTTTTTCCGAAATTTCTGTGCCTCCTTTCCTCCCTCTCAACACACTGTCTTCTCTAGTCAAGCTGGCTCAGGGCTCCCATCTCCTACTTCTCAAGGCAATCTTCCCCTACCTAATATGGCCTTCTCCTCCATCTCACCCTCTGGTCCTCAAGTTATGCCACCGAATGACCACACAGATCCACATGCTTCTCCCTTCTCTGCTGTCCGGTTGCTTTGGTTCTTCACATTTTAGCACTTAACTTTTCCACATTGGTGTGTTACTCTTCTCTCCAGACTATACTAAAAGGCAATAGACTTTCCTTGCTTTATTTCTTCTGGATCCCCCATGGACCTTGGCTCCACGTCAGCCACAGGCTAACAGGTCAACAGCACCACTGCCAACCCAGTTGCTCAAAAAGGAGACTTGGACTTGCTCCTTAACTCCAACCTCCCAAATCAGTCCCCAAGTCTTCTTGATGCTCATTCCCAATTATTTCTCCTACTGTCTCTCAACCCCCGCTGTCAGCCTAAACTCAGGCCACTGTTGAGCTCACCTAACTAGTCTCCTTGCCTTCTGGCTTGTACCCTTCCAATCTATTCTGCACCAAGAACGAAGGCAGTCTTTCTCTCATAAAATTTGGATCGTGCCACTCCTCTGCTTAAATTATCCGGATGGCTCATCACTGTCCTCCAAATAGTATTTGGTCTCCTTACATGCCTTCCAAGGCCCTTGTGATCTGCACCCTGCCTTCTTCTCGACCCCATCTGCCTACCCTCACTAAGCTTCAGCCAGACTGAACCTCTTTCATTTCTTTCCAATGGACTGTGCTCTCTCTCCTACAAGCCTTCCTCCTGGAAGCCTTTCTCTTTGTCTGAAAGACCCCCCCCCCCCATTATCAACTTCTGCCCTTGGCTCACACACCATTTCTTCCTGGGAGGCACCTCCTGGTCTGGGTTCCATATTCCTCTTCTATGCTAAGCACTAGGCCTTCCCCTTTTCATTCTGAGTTTGAATTTTCTGCGTTCTGAGGGCCTCCTCCCCACAGACTGTAAGCTCTGTGAGGGCAAGGAGTGTGGTGTCCTAGAATAGCCCCTAGACCTAGCACAATGCCTAGGGCCCAACTCCAGAAGTATTTGTCAAATGAATAAAGGAAAAATGCCTGTAATCTCAGAACTTTGGGAGGCCGAGGTGGGAGGATCACTCCAGGTAAGGAGTTCGAGACCAGTCTGGCCAAAAATGTGAAACCCCATCTCCACTAAAATACCAAAATCAGCCAGTCATGGTGCTGCACACCTGTAATCCCAGACACTCAGGAGGCTGAGGCAGGAGAATTGCTTGAACCTGGAAGGAGGAGGTTGCAGTGAGCCGAGATTGCACCACTGCATACCAGCCTGGGTGACAGAGTGAGATTCCATCTAAAAAAAAAAAAAAAAATCAAAACACCTAATGATCTGCGAGCCCAACAAAGTGGGACTCACAAGAATGTGGTTGGGGGGCCAGGGCAGGGGCAACAATACGAATGCTGATTTAGTTAAAGTCCTGCCTAACAGAGAAAGGTGGAAATCTATGATTTGATTTCTTAAGCTGCAACCCTAAAGCTAGGAATACCTTGCTAAACATGGCAGTTAAGGGTTGCCCAGGATAGTGCGCTGTAGTGTCACGCACGTCCGTGTGAAGAGACCACCAAACATGCTTTGTTTGAGCAATAAAGATTTTTAATCACCTGGGTGCAGGCAGGCTGAATCTGAAAAGAGAGTCAGCAGAGGGTGGTGTGATTATCATTAGTTCTTGTACGTTTGGGATAGGCGGTAGAGTTAGGAGCAATATTTTGTGGGCAGGGGGTGGATCTTACAAAGTTCATTCTCAAGGGTGAGGAGAATATTACAAAGTACCTTCTTAAGGGCAGGGGAGGATATTACAAAATACCTTCTCAAGGGTGGGGAGGGTGTATTGTCACAAAGTCAATTGATCAGTTAGGGTGGGGCAGGAACAAATCACAATGGTGGAATGTCATAAATTAAGGCAGGAACTGGCTATTTTCACCTCTTTTGTGAATCTTCAGTTGCTTCAGGCCATCTGGATGTATACCTGCAGGTCACAGGGGATATGATGGCTTAGCTTGGGCTCAGAGGCCTGACAGTAGGGGCTGGGGGAGTACCAGCTTGGGAGTCAGGACCACTGGCTGCTGGTTAATTTCTGTAACCGTTTGGCTGTGTGATTTGAGTTTCTATTTCTTCTTCTGTGAAATGCACCATTGGAAAGGTAATTTCTGCATCCTCAGCTTTAACATGCTTTGAATGTATGGCCAAATATGAAAGACAAAGGATTTAGATGTCACAAATAGATTTCAGTTAAGAGAAGATATTTCCTATGTCTTGGTTAAATTCTCCCAGGAACACACTCTGAGACTAAAGAGTTGAATGCAAATACTTTATTTGGGCAATGATTCCAGTAAGCACCAGAAGGGAAGTGGGAACAAAAGATAGGGAAGGGAAGGAAGTCAGCAATGAGGGAACTATTGATCAGGTGACCACTGTGGGCATCTGAAGCTCAGTCATGCTGGCAGATAGTATGGAACATGCCACAGAGTGGTCTTATCAAGGGGCAGGTCGGCAGGACATGTATACACCTACTTTCACCAACCATTGGCTGGTAGCTACTCCCCAGAGCATGAAGTCCCTAACACTTCCTGCAAGGAGATTCATAAGTGCTTGCAGTCAGAAGTCATGGGTATGTACTGGAACAGTCAGTGACAAGAGAATATGGGCAGAGCATCAACAGCTTCAGGGACCACCTAGGGACTTAAACTGGGCACATCCCTACCTCTTGCTTTTCGTTCTACTATTTGCAAGCAAGTCAAGTGCAAACAAAATCAGGTTCAAAGTTTGGCAACAGCTCAAATTATTCATTGTGATTTTTATTGCTGCACCTATGTTCATTTGTGCATTCTTATTTATAAAAGGCAAAAAAAAAAAGTGCTAATTCAGCACTGCCTTGGTAGGATGGCCTTGAAAGCTGCTGTAGAAATCTCCTGCGTGCTCAGAGCAGCAGTTTCAAATCTTTGTCGCCTGAAGAACATTCATCATGTTTCCAGGCCCTGCTTTTTCTTTTACAGCTTCGGGGAAAGACTCGAATTCCAACCAATTAGATGTACACAACGTCAGCTGTTTTGAATCTACCTACATGCAAATGAGACCCTCAGGAGCTGGTTCTTTAGGATGAAGAAAGGGGTGTAAGTATTGCCGTGAATTTTTTTAACCAATGCAGGCATCGTTTTCAAAAACAAAGACTCTGATTTTTCCCTGAAAGTAGTCCTGGAAAAACAACCAGAAACTGAAATGGAATTTCACTGAATTTTTTATTGCCCTCTCCCCACCTTTTTTTTAACTATTGAATTCAGTTCAACAGCTGGCTTTTGGTTGTAATTTTTCCTGCTATAGTGATTATTTGTCTTCATGACTCAGATGACCACACTGGCTGGGTTTTTTGTTTGTTTGTTTGTTTGATTGTTTTTTCACTCATGAGTGCATCATTTGGGCACTATGTAGACAGAGCTTGAGGCAGTTGGGTGCAGAGACAGATAACTGCACCAGAAGCAAATCTGCAGATTCTGTCTGGGGCTCACCTCAGTTTCAAATGCAGGTGACTAAATGACATCTGCCTGCCTCTCCCTCTTCCTTCCTCAACAAGGAAGGGGCCTCATTGCGTGCACACTCCGTATAGTGCAGCATTCAAATGAAACTCATCAGAACACTTGGAAATGACAGAGTGAACACCAGGAGCTTGTTTCTAACGATATTTTCGAGCACCGAGGATTTCACTCTAAGCCATGTTTGTCTTTTTTTTTCAAATTGCTAGAAAGGACATTAATAACATTATCTTTCCCCCAAAATGAGGTAAGAAACTCATCAAAGAATGGCTGATATACTGGGATAAAGACTCTAGGCTCCTCCCTCATTTTCCTGCCGTTAAAGGGCCAAACCAATGGGCCATCTCTAACATTCTGAGAAGTCAGAAATTTCTGGGCAAAATGACCCACATTGTTCAAAAACAGAAACATTGAACAGCAAGTTTTTTTGCTTGGTTGTTTGTTTGTTTTCCTTAACTACTACTCTCACTTAACAATGGGCAATGGAAACAGAGAAATCCAAGATAAAATAAAATTCAGACTCTTCTAAAACTTTACCTTAATAATACACCAGTGCTGTACCCTCTCACTCCATTTTTCTTTGTCATCAATAAGGGACAGGATGACATGATGGAAAGAACATTGTAAGTCAATGGGTCTGAGTTCAAGTTCCACCTCTCTGTGGTATTGGGTGAGTCGTTTTGCCTCTCCTGGTCTCAGATTCCTCATTTCCAATTCCTGCCCTTTCCACTTCAACTATAAAAAACTGACATGGTTTAAGCTGAACAGAGACCTTAGCAATTCCCAATGCAATCTGAGAAATGGCTGCTTTCACTGACCCACCAGAGGTGGAAAAGGCGTACGAGGTAATTAGCATGCAGGGGTGACCCCAGACTACTGCTAAACAAAGTAGACTCAAAAATAAGACTCCTCATTAGACGATTTAGATAAGCTAAGATTGGGAGAGAGAGCAGGCAGGGACTGGGATGGCCTCTTACTCAGAACGTGAATATTTTTCCCTTATTATTTACCTATCTGAGATCCAAAGCGGTGAGCAAATGACTCTTGTAAAAGGCTCTTGTCAGCCTTCTCTTTCTGGGAGTATGGCAGACAAAACACCCTAAAGAGTCCTTTTCATGAAAATATCTAAAATACTGGGGAAAAAATGAAATGTATATTTATAAAAGCATTGTCAAACTAGCACAATTATTTAAAACACACACACACACACACACACACACACACACACAGGTAAAAGATAAAGTGAAAGCAAGAATTCTGGGGCTGAATGACTGCCAAGGCTGGCTTTTCCCTGAGGGTCTCTTCTGAAATCCGAAGGCCCTGAGGTTCTACTATAGGGCTGCACTGGAGATAAGGTAAGGAGTTTATTAGGGAACCTTGACATAAAAGTAACGTCACAAAGAGCTACACCCTCTGTAAAAGAGCAAATGATAAAGAAATCTGCTGCTCAGAAACAGTCAACAAGAAAACTTGTCTATTTCAGCCTTAGCTTTGGGTGGGAAAAAAAATTCTATCTATAAGCTGACCTTTGCACAGGATTGTGGTTGAATTCATGCTACTTACATGGTCCAATAAATTTGCAAGCTTAGACTTTAACCTAAAATGATCCTGGAAACATGGATGAATCTTCAAAACATTATGCTAAGTGAAAGAAGCCAGACATAAAGGACTACATGTTGTATGATTTTGTTTATGTGAAATATTCAGAATTGACAAATCCATAGAGGAAGAAAGTAAACTAATTATTGCATTGGGCTAAGGGGTAAGAATACTGACTAACTGTAAACAAGGAAAGGGATCTTTGGAGAATTTGTTTATTAAGTTTTAAAACTGGATGGTAATAGTTGTACAATACTGTAAACTTACCAAAACTCATTGAATTGTATGTTTAAAATGGGTATGTTTTATGGTATATGCAGAATACCTCAGTAAAGGTGTTTTATAAGCTGGTCTTGGGTTATTGCTGGAAAACTAACTAGCAGAAGGAATGCAAGTCCTCTCAGGAGGAATATAACTTCACAAAGAATTCCCATAGACAAAGTTACACATAAAATGAGCAGCTCACAGTCAAAAATCACAAAACACACAAGAAATCAAGACATTATGAGTGAGAACTAGCAGAAACGTAGTCCAGCAAAGGCTTCAAATAATGGAATTAGTTCACATAAAATAACTACATTACTAACTATATGAATTGTAACTATGAACTAAAAGTTATACTTGGAAATATGTGCAAGCAACTAAAGGGTCTAAATACAACCATTATATTTAGAAGAATCAGAGAGATATTCCAGAAATAAAATGTACATATAATAACTGAAATTGAAATTTTAATTGATTGCTCTAAATGGTAAATCAAATATAGCTGAGGATGGAATTAGAAAACTGGAAGGTATAGCTAAAGAAATTAATGAGAAGTCGGGGCAAAAAAAAAGTTTACAAGATATGTAAGATAGATTGAAGCAGCCTTCCACATGACTAATCAGAATTTCTGAAAGAGACAATAAAGAGAATATGAAATAAATCATATTTGAAGAGATAATGACTGAGAATTTTCACAACCATTGAAAAGCATCAATCCTCAAAATCAGGAAGCCCAAAGCAATATTAACCAAGATTTTAAAATCTAGATACTTCATGGTATAGCTGGAAAACACCAAAGACAAAAAGAATATATTGAAAATAGCCAGGAAGAAGAAAGAGTGGCAGTTAGAATGATGGCAATTTCTCAGTGCAACAATGAGAGATCACAGCAGACTAATAGTATCAATATGCTGAGAGGAGATAATACTCAATTTAGCATTCTATTAGCCAGAAAAACAATCTTTCAAAAATTAAGTGAAACTAAAATAATTTTTAGACAAAGTAAGGAAAAGGAAGAAAAAGCTTGACCACATTACCAACAAATTCCTCATTAAATGAAATTCCAAAGAATATACTTCAAACGGACAGAAAATAATTCCCAAAGACAAAAAGGAATTATAAATAATATTGATAAATAAGTGAATAAGTGATAGACAAAAGATATTGACACATGTATGAGTAAATATAAATATATGACCATCCTGAGCAATCTAGTAAGGCCCCATCTCTACAAAAAATTTAAAAATTCCCTGGGCATACTGGTGCATGCCTGTAGTCCCAGCATCTTGGGAAGTTGGGGTGAGAGGATTGCTTGAGCCCTGGAGGCAGAAGTTGCAGTGAGCTGAGATCATACCACTGCATTCCAGCCTGGGTGGCAGAGCAAGACCCTGACTCAATAAAATAAAATAAATGTATGAATAAATGTGTGAGTAAATATAAATAAGCACTTACTATATAAACAATATTAATAATATACAACTTGTATGACTTTTTAAAAGGCTAAAATACACAGAACTAAATATAAAGCAACATAGCTGACAAGTTGGGCAAGAGGTGATCAGAGTTAAACCACTGTAAAATCATTGCAGTGTTCAGGAGGATAATAATATTAGGCTATGTTAAGTTAATTGGGCAATTAAAAATGACCTAGGTAACCATAAAAGAAGTATAAAGGATATAAATGATAAACTAAAAGAAGTGTGAAATAAAATGAGAACATTAGTTTAAAAAAAAAAAAAAATCCAGGCCAGTCCCGGTGGCTCATGTCTGTATTCCTAGCACTTTGGGAGGCCGAGACAGACAGATCACTTGAGGTCAGGAGTTTGAGACCAGCCTGGCCAACATGGTGAAACCGCATCTCTGCCAAAAATAAAAAAATTAGCCGAGCATAGTGGCACATGCCTGTAATCCCAGCTACTCGGGAAGCTGAGGCAAGAGAATTGCTTGAACATGGGAGGCAGAGGTTGCAGTGAGCCGAGATTGTGCCACTGCACTCCCCTAGCATGGGCGACAGTGTGAGACTCTGTCTCAAAATAAATAAATAAATAAATATCCAAAAGAAAGAGAGGAAGAAAGAAAAAAACAGGGGACCTGGAGCAAGATGGCCAAATAGGAACAGCTCCAGTCTCTAGCTCCCAGCGCAAGTGACACAGAAGATGGGTGATTTCTGCATTTTAAACTAAGGTGCAGACCGACATCCCACAATTCACACGGTGGGGTATATCGCTGAGACGAAGCTTCCAGAGCAAGAATCAGACAGGAACACTTGCTGTTCAGCAATATTCTATCTTCTGCAGCCTCCGCTGCTGATACCCAGGCAAACAGGGTCTGGAGTGGACCTCAAGCAATCTCAAACAGACCTGCAGCTGAGGGTACTGACTGTTAGAAGGAAAACTAACAAACAGAAAGGACACCCACACCAAAACCCCATCAGTACATTACCATCATCAAAGACCAAAGGCAGATAAAACTACAAAGATGGGGAAAAAGCAGGGCAGAAAAGCTGGAAATTCAAAAAATAAGAGCACATCTCCCCCTCCAAAGGAATGCAGCTCATCACCAGCAATGGATCAAAGTTGTACAGAGAATGACTTTGACGAGTAGAGAGAAGACGGCTTCAGTCCATCAAATTTCTCAGAGCTAAAGAAGGAATTACGTACCCAGCACAAAGAAAATCAAAATCTTGAAAAAAGAATGGAAGAATGGATAACTAGAATAATCAATGCAGAGAAGGCCATAAACGAACTGACAGAGATAAAAACCATGACATGAGAAATACGTGACAAATGCACAAGCTTCAGTAACCGACTCGATCAACTGGAAGAAAGAGTATCAGCGATTGAGGATCAAATGAATGAAATGAAGTGAGAAGAGAAGTCTAAAGAAAAAAGAGGAAAAAGAAGTGAACAAAGCCTTCAGGAAGTATGGGATTATGTGAAAAGACCAAATCTATGTCTGATTGGTGTGCCTGAAGTGAGGGGGAAAATGGAACCAAGTTGGAAGACACTCTTCAGGATATCATCCAAGAGAACTTCCCCAACCTAGTAAGGCAGGCCAACATTCAAATTCAGGAAATACAAAGAACGCCACAAAGATACTCCTCAAGAAGAGCAACTCCAAGACACATAATTGCCAGATTCACCAAAGCTGAAATGAAGGAAAAAATGTTAAGGGCAGCCAGAGAGAAAGGTCGGGTTACCCACAAAGGGAAGCCCATCAGACTAACAGCAGATCTCTCGGCAGAAACTCTACAAGCCAGAAGAGAGTGGGGGCCAATATCCAACATTCTTAAAGAAAAGAATTTTCAACCCAGAATTTCATATCCAGCCAAACTAAGTTTCATAAGTGAAGGAGAAATAAAATCCTTTACAGACAAGCAAATGCTTAGAGATTTTGTCACCACCAGGCCTGCCCTACAAGAGGCCCTGAAGGAAGCACTAAACATGTAGAGGAACAACCAGTACCAGCCATTGCAAAAACATGCCAAAATGTAAAGACCATCGATGCTAGGAAGAAACTGCATCAACTAACGAGCAAAATAATGAGCTAATATCACAGTGACAGGATCAAGTTCACACATAACAATAGTAACCTTAAATGTAAATATGCTAAATGCTCCAATTAAAAGACACAGATTGGCAAATTGGATAAAGAGTCAAGACCCATCAGTTTGCTGTATTCAGGAGACCCATCTCACATACAGAGACACACATAGGCTCAAAATAAAGGGATGGAAGAAGATCTACCAAGCAAATGGAGAACAAAAAAAAGCAGGGGTCGCAATTCTAGTCTCTGATAAAACAGACTTTAAACCATCAAAGATCAAAAGAGACAAAGAAGGCCATTACATAACGGTAAAGGGATCAATTCAACAGGAAGAGTTAACTATCCTAAATATATATGCACCCAATACAGGAGCACCCAGATTCATAAAGCAAGTCCTTAGAGGCTTACAAAGAGACTTAGACTCCCATGCAAAAATAAAGGGAGACTTCAACACCCCACTGTCAACATTAGACAGATCAATGAGACAGAAAGTTAACAAGGATATCCAGGAATTGAACTCAACTCTGCACCAAGCAGACCTAATAGACATCTATACAACTCTCCACCCCAAATCAACAGAATATACATCCTTCTCAGCACCACATCACACTTATTCCAAAATTGACCACATAGTTGGAAGTAAAGCACTCCTCAGCAAATGTAAAAGAACAGAAATTATAACAAACTGTCTCTCAGACCACAGTGCAATCAAACGAGAACTCAGGACTAAGAAAATCAATCAAAACCACTCAACTACATGGAAACTGAATAACCTGCTCCTGAATGACTACTGGGTACATAACGAAATGAAGGCAGAAATAAAGATGTTCTTTGAAACCAATGAAAACAAAGAGATAACATACCAAAATCTCTGGGACACATTTAAAGCAGTGTGTAGAGGAAAATTTATAGCACTAAATGCCCACAAGAGAAAGCAGGAAAGATCTAAAATTGACACTCTAACATCACAATTAAAAGAACTAGAGAAGTAAGAGCAAACACATTCAAAAGCTAGCAGAAGGCAAGAAATAACTAAGATCAGAGCAGAACTGAAGGAGATAGAGACACAAAAAACCCTCCAAAAAATCAATGAATCCAGGAGCTGGTTTTTTGAAAAGATCAACAAAATTGACAGACCGCTAGCAAGTCTATTAAAGAAGAAAAGAGAGAAGAATCAAAAAGACGCAATAAAAAATGATAAAGGGGATATCACCACCGACCCCACAGAAATACAAACTACCATCAGAGAATACTATAAACACCTCTGACATTCACTGACATTAACAGTTATAGAATATTATAGAGCCCATGCTCAAGAGGCGAAGCTGTTAGGAAGAGTTTCAAGGGAGTTAGACCACTTCTGTGTTCAATATACATACCAAGTCCCCCACTGTCATCTAAAGATTTCTTCTCTGGTTATAAAACTACCACTAGAATCATAAAAATTTTCATCAAGTCCAACCTACTCCACACACAAAGACAACTTATCACAGGTACAGGGAAATGTTAGGATATATATCTTGAAATAAGTCAAACTGTCAGCAGGCCTTCACTGACCATTCTTTACATGCTCATCTCTTTGCTATGTGCTGTAGTGAATGTCAAGTATAAAATAACCTCAAAGGTCAGGAAAATATTTTAAATAAAACAAAGACCAACATAAGATAACTATGGTCTTTCCCTGTTCTCCAAGAGGCAGACAATGGCTGCTGAGATATTTGTACTTCAGTTGGCAGTTTAAAATACAGTTAAGGCATAGGAAGCAATCGCAAGAAAAGCAGTAGGTAAATAAAAAGGAGGTGGTAGAAAGTTCAGGTGCTGGAAGAGATCAGAGGAAGGAAAAATCACTAAGGACTGAAATAGACATATTCAAGGAGGGGAAACTAGGGCTAAACCTCAAATGATAACACAAGATTATTCTTAAAGAAGAGACAGAAAACTTTTACAAAACATGAGAACATGGACAAAGCCACCTTCCCATGAGGTTCCCAAAGAACATGATTATAGAAGAACAGAAGAAAATGTTCCACAGAGTCAAAATTTACCACTACCTCAGTATAGACCCCAAATCCCAACATTAAAAGGGCTAGGCCAGGTGACCCACTCTTTGTCCTAAATTGGTCAGGCTTCCAACTAAAGTAAGCTGGGAAGCCTCCTGCTCAGTTCCACCTTTGCCAATGCCCATACACAAATGCCAAATCTTACTACTCTATATTCCTAATGACAAGAGATAAAGCAATGCCCACCAACCCAGCACTGACCTGTTACAATACAGCATCTTCCACTAGAAAATGTGGTCCTATCAGCTTCCTAAAGTCCAACCAATTAGATTAGCATTCATGTTTCTTAATAGGAGAGAAGTATGAGGATGAACTCCTGAGCACTAGGTACCAATGGGGCCATACATCATTAAGCGCAACCAGAGCCATAGGGAGTTTCCACTGAAAGATGAATCAGGGCCGGCAGCAAAAAGGGACAGATGAGTCTCTGACTTCAGCAGTTCTTTATGGTAGGTGAAATGATTGCTAGTGTTTTCACTTTGCCTATGCATTAGTCTTCTCCACGTTTCTTTCTCATTTCTTTCTATGCTGCTGTGAAAAGACTCATTTCAACAAATTTCTGAACCAGGAAATGTGGAATCCATAAAATGTTGGTTTGGTGTTTGATTTGGGGGTTTCTTAGTATCACATGCGTTCTACAGGCACCACAAGAATCCCCCAACTCTCACAAAGTAACAGTGCAACACAAAGACCTTAAACACAAAGAAGGCTTGTCTTCTCTGTGCCCCAATATTGCTTTTATTATGAATCACACAAGTTAGACTTTATTGCATCTTGTTCTGTTATGCTACTATTAATCTTGCGTCCCCAAGTAGAATGTAAGGGGCCTTGCTGGCACTGTGCATGCACCCCCATAGTGCCTTACCCAGTGCTGGGCAGGGTTAGAAATAGAAACTAAGGCAGCAGCCCTTCCTTCCAGGGTCTTGCAGCCGTGAACTAGCTTGACTTTCAAATAAGTTCACACCATACAATATAGTAACAGGAGAGTGTTCACAAATCTGGCCTTTTCTGGATATTAAATACATTTCTGCTGCTGGACTAGCCAAATAAATACAGAATGTATGTCATCCAAAAAGCAGGACAGATAAGTACTCGATTTAGAGTTAATAATGTGCTATTAAAACTACATATGTCAAATTATTTCATGTATAATGCAAACATATGATCTATCACAATTAAAATGATCTTGAAATGTCTAAGGGCCAAGCTCGATTAGGGCTCTAAAATATTTTGGTTTCTGCCATAACCTTCCTGGAATGGCTTAGCAAGTAAGAATCCCCTACTGTTTGCTTTAGTAAATCCCATTTTTCAAGGGTTAAAAGAGTGATGTGATTTAATCTTGATGATAAACATTTGCATTGGCCTAAAAACAGAGATAAACAGGGGAATTGCTCCTGGAAGGCTTCTGTTAAAATGTTCACAGAGTTTAACATGATAGAAACCATCAACCAACAGGTTTATTGATGCCCAGCAGGGCTAGAGCCTGTTTTCTTCCTTGCACACAGCTCTGGGTGCAGTTCAAGCCCCACACACACCTAGAGGGAAAGGTGAGACCTTTCAGGATGGACCAGGTCAAATACACATTCCAACAGCACCTAATTTAGAGCTTCACTTAAACTGTATGTGTCAGTAGGGTCCAGACATTTGTCTTCTTTGACCTTGCTTCCCACTCCCTTCCAAGGGAGAACACAACTACATGTCTGTGGTTCATTGCTCTCCATTCTGTATTTCCTCTGGACCATGTAGCTGAGTCCCAGCAGTAGGGTGGCCCTCACTCTTTGGTGTGCCTGAGTCTGCCTCCCCAGGTGAACTGGGTATGTGTGATTTTAAGAAACTTCAGGATGCTGACTTACATGAAGTCTAGGTTAGTGGCTTCTGGGAGGTCAAGGGGAGATGCAATCTGCTACCATAGCCAGAACCTACTTTCCCCACCCCCACCCCAGCCTCTGGGTTCTAACTGTATGATTGCAATAAAGAAGTCACTGAGGCCAGATGTGGTGGCTCATGCCTGTAATTCTAGCACTTTAGTAAGCTGAGGCAGGAGGACCCCTTGAGCTCAAAAGTTTGAGACCAGTCTGGACAACATGGTGAAACGTTGTCTCTACCAAAAATACAAAAATTAGCTGGGCATGGTGGCACACACCTGTGGTCCCAGCTACTTGGGGAGGCTGAGATGGGAGGATCACTGGAGCCCAGGAAGTCAAAGTTACAGTGAGTCATGATTGTGCCACTGCACTCCAGCCTGGGTGACAGAGTGAGACCCTGTATCAATCAATCAATCAATCAACCAATGAAAGAAGTCACTGAGATCTTGATGCAAAGAAAAGGAAAACAAGGGGTCTGGTATGAGTTTGGCCCAATCCTAATGGCCTGGAGCAAGTTACCTTTCTCTACGGTGATGTTTCTCAAAATACGCTCCCCGAATACCAGTTTCAGAATCACCTGCCAGAGATCTGGGTCCCACGCCAAGCTGGCTGAAGGAATCAAAGTGTCTAGCAGTGGGGCCACATTCTCATGTTTGAGGACCATGGTCTAAAGACTCTGAGTTTGTTATCCATCAAATGAAGTAACACAGGCCATAGCTACTTAATGAAGTTATTGTAAGGACCAAAATGGTATAGTGTATGTAAAGTAGTATACGGTCTGGTTTATCAATTAAGAGCATATTTGGGATCCAAACAGACCTGAACTTGAAACCAGATTTTGCCACTTACCAGCTGTGTGATCTTGAGAAAAGTACATCCTCTCTGAGCCCCTGTTTTCATAAGCTGTAAAATGTGGACAGTAATACCTAACTCATGGAAGCCACACGAGGACTAAATGAAAGGTTACATGAAAAATGCTTAACCCATTCCTGGCACAAGGTAAGTATTCCAGTCATGAACACATTTTTCCTCCTTCCCAGAAAAATACTTCAAACATGAGTCAGAGTATACTCCCTGCTTTACTACTACGGTGAGACTTACAATGCTTTTCCTACAGAACTTCCCAACTTGGTCTTAAGTTTTGTCTTTCATAAGTAATTGCCCAGGCTCTTCCAGTCTCTGTTAAGACAGGCTTATAAACTGTTACTATCTTGCTTATCTGGGACCAATAAATTGGCATCTTGGCTTTCTGTGCCTTTCCAAATATTTGATTCTCTTATATTTCCCCCCACCCCACATCGCTCAATTTACAATCCTAACCTATGGGATAATAGCCCCATCTCCATAGTAACTATTCAAGAAAGCGAAAAATATTTTTACCATATTAACGGAGAGTTCGTGTCTAAGGGTATATCTTCACAGCAACTGGTGCTAAAAGAAATAAAAGGAAGGCAAGTTGCAGGAAACCAAAAGATTGGCTTAAGCTGACCCTGGGAAATCCCTGGCAGCTGTATCCCCCAAAATCGACCTCCTTCAGCCCTGGTCTCAATATCCCATGCCAGGAAAGAAGGGCATAGGGGCTATCTGGGGTGAAGTTTGGATTAAAGTTCCTGACAAACAAGGCCACCTCCTTGTCCCAGGGCCAATTCTAAAGGTTCCATCTGATACTGTGGGGAAGCTATCTTCCCCTAGCAGTCAACTCTTAGTAATCCAAAAATGTATTTATTTATCCTACTGTCAACAGGAATAAATTATATTCTACCTCCCGGTCCTTGCATTAGGGGAAAAAAAGTGAAGGAAGACAATCTATTTCAGTTGTAATTAACATCGGGCCCGAGGGACCTTTCTGAAATGTCTGCCCTGGCAACATTTCCCCCAGCGTGGATAAAAACGCCTTCATGGAATGAGAGCCTTGGAGATCCCCCGCAGACATCTAACTGGATTCCAAACACGGAAACCCTGAGCAAGAGATGAGTTTCCTGCGAGACTGTCAACTTGCACGCATTTCCGATCCCACCGCTGCCCCCTTCATTTTAGGCCTCCCCTATTGCCTGGGGCAGGGGCCCGATTTTCTTACTTTCACCATACCGCGCTGGAGAGAGGCCCGCACCAGGCAGGCTCCAGGCGGCCAATCTCGTGGCTCGAGAAGGCGCTGTTGCCACAGGGCCCAGTCGCCCGAGGAGGAGGCCAGCGCAGACCCTGGAGAAAGCAACAGGAAGCAACACATACGAAACCCTGGGCTAACTCTTCGGTCCAGGACCCGGGTCCGCGCACTTTGCGCCACACCCGCCAGGAAGCTCCCTCGCCCCCGCCCTCTGCCCCCCCCCCCCCCCCCCCGCTGATCCGCCGCGAATTATGGAGTGAGTGCAGGGACCCAGTTCTGGAGTGCCAGGGGTTCTCCGGAACGGACCCCGGGGAACCCGAAACCCGGCATGGCCCTCCACCTCAGTGCACCCAATCTGATCCCGCAGCATTCCCTGCCTCTAGGCTGAGAGAGGGAAGAGGGGGAGGGTAGACAGAAAGTTAAAGACATCCCTTCCCCCACCCCAGCTAAGGTTTGGAACCGCACACCCGCAAGCCGGAGAAACCCCGACGCGCGCCCCGCACTCCTGCCTGGCGACCCGGCTGGGCTACGGGATCTATTACGCTCCGCGGAGAGGAAATCCCGTCCTTCCACTCGCTTCCTGGAAGAGTTGCTGCTTATGCAAAGGAAGGGAGGAGGGTAGTGTCCGGACGCCAGCAGAAGCAGCCGGCAACCCCGAGCAGGACCTCCGGGATGAAGCCATAGCAAACGGCCCCCTGCATCTCCTAGAGGTCCTGGGGCCCAGCCTAGGGGTCCCCGGCAATGACCTTCCCCGCCCACCTTCCGGAGGCGGAGCCCGGCCCGCGCAGCCCTGATGGAGAAGTTTCCTGCCGCTCCTAGGGGGCGCCATGAGCCGCGGCTAGCGCCCTTTTCTTCCTCCCAGCGAAGAAAGATTTCCCCAGAGCGGCGGCACTAAAGGGGCGCAAGGTCCTTTTCTTAACCAAAACCTTGCGCCATAGCACTCGCGCTTCCCTTCTCCTTGGAAACTCCATGCTGGAGCTTGGGGATATACAAGCTCCTAACCAAGCCTTCGGACGCTCGCAACACGCGGGAACTTTCTTCCTAGATCCCGCCAAGTTAGGGGTGGGAGGAAGCGCACCGGTCAAGTTTGACCTGCTTGCGCTGTCTCCCTCGATTATGAAATTGAAAGACTAAGCGTGATTTCCTCTGCAACGCTGTCTCCATTTCTTGTCCTGACAGAGGGTTGGTCTCAACTGACATAGTTACAGATGTGGCCTTAATCCCAGCCCCGCTCCCAAGCAGAGAAGAGTGAGAAAGAGGGAAAAGCAGAGGTCTAATCTCTCTCCCTTCAGATATTCATCTCTCTAGCCAACAGTTTTCTTCTCCCCACACCTCCCCACCACGCGAAAAATTAGTCTCATTTGTACAGAAGCTTCTCCCGGGTACAGGGTCCGGGAGCGTGCAAAGGGTAGCCGGAGCTGAGAGCTAAGGCTGAACCTAGATTTTTCATGAGACTGTGGCAAAATGAAAGAAGAACCAGGGACGGAGGGTGGATACATGCCATACCGGGCGACTGGATCTGGCCTTAGGGGAGAGAAGCTTATTTAACCCGGAGATTTGCTTCTCAACTGTGGCCCGGCCCCACACCACCGCCACCCCACCCAACAGGTTTGCAAACCACATTTCAAGCCCGAGGGACTCAAGCCCGGAAAGGTCATCCCGGGAGCTTGGACCTGCAAAGCCCAGTGTGTCTGGGAAAGGGGGTCTAAAGTCTTGTTAGACTAGAACGACGCCACTGGGTCACAAACCTGACTCGCTCACGCGCAAGGCGAGGGCCGGCGGCGGTCTGCACGCGTGTGGACTTCGTGCACAGTCGGTCTGCGGTGCCTTCCACCCGCCAGCACGGGGCTGTTCTCTTAATGAATTACTAATGAGTTAAAATTGGGCAGCAGGCTTAATTAAAGCGTAGAGGCAATGTGTTTACCACATTGTAATTGAACTCATTAGGGCTATGGCTTTTTGTTTTTTAAGCAGCCGCCTTCCTTCTCTGCGTCGAATAATCTATGGGAAGCGTTTATTAGAGAAGGAGGGAGCAGGGCAGAAACAGTCCATCAATTCTTCAATGAAAAAGACAGGACGAGGATGGGGAGGGGGATGCAACGCCTCCATTCCGCCGATGTCTTGGTGGAGCCAAGGCTAAACCGAGGCTTCCTAAGAAGTTTCAAGGGTAGGATGACCCAGTGAGGATTGCTGGCACTTGGAAAGTTGCCAAGGAAGGAGCTAGGCCGGAGCCTGAAAGGCAAACTTTGTAATACCACACAGGTCTGCCGAACTCGGTCTTCATCCCCTTCTGGAACGCTGGGCTCCAACTGGAACCCCTGGCCCGCGCTCTCCCGGACACCCAGTCTGACACTTCGTTATGAGATGGATTCGACTAACTTTATTTATTTATTTATTTATTTATTTATTTATTTATTTATTTATTTATTTTAAAGGAGCCTATGTTCAGCCCTAAAGCTTTCCTTCCTGGGGATGCTGAGAAGGGCTCAGTCTTCTGCATCCAATCTTCCCAGCTCCCCTCCTGGAGATGCACAATAGGTTCTCATCTCACCTCAGGTGGTCGTTCCCCAGGAGAGTATGGAAAGGGTGCCCCCTCCTAGTGGACTGCCGGTGGGCGGCACAGGAGAAGCGCACCTGCGCGTCCTGGGACAATCCTTATCGTAGGGAGTTCAAGCTGCCGGCCGGGGCTGCGCTCCCCCAGGGTGGATTGCTCCCTCCTGCCCCTGGCCTTACTCCAATTACTAGGCCTTCAGCCCTCGTCTCATTTATGTCCTCCTTCGACCACTGGGCATGGAGGGGTGAAGGGTGGGGTGATGGGGCTGGGGCTGACGCTGCGGTCCTCGCCCTGCCCTTCCCTGCCTGACCAACAGGCGGCGTCAGAGACCCAGGTCTGAGGTGGGGAGCGAGGGGGTGCGGATCTGAGCAAGCTAAGCCGAGAAGGAGGGCGCGAGGAAACCGACCCTCACACTAAACTTACAAACTTGCCCAGGAGGAGAGTAGGAAAAGCTGAGCGGCTGCAGGAACCGCCGAGAAGGGGAGGGCTGGGACAGGACAGGGTCGCGGCGAAGGACCGGATCGCGAGCAGGAACGCAGAGGACCGCGGGCGGCGGGAGGCGGCGGCTGATCAGCGCGGGGGAGGCGGCAGGCGCCGCGGGAGGCAGAGCGCCTAGGAGCCGCGGAGCGTGAGGCAGGAGGGAGGACCGCGAGCAGGGGGCCGGAGACCGCGCGGGCGGCGCGGACAGGTAAGTGGCTTCGTCCTCCGCCCTCGGCCTCCCTTCCTTTGGAGAATACGGGGACCAAGGGGACTCCAGGAATTTCTAGCCCCCAGCACAGCCCCGCAGCTGACCTCAACCTCCTCTGTCCCCTCCGCTTCAAACGCACACCCATTCCCAAGTCCCCATTCCTCACCATTTGTAAATTTTGTCGGTCTCCTATCCTGTCCATCCCCCCACCCCATCCCACCTATCTCCGCCTGACCCGGGAGGTTGAGGTAAATTGTCTCTAATTTGTTGCTAAAAGATTAATTGCAGAAGGTGGGTCGATTTGATTAAGGCAATTAATCTTTGGTTACAGCGTTCTGGTGTCACTTGTGGGCGGGGGGGGAGAATCTGAAGAGAGCTAGGGAGAGAAGGCAAACGAGACTTTTTGGAGACGCTGTGGAAAGCGGCTCCCTCGCCTAGGACAGCATCCAGATCTTTGCCCCTGAACCCCCGCAGCCCGCAGCCCCCGAGCTCACGCCGGCGGTTTCAGCACTGCCAAGCTCGGACAGCGACTCCCGCGGGTGAGCCTAGTAACTTCCCGGTCCCGGGAGGTGAAGGAATGTAGGCAGCCTCAGGAGCTGACCGGGACGAGGGGTGCACCCCTAGCTCCCGTCTCCGGCCCAACCACTGGGCTTCCCTTTCCCCACTGCTTGAAAACAGGATCCGGCCAAATAGACTCCCCGAAGACCCCAATTCTCAAACCGCCGTAGGGGTGGGAAAGAGAGAAACCCCCCAAACGTCTCCTAGAAAAGTTCCCAACGCTGGAGTTTTCTCTTTTCATGAATAATTAACGCTGCTCATAAATAACTGATGGAGGCAGTGGAGAAGGGAAGAGGGAGGAGGCGAGCGAAAGCCAGAGCGGCCAAAGAGAGATCGAAGAGTTTGTTAAAGGACCATTAAGGACGGCTTGCTGGGAACGGCATTCCTCCTAGATCACGCAGAGCGGTTCCACCCTGGCAAGGGGTAAAAGCAGAGAGGGGAGGCGCCCAAGAGAGCGAAGATTGTGCTGACCAAGCCCGGGGCACCCTTTCTAGACCCAGTCTTGTACTCTCACCATCCTCTCACACCAACCCAGGGCTCTTTCCAGAGCCACCTGAGACCTTCGGTCATCACCTATCCCCATGTCTACGCCCAAAGTGCAGACGTTCTAGGCCAGATAATAGAGGTCCAGGGCTGAATTTGGATTTTGAGCTCTGACCGTGCTGCTTAGGACTGTGGCAAGACTTGCCCAGTTCCAACTAATTTGCATGCACCTCCCCAAAGCTCTCCTCACCCCATCGCAGACCATACCATTTCATTCTTTTCACACTGGCCCAAAGTCTTGAGACTTCAGTTTCCAGCGTGTTCATTCCCACCTGCTCACATCAGAACCCTCAAGAACACAGTCTTTACAGTGCTCCCCCCAAAACTGCTTCGCTCTCTCCCACTGCCCTTCCACCACCTCCAATTCCGGACTTCGTCTAAAGGTCTGGAGCATCCTGAACTCACATCTTGTATCCATCCCAGCTCTGCACTGGGACTCATGAGCAGGGATCTCAGAACTTGGAAGAAAGTCCAAGAAGAAACCCTTGCTCCTAGGCTGCAGGCCTATGCCAGGGCCTTTTGGCTCCTCTAGGAAACACTGGCCTCTCACCAAATAGACAGCCTCAGATGGCTAGTACATGTTTTTAGAGTGAAACTCCTGAGAGTCCCTTGGCCAAGCAGCCAACGCAGTCCTTCACAGGGGCTCATGGAGGCCATCCCACAGCAAAGCCATGTCTTTTCCTAGTGCAACCGGGCATAGAGCAGTATCTTCCCAGGGCATCGGCCCAGGGAAGAAGATACTGTAGACTGCACCAACCACCACTAGCTGTGAGATGAGGTTCTGACTTAGGAGGTAGGAAGGAGCCTCTTTCTGAGCTTGACCATTGGTCAACAGCATCCACCACATACACTTCCAAAATGACCATCTCCTGACCTCTGGGTGTACCAAAGGTCAGACTAACTTCTGATATTTCTGGGCTAGGAGCTGAGAGTAGCTTCCAAAGAGAAAAATTTGTGGCCAACCCTCATAGAATCTACGCTTAGAATATTTGTAATGAGAATTTTCTCTTCTCTTTATGTAATATATAAGAAAACACTAAAACCAATTTTATTTTCTCAACTACCTCCTCCCCACCTCAACGCTTCCATACCCTGAGCTCTACCTTTTAAGAACAGGGAAGTTCTGAATGGGAAAAGAAAATGGGGGGAGAAGAGGAAATTCTTAGGGAATTGTCTCTCCACCTCAATAGGGACATACCAACCAAGGAGGATAGTTGTGAAACTAGACAAAGGGGTAGGAGGAAATCAGATGAGGAGGAGGCTAGCCCTGGAGCCATGGGTTGTTTACTTCTCATATAAAATATAACTCCCCCAAGCAGGAAGTTACTGCAAACAAGTATCAATAATGAATGAATCTCCTGTAATAAAATACTTACATAATTAGCACAAGTCAAGTGGCTGCATTATGTTAACCTTTTGCAACTCTGAGCTGGAAAATTTTGCTCCAGAAACCCTCAGAATGTTGTTTTCATTCTCAAGAGAGGGTGAGAACCAAGCGCTCACCCAGCCTTCCACTGTTATGATATGGTTTTCCATTTCTGAACCAGGACGTAAGTACTTCTGAAATATAACAGAAAACTCTCTTTGGTGAATTCAGAACAGTCATTAACATTCAGTTTTAAGTGAATGTTAACAGTAAATAAAGAAATCTCTTGATTGTAATAGTAGTAACAAAGCAATAATTACCCAGTAGGTGGTCATCAGTAATGATAAATGTATCATTATTACTGTGTGAGTCTGGGAACTCAGTTTTGGAAACTACTTCAGACTTTTTAGTAGCATGGCTGGTTACAAAGCATTTCTTAGCCTGCAAAAGCCATATAATTTTATACACAATTTAGGTGAAAATAAATTTAAATCTGTATATTACATTTTTAATTTCAAGTTAGTAATTAAAGTTGGTTCATTATATCTCCTCTGAAACCCTCAGTGCTCATCTCCATGGTTTGTTTGTACAATTTGTTTCTAAGACACCCAAGGTTACACAGTTCTAAAAGATGGAAAATTTAATTATTTGCCAACATTAAGAGTTTGCCGATGATATCATAATGTGTCTTGAAGAAGTTTGGGATGGTATTGCCTTTGGTCTGTTTAGCTGCGCTTTCACTTGGAACCCCTTAAGCTACATGACCGAAAGCCTTTTTTTTACTTAAAAAATTTCTCCCAACATTCTCTCTGCATATTCACTGGTTGCTGTATTTTCAGGGAAAAAAAAATCAATGACTCAGATTTCTATCACCTTCTTCCCTGGGATTTACTTTGCTAATATCTAATTTTATCTTTTGCTACCACTGAGTTAAAGTGTGCAGGCAGGAGAGAAGCTGAAGGCATTATGCTTATTGGGCAGTCAGAGAACACATGGTAGTTTAATAGTGCATTAGGTAATGGGATCAAGCTTGATGGCAAAGTAGAAATTTTTCAGATGAGTTGAGTGATGGGGGACAGTAAGACAGGGAAGACAGTAGGAAAGGGAAAAAGAAAAAGCCTTTATTTCCTTAGGAAATAAAATCTAATGTTCCTTCCATCAGTGTCAGCTGGGGAGATAGTAAATGTACATCTCTCTCATGACATGTCAACTACAATCTACAACCCCTCCCCCTACGCCCACTCCTTTGCTTCCCCTCCCCAAGCTTTAAAAGGTCCTGCTCTCCACACCCTCTCTGCATCCTCGGTTTTAATTACTTCTTAAACTGGTTGCTTGAAACAAAATAGCCAGTTGTAAAATAAAATAAGCCCTAGGCCTCATTTCTCATACTTAGTGGTAGTTGGAGTCTTCGTATGATTAAAGACTCTTTTGCAGAAATCCAACCAATTACTTGCTGTGGTTTCATCTTCCACAATCCTATTTCCTACTCCACTTTCTCCCTCTTCCCTTCTCCTTTTTTCTCCTCTCCCTTCTTTAGGAGTGACAATCAGAAAAGGCAAGCATCTTGCCTTGTTATTCATTATGATAGCAGCATCTTTGAGATGCATCTTTGCCAATTAAAACTCCATGTAGATGCCTTATCCTTTTGTTGTAGCGGCCTAGGTTATTCAGGAGCAGAGACAAAAGCCTGAAGTGATGTGATCTAAATGAGCTCCGGGGTTTTCCAGCTGGGACCACCTCCATTTCAAAGGACCCCCTCCTTCCCTATATAGGGAGGAGGTGGGTGGAGAGGGCGGGTACTTATGTGTACACATGCAGAGAGACAGAGAGAGAGTGAGAAAGAGAAAAGAGAAAAGGGAGAGAGCATAGTGGGCTTATTCCCTGTGCCAGTGTTTCTCTTTGATGCATATTCACAGGTGTGTTCAGGGATTGTGCATCCATGGGTCTGTGTGTAACCTCAGATATTTTGTGTGTCTTTGAATTTTATCTTGTTCAACTAATATTTGCTAAGTGACCACCAAGTTCACCAATTTCACCTTCCATTCTGGATATTATTACTTCATGGAAACGATGTGCACCTGTGTGTGCCTTTCTGTGTTTACAGGTTTGGGAGGACTTATAAGTGTTCTCTGTTACAATAAAGAAAGGCCAATAGCAACTGTTTCAGTTAGTCCCTGTGAACTCAGGGTAAGAAGGGTAAGAATCTTCTCTGCCACTTACCCAAATGCAAGCTTTCTTGTGAGAAAGATTTCCTCTGATTAAGGAAAACCAAGTCTCAGTTTCTCCTCCCACCATCACTATTTCTTTAAAAGGTGCTTGTTTGAAGTGTAAGAACTCACTGATTCCCATAGTCACTGGTGCATGAAGAACTCAAGGGATCACTGGGGCAGGAATACAGGTCCTTCAAAGTATGCTCTGTTTCCTTCCCAATTCCAGTTTAGAATATTTGGTTTGTGCTCTCGTACTTCTCTTGGACTGGGCCCTTGTTTATAAACAATATTTCAGAGAAGATTCAAAGATCGAGTCAGCCCCAGGATGCTCAGAGCCCTTTCTAATTTATCCTGTGACTTCCATCATGAATAAATCTTGAGTTTGCTCCTAGTCCCTGGTTTGCTCCATGCCACAGCTGGAGCAATAAAGGGAAAACCAGGGAGTCTGAGCCGGGCTGCAGAAAGCTTTTTAGGGTAGAAAGTGAGAGCTGAGGGCTATCAGCAATCGTTATCATTATGGCCATTATCATTGCTAATCTTTATTGTCAATCTACTTAAAATGGGTTAAACAAATGCTAGCTGGGGTTCTGGCCAACTGTATATAAAATAAAGACTAGACCAATTAAAGGCCAGATAAAATTTTAACAAAAGGACTAATGTTCCTCCAGAGAACTTGGTTCCCTCTCTGCTCATCACTAAGCTAAAATGCTTTTGATATCTTTTACTCTGGAGCTATTAAAGATTTCTAATGTATCTTGTAACAGGACAGTCCTAGCTCTTGTCCCATTCTCTGAGGAAAATGCTTTTAAAACTACCACGTATTAAATGACTACTGTGTGCCATGCACTTTGCATATATGATCTTATTTAATTCTCACAACACCCCTGTGGGCTACCTATCAATCTCCTCATTTTGCAAATGAAGAAACTGGGGCTTAGGGAGGTGAGGTATCTGAGCAAGATTTCACAGCTAGTCAGTGATTGAGGAGAAATTTGTACCCAGTTTCATCTGATTCTGAATCCCCAGTTCTTTCCAATATACCAGAATTCTTCTGCCCCTTCCAGTACTGCCAGTCTTCCAGTTTCTTTCTGGGCAATATGGGTCATCTTTTGCAGGGCATTTCTTGCCCTATTTGATACAGAAATGCCAATGCCAGGGACACTTCCATCAGGGAGATGAGAGCAGTAAGATTTCTGCCTAAGACCTGAGAATGGGGTAAGAGGGAGTGGGAGAGAAGGATAGAGGCTGTTTTTCTGACCTGTAACTGTCATGGGTTCCTTAACATCCAAGCTGGGAGTGGGAGGAGAGGGCATATCTGGTGTTTCAGATTGTAATGAATTTTTATCGAGGCTTTTATTTTCCTTGCTGTCAGTGCAAGGAAGGGGGTGAGGTTGAGGAAGCTGGATTGCTCAGTCCTTGGAGATGGGGCAGGTGTGGGAGAAGTAGGGGGTGTGGCTCTGTGTTGCCCCTTGCCCGCCTCTTAAGTCTATGAGGCTCTGCTCGAGCCCACCCAGAGCCGAATCTAGGGCTCGATTACAGGCTGGGAGGCTTCCTCCCGACCATGAACACAGTAGGATTCGCTGTGCTTTAGAACGATGCATCTCGTCAGCACCGCGGACAGTTCCCATCCCGGGTTTTGTTGTGGTCTCATATCCCGCAGAGTTCACCGCCGGCTCGGAAACCGACTTAGTCCCAAGTGGAGGAAGCTGGGCCCAGGTCCGGCTGAGTGTGGGTTCGCTTCAACCAGTTGTTTAAATTTGTAGCTGGAAGCTCATATGCGCTGCTGTGCTGGCCTCCTGCTCTTGCTTCCAGGCGTCGCCTCTCCAGTTATGAGGAGGCCAGCTCGGTTTGTGGTTTTCCTCTGGGTCCCGCGTCTGGGCTCCTTTACCTGTCCTTGGCCTGGGTGAACCGCAGCCGCTCGGAACGGAGATAGGAGTGGAAATGCTCTCCTCCATGTGGTGATAGATCATGAAAATGGGTGACACCAGTTTAACCAATAAAACAATTTGAATCAATTAGCCGGCTGAGGAGAGTCCCGACGTGTAAAATGCACGTCAGTTCGAAGAGGAAAGCATTGATTAACTAGGGCTCATCCAGCCTCCTCTCGCCGCCGCCGACTCCTCCCTGAGCCTGACAGTGTCCCAGGGGCCAGGACAGGGACTGGCAAGGACTCCACAAAGGATCAGCAGGAGACTTGTTCAAACTGAGGAGAAAACAAAGGGTCACAGAGACAGTGGGTGGCAGAAGGTTACTCGCAGACTCAAAACATACGAACAGGCTGTGATTCTGCAGTCCAGCTCTGGTCTCAAGATTAACTGGGGGCATGTGTGAAGTCTTTGAACAACTGTTATCCACTTTTACCTTCCAAAAAAGTATAATTGGCCTGACCTTTTAAACAGGCACCCTAGACTCACAGTGGAAATAAAATACTGTACTATTCTTAGAATTGTGTAAAATTATTTAACCTAACACTACGCATTTCTCTTTACAATGAAACCTTTTTCTATTAAAGTTACATATCCTGTTTGTCCTGTAGGACGGGGGCACTGGGGAAGAAAGTTACAGGCTTGTATGCAGTAAGCCCAGAAGTAATTTGTAAATGTTTCTGTTTTAAAATTCAGGTAAGGAAGTGGCTACGGTGCCACCCAGATGTGGATTCACTCCTTAGGGTAACCTGGAATGGGAGGGAAGGCAAAGATTCGGCCCATTTCTCTTTTCAAATAAATCTGTTTATGAAGACACTCTTTTTTAGAAGATAGAGATCTGTAAGAGGAAGAGGAGCTTTGTGGGGTAACAACGGGAACTATACAATCAAAACTGAAGACCTCGTAGTGCTCCCTCCCCGGCAGCAACCAAATATTTCCCTGTGGTAGTTAGTGAGGTGATAGGACTTCTCCGTTCTTCCCGCTCTCAGTCCTAAAATCAGTCCCATTTCCAGGGTTCGTTTCCACATGGCTCAAGCTTTCTTTCTGGCAGACTGGGGACCGGGAACATTTCCCTTTGTGGGAGCCCCTGACCCCAGAGAGGAGGCAGAGAAGGGGAGAAGAACCAGTTTAGCCCTGAAACCTTCTAAAGAGCACTGGGCCTTCAGCCTCGGAGAGAAGGGATTTTTGAATGGCAATGGCGCGCTTTTGGCCAATGGGCTGTGTAGGCAGAAAGTGTGAGTTTTCCTTTTTTTTTTTTTTTTTTTTTTTTTTTTTTTTTTGAGACGGAGTCTCACGCTGTTGCCCAGGCTGGAGTGCAGTGGCGCGATCTCGGCTCACTGCAAGCTCCGCCTCCTGGGTTCACGCCATTCTCCTGCCTCAGCCTCCTGAGTAGCTGGGACTACAGGCGCCCGCCACCGCGCCCGGCTAATTTTTTGTATTTTTAGTAGAGACGGGGTTTCACTGTGGTCTCGATCTCCTGACCTTGTGATCCGCCCACCTCGGCCTCCCAAAGTGCTGGGATTACAGGCTTGAGCCACCGCGCCCGGCCAAGTTTTCCTTATTTTTAGGATGGGAGGCTTTGGGGTATTGGCGGGGGAGCACTAGGTTGATCTCAGCCCCTTAGGACAAAGCCCAATTTGTGCCTTGAATGTCTTTAGAAACTAGAAGACGGGTGAAAAATTCTTTCATTGTCCGTTGAAACTTATGCCCAAACGTTTCCATTTTCATGGCTCTGTAACTGTGTTTTCAGGATATTAATTTAAAATAGCCACAACTCCTGAGCAACAAGCCCCTCACGTTTTTGTTCAATTTACTTTCCTTGGGTTTATTAACCTTTGATGAAGTGTTAAGATTTCATGTTTTTGCTCTTGTATTTAGGAGTGGTGTGTTGTTGGTGCTATGACACAATCTGGGTGGGCTTTCAGCTTGGTAGAGGTTTTTCCATCATTTCCACAATGCTAAGACTGTTTCACTAGGCAGCAATTGAAAATTCAGCTATGGCAGTAAAGGAAAAACTTAAAGGATTTCCCAACCCCACCCCGAGCCGGCATCCTTCTTAGAACATACTCCAAATGAATGGTTTCTTTCCTTTCTGATAAACTAGCCAGTGGTCGTTTTTAGTCTTAACAGCTGGTCAGTTGGGAGGCACAATATTGACACTTCATTAATAGACTAGGGTGTGCCTCATTTAGGGAAACTATGAGGAAATGTTTTCTTATCCTAGTCTTTATTTTAGGGGAGGGGAGCATGCTTCTACGTGTTTTCCTGATTAAATTTATTTATTTCTCCAGGAAAATTGGCAACTTGCTCAAGGACTGATCCATGTTAGGGACCTCCCTGCTTCCCCGCCCCACCCTTTCCTTGTGCAGAGGTAGCCTGTATGGATCTTGTAAAATGGGTTAGAGGACAATTCTGAATGCAGTTTGAAAATCGATGTGCACATGCACATATTGGGGTCCTCACCTAATGGTACACTCCACAAAATAGAGAAGGCTGCAGTGACTCTGCGTTGTGTCCTATAAAGCAAACATATGTGCCAAAGTCGGGGCACTCCAAGTTTTCAGATTGGGCACCCTATGTGGAAACTTCTCTCCGTTTTCTCATTTCATAGCGTTTTAAAGGAGTCACTGAAGCTAATTTATTCTCCGGCTGACTGTGGATTCTGTCTTCAGAGACACAGAGCAGCTTTGCATCGTGTACCAGAGGGATCATTCATGAAGGAGGGTGACTCAGAAATGAGGGGAGGAGACAATAACAGGCAGGGATATAGTTAATTTGGAGGCCTCCCTCTAGAATCCGGGGCCTCCAGGATCCAGGTCCCGGGATGCAGGCAGACTGCTCGCTTTCCACTCCTAAATCAGATCTGCGGCTCCAGCACCATTGCTGCAGTTTACTCAGGGGTTGAGGAGGTTGTTGTCAGTTGCGAGTTGGTTAGGTTGGTAGCTTTCGTGCCTGCTGAGAAACGATCTCTCTATTGCTCACGCTGGCTTTCGCTCTCCCCCTCCCTCCCTGTAACATGCCAGCCCTTTAATGTGGAGTGTCAGGGAGATGGTGACGTCACCCTGCCCGCTGGGTGGCGTCCCCTCGGTCCCACACGAGTTCAGAGACAGAGAAAGGCTCTGTCAGACTGCGCTCCACTTGGGGCTCTCCTGCCCCAGGTTTCCGCGTGCCCACACTTTCTGCGGTGGAGAGGACGCCCCGCCGCAATTCAGGCCATCATTCTCCCCAGGCCGGGGTTAGAGCGCCATTCGCTCGGGCGAGAGCCCGGATCTTCGCGTGGAGCCCGCCGGAGTCCCACCCGCTGGATACGAGGACCTGCTTGGATGCTTCGCCTCCGAGCGCCCTCGGAAGATGGGCCGGCAGCCACACGCCTAAAGACACCCAGAGGTTACCAGGTATTGCCGGAACCGGCCGCCCCGATCCGGCACACAGCTTGCAGTGCACTATTTGAGATCCCCAGCGGTAGGATTTTCCGCGTTAGGTTGAGGGGCAGCAGTGGGCTTCCGTGGTGACTGGTTTGGGAGTCGAGAGAACTAAGTTGGGGGTGGGGGGTCTTTGGCTCTTGGGCAGGATAGGGAAGTTCTCCAGCTTCCTTTCTCAGTTCAACTAACTTTTAATTGTCTCTTCTCCCCTCCCCACCCCTCCAAAAAAATAATGCCCCAGCCTAAACCTTAATTGTGTCTCTGCTCTGACGGGAGTTTCTGGGAGGGCTTGGGGTAAAAGTGAGGGGACGCTTCTGCCTGGTCTACTGCTGCTAAGGCTGCGAGTCCTTAATGCAGAGCCAGTTTCCCGCCCCGGTTGGCCAGTTGCGCGCCTTGCTGGGGAGAGAGAGTTGGAGTTATCCCAGGGTCTTATTAAGCGAATATGAACCTTGTTTGGAAGGGAAATGAGCATCGAAGGGCCACTTGGCGAAGCTAGTGTTGGTTGTATCAGACTCGGCTGTCACTGAGCCTTGAACTGCCATGTAACGCCTTGTCCCCTGGAAATATTGTCTCTGATCCACCCGAAGTGACAATCCAGGCTTTCCTCTCCTTTGATCGCGTCGAGGTTTGTTCAAGCTTCCTGGAGGCCGCCGAATGTAATGAGAGCTGAGGATCCAGGGGGCAGCAGGGCAGAGGCTGCTCTATAGATGCCACAGGGGCCCAGAGAGAGGACACGGATAAGAAATTGTGTGAGGGAGTAAGATCGTGTACCCTCTGAAAGCACTGTAATAGGGAACTCGCTGTACGTGGCCAAAAGGGGCCATACTATGGCCTCTGGTGATTTTTTAGGGCAAAGCATAGCCTTGGCCAATGCGCTTGAAATGTAGCTGTGGAAAGATCACTGTTTGTTTCCTAGGGAGTGAGCCACTTTCCTTGTTTTCGCTTAGTGGCATTGTCGCAAAAATTTCTTTCCGCTTCCTTTTTCTGGATTTTCAACTTACTGAATATTTTCCCTCATTGTGGCATTCTGTTGACTGGAGGTGAAGTTAGAAATTTTACCGCAGGCTCAACCTGGGATTTCGACTTTCAACACTCCCAAAGATTACCTAGTCCTCCGATTAGCTATATGGTGGGGCAGCTTTTCCTCATAAAGATATAGAGATATCGAAATAAATTAGGGGAAAAAAGTCACAGAAGGTGGTACACATCAAGCTAAAAAATTTGACTTTTGAAGTCTGCCAATGAAGATCCCCAAGAATTGTTCATTTCTGTGTACTGTTTCTGGGTTTAACACCCTTGCCTGTACTTACTTTCTTATCGTCATGGAAATGACAGGAAAACCGTTTTTAAACGATTACCATCTTCAATCATGTTTTTAAGCTACCTACCTATCTGAGACCAGAACCACTCAGTTCAGCAAGCAGGTTTTTTAAAAACTGAAACATCCTATTTTGGTGCAACTGTGTATACGACATTGTATATTTTTCACTTTTTCAAAAAAAATTATAATTACAGTAACAAAATATCTAATGGCAAGGATGAGGGAGAAGGGATTTCGTTTTGCTTTAATGACCTGCGTTTCAACCAATAATGAATTTCCCCAAGGAAACCACAGACACCATGAAAATAACTTTTTAAAGGGTTTTTGGGGTTACTTTTTAACCAAAATCAATCTATCTCCAAGCAAATGAGAATTATATCTCTTTAAATTTGAGTTTCTATGCCAAGCCCGTTTTCCATAACTTTTATAATCTGTACTAGTTACAACTGTCATTACTACCTAATTTCTAGCAGGCAAGCCATTTTATTCCAACAGCTTCTATAAATCCGGGATAAGGTCCTGGGTTTCTTAGGAATTCACTGCTTTTGAGCAAAATACACAGTTAATTCACTTTAAATGTTTAGAAGTGCAAATTCCTGCATTTCTAAAGGATGACCTTGAAGGAAATTAAGAGATGACTCTCTTGTGTTCAACACTTGGTCACTTTTTCCCGTAATAACCATGTCTTAGAAAGTTATTCTAATTCTTTGGTTAGCGACTCACCCCACCCCTCTATTTTAGTCTGAAAAGGCTCAAGTCAACGCTTTCTCCTTTCCTTTCCAGTGTCCAAGGCAGACCTGTAGGTCTCGGCCCGGGGTTCTGCGGCGGAGATGGCATCCAGTCCGCTGCCGGGGCCCAACGACATCCTGCTGGCGTCGCCGTCGAGCGCCTTCCAGCCCGACGCGCTGAGCCAGCCGCGGCCAGGGCACGCCAACCTCAAACCGAACCAGGTGGGCCAGGTGATCCTCTACGGCATTCCCATCGTGTCGTTGGTGATCGACGGGCAGGAGCGCCTGTGCCTGGCGCAGATCTCCAACACTCTGCTCAAGAACTTCAGCTACAACGAGATCCACAACCGCCGCGTGGCGCTGGGCATCACGTGTGTGCAGTGCACGCCGGTGCAACTGGAGATCCTGCGGCGTGCCGGGGCCATGCCCATCTCATCGCGCCGCTGCGGCATGATCACCAAACGCGAGGCCGAGCGTCTGTGCAAGTCGTTCCTGGGCGAAAACAGGCCGCCCAAGCTGCCAGACAATTTCGCCTTCGACGTGTCACACGAGTGCGCCTGGGGCTGCCGCGGCAGCTTCATCCCCGCGCGCTACAACAGCTCGCGCGCCAAGTGCATCAAATGCAGCTACTGCAACATGTACTTCTCGCCCAACAAGTTCATTTTCCACTCCCACCGCACGCCCGACGCCAAGTACACTCAGCCAGACGCAGCCAACTTCAACTCGTGGCGCCGTCATCTCAAGCTCACCGACAAGAGTCCCCAGGACGAGCTGGTCTTTGCCTGGGAGGACGTCAAGGCCATGTTCAACGGCGGCAGCCGCAAGCGCGCCCTGCCCCAGCCTGGCGCGCACCCCGCCTGCCACCCGCTCAGCTCTGTCAAGGCGGCGGCGGTGGCTGCCGCGGCCGCGGTGGCTGGAGGCGGGGGTCTGCTGGGCCCCCACTTGCTGGGTGGGCCCCCGCCGCCGCCGCCACCACCGCCGCCCTTGGCGGAGCTGGCGGGTGCCCCGCACGCCCATCACAAGCGGCCGCGCTTCGACGACGACGAGGACTCGTTGCAGGAGGCCGCCGTAGTAGCCGCAGCCAGCCTCTCGGCCGCAGCCGCCAGCCTCTCTGTGGCCGCTGCTTCCGGCGGCGCGGGGACTGGCGGGGGCGGCGCTGGGGGCGGCTGTGTGGCCGGCGTGGGCGTGGGCGCGGGCGCGGGGGCGGGCGCCGGGGCCGGGGCCAAAGGCCCGCGCAGCTATCCAGTCATCCCGGTGCCCAGCAAAGGCTCGTTCGGGGGCGTCCTGCAGAAGTTTCCCGGCTGCGGCGGGCTCTTCCCGCACCCCTACACCTTCCCGGCCGCGGCCGCCGCCTTCGGCTTGTGCCACAAGAAAGAGGACGCGGGCGCCGCCGCGGAGGCCCTGGGGGGCGCGGGCGCAGGCGGTGCGGGCGCTGCGCCCAAGGCCGGCTTGTCCGGCCTTTTCTGGCCCGGTGGCCGCAAGGACGCCTTCTATCCTCCTTTCTGCATGTTCTGGCCGCCGCGAACCCCTGGCGGGCTCCCGGTGCCCACCTACCTGCAGCCCCCGCCTCAGCCGCCCTCAGCGCTGGGCTGCGCGCTCGGCGAAAGCCCGGCACTGCTGCGTCAGGCCTTCCTGGACCTGGCTGAGCCCGGCGGCGCGGCTGGCAGCGCCGAGGCCGCGCCCCCGTCAGGGCAGCCCCCACAGGTCCTGGCCAACGGCCCGGGCTCGGGCCCACCGCCTCCTGCCGGGGGCGCCGGCTCTCGCGACGCCCTCTTCGAGTCGCCCCCGGGCGGCAGCGGCGGGGACTGCAGTGCGGGTTCCACGCCGCCCGCTGACTCTGTGGCAGCTGCCGGAGCAGGGGCCGCGGCTGCCGGGGCTGGCCCCGCGGGCTCCAGGGTTCCGGCGCCCCACCACCCCCACCTTCTGGAGGGGCGCAAAGCAGGCGGTGGCAGCTACCACCATTCCAGCGCCTTCCGGCCAGTGGGCGGCAAGGACGACGCGGAGAGCCTGGCCAAGCTGCACGGGGCGTCGGCGGGCGCGCCCCACTCGGCCCAGACACATCCCCACCACCACCACCATCCTCACCACCACCATCACCACCACACCCCCCCGCAGCCGCCGTCACCGCTGCTGCTGCTGCCCCCGCAGCCCGACGAGCCGGGTTCCGAGCGCCACCACCCGGCCCCGCCGCCGCCGCCGCCCCCTCCGCCCCCTCTGGCCCCGCACCCGCACCACCGAGGCCTTCTGTCCCCGGCGGGAACCAGCTGCAGCTATCCCAGCGAGGACAGCTCCGAGGACGAGGACGACGAGGAAGAAGAGCAGGAGGTGGACGTGGAGGGCCACAAGCCCCCCGAGGGAGAGGAAGAGGAGGTGGAAAGTCGAGACCTTGACGACGACGAGGAAGAGGACGAGGAGACGGGGGTCCTACTCGGGGACCCCTTAGTCGGGGGCGGCCGGTTCCTCCACGGCCGAGGGCAGTCGGAGAAGGGGAGCAGCCGGGACCGCGCGCCGGCCGTCGCGGGCGCGTTCCCGCTGGGCCTGAACTCCTCCAGGCTGCTGCAGGAGGACGGGAAACTCGGGGACCCCGGCTCGGACCTGCCCCCGCCCCCGCCGCCACCCCTGGCCCCCCAGAAGGCGAGTGGCGGCGGCAGCAGCAGCCCGGTCAGCCCAGTTCACCATCCATCACTGGAGGAGCAGCCCTCCTACAAAGATGTAAATATCCCCTTTAGGCTCCTTCAAGCTAATTATTATTATTTAAATGCACCTTTAGGCTGAATCGGTTACATATGCGCAGGAAAGATGAATCACTAGATTTCCCCACAGAAATGAAATATTCAGTGTGTTTAGGAGGGCTTCTTTCCTGCCAGTGGTCCTCCGTAAAAATGTGGTTTCTGGTCCCTTTCTTGATAACGCCTTTCAAAGGCTTTGGGGCCGCCTTTCCCTCTTATATTTCAGCTGGCTGCTTGTGGAAGTTGGAAAAGACCCTTTAACCGAGCTGGTCCTTACTCTAATCCAACAATTCCCTTTGCCCCCTAGCTGAGCACATTCGTTCCTCTAAAAGGAGCAAGACCACAAAACCGGAGCAGCCTGAATCACCCTACCCCTTTTCTTCTCTATAGTTCAGTGCCTCCCCCGACCATGACCAAAAAAGGTAAAAAAATTCACACTGGTTTCAAAAGCTAAATGCAGTTTTAACTGCTTTAATCAAGTTTTAGCCAGAATGGAC
This sequence comes from Macaca nemestrina, assembly GCF_043159975.1. NCBI lineage: Eukaryota > Metazoa > Chordata > Mammalia > Primates > Cercopithecidae > Macaca > Macaca nemestrina. The sequence continues at coordinate 44,549,578 of NC_092143.1, forward strand.
ACAACTGTTGTGTCCAGTGAAACAAAAGACAGAATCTTCAGTATAGACCCTCTTCTTGGAAACCAGTCTCCACCAACTGAAAAGTACTACCTAGGACCCCTAAAAGACCAAAGTTAAATTTAAATGATTGAACATTCGATGTTCACTCACGTGTGCACAGAAAACACTCTGGAGGACTTTAGGTTGAAGTGAATCTGTCCTAATGAAGGGTACATTTGACAGATAACATGGTGTGTTTATTTACAGAAGCATATATCTATGCACATATCTATGTTTCTGTAAATAACATATTATAGCATATATCTGATTAATCTGTATTCTTAAAGGATAATAGTGTAGGTATACGTAGTCATACACATGTATTTAAGTAAAAAAGTATTCAAAGAAGATAATCATAAAAAAATGATGTCTCCTGAGGCTCCATGGAGTCACTTTTATTGATGCTTCTTCCTGCTGACTGTTGACATTAGCATATGGTTTGATCCAGGCATTGATTT